>NW_027206179.1:74466731-75161668 GCF_024711535.1 Dipodomys merriami
ACGCATTTATAAGATTATCTCTTTGTAGCTTTGTATGTCCCTCCCCCACAGTATAACCCCTGCTTTCACTATATTTGATGTCAGTATAACATGTGGAGGAGATGGGGAAAAACTAGTTGTTTAAGGATACAGGTGGACCTGTTGCAACAATGAGAAGTACAAGTTGTCATGTCCAAAACGAGCTTTACAACGTCGGTGTGGGGGGGGGGGGGGAGAAAGGAGGGGGAAGGAGAAAGATTGGGATTGGGGGGGAGGGGGGAGGCTGGGAAGGGATGTGAAGGGTAAACAAAGGAGGAGGCTGCAATGCTTGGTAAGAAATGTACGCATTATCCTGCCCATGTAATTGTAACCCCTCTGTACAGTATGTTCACAAATAAAATTAAATTAAATTAAAAAAATTTAAAAAAAGAAAGAGAGATGATCATGGAGTAAAGAGGCTACTTCCACGTGATTGTCTGTGCATTTGATTCATGGAGGAAACATGAAGTCAGTCCTATTTTAAAATTTAGTAGTTCAGTATATTAAGAGGAGCTAGCTAGTAGGACAGAATGAGAAATCACAGCTAGTGAATAGAAGAGCAACAGAATAAATGTTAAGAAAAGGCTTCACCAAAAAAAAAGAAAGAAAAGGCTTCACCAAGTAGATGATAGTCTATGATGTCAACTTGCTGAGAACAGATTGCATGGCAATGGAGAATTACCCAGAAGTCTGACATGCTGATACGGATGACATGGGAGAGATGGATATAAAAGCTTCATTGGGCTGATTTGGAATAAAATGTCAGCTAAAACAGAAGTGTACCAACTCTGTAGAGAAGCTAATGGTAAAAGACAGCAAGCTATAGACCAAGATGTGTAGTTAGTAAGCATGTTATTAAAATGACCCTTGGGCATATACAATGACTCCTACAGAGAGGTAGAAATTAGTGGCAGAATAAAACTGGGATGCTACAATAAGAAAGAAATTCTTTGAGAAGAGGGGATGCCAAGCAAGTTGGTGTCAGAAACAAGAAGAAACACTCTGACTGTGTGGGGAAGGTGGCCTATTGACGGTAACAGAGGGAGATAGATGGGGAAGGATGAATTTGTTCTCATCTGATTGCAACACCTTGCTTCGAGAGGTACGATATTTACTGACAAGGAAAGGGGAGGAATATTTTATCTTCTTAAATGAATAAAATTTGAGTTGTAGAGACCAGGGGAAAAATCCCAAATAATATTCTAGAATAAAATATATATTTATTGAGTGGTTACAAAAAGTTTAACTAAAATGTCAAATGATGGAATATACCCCTAGGAAAATGTTAAGAGATGTTGTAAATCATTGTGTGTGTGTGTGTGTGTGTGTGTGTGTGTGTGTGTGTGTGTGTGTGTGTGTGTGTGTGTGTGTGTTTTAAAACAGAAGCAATCACTGCAATATTTTGAGTTCAAGGAAAGACCTCAAGCACATAAATTCAAGGTATGTTTGTGAGGAGCATTTAACAATAATATTACAAATTGTCAAAACAGAACAAACTATATTTGTATGCCATGTTTCATTCTCACAACAACCTTATGAGATAATTATTATGTGTCTTTTGAAAAGGAGAAAATGAATTCTCTGAAAGGTTAACTCAAGCCAAACTATATAACTGTCCAAAGACTTAAAGCAAAAAAAATTTAAAAAGCTCCTACCTTGTTGCAAAATCCATTCCTTCCATGAGTATATATTCAGAAGTTTTATAGCTTCATGAAAAAACACAATTAAAAAACATATATAACATTCCAAACTAAGATAGATTCACCCATTTTCAGCTTCATTTCCCAGCTTATTCATAATTAATTATGAATAACTCAGTCTACAGTGATGCATGCTAATTTCATCCTCCAATTCCAAAATGCATATTAATAAACATTGCTTAGGCACATTTATGAGGGACAGTTTAGGAAGAGAAAAACCATAAGATAATATTTCTTCATCTATTCCAATATATGCATAAACATCACTAAAAAATAATAGAAGAACTGGGTGCCAGTGGCTCACACTTTTAATCCTAGCTACTCAGGAGGCTGAGATCTGAGGATCACAGTTTAAAGCCAGCCCTAGCAGAAAGTCCATGAGACTCTTATCTCCCATTAACCACTACAAAAGCTGGAAGTGAGGCTGTGGCTCAAATGTCAGGACACTAACCTTGAGGACAAAAACTAAGGGACAGTGCCCTGGCCCCGGATTCAAGCCCCAGGACTGCTACAAAATAAAATTGAAAAGAGGAAGATGATGATGATGATGGCAGTGGTGATGACATACAAAGAAAAGGAGGAAAATGATTACAAAAAGTTTGTAGTCAAAATGGCTTCAAACTTCTCCTTAGCAATATTTGACATTAGAATAAAAGGAAGAAAAATCTCGAAGTAAATAAACATATCAATAAATCTATATCTTCATGAAAATCATAATGCACATAAAGAACTTTAACCTGCTTTATGGAAAACACATGACACAGTTCTGGATAACAAATGTCAGTATTTCACCTTATAAATTACTCTTGAAACCATAAATTCAAAGTAGTCTTCAATGAAAATTACACCTGAATTATTTATGGAATTTACAAAACTCATTGTAAAATTCTCATGGAAGTAAAAATATGCATGAAGGGCTAAGAAAAAAATTAATGAAGTCTGCATGCAATATTAGTGGAGGGAAACTATATTATTCAATACCAAAACATTCTATAAGCCTATGCCTAGTAAAATAATGGCATACCAGCACCAGAATAAGCTAATGTAAATGAAAAGCAGCACACAAGTCCCTTAATATCCCATAAACAAATTTAGTTCAAGATTAAAATAGTATTTAAATAGGGGAGAAGTTATCTATAACTATTATCTCCATTATAGTAAAAAGTATGGTGCTTAATTCTGATCCATCAGGAAGCATGAAGTTGGTATAATACTGAATAACATTATGAACATAAATAAATCTTTTTATGAGTAAAAAAGTTAAATGTTGTTTAGAGAAAATTAAACATTCTATATACCAAAAAAGATACAAAAGATCAAAGAATTAGGAAGCAATGTTTATAATATTGTTAACAGCAAAAACCAAACAGACAAAAAAATCGGGCTATTCAGAGTAAACCATCTTAAGGCAAGCTCAAATGGAGTCTTTCTCTACAAGCAACTCCTGCAAATCCCTAGAGAAGGAAAACACCCTTCCTTCTTTTGCTCCTGCCTACACATCAACTGTCACTAGAAACAAGAACTAAAACATTTAGCAGACACCTACTCAATGCAGATACCTGACTATTCTAACTCATGTATAGAAGCTTAACCAGAGACTGAGTATATTCAGGACTTCTACTCTCAAAGAGTAAATTGAATAACAATTTTGTGGAAGTAAGCTTAATTTCAAGATGAGACACCAAGGTACAAAATTCAAATGTGTCACTGGGAGCAATCTTGTCACCTTCCCACCTCTCACATTCCCTAACATAGTTCTCCGCTGAATTCACTAATCTAATATAAAAGAAAATCAAATATAAGGAATTTCTGGATATTTGTTGAAAACCTAGAGGAGAAACAAAGGGCGAAGCTAGGGGTAGAAATCTGAGCACAGATCATGAATGCATGCATAATTGATGGTGAGGTAGAGTGGGAGCGATCTGTCTAGCCCTGTTTCTCTCTCTCAGCTTTCACAAGAGATGTGACCTCAAGCCATGGGTTTCAACCTTGGTTATATGTAGAACTCACTTGGGGGAACTTTAAAACAATTTGGCATTGGCAGCAACTAAAATCACACACTAAGGAGGTGATGCTAAAGCATCAATAAAGCTTAAACCCTCACACGGCAATGCTAACATGTCCGGAAGGGCTCTAACTCTCCAGGCAAAGTCTGGGTTGGGAAGTTGATGGTGGTTTAGCTAAAGCTACAAATGGGATTCTGAGGTAAGCACAAGGCTCTTCTCATTCTCTAGAACCTAGCACATCTCTATAGGTAGTCAGGAAAGCGTGGCTCACTGGAGTGACCAACAGCCTCAACATTTCCCTCCATCTATAGAAACTCATAATAGGTTTCTTCCTGACTCCAAGTCCCTGCCTTCCTTTCTTTACATTTACATTAGCAAATTAGCAATTATAGATCTTTCTATGCCCTTTAGAAATATGCATCTTTACCCAGTCTCTTACTGGTTTGACAACTCTGGACTGTCTTTTTTAAGGATCAGAGAGCTATTTCATTGCAATGGAGTCATCAGAGAAGACAGGGCATAGTCTGAGGGAAGGTAGGAGCTTCACTTCCATAATCATCATCAGAAAACATAGATGGCCAAAATCGCATAGACCAACCCTACTGATAGTCAGAAGTGCATACAAACTTGAAGCATGCAGTCATAATACTCAATTGAGGGGATGGTGGGTGAGGTAGGGAGAGATAAGAACAATGAAAGGGGTGACACCGATCAAGTCTCATGGTACTCAGGAATTGATATGTAGTACTACTTAAAGATAATACATATATAAATAAAATCTGCCTTTTGTCTCAGCAAAGGTGCACTCAATCTCTTTTTCTATTAAGCCTTGAATAAACTCTCCCAAGTCTCCCTTGCCTGTTTTTTCAGCCTTGAGCACTTTTTCTTTAGCAGACTGTAAATTTTGAGTCCATGAGCTGAATGATCTTTCTTATTTTCAAGAAAATTCATAAAAGCAGAAGCAACAACCTAAAGTTCCCTCTTCTGCAGCTTCTAGGGTCAATGTTTACTTATTAAAGACCTCATTGTCTCTGGGATTTTAAACATCTTCAAGACTTTTGTTGCATTGAAATCCAGACTATCTCAGTTTTTCACTTGGCAATACATTTATTCAGCAACTATAGGTTCCACCTAACATTGAAAGGGAAGCTCTGTAATTATCAGTCTTACAAAAATTAAAATTAGAGAAAGAATGCTTTCTATTTATTACAAATCAAAACAAGCTCAGACACTGTATCCTTTCTCCCTTAACACCAAGCATTAACACTTTCATTGGCTCCTGTACCAACTTGGGATTTATTCTCTAAAAATAGGGGAATAAAAATTGAAAAGATTGAGCGTGGGGGTATAGGAGTACATGTTCAGATTTTAAGAAGTACTTAAACTACTTTTTCTGAATAGCACTGACTGCTTACTGAGGTCCACAAATTAATTAAAAACAAAACAAATAGAAAGCACCTCACTTTGAATCTGCATCTTTTTTTTTATTGTAAAGGTGATATGCAGAGGGGTTAAAGTTATGTAAGTCAAGCAATGAGTACATTTCTTTTTTAACAGTGTTACCCCTTCTCCCTTTTTCTCCCAGATTATTTTCCTCCTGACTCCCTTTCCCCCCAAGTTATATGGGTCATTATCAACATAGTGTTTAGTGTGTATCGCTATTGCATTTGTTCACCCTTTGTCTCACCATTCCTTTGTGAATCTGTGTCTTTTGACCTGAGCCATTCTCTCCTGCAATCACTCTGGGTTCCAGGAAGGACAGGATTTTTGTGACCAAAAGGCAAATTGCCCTTCTGACAGGCAATGCCTTCTTATCATCTTGTGGCAGAAGCCAAAACTGCCAAAAGTTTGAGCAGTCAAAAGCTCAGAAAGGACCACCTGGCCAGCCACAATAACTTGTTAGTTCCCTTCAAGTGGTAACAGAGATAACAACTACTAATAGCTTCTTTGGGGGAACCTCAGAGAATGAAGCCTGAAATAATGATCAACCCAACTAGGACCATTGGGACTAGAGCTGCTTAGTCCTTATGCATATTCCTCTCCCTCTGTCTTAGATGATGCCTATTTAAGTTTATAGATCATGTCTGTACCCTAAAGGATGGCTGCAGATAGGCTGAAGTGCTGTCTTCCCACATCAGACAAGGCACATGCTACACTGCTTTTTTCTCTTTGTTTGGCATGTAGAGGTAACTAACCAGACTTGACAGGTGGAACCCCTGGAGTCTGTGTCTGGCACCTAAACTATGGTGGTTTCATGATGGTCCATATGTCAGCTTGACATAAGCTTCAATGTCATTTTGGCCCACATTCACATCCACAGTAAAATGAAAGAAGACAATTTCATTTCTGAAACACATCAAGATGAGATACCAAAGTAATCTTCATATTTGAATGATACTGGAATCCCCGGGAATTCTATCAGCACTCTGATACCTTGGGTCCAACACCAGTTCCATTTGTCTGGCATTTGACCTAGGCATCAGGCTTGTTTGTCAATGCTCCCTGGGCCATTCTAATATGCAGCCAAGGCTGAAGACCATTGCCTTCAAATGTAAACTAGTTAATGAATTTCAGAGGTACTGCTCCATGACAGGTAGTTGTATCACGTTAACTCTATGAAGTCTGTGAACAAATGCATATGTGAAAACAGTGAACTATACAAATATCTCAATCAGGGTGAACAAGTAGACCAGAAAAGAAGCTGGGGATGATAATTAACAGACATAATAGCCTGTGTAAGGGAGAATGCATGCATGCATGTGCACATACGCGCACGCGCGCGCGCACACACACACACACACACACACACGCACAATAAAATCACACACCTAGCCAGAGGTAAGCTATACTCAGGAGAGGAAGTGAGTCATTTGCAATGTTTTTTGCATTAGGCATTTCACTCCTTTCTTCTGCCTTCAATATCTCTCTTTTTAACTTCCCTATCCAAGAGCTCTTGTTATCTCTATTTTATAAACTGCCTCAGAGACATTATATAACTTCTCCAAGGTTACCCAGGGCCTGTGCTTGTACTAAAAATTCATATCTGTCCAAAATTCATACTCTATTTTGTCCAGATTATTAATGGAATTACTAAGAACAGACTTGAAATTCATCAATTTGACAACGACTGCTTCCCACAAGCTAGTTAAGACACTTGCCCTTACAAGTAGTTCAATGTCTACTTTCCTGTGTCTGGTCCAGAGCAGATATTTTATACTAATTTGATGAATAGGACTACAATTTCATGTTAAATTTAACAGTACCTACTCTAAGAGTCACTACTTCAGAAAGAGAATTTACAATTCTACTATAGAGATAAAAGATACTAGACTTTCCTCATTTTTTTTTACAAAGGTGATACTTCATTATATTTTTTATTGTAAAGATACTGTACAGAGGGGTTACAGTTATACGTGTAATGAGTTCATTTCTATCAAGCATTGTTACCCTCTCCTTTGTTTTTCTCCTACAATCTCTTCTCTCCTCACCTCCCCAACTTCTCCATCCCCACTCCCTCACAAAGTTGTAAAGTGCATTTTCAACATAGTCTCTTGTCCATCTCGTTGTTACAATGGGTCGACCTGCAACCTTATTTAAGCATTTTGTTATTTCCCTTCCCCTACCCAATATAGACAAATGCATATACAAGATTCAGGGCACTGGTATCAAATACAGTGAAAACAGGGGTTATACCATGGGGGAAGAACATGTAAGAATACCAAAAATATCACATAGCACATTATTAGTACATTTAAAACAACAGCAATAAAGATAAAACCTCTTGTGTCTTATCTTGGGGTATATTTCTCTTAATATCATCTTATATGGTCATATGTCCATAGCTTTTGACCTTTTCTGCTTGTACTAGTTATTGCACATAAGGGAAACCAGTTAATACAATGTTTCCAAGTCTTTCCATTTACTAACAAATGCAATGTTATTTTTTCTGATGGAGGCATAGAATTCCATTACACACACACACACACACACACACACACACACACACACACACACACACACACACACACACCACACACACATACACACACACATACACACACACATCACATCACATCACATCACATCACATTTTCTTGATCCATTCATCTACTGAGGGGCATCTGGGTTGGTTCCATATCTTAGTTATGATGAATAATGCTGTGATAAACATAGGTGTGCTGGTAGCTCTAGTATGGCCTTGTTTGTGATCATTTGGGTAAATGCCCAAAAGTGGGATTGCTGTGTTATAGAGGAGCTTTATGTGGAGTCTTTTGAGGAACTGCTTTCCAAAGTGATTGAACAAGTTTACATTCCCACCAACAATGCAGTAAGGTTCCCTTTTGGCCACATCCCCTCCAGCATCTGTTGTTATTAGATTTCTTGATTACAGCCATTCTAACTGGGGTGAGGTAGAATCAAAGGTGATACATTTTTAACTTTTATTTTCTCTGATCATCCCATGGATGTTGGGGGAGAGGGGATTATTGTCATTTGAAGATTTCCTGCATTGGATGAGCCCTCAAGGCTATTTCCCCTCCATACTCTCTCTCACTGTTTGTTCTCCATTGTTCTGAACTGTCCCACTAGTTGAAAAATGATTTTTGTCAATTTGTGCCTGAAGACTATTCTTCCTTCATTCAGTACCCTTACCCTTCGATTTATGTCATTCTGTTCTAATCATCAAGTACCAGAAACTTCCAAGTGGTTCCTTTTGGCCTCTCTATCAATACATATTTTATAGGTCCTTATGCTCTTCTGACTCATAGTCACACTTTTGAAATTAATTTGATACCTAAGTCCCTTTGGTCATCATCCATCTCATTTGTAAATGTCGCTGCTCGGCTGCTCTTTTCCCTGGAAACTTTATAAATACTAATTCCATTCTTAGTTTGTTCTCTCTCTTTGACAAGTCACAATTTATTCTGGTCTTCACTTCCCTTATCTCTTGGCTCCAAACCGTCAACCTACATCTGTGTCTTTTCGTCCCATGCTTATTCTGTCTAATTTGTCTGCACAGTGCTGGTAAAAATTCTTGGCTCTGTCTCTCCAGAGATGGTGTTTGGGGCCCCTTTCATTCTTTTTCTTCAGAGAAAGAGAAGCAATTTAATGTCCCCCCCCTCCAGCTCTGATTCATAGGTGTTTTCACCTGTTTGGATCCTTTGATGTTCTGTTGTTCATGCCATCCACTAAATAACTGAACATTCCCAAATTTACTTCCTGACTATCTAATTCCTTTGTCAGGTGGCAGATTTCTATAGTGCCATTTACCACCTGACAGACACTCAATTGAAAGTGGGACAGAGGGGAGGAGCAGGGAGTAGGTGCTAGCCTCCTCTGTGACCACCGTCTTCTTTTTGATTTGTTGACAGCCAGAAAAAAAGATTCCACATTGCAGGCTTTCAAGTCCCTAAGCTAAGAACAAGGATGACTGGACAAAGAGATAATTTCTCTTACAGAAGAAAGTCCAGGCATCAAGCCAGAGAAAAGAAATGCCATCCTGTTTAATGTTTAACCCATAGTGGAAGAGAAAAAGAAATGATGAAAGTAGACAAATTGCTTGAAACTGGCTGAAAGCCAATTTATCCCAGGACTAAACCTTAGACTGACCTAACAAGAGACAAGGAACCTGAGTCAAAAAAATCAGGCTTACTTTCATCTGTACTCTTCATTTAACTCTCAGCATCCTACATCCCGATGCACCAAACCATTTCATATATGTTCAACTAGAGAAATATCATTCCTTGAGTTAAACATGGTGAGACAGTGGTCCCAGATAATCAACCTTTAGCTGGAGAAATTAAAAAAGAACACCCAATAATAACAAAGAAGTAAAAGCAAGCAAAAGAATGCAAAAGTTAACTTCACAACAGTGACAAAGTCTATACTGACACAGGTCCAATAAGAACGTTGGGATTTCTGGATATAAGCTTCCCAAGAACTATCAAACCTAGCTCTCCAGGGTGCTCTTATCTCTGTCTCTCCAGATATGTCTTCTTCTCTTCATCACATGAGGTGGCTAATTATAGTCACAGATGGTTTTCTAAGGGAGATTTCTACTTTTTATTACATATGCCAATTGAAGTCTTCCTCATCTGGCTTTTCCAGGTATACAAGTAGTTATGTCATCAATAAAATGTCAAAAGATTTTTTAAGCTGGGTATAGTGATGTACATTTGTAAACCCAGCTATACACTGGAAGTATAGACAGAGGATTAAAATTCAAGGGTGAAGTTAGCCAGAGGAGACTCCATCTCAAAATCAAAATTATAAAGCTGGGCTCTGGTGGCTCATACCTACAATCCTAGATACTCAGGAGGCTGAAATCTGAGGATCGTGGTTCAAAGCCAGCCCGGGAAAAGCTGTGAGATTTTTATCTCCAATAAACCACCAGAAAACCAGAAGTGGCACTGTGGCTCGAGTGCTTGCCTTGCACTAAAGAGCTGAGGGACAGCACCCAGGCCCAGAGTTCAAGCCCCATGATCGACTAAAATAAATAAATAAATAAATAATAAAAAGCAAAAGGGACTGGAGGTATGTTGCTGAAGTAGTAGAACAAGAATGAGGTCTTACCATTTGTTAGGTGGAAAAATTATACTAAGTGATGTAAGCCAGGCCCAAAGAAACATAGGTCCCATGGTATCCCTTATTTACAATAACTAATACATGTCTAGGATAAGCAAAAAAGGTCAAAAGCTATGTATATATGATCATATAAGATGATGTTAAATGAAATGAACCCCAGACAGGGACATAAGAGGTTTTTTCTTTCTTGCTATTGTTTTTAACATTTATTTTTTATTTATTTTTATTGTGAAAATACTGTACAGAGGGGTTACAATTACATGGGCAAGATAATGAGTACATTTCTTATCAAGCATTGTAGCCTCCTCCTTTGTTTCCCCTTCCCATCTCTTCCCATCCTCCCCCTGTCCCCACCTTCCCTGCTCTCCCTCCCCACCCCCACCAAAGTTGTAAAGTCCGTCTCATTGTTGCAATGGGTCTACCTGTATCCCTATTTAAACGATTTGTTTTTCCCCTTCCCCTCCACAAATTATACCGACATCAAATACAGTGAAAGCAGGGGTTATACTGTGGGGGAGGGACATACAAAGCAACTAAGAAATAATCTTATAAATGTGTTAGAAACAATCGCATGAAAGAAAAAAAAAAACATTTGAATACCATCTTAGGGAAGATGGAAGTTTTTGTTGTTGTTGTTTTGTCGGTAGTGGGGCCTGAACTCAGGGCCTTGGCGCTGTCCCTCAACTCTTCAGCTCAAGGTAGTGCTCTACCACTTGAGCCACAGCACCACTTCCATTTTTAACATATTTAAAATGCACTATGTGCTTCTCTTGTTTCTTTTGTATGTTCTTCCCCCGTGCTATAACCCCTGTTTTCACTCTATCTGATTCAGGCGTCCTGCATCTTGTATATACATTTTTATAATTTGGGGAGGGGAAGGGAAATAACAAAATGCTTAAATAAGGGTACAGGTTGACCCATTGTAACAATGAGATGTACAAGACACCATATTGAAGGCAAACTTTACAACTTGGGAGGGGGAAGGAGTAGGTGGGGAGGTGGGGACAGAAGGGATGGTAGGGGAAAAACAAAGGAGGAGGTAACAATGATCCATAGGAAATGTACTCATTACCCTATTCATGTAAATGTAACACTTCTGTACAGTATTTTTACAATAAAAAATATATATGGAAAAAAGAATGAGGCCTGAGTTCAATCCCCAGTATCTCTCTCTCTCTCTCTCTCTCTCTCTCTCTCTCTCTCTCTCTCTCTCTCTCTCTCTCTCTCTCTCTCTCTCTCTCTCTCTCTCTCACACACACACACACACACACACAAACAACATGTCAATATTTGTAACTGCTATATTCACAGGGGACCAAAATGAGTATAGTGACTTCATAGTCCAGATTAGCCATTGGCTAAAGATATCCTGTGACAAAGCATATAGCATATAGCAATTATATGTAACAAATACAATGTGGAAAATGTAAAGATATAAATGAATCATGTAAATAATGTATAGGAAATGTAAACATGGTATAAAATGGCCTGTTTGGTTAACCAGAGTTAAATATTCCACAATGTATACATGTATCAAAACATTACATAGTGCCAAATTAATACATAAAAATTTTATGTTGTTATTTGCCAGTTAAAATGAATGTAATTCGCTTTTATGAAGGGTTATATCTCAGGGGTTTTACACACTGGAAATGTGTTTAAATTGAATGTATTTCTTCTAATAAAACTGTGGTCAGCCGGGCGCTGGTGGCTCACGCCTGTAATCCTAGCTACTCAGGAGGCTGAGATCTGAGGATCGCGGTTCAAAGCCAGCCCGGGCAAGAAAGACCGTGAGACTCCTATCTCCAATAAACCACCAGAAAACCGGAAGTGGCGCTGTAGCTCAAGTGGTAGAGCGCTCGCCTTGAGCTGAAGAGCTGAGGGACAGCGCCCAGGCCCAGAGTTCAAGCCCCATGACCGACAAAAAAAAAAAAAAAAAACCTGTGGTCAGTTAGTTTCCAAAGAAAGAGGAATCTAGGTTAAGAACTTTTATTTCCACATTGTGAAGAAAACTTCCTATCTTTTCATACACATAATATGTGAAGCATATATGCAAATCCAGAAACCCCAAATCAGAGAGAACTTTGAGGTCAAAGTTCCAATCCAGTCCTGTTAAATATAGAAATAGTGATCATTATAGGGTTAAGATGAAACTGTTTTATCTCCCCAGTATAAAAAGAACTAATGTGTGTGTAGTACTGCAGGGGGATGGGGGGAGGAAGATAGGATAAACTTCTTACAAATTAAAGCTGTTGATCAATAGGGGGTTGTGGGGAAAGAAGAAGGATTATTCTGATTAAAGATAATACATGCATATCTGAAATACTATAGTAAAATTCTTAGGTACCAGTAGTATACACATACAAATCAAATGGCAGAAAAGTGAAGTGGGCTCTTTGAGGGCTAGGTAACAGTGGGATGGGAAAGGTCTAGGGAAGACTGTAAATGAAGAAGAATATAGTTCTATGTTTACGAAAATAGAACAATGAATCCTGTGGGGATTGTTTTAGAAGAGGGATGGGTGAGGGAGAGTAATAAAGGGGGTGAGTTGGATTGAGATACATTATATAAATGGAAATATCACACAAAACCCATCTTGTATAACTGATGTATGCTAATAAACAACAATAAAAAGAAAGCAAAGGATATTAGACTTGCAAAAAAAGGACAGTAAATAAGAACAACTGACCAAATTCACCAAGTATAGGAAGATAAAAATTGTTCTCAAGTTGACTAAATAAGGAGAAGAAACACAGCTCTTAGAAGAGAGTGAAGAGACAAATAATGACATGGTATTACTGTCATTTTTAAAAAGTGGGGTGGGGATTGATAAAATTGG
The DNA here is from genome assembly GCF_024711535.1 of Dipodomys merriami. Taxonomy (NCBI): domain Eukaryota; kingdom Metazoa; phylum Chordata; class Mammalia; order Rodentia; family Heteromyidae; genus Dipodomys; species Dipodomys merriami. The sequence continues at coordinate 74,479,877 of NW_027206179.1, forward strand.
AAATGTAAAAGAGTGAGAGGGAAGAAGAGCAGGCTAGCCAATGAGTGATAAGCAGTCGCCAACAGATGGCACCAGTACAGATGTTTATGCTCTAAACAGTCTAATGGTTTATATACCTCTAGAAAAGTCCTCATCTACCCTCTTTGTGACCATAAAAGTCAAGGAGGATCTGAGATGATAAATCCAAGAAATTTCTGTTGTCAAACTCCTGTCCTGAACAGGAAAATGAGAGAGGGAGAGGGAATGAGAGAGAGGGGGGGGGGAGGGAGAGGGAGAGAGAGAGAGGGAGAGGGAGAGGGAGAGAGAGAGAAAATCTTTGTCTCACTGTGGAAAGGAAATAATCTTTTCAGGATTTAAGAGATGGTTTCTTGTAGGTTTGTACTCCTAACCCTGTTCAGTGCATCAAATGAACAATAAACAGATAAAGAAGGCAGACTTCAGTTGGGAAATCTATGGTCCCAGGGCTGAAAATGGTTTTGGATCCCAGGTGGGAACAGATGGTCAGAATTTAAAAGCTTGAAAATTAGCATAGCTTTCGGCAATACAGTGATATCTCCCTTGGGCTCTATCAGAATACAAGCCCTATCCCAGAGTCCTACACCAGGATTAACACCAACTCAGAAGAGATGGGCAACAATCTTTTCCCTGGACTTCAATGACCCATGCCCAATTTAGTGATAAGAGACTTGCATGGAATTATTACAAAAGATGGAGATGGAGGGAGAGAGAGAATCATGGGATTGACTTCTGTTGATGTGAACTGCCCACATTATGCACATAGTTTAAAAGAACAGAACTGAGACTCAGGGAGCTAAGGTTACCTACCCTCACTAACATTTGCTATCCTCTCTCACCATTCCTTGTAATCAAACTAGTGTTGGATTCAAAGTAAATCCTTTTGTAAACAATGACACAAACCTATCAGGCCCCATATCAGGGAACATAAGGAAAACATTGTTGTCACTAAGATCAACAACATGGACCTTAGCAGTGTCAACTCTTTCTTGTGTGATGGCCAAAGTGACCTGCTAACTGTTATACCAGTATATGGTGGGTCAGTCACCAGAAACCCCAATGGACAGTGCTAATGTATCCCCAAAATATGTTAATAATTTTATATCACCAATGAAATGTATACTTTTGCTGTTGTTTTTATTTGCTGAATCTGCATTCATTTTACATTCAATTTCAGGAAAAATTACACAGAATAAGCAAACAAGAAGAGAACTACAAAAAAGAAAGAAAAGAAAAGAAGGAAGGAAGGAAGGAAGGAAGGAAGGAAGGAAGGAAGGAAGGAAGGAAGGAAGGAAGGAAGGAAGGAAGGAAAGAAGGAAGCTCTCTCTAAGAAATTTGTTAAATTTAACTATGCAACTGGCTCGAACATTACCTTAGAAACAAAAGGGCACAGAAACAGGAAATTATTTTCCAGGATTTATGTATGACCCTGATAAGAATTATTTCTGCATGGTAAAATCAAGGTAAGAAAGAGCTAGCACCTTCTGAGAGGTGAAGGTGTGCAAATCACACCCTCACCTCCTAAAGACAATGGCTCTTGAACCATGTACCACAGAATTGGGAAAGAGGCAAAAAGTGCTGTGTATAAAGCAATAACCTGGTAGGTGACCTGTGGTACTCTCTTCTCTCAGCTTAAATTCTGCAACAAAAGGCCCCTTATACAAAATATAGAATCCATAAAGCATCTTTTAAACAGCTCCCATGGGTGTTTTCTGCAGGCTAACATCCTTTCCAGTTACAAGCCCAAACTAACAGCAAAAAAATTCATAAATACTTTCCTAAGTATTTCCCTGCCCTGTGTGGTATCACTTGAAGATATTCTGCTACATTGCTAGGTGTAGAATGAAGATCATTTGACCTGTAGTGACTTTATTGTAGGATTTTTTATGTTTCCACACAACTAACTTAATGTATGAGTTCCAATTTCTCAGGTCAGACTTTCCAGGTCAAACATGGGGAATAATGCACCATCTATAATCAAGCATTTCAGGTAGTGTGCTTTATATACAGAAAACCAGTTCAAATAAACATTAATACTGAGTCATTTCTAAATAATAGTAATTAAATCTGAAATATTACAGGAAGTTTTTAAGAACATGTGTACAGGCACAATCAGCATCCAGTTTAATTACCTCTGCAATTTATTAATCTTGAGTGTAATATTGGTCTTAATTTCTGAAACTAAAAAAGTAAATATTTAATACTATGCATGATTTATTAACAAGAAACCTCATTAGAATCAAACATACCTTATAACTTTGGATTTTAGATAGTACATAGATAGGACATAGGAGAACAATGTTTTCCTACCAAAAGAAAACAATTCAGACATTAGTGTAGACAATGATTTTCTAGAGAAGATCACAAAAACAGGAAACTAAGACACTGCTACACTACCAGCGAAACAGCCACTAGAATAAACAGGCAACCTAAGAACAGGAGGTAGGGGTAGAAAAATGCAAAGTATTCATCTGGCAGAGAGTTAATATATTGGACATATTTTTTAACTCTAAAAATTAACTAAAAAGTAAGTCAATTATAAAATGGACAAATTATCTGAGTAGACACTTTCATAAGATGGACAATAAATATATCAAAAAATGGTCATTATCAACTAGCCATTAAAGAACTGCAAATCAAAACTGCCTTGAGATATTATCTCACTCTAATCAGAAGCATTATAAACAAAAATGACAAAAGAAGTAATAATGCCGACAAGGGTTTAGGGAGAAAAAAAGGAATCATTATTCACTGTCAGTATAGAATAAGATGAAGTTACTCTCAATAGATGAAAAGCATTGTATTAATATATATTAATATACTGTATTTATATATATCATACATATTATATTATATACTATGTTATACATTATATGCCATTATTTATATATTATGTATTATATATATATATACACAAACACATATATTAGAGTATTTATTCAGCTGCAAAGAAGACTGAAGTTCTTTCCACCAAAGTGGATGGAACTTGAGAGTACTTTTAATAAGATCATTTGTATTAAGCCAGATGCAGAAACACAAGACTACACATCCTCTCCCCTATGTAGAACTAAAAGTAGTGGAAAGCAGGAACTAGGAAGGAGGCCAGAAAGCAGATGTGAGGAAGAGGATGAAATAATGATGATTAAATGTAATTTATGAAGATGGAGACACTAACTGAACCTTAGTGACATGCATAACTGATATGTGTTAATATTTGCCTCCCCCACCAAAAATAATAATAATTCTGGCCTTTATTTGAAGTTAATGCACCTGTCTTTGGTACCCAGCATATCTTCTGGTGACCTAAGAACAACTGGCTTTCCCATTGTTTTGTTTGTCCATCCTTGGCACTAGGGGTCCAGTATGAGCTTGGGGTCACTAGATTGAGCATGTGCCTTTGATGTGAGCTTTAACAGAGCATTAGATGACTGAAAAGGACAGAAGGAGCAGTAGAAAGAAAGCATTGCTACATCAACCACACTAATTGCTGCTGCCCACTGAGATCGACAGTACACTCTCTGTTTATCATTCAAGCAGTAGTATGTTGTGTCCGTTTCAGAAGTTCCCTGAAGCAGGAAAAGCAAGTGAGAGCGTCCTGGTTTCTCCAAGATTCTGAAATGATGTTAGAAACCTGGGGCCTTTTGGAAGTGGGAAAAAGAAGCATGTAGTCCCTCTCAGTCATAACTGCATGAGAGAGAAGGTGGCCAAGTATTAATCAGAATTTGCCCTCAGAAGTTTGAGAATGGCAGAGCCACATTTTTTTTTATTTCTGCTCGCCACAGCAAGAATGTAGAGAAGAGCTTGTGAGTGATGGTAAGTAGCACACTGAACACTTTATTCAAGGAGTCTGTTTTGTCTTAATGACACGAGAGAGAGAGAGAGAGAGAGAGAGAGAGAGAGAGAGAGAGAGAGAGAGAGAGAGAGAGAGAGAGAGAGAGAGAGAGAGAGAGAGAGAAAGCAAAAGCAAGGTAGATGTCCCAGGACCCTTGTACATGTTGCCAAGGCTGGATTAGGGTGCTGTGCATGGGAGTCTGAGTAGAATCAACTCCTTCTGAAAGTGGATAGTGGATTACTTTGCTATGGATGCCACTACAATAAGCTTCTCCACTTGGGAGGTTAAAATCTAAAGAGAAAGGTATCTGAATACTAGTTTCCTCTTGAGGCCTCTATCTTCAAGATTTATAGACTTGTTCCTCTCTCTCTCTCTCACACACACACACACCCCAAGTCCTCACATCATCTATTGCTCTGGACCTGGCTATGCCCTGATCTCCTCTTCTTATAAGAACACCAGTCGTGTGGATTTAAGCTTCAAATATAGTCATATTTTGAGGTATTGAGTCTTAGAATTTCAAAATATGAATTGGAGGCAAGACATAATTCAATCTATAGCAGATGTACAGGTGCTGCCTGGATTTTAATTTTTCCCTAACATTACAGTCAGACTGTTTTATTTAATTGTGTATAAATGAACAGAAGCATAAGATTAGATTTTAAGGTAGGTTGACTGGGATAGGAAAAATAAAAGCTATGTGTACACACATACACACATCTTTAGGAAAGAGGGGATAAACGTTAAACGAATGATTATCAAACTGGAAACAAAGGACAGCCTTGTAGATAATCTTGGCTATAAGTCTAAGAAATGAAGAATTTATCAAAAGGAAGGTATAACTAGTATATGTCTGAGACAAGCAGAAACGGTCAGATAAGTTGATGTTAGGTGAAATGAACCCCAAGATAAGGACTCAAATGTTTTTTTCTTGAATGTCGGGGGGTTCCGGGAAGATGGCGGAGGAGAAGCTGGAATCTGAACAAGCTCTCGCATAGAAAGTAGGTTTAGAGTTCCAGTGAACAGTCCTAAGCCAGAGAATCACACCAAGTGTACCATCACAGGACAGAGAGTTAGACAAGAGAGGGGAAGCCAAGGAAACGCACCAGCTGCCGCTCCGGCGGCGGGGTCGCGGCGGCGACCACCGCCGCGGGAGTCATACCTGAGACACAGAGAGTCGGGGACGAAGGAGCCAGACGCAGCGGACGAGCGGATTCTACTCAACACCAACAAGAACCGACAAGGAGCGAACATCTTCATCCTGCTGTTTGCAGACCAGAGACGACCCAGGATCCAAGACTCGGCGTGAGTACAAGCCCGACATCCTCACTCCTCAGGGAGCAGAGGAGGGAAGGCCACCCCTCCCCCCCCAGCACCAGTGATCTCCATCTTGGATACCGACAAAGCTCGGAGTTGCTGCTAGCTCCAGCTCAGGCCTTGGAATAAAACGAGTCATTTAGCAGGTCACAAGAACTTAACGCCGAAGTGACCTGCCAGACTCAGCTCCATCCAGGGAAAAGTCACCCAGCTCAGGCGCCAGCCATCGGAGTGCCTAGCGTCACTGGGTAACCAGAGCCAGAGGCTGCCCCTCCCTCTAGCAGCCACCACAATCAATTGAAAAACAGAAACCCTGAGAATGGCTCCAGGCTGGGCGCTGTGAGCTCTATCACAAAATAGCCCCAGGGAAAAGCTACTGTTTGTTGAAAGGCCTAAACCCTACCCAGAACCTAGCCTCATAACCACATCCCCCTCTTTTGTGACTCTCAAAGCAGACCACCCTCCCAGAAAACTAACCTGGGAGGGGGATCTCAAAATCTTGGGTAAAGCAGAGCATTTTTCTGCCTCTTCCAACCAACCGACTTAAGAAACCAATCAAGCCACAGGACCTCAAGCTGACCAGAGACTACAACAAGAGACTGGTCGCAGACAAAAGGGAGATACAGGATTCCTCCCACTCCTCCCCCCCCCCCAAAAAAAAAAAAAATCAAAAGACTTTTTTTTCTTTTTTTTTTTTTTTCTTCTTCTTCTTTTCTTTTTTTTGCTTGTTTTTTGTTTTTTGTTACCTTATATATATATATATATATATATATATATATATATATATATATATAAATTTTTTCCCTTCTAAAACTTTTATTAATCTTTAATTTTTGCCTCTTCTGAAAAAATAATTGTTTTCCAGTAATTTTTTTTTCTCATCTTATAATTTTTATTTTAGGAATACGTGAATGAGAGTTTTCCTTTCTTTTCTTGTCTTCTTTCTCTTTTTCTTTCATTCTTAATTATCTTTTTGTTTTTTATCTAGCTCTACTGAACTTCTGATCTTTTCTTCTCCCTTTCCCATCCTTAAAGCTTTCCACATCTCCTCTATGTCCCTCCCCTTCTCTGAACATATTCACATTCCTCTCTAAATAGACGGTCTTTTAACCTCTATAATAACATTAATTTTTACGTTTCTATTCTTTTTCTGGTCTCTCTTTATTCCCCTTTCCGTCTCTTCTTTTTCTCTCTCTCTCTACTTGCATCCTACCCAACCCATTTCCTGCACTGTGATTAGGACATAGTTAACTCTCCCTGTGCCTCCCCACACCAATCTATTCCTATTTTTTACCCACATCTCTCCCTAATCCTAATAATTTCTGGTTTTCCAAATTCTTTTCTGCGGTTCGAAGTCCTTTAACATATAGTCATTTGATGTTGAATAGATGTATCTGTTGAACTAGATTGTATCTGTAGACTATTGACTGTACAAATGCAAACTTTGGTTGATGGTTGCCTTAAGATAGTGTTCTAGCACAAAACTGGTGCAATCTGTATCTCAAATGGGCCGAGTAAGCCGGAAAAACACAAGAAAAATGGCAAATTCGGGTATCTCAATTCCCAACCTTGATAATCAGGGATTAGAACAGATAAAGAATAATCCAGAGGAGAGTTCCCAAATAGCTCTACAAACACTAATAGCAAACATGATAAATGAGAAGTTTGACAATGTACAAAGGACTCTGTATGAGCGTGATAGGGAGAGAGAGGAGGCATCCCAGAAGTTTATACAGGAACATCATAAGCGTGAGGAAGCTTCTCAAAAACTGATACAGGATTTGCGTGAACAACTTGAGAATACTCAAAGAGAAAGGGAGGAATGGCGTGAGCAGGCAGAGAACACTCAAAGAGAACTGCAGGAATCCCACAGAAGGGAGGAAACTAATCAAAGAGTAATTCACGAATTAAGAGACCAGGTAGAGAATACACAAAGATCACTAAAGACATTCATGGAATCCATTAACAAAGAGCTGAAGGAAGTCAGGGAGACCACAAAGGGAAGGCTGAATGGAACCCAACAGAAGGAATGGGAGTCCAAAGAAACCATAACCAATCAACTAAGTGATTTGAGAACAAACACTGAACACCAAATTAAGGAAGTAAAGAAATTCATACAAGACCTAAAACAGAGCTTCAACAAAGAACTTGAAGCCATCAAAGCTGACCAATTAGAAGGAAAAGAGATAAAAAACAAAGTAGAGAGTCTTGACAGCAGGTTAGACCATGCAGAAGATCGAATCTCAGGGATTGAAGACAGCCTAGATATTATAGAGAAAGAACATACAACCATCCAAGACAAGTCCAAGAAATATGATAGGTCTATCCAACACCTGGAAGACACCATCAGAAGGCCCAATCTAAGGATAATGGGTGTAGAGGAGCACCTAGAAACAGAAGTTAATGGTCTAGGAAATTTGTTTAACAGGATCCTAGCAGAGAACTTCCCAAACATACAAAAAGATAGGCCTATTCAGATACAAGAAGCTTTTAGAACCCCAAATAGACCAGACCAGAATAGGACATCCCACCGTCACATTATAATCCACACAGGATCAACCCAGACCAAGGAAAAGATCCTTAAAGCTGTCAAGGAGAAAAGGTTAATCACCTATAAAGGGAAACCAATTAGAATTACCTCAGATTTCTCACCAGAGACAATCAAAGCAAGAAGAGCCTGGAATGATGTATGCCATGCCCTAAAAACAAACAACTATCAACCAAGAATACTGTACCCAGCTAAACTCTCCTTCATAACTGAAAGCCAAATAAAAACCTTCCATAGCAAAGAAAAATTGAAACAATACATCTCCACCAAACCAGCCCTGCAAAAGATTCTTAAAGATGTCCTACACATAGAAAACCAACAAGAACGCAACAAAGGCCAAGAAACTGCACCCAAACTGAGAATCCAAGAACCTTAGGAAGAACCCAGTTTTCACAGCCCCCAAGAAGGTGGATAACATGGCAGGAACTCCCAAATACCTCTCAGTCCTATCTCTTAATGTTAACGGACTGAACTCTCCAATTAAGCGACGTAGACTGTCTAGTTGGATTAAAAAACAAGACCCTTCTATCTGCTGCCTGCAGGAGTCACATCTTGCCCGTAAAAACAAACATATTTTCAAGGTTAAAGGCTGGAACAAAATCTACCAAGCAAACGGCCCTCATAAACAGGCGGGAGTTGCAATCCTAATATCAGATAAAATAGACTTCAAATTAAAATTCGTGAGAAGAGATAAAGAAGGTCGCTACATACTAATTAAAGGATCTCTCCTTCAGGAGGATATTACAATTCTAAATATCTATTCGCCAAACAATGGAGCACCCAAATTTATCAAAGAAACACTACTTTCCCTCAAATCCCAGATAGATCCAAAGACATTAATCGTTGGGGATTTTAACACACCACTCTCCCCACTAGATAGATCAACTCGGCAAAAACTCAACAGAGAAACCGCAGATCTAAACAGCTGCATAGATCAACTAGACTTAACAGACATTTACCGAACATTTCACCCAGCAGCATCAGAATACACGTTCTTCTCAGCAGCACATGGGACGTTTTCTAAAATAGACCACATTTTAGGCCACAAAGCAAACTTGTCTAAATTCAGAAACATTGAAGTTATACCTTGCATTCTCTCTGACCACAAGGGAATAAAATTAGAACTCAACACCAAAAGCCACCAAAGAAAGTCCGGTATCACATGGAGGCTGAACAACACACTGCTGAATCATAAGTGGGTCATGGAAGAGATTAGAAAGGAAATTCAAATGTTCATGCTATTCAACAAAAATGAACACACAAATTACCAGCTCCTCTGGGACACAGCAAAGGCAGTACTCAGAGGCAAGTTTATAGCTCTGAGCTCCTACATCAACAAATTGGAGAGATCGGAAACTAATAATTTAATGACACATCTAAACCTCCTTGAAAAAGAGCAGCAAGATAAACCCCAATCCAGTAGACGGAAAGAAATAATCAAAATTAAATCAGAATTAAATGAATTAGAATCCAAAAAAACTATAGAAAGAATCAACAAAACAAAGAGTTGGTTCTTCGAAAAACTTAACAAAATTGACAGACCCTTAGCAAACCTTATCAGAAAAAGGAGAGAACACACCCAAATTAATAAACTCAGAGATGAGAATGGAAACATCACCACGGAAACAACCAAGATTCAGAACATTATAAGGGAATACTTCTCAAAACTTTATGCTAATAAGTTTGAGAACTTGACAGAAATGGACCTTTTCCTAGCAAATATTGACATGCCAAAACTAAACCAAGATGAGTTAAACCAGCTTAACAGGCCCATATCAAGCATCGAAATAGAAACAGCAATAAGAGACCTCCCAGCTAAGAAAAGTCCAGGACCAGATGGTTTTACAGCGGAATTTTACAAGGCCTTCAAAGCAGAGCTCACACCAATACTCCTCCAACTCTTCAATGAAATTGAAAGAGAAAGCTCACTACCGAACACATTCTATGAAGCCATCATAACCCTCATCCCAAAACCAGGCAGGGACTCATCAAAGAAAGAGAACTATAGACCCATTTCTTTGATGAACATTGATGCAAAACTTCTCAACAAAATTTTGGCCAATCGACTTCAACAATTCATCCAAAAAATCATACACCATGATCAAACAGGATTCATTTCAGGGATGCAAAGCTGGTTCAATATACGCAAATCAATTAATATTATTCATCACATCAACAGGAGCAAGAATAAGAACCACATGGTTATCTCAATAGATGCAGAAAAAGCATTTGACAAGATCCAACACCCCTTTATGATGAAGGTTCTGGAAAAATTAGGAATCCATGGAACATTCCTCAATATAATAAAGGCTGTATATGACAAACCTACAGCCAGCATTATACTCAATGGTGAAAAACTAAAGCCATTTCCTCTTAACTCAGGAACAAGACAAGGATGCCCACTCTCTCCACTTCTCTTCAATCTAGTATTAGAATGCCTAGCTACAGCAATAAGACAAGATGCAGACATAAAGGGGATCCAAATAGGGAAAGAAGAAATAAAACTCTCCCTCTTTGCAGATGACATGATCTTGTATTTAAAGAATCCCATAGACTCCACTCCCAAATTACTCAAGCTGATTCAAAACTTTGGCAAAGTAGCAGGTTATAAAATTAACCCCCAAAAATCAATGGCTTTTCTATATGCCAACAATGAGAAAAGTGTGGCTGAAATTAGGAAAGCAACTCCATTTGTAATAGCCCCACAAAAAATAAAATACCTAGGAATTAACTTAACCAAAGAAGTGAAGGACCTCTATGATGAAAACTTTAAAATCTTGAAAAAGGAAATCAACACAGAACTTAAAAAATGGCAAAACCTCCCATGCTCCTGGATTGGCAAGATTAACATCGTGAAAATGGCAATACTTCCCAAGGCTATCTACAAATTCAACGCGATTCCTATCAAAATTCCACCCTCATTCTTCAAGGAAATAGAGGAGGCAATCCAAAAATTCATATGGAACAATAAAAGACCCCGAATAGCAAAAACGCTCCTCAACGGAAAGAACAGTGCTGGAGGAATATCAATACCAAATTTCAAACTCTACTATAAAGCCATAGTAATCAAAACAGCTGGGTATTGGCATAAGAACACACCTCAGGACCAATGGAATAGAATTGAAAACCCAGAAATGAACCTACAGACCTATAGCCACCTAATCTTCGATAAGGAAGCTAAAACAATAGAATGGAAGAAAGACAGCCTCTTCAGTAAATGGTGCTGGCAAAATTGGTTAACTACATGTAGAAAACTAAAGCTAGATCCTTATATATCACCCTGCACCAGAATCAACTCCAAATGGATCAAAGACCTTGAACTCAAAGCAGACACTCTGAAAACATTACAGGATGGAATAGGAGAAACCCTAGGTCTCCTTGGCTCAGGTCGAAATTTTCTGAATAGAGACCCGGAAGCACAACAAATCAAAGAAAGGTTGGACAAATGGGATTGCATAAGATTGCAGAGCTTCTGCAGGGCAAATGACATAGCTGGCAAGATCAATAGAAAACCCACCGATTGGGAGAAGATCTTTACTAGCCATACAACGGACAAGGGTCTCATATCTAAAATATACTTGGAACTCAAAAAATTAAACCACCCAACAACAAATCCTCAAAGAAACAACTGCCCAATAAATAAGTGGGCAAAAGACTTAAAGAGAAGCTTCTCTGAAGAAGAAAGAAGGATGGCCAATAGACACATGAAGAAATGTTCAACATCCCTAGCCATAAAAGAAATGCAAATCAAAACAACATTGAGATATCACCTCACTCCAGTTAGAACAGCAAAAATCAAGAACTCCAATAACAACAGATGCTGGAGGGGATGTGGACAGAAAGGAACCCTACTTCATTGTTGGTGGGAATGTAAACTTGTTCAACCACTTTGGAAAGCAGTATGGAGGTTCCTCAAAAGACTCCACATAGATCTCCCCTATGATCCAGCAATCCCACTTTTGGGCATTTACCCAAATGTTTACAAACAAGACCACACTAAAGCTACCAGCACAACTATGTTTATTGCAGCATTATTTACCATAGCTAAGATATGGAACCAACCCAGATGCCCCTCAGTAGATGAATGGATCAAGAAAATGTGGTATATATACACAATGGAATTCTATGCCTCCATCAGAAAGAATGATATTTCCCCATTTGTTAGGAAATGGAAAGGTTTGGAAAAAATTATATTAAGTGAAGTAAGCCAGGCCCAAAGAAGCATAGGTCCCATGGTTTCCCTTATTTGCAATATCTAGTATAGGTATGAGTCAAGCGGAAAAGGTCAGATAATGTGATGCTAGGAAAATGAACCCTTAAATATGTATTTTAATGTTTTCGTTTCTTTCATGCATGTATTTCTAATGCATTTATAAGATTATTTCTTTGTTGCTTTGTATGTCCCTCCCCCACAGTGTAACCCCCGTTTTCACTATATTTGATGTCAGTATAACATGTGGAGTAGATGGGGACAAACAAGTCGTTTAAGGATTCAGGTGGACCTGTTGCAACAATGAGAAGTACAAAATGTCATGTCAAAACCAGCTTTACAATGCCGGTGTGGGGGGGGGAGGGGGGTATAATTGGGTGGGGGGAGGGGGGTAAAATTGGGTGGGGGGAGGGGGGAGGCGGGGAAGGGAAGTGAAGGGTAAACAAAGGAGGAGGCTGCAATGCTTGATAAGAAATGTATCCATTATCCTGCCCATGTAATTGTAGCCCCTTTGTACAGTATGTTCTCAAATAAAATAAAATACAATTTTAAAAAAAAAATGTTTTTTTCTTGCAATTTTTTCTAACATATTTATTAGATGATTTCTTTGTTGCTTTATATGTCCCTTCTCCACGGTATAACCCCTGTTTTCCCTGTATTTGATGTTGGTATAATATGTGGAGGGGAAGGGAAAAAACAAATTGTTTAAACAGGGATACAGGTGGACCCCTTTACAACTTTGGCGGGGGCGGGGGGAATGAAGTGAGCAGTGAGGGGGGGAGATGGGAAGGGATGGGGGAAGATGGGAAGGGATGGGAAGGGGAAACAAAGAGGAGGCAACAATGCTTGATAAGAAATGCATTCATTACTTTGCCCATGTAATTGTAACTCCCTCTTACGATATTTTCACAATTAAAAGAAAAGGAAAGTATGAAGTTTTTACATACAAGGATTACCAACAATCAAAGAGTTTGAATTAACAGCATTTACACAAAAGAAAAACCAGAAGAGTTTTAATGAAAACTGTGGAAATAAGGCCAGAGAGAAACCTAAAGAAAAAAAGAGAGCAGAAAAAAATAAGATCAAATTTTATAACAATTAGGGACTGAAGCAGGAGCAAGGAAAAATAAAAGTTAATGCCAAAAATTCCACACACCTTATTCATCACTAACCTTGATAGAAAACAATGTTTCTATGTTTCCATTTTAAATACTAATTAAACTGTCACTTTTAAAATATGGGACAACGATTTCCTGTGTTGTTGGATGTCTGCTTATTAACGGATGTGTCTTTGCAGTGCTCTGAGTATTATTTAGAGAAGATTCCTCCTTTTTCCTCAGAATGGCCTCTCATTGAGGAAAATGTTAAATTACTCATTCAAACTTACTAATTAAACTGGCAGCAACTGCCACTATTAAAATGTGATGGCCAACATAATTGGCCCAAAAGTGACTATTCATGTCTCATTCACAGAGGACATACAAATTAATTTTATAGCTTCCTTTTGAAAGACACGCGGCCTTCTGCTCCCTCCTATCCATCTGCCATTCTGTGCCTGAACAGCCTCCCTTTGTACAGCCTCTTCTCTGAGTAGTTTATAGTGATTATGGTAGAAAACAAACCCCCAACCTCACACTTAGCTTAGAAGCAGTTAGAGACCATCTCATTGCCATACTCATAGGTTCTCCCATCGCTAGAGATAATACCAACTTTTTTTGTTTTTTGTTTTGGTCAGTTGTGGGGTTTGAACTCTGGGCCTGGGCGCTGTCCCTTAGCTCTTCAGCTCAAGGCTACCACTCTACCACTTGAGCCACAGCACCACTTCCAGTTTTCTGGTGGTTTATTGGAGATAAGAGTTTCACGGACTTTCCTGCCCAGGCTGGCTTTGAACTGTGATCCTCAAATCTCAGCCTCCTGAGTAGCTAGGACTACAGGCATGAACCACCGGTGTCCCACAAAGCCATCTTTTAACTACAACTTATACATTGCTTTCTTGGATGGCAAATAAGTTTTCTATTTTCCATTTTCCATACCTAATTAAGTTGCCACTTTAAAAAATATTGAATAATGTTATCTCTACTGTTGGATGTCTGTTTATTATTTGCTTTTGCTGAGCTGTGAATATTATATAAAGAGGTTGCCTCTTCTCTTTCTTAAAATAGCCTATGACTCATAAATCATAGGTTATCTCATTAATCATCTCCTCCTCTGGCCTACCTAGGCATTTTCCTCTGCTAACCACACATACAAAGGCATGCATGTGCGCGCGCACACACACACACACACACACACACACACACACACACACACACACACACACACACACACACACACACACACACACACACGGCCCAATAGCTGTCTGTGAGCAGTAACCTTTGAACTTTCATTTGTTATTAGCCCTGCTCTCCCTTAGCCTGATTATGACCCTGATGCCTTTAACTGCTTCTGATAATTCTCTTCTTTCCTGCTCTTAATGATTCTTGACAATAATTTTGGTCTTCTATAGACTAAAAAGCCATTATCTACCCACTTGAACATAAGATATTTCCTAATACCAGATGAAGCTTCAACCAGTTTAGACATTCTCCTATGTCAGAACCAAAATGAGTTGGACACACTCTTCTGGCTAGTCTCTAACAAAGCAGTTCCTGGCTCTCACAGACCCAGCTCCCTTCCTCTTCCTTGTGAGTCTGTTTCTTAGGTCTCTGCTGGCCTCAGCACTGAGCCCCCACGAAGTATGGCACAAATTCATGCAAATTTGAAACATAGGTAGTTTCACCAACATTTCACAAAAGTAGCTTATTCAAAAAACTAATCACAGAGATATTACTATGAATGACCAGATAATCAATATGAAAAAGCTAAGAAAATTAGAACACAAAAAGGAATGATCCTGAGTAATTATGAATGCTAAAAATCCCTGTGTTATCCACAAATTCAGCATCTCCAAAATGTAGTAAATCACTTGGCAGACTTTAGTTAACAATAGAAGAACAAACACAAATTTGGGATTATGGAATTATAGAGTCATAGTTTATTGCTTTATGTTAAATCATCTAAATACTTCATAACTAAATCCTCAAGAATTGTTTTGGCACTAGATATCAATTAAGAGTCTCCAGGGTAAAAAGATCCTAAAAAAAGAGTTGTCACAATGTGTCCTCATGCACTTTTTAGTCTATTTTACTTATTGTTCCAGACTTATGTGATGAGCCAAATATGTCTGACCATATATTTTGTCCTAGAGAAGCAGTTTAATAAAGCAAGACTCGGATATTGGAACCAAAAGATGCAATATTGGACTAATCCATGTTTAGTGAGAAATGACAAAACTAATTCTGGTTGGGTAAAATAAAAGAGAATTTTGTAAAAGACAGAATTTTATTACCAACAGTTTCTGCAGGTGCTGGAGACTCAGGTACAAGAAGAGCCAATTTTGAGAACCCTGAGGGTTCCCACTTACGCTCATCTGGTCTCTCTGGGAATGCCTTCCAGAAGATGCTCTGTTACAGACATTATGCACCTCTGCCATACCCTGAGACTCAGCCACAGACGCCATATGTTTGCCTTCAAGCCTTATGCTGGCTTTCTCATTGTTTAAAAGCAAGAATCATAGCTACACAGATGTCACACATACATATTAATTTTAGCCTTTATCTTTGGAGTAAAATTTAACATCTTGCTGGGCAAGATGGTTCATGCCTGTAATCCAATCCTAGCTACTCAGAAGGCTGAGATCTGAGGGATATGGTTTAAAGATAGCCCAGGCAAGAAAGTCCCTGAGATCTTATCTCTAATTAACCACCAGAAAACTCAAAGTGGCACTGTGGCTTAAAGTTGTAGAGTAACATCCTTGAGCATAAAAGCTCAGGGACAGCCCAGGCTCTGAGTTCAAACTCCATGACCAACAACAACAACAAAAATGTTTAAACCTTTGGCTAGGTAGGATATGGGCATAAATCACAAACACATACCAGAATTTTACATTTCTTACAAGTTATGGGGAGGAGTGACACGGAACCTAAATTGATTCATTTACTATTGCACAAGTGTATCTCTCTATAAACAGCCATGTCCAGTTAGTTCCATGTATTTTCTATGGAAAGAGAGCAGTTTCCAGTCATTTTTGCCCGTATTAAACTTCTATATCCAGTACATTTTGTATAATACTTAAATAAGGCTTAATCATACAGCCCACATATTTAGTAGGATTTAAATTTTAATCCCTTAACATAAGAGTTTTGTAAAACACACACAAGTGAACTCTGATTTAATTAGAACTCAGTCTCTTAAGTAGAGGTCTAACAAAATTAGCAATAAACAAATTTTATCTTGATAAACCAAAACCTTTCCTTTAAGCCAGCTTTATTTTTGCAAATGGTACTACGAGGGAAATAATTTAAGACAAAGAATTAGGTGTTGTGACAATGATATATTTAATACAAACCCTTAAATTTTTGGTAACTTAAATTATAGCCAACTTAATTACATAATAAATCTCTTATAACATTTATCTATTGATATATCTATTGATATACTTAGTACAACCTCTCTTGTGCCTTTTGATATTTGTCCTAGCCTGGCTATTTGTTTGGTTTACATTTTGGAACATCCAATTAAGACAAGTATTGTTCTGCTAAGTCCTTGATCTAAAAGCATTCTCTCATATTTTTGGGGTCAAAAACATGTCTTCAAAACTTTCTATATCTTTTCTATTTGAGATAACTCTCTTGAATAAGAATCTTCTATTTCTATCCCCCTTTTTAATTTAGACAAAACTTTTTTCCAATAAAATAACATTCTTAGGAGTAATTTTTAAAGAAGACCAACAAAGAAAACATTCTCAAATTATTTTTCTATATAAGAAGTTAAAATGTGTATTTGTTTCCAAAGTAATTAAAATATCTCTCCAAGGAGTTAAGCATTTTGGATTTTAAAAAGATGTGCCTATAAATCTACAAATAAATACACTGGATGATAAATTATATTGGTCTGTAGGCATGCACACAGAGTGAGAACAAAGGAGGACATTCTTAGGAGAGGATCACAAAGGAATAATACCCACATGCATGACCAAATAAAATAATACCAAAATCAACTCCAGGAAATGGAAATAAGAGGGTTTTTTCACTTTGTTGCTGTTTTTGTTTTCACTTCCTTTTATCTTATTTATTCATGTCTGTGTCTTTGGGATGGTAAAGGGGGCACAGAAATGGTGAGACAAAAGGTGAACAAACAAATACAGCAGTGATACTCACTGGACAGTATGTGAAAAGGAACTATACAACTTATGAGTGGGGATGGGAGGGAAAACAGAGAGAGCAAGGGAAGGGGTGACATTGACCATAACACCTCTGTATATTACCTTTATGATAACAATAAATAAACTATAAAAAATAGAAGTCTTTGATTTGAGTTTTTGTTTGGTCTGGTTTTGTGTCCATATTGTGATTTGAACTCAGGGCCTCTTGCTCTTGTTTTCGATCAAGCCTTGTTGGTGCTCTACGACTTGACCCACAATTGTACTTCTAAAAGTCTTTGAAAGAAAATAAAATTCCCTTACCTTTAAACTTCACAGAGAGCAGTGGATCATCAACACCAAATACCCAACAAGCCTATAGACAAAGAGAACCAGGAAGTCAATTTCAGGTAGAAAATGGAGCCCTGCTATCTATTTAATTCTTTAGCTTCATTCTCAAATAGTGAGAGCCCTTGGGCATATTTACCCTCAGGAACTGCCATTTTGAAGGTGGATGTCTCCCTTTTCTCTCTAGAGACAGAGACATTCCTTTCTCCATTGTTTCCCCTCATGGCAGAAACAACATGTTCCTGGATATTGTGGTCCCTTCTTTGGGCCTTTAGCATTTCATTGTCCTGGTTCTCCAGATTTTTTTTGGGGGGGGGGTCCGGTTGTGGGGCCTGAACTCTGGGCCTGGGCGCTGTCCCTCAGCTCTTCAGCTCAAGGCTAGTGCTCTACCACTTGAGCCACAGCGCTACTTCCGGCTTTTTTCTTTTTGCTTATGTGGTGCTGAGGAATCGAACCCAGGGCCTCATGCATGCAAAGCAAGCACTCTACCACTGAGCCACCTTCCCAGCCCAAGTGGTTCTCCAGATTTATAACCTTTATAACCTTTTCCCTTTGGAAAAACCTACTCAGAATTTTCCCTAGGTTATTACTCAGAGGCTTTCCTTTGGAGGAAAATTTCCCATGCATAATCATAGTTAATATTTGATCTTTCTTTTTAGTGAGTAATCTGCTTGTAATTATTTTATCAATCTTTATTGTTCTTTTTTTTAATCTAAGTTGCTGTAAACCCCAAAGGCAAATTTACTAATTCGTTAAGTGTTTATGGGGGATCACCTTCTCTTTCTATAGCTTATAATGGATATTAGCTGCTGA
The DNA here is from genome assembly GCF_024711535.1 of Dipodomys merriami. Taxonomy (NCBI): domain Eukaryota; kingdom Metazoa; phylum Chordata; class Mammalia; order Rodentia; family Heteromyidae; genus Dipodomys; species Dipodomys merriami. Next base: position 74,498,202 of record NW_027206179.1, read on the forward strand.
CTAGCTAAAAGATACCACCAAAAGTGTTTGTCTTTACATTGAGTCTGGGCTGATATTCATGTATTTTCTCAGGATCTCAGTTAACCATTTTAGAAACAGGGTAAAATTTTCTTTCTCTCATTTAGTGATACCCCTTAACCTATCATAATTAACTGTCATTTGCCTTGATTGCTCTATTCCTTTAATTCAGCAATTAATCATATTTAAGTTTTTTAAGTTTTACCAATGGCATTCCCAATTCTATAGTTTCACTTTGGTGCGTCCTTGGGCATGGTGACATTATCAACTGGCTTTAGCCCCATACTTCATATAGACTTCAGCAGCATATGCCCGGATGCTGTCCAAATGCTATGCTTCCCTTCAGGAGTACAACAGAAACCAGAACATCTAAGACCTTCCAGGTTTGGTCAAAAGTAGTAGTTATAACCTTAAATCTGCGTAAGTAAGAATTTCCCAGTATCCTTGGGAAAACACTGAGTTTTTCTTTGCAATGAGATATAATTCTGCCTTCAGTAAAAGCTGTACATTGAGAATTCCAAACCATTTTCTTATCTTTTTCAAAATAAGTCTACCTAGAAAAGAGCATTAAAATAAAAACTCCCAAATGGATTCTACTTCCAAGTTACTCGAACTGATTTGAAACTTTGGCAAAGTAGTAGGGTATAATATTAACCCTCAAATATCAATTGCTTTCCTGTATGCCAACAATGAGAAGAGCGCAGCTGAAGTCAGAAAAGCAACTCCTTTTGTAATAGCCCCACAAAAAATAACTAGGAATTAACTGAAGAAGTGAAGGACCTCTGTGATGAAAACTTTAAAAACCTGAAAAAGGAAATTAAAGCAGAACTTAGGAAGGAGAAAAACCACCCATGCTCTTGGGAGGATTAATATCATGAAAATGGCAATACTTCCAAAGGCTATCTACAAATTCAATGAAATACCCATCCCAACCTCACTCTTAAATGAAATAGAAGAAGCAACCCAAAAATTCATATGGAACAATAAAAGACCCCAAATAGCAAAAAAAAAATCCTTAGCAGAAAGAACAGTGCTGGCGGAATATCAATACCAAACTTCAAACTCTACTACAAAGCCAGAGTAATCAAAACAGCTCAGTACTGGCACAAGAACAGACATGAGGACCAATAGAATAGAATGGAAGATCCAGAAATGAACCTGCAGGCCTATAGCCACCTAAGCTTTGATAAGGGAGCTAAAAAAAATTAGAATGGAAGAAAGACAGCCTCTTCAGTAAATGGTGCTGGCAAAATTGGTTAACTACTTGTAGAAAACTAAAACTAGATCCTTATATATCTCCCTACACCAGAAACAATTCCAAATGGATCAAAGACCTCAAGGTAAAAGCAGACACTCTGAAAACATTACAGGAAGGAATAAGAGAAACTCTAGGACTCCTTGACACAATCTAAAATTTTCTTAATAAAGACCCAGAAACACAACAAATCAAAGGAAGATTGGACAAATGGGATTACATTAAACTGCAGAGCTTCTACAATGCAAAGGACATAGCTACCAAGGTCAATAGAAAGCCCACAGACGGGAGAAGATCTTCACTAGCTATATAAAACAAAAGGGCCTCCTATCTAAAATATACTTATGGGCTGGGAAGGTGGCTCAGTGGGAGTGTACTTGCCTTGCATGCAAGAGGCCCTGGGTTTGATTCCTCAGCAGACAAAGCATAAGTAGAAAAAGCATAAGCAGAAAAAGCCAGAAGTGGCACTGTAGCTCAAAGGGTAGAGTGCTAGCCTTGAGCTGAAGAGTTGAGGACAGCGCCTAGGCCCAGAGTTCAGGCCCCACGACCAACTAACTAACTAAATAAATAAATAAAATATATTTAGAACTCAAAAAATTAAATCTTCCAAAAACAAATCCTCAAAGAAACAACCACCCCACTTATTAAGTGGACTAAAACTTAAAAAGAGACTTCTCTGAAGAGGAAAGAAGGATGGCCAATAGACACATGAAGAAATGCTCAACCTCTCTAGCCATAAAAGAAATGCAAATACAAACAGCATTGAGATTCCACCTCACCCCAGTTAGAATGGCTATAATCAAGAACTCTAATAACAACAGATGCTGGAGGGGATGTGGCCAGAAGGGAACCTTACTTCATTGTTGGTGGAAGAGTAAACTTGTTCAACCACTTTGGAAAGCAGTATGGAGGTTCCTCAAAAGACTCCACATAGAGCTCCCCTATGACCCAGCAATCCCACTTCTGGAGTTTTACCCACATGATCACAAACAAGACTATACTAAAGCTACCAGCACAATTACATTTATCACAGCATTATTTACCATAGCTAAGATATGGAACCAACCAAGATCCACCTGAATGGATCAAGAAAACATAGTATATATAGTATATATACATATATATATGTATATGTATATATATATATATGTGTATATATATATATATACAATGGAATTCTATGCCTCCATCAGAAAGAATGACACCACCCCATTTGTTAGGAAATCGGAAGAGTTGGAAAAAATAATTAATATTAAGTGAAGTAAGCCGCCAGGCCCAAAGAAATATAGGTCCCATGGTTTCCCTCATTTACAATAATTAATATAAATCTAACATAATTCTATCAGATAAGCAGAAAAAGTCAAAAGCTATGTACATATGACCATATAAGATGATGCTAAGTGAAATGAACCCAAAATATGGACACAAGAGATCTTTGTTGTTGTTGTTTTGTTTATTTGTTTTTGGTCAGTCATGAGGCCTGAACTTTGGGCCTGGGGGCTGTCCCTCAGCTCTTCAGCTCAAGGCTAGCAGTTCAACCACTTGAACCACAGTGCCTCTTCAGGCTTTTTTTGCTTATGTGGTGTTGAGGAATCGAACTCAGGGCCTCATGCATGTAAGGCAAGCACTCTACCACTGAGCCACCTTCCCAGCCCCTGTTGTTTTTAATGTACTCTGTGATTTTTTTTTGTTTTCTTTGTATGTTCTTCTCCCTATTGTATATTCCCTGTTATCCTTGTACTTGATTTTGGTAACCTGCATCTTGCATATACATCTATCTAAGTTGGGAAGGGGAATAACAAAATGCTGAAACAAGGACACAGGATGACCCATTACAACAATAATACCCACAAGAGAGCATATTGGAAATGAACTTTACAACTGTGGTGGGGGGAGGAGGGAGAGGGGTGAGGGAAGGGAGGGATAATGGGAGAAGAACAAGGGAAGGGGTAACAATGCTCCACCAGAAATGTACTCATTGCCTTACTCATGTAACTGTAACCCCTCTGTACAGCATCTTTACAATAAAATTAAATTTAAAAAAATCAAAGATACCATTTTCAGGCCAAGATTTTCCATCATCTAATTTATACTTACTCTTGATCTCTTTAATCCCCCTTCTTTAAAGTCTTTTTTCTAAATTTTTACTTATTTTTATCTTCTAGTGGTTGCACAAGAGAGTGACCATTTAACATGCCCATTTATGTATACAGTGCCTCTATATCCTTTTCTCCTCCTACCTATTCCTCCCCCAAATCAAATTTCCCATTTCCTTTTTCACATATGTACATCAAGTATTAAAACTATACTCATTCATTGTTCCCTTTTCCATTCATCCACCCTTCCCATAAGCCCCTTCCATTCAAAACATTAACTGTCTGTTAATTATTCAAATGATTTATACCACAGTGTTTCATTCCTGCATATACTGTTCTTTAGTAAACTTGATCTTGTGTAGATGTGCACATTCCTGTGTGTGTTTACATAGAAGATTATATTTTGGATCTAAGATCTATATAGAAGAGAAAACATGCACCCTTTTTCTTTTGGGGTCTGACTTCACTATGTTTTCTTTTCTAGATTCATCCATTTCCCTACCATGAGAGTCCCATTTCTTGCAAATATCCTCTTAAGACAATTTGCCAGAGTTAGTAGCATTTTTACTGCCTCAAGAGAAAGATAGTCGGGTGCAAGTGGCTAATGCATATAATCTTAGCCACTTAGGAGGCTGAGATCTGATTATTAACAGTTCGAAGACAGCCTAGGCAGAAAAGTCCCCATGAGACTCTATCTCCAATTAACCACCCAAAAACTGGAAGTGGCACTATGGCTCAAGTGGTAGAGCACAAACCTTAAGCACAAAAAGGCTTCAGGACAGCACCCAGGCCCTGAGTTCAAGCCCTACAACTGACAAAAAAAATAGAGAGAGACTGAGAGACAGAAAGGTAGAAAGAAAAAAATGAAAGCAATAGAGAGATGCATAGCTGCTCTGATTATTTGGGAGAGGTATTAAATTCCACTCCCCTTCTGAGTTTTTAATAAAATCCCTTCAGTTCAATACCCACATGGATGGATGTCTCCTTATACCCTAAAGAAGGATTCATAACCATGCAATAATCTCTCAGGGACGCATCATTTCATTATCATTTTCCCAGTTCTTTCTTACTGGGGCCCTCTGAACCTCCACTGGCTAGGGAGTCCAGTTACCTAGGCACTTTTAAAACAAAGATTCCTGGGAGAAGTTGACTCATATTTTTCTGTTGCCCATCACGAACACAGAAACCAAGTGTTTCATCACACTTAAAAATCAGACATGAATGGCCCAGAATATTTTTAAGACCCAATCTTGGGGCATCTTAATGTTAGGTTTGGCCATAAATCATTATTAAAGGCAACTAACCCTTTCTCTTAATCCCTCCTCAGAATTTTCTAGGAACAAGCAAGAAAGAGATTTTCCATGTATAATGTACTTGGGATAGCAAAAGAGAGATTCAGATTTACCTACTACATTAGTCAAATCTTTTAAAATGAATTTAGGAAGCCCCATTTTGGGTACAGAGCAGGCAACTCATATCCTCCTCCAGACAAAGGATATTAAATACATGAGTCTATTGTACATATACCAATAATTACTTTGAGGGATATGATTTCTGAAGTTGGAATCTACACCTCAGGCATGAAGAAAGGGGACAAAACTTCTCCTGTGAAGAGATTTACCTCTTGACTGAAGCAGTTACAAAAGAGAATGAAACTAATTACAGGCAAGAGGACATCTCATAACCTCAAAAAAACGCAAATGCCTTACTAAACCCAAGAGGGGCTGGCTGCCCCCTTGTCTTTTAGCTAATGCCATCCAAGATGTTCATTTCATCCCCTTCTTCTTACAAAGAGATATAATAGTAAGATGGTATTAAAAATTTAAATTCCCATTTCTAGGCCAATTTTCTTGATTCCCTGGCTGATTTTGGAATCAAACTGCATTAGTCTTCTTTGGATTATCAGGATCAAAACCATCTCAATGATTTAAACTGCATCTGAGCCAAGTTTCCCTGTCATCTGAGGGGATAACACAAGGAGAAGTTGAGGTGGAATTCCTACCACTCTCTTGGATCTAGCGTCTAGTGGGCTAAACTTGGGATATACTCAATCCTCCAGTGGTTCCATCCCACTCAACGGGGTGTGCTCCAGTGAAAACTGCATCTTTCATCATCAAGGAGGAAATCAATGTATCATGGCTAGAACAGGGTTTTCCACTCTTCATGTTCCTCATGTTGGTTAGAGTTGGCCTGGACTTCCTTTTATCTCTAGTGATTAATTATTATGCTTATCATTATTACCTTTCAGTAATTGTACAAAAGGGTTTCTATTCAACATGTCCATTTGTGCATACACTGCATCTTTCACAATGTATCTTGATGAGTAGAGGAAAGTTCTAATCACAGATTGACCACACATTAACTTGACTCAGTTCCTTGGCCATGAGAGGAGAAAGATTGGTCCAGGCTGCTGCCTTACCATCACATGCCCAGGGCCCATTCCCTCCCCCAGTTCTGACATACCCATGATGGGACATAGGCCCCTCATACTGTTTCATTGGACTCATAGATCCTAAGCTGCTAGAAATTGTAGAAAGGTAGCTTGCAGCTTCCAATCATCTGTGGTAGAGGAAAGTGAAGTAAAAGAGATCTGGAGTGAGTGTTGAGTAATTCAACCTAAAGCATCAGCCACAGACTGATTATCTTGCCACCCAACACCCTTCCTCACCCCTCATAATGGAATGCCCAAACAACAACAAAGCACTATACTTTTCCAACTCAATGCAAGTCTGCCTTCAATGGCTGGAAGCATACTGATATCCTTCAGCAAAGAAGAGACTCTTAGGGTTACTAATCTGTGCGCCTATTCCTAAGTGACATGACCCCTTCCCTCCTCAACATAAGGCACACCTGCTCCTTGATATTCTTTGAACTATTGAATTCTGTACAGCTGTGTGCTGCTCAACTACAGGGATCGATACTAATCACCCCAGGTGATTTCATCATTGTGCTAACATCAAAATGTGTACTTACACACACTAAGGAGGCTATACCATCACTGGGCAGTATACATGGATGGGCCCAAGGGGCAGGTGCAGTCCATCACAGAGTGAAATGTCATCATGTGGTGTAAGACTGAATCTACCTCCATAGACAAGTAGAAGAAAGAGTGCTGGGAACTACAAAATTTTGAGGTTGTCAGCTCCCTTCCCTGGAGTACCCGAGCCCAGCTGGAAGCAGCCAGCTCATCAGTCAGTACTCCTTGTGCATCTAGACTACAGCCAGGGAGCTGCCTCTAGGGCCCCTGCATTGTCGTCTTTGCACTTTCCTTCCAATGATCTTGGGGGATATTTAACAAACAACAATTATCAGCTAGCATTGCATTTTAAATGTTAAGGGCTCCCCATTGCCTTTGAATATGTCTGATCACCAGTCCCAGTTTCCCTCTATCTGAAACTGCAATCCTGATGTCAGTTGTTAACCCCTACCAGCCTGGTACCAGTGGCTCATGCCTATAGTCCTAGCTACTCAGGAGGCTGAGATCTGAGTATCATGAAGTCAGCCCACCCACACAAGAACATCCCAAGAGACAGTTCTTTCACTTTCCAGTTCTGTGATCTAGTACCAATGCAAAAGAAATAGTACAATGTGCTTCTTTGAGGAGATTAAATATAGATATGAAAATACATGATAAGTGCTTAATATATGTACAATGAAACTATCTGATAGGGTTACCATCAAAATAATTGTTTTGGGGTATGGAAGCATGTACAAAAGGAAGGGCCACAACGAATGTAGTGAACTACAAGAAATCCAGGTGCCAAGGTTCAAAGATAAAAATCCTAAGGGGATGATAACAGAGATTTTATTTGGAACAGCACGGCTGCTCAGGGATTCCAGCATAAAGTAAGCCGAGCCTTGCATATCCCAGGAGCCCTTGATAGAATCTCCTTCCTAGCACGGTACAATAAGCAATAACCAGCAGTGGAGGCCCTGTAGCACAGAGGAATCAGGGCAGCTCCCTGAGCCAGACAGCCATGAATGCAAAAATCTAGCCCTGCCATCTGCCAGCCCTATCACTATGGGCAGGGAACTCAGATACCGTTTCCTTACTGGCAAATGGTGGACACAAATAAAATGGCATGACAATTACAAGAGATAATGTGCATTAAAATATGACACATACCATATAAAATGATGCTTATCAAAATGAACTCCAAGAAATGGATACAGAGTTTTTTTTAAGTATACTGTTGGCAGCGATTTCCCCCCACACACACCTCTCTCTCACCTTTTGGTTTATTTCCTGTTGTCACTGTTAGTTTTTTGTACCCTTTGTCTTATATATAAGTTTATTTGATTTGGGGAGAGGAAGGGGTATCACAGAAATGGTAGGATGAATGATGAATCAATGCCAAGAGTGATACTCATTAGACACTATGTTGGAAATGAACTTTACAAACTTGGGGAGAGAGGTGGTGAGGAGCAGGAAAAATGAAGGAGGGGGTAACATGTTCACAGAGAAATGTACTCATTACTTATATAACTGTAATCCCTCTGTACATCATCTTTTAAAAAAATAAAAGTTTTTAAAAAGTTTTTTAAAAAGACATAACGTACAGCACATGGTACATGCTGAAGGAAGAATACATCTCATTCATAAGAACCATACAGAGCTTTTTATGGCCCTTACAAAACCTCAGACCAATTCTGGGACCTGGCTTATTATTATTATCAGTATCCATTTACAGATGAGGAAAGTTAGAAAAAAGTTTATAGAAGTTAATTATCTTGCTGGAGATCTCAGTGGTACTCTCCATGGTGGAATCAAGGTCCACATACAGGTGACCTTGCATGTAGAGTTTGTAGTTATTACTGTCCATGCCTCTGTGTATGGGCACCTACAGGAAGTGCCATGGAGTGTCCCTAGTTCACTGTCTATCATAACCTTGAATACTAGCCTTAATCATCTCCAAACAGTAGAGGTGGGAGGACATGGGCCTGTCCAAAAACATTCTGCCAATACCAGATGCACAATATAGTAATTTCCAACATAAGCCAAAAAAAGAGAATCTCACCTCCCTGGGGGATAAAAGTCACTAATCTAAAATGCTTAATAAGTTAGGAATGCTGAGGAATGTGTGAGAAAAAGAGAAAAGAAGATACAAGATGACTGCTAAACAGCCTCATAGGGAATAGGCATACTATATACCTCCGTGCAAAGTAAAGTTTAGCATACGGATTTTCTAAGCCAAGAGATTAAGCAAAGCTGATAGTCCCCAATGCTCATTGCAGTTTAAGAACCAGATTAGAAAGGAACAGACCAGAGGGGCCATTTAGACGCCCAGAGAGAGATGGGGATAGAGGGAGAAGAAAAGAGGGAAAATGGCAGAGAGAGAGAGAATTTGTGACACTCAGCTCCCCAGCTAGCCAAGGCTTTCTTGGGGCCTCTTTCTGCCTTATAGGAAGGAGAAAAATGGGGCTCACAATGGAAACATTTCCTGGGCCATGTTTGAGGATTACTGGGACCATCTCAGTAAATCTGAATTCTCATCAGGAGTCTGACCAATTAGCAATGTAATACTAAGCACCTATGTCTACTCCTTCACTTCTGGACCTCAGTAGCCTCTGAAGGAAATGATCCCAAACAGGAGAAAGTATGCGTCACTTAGACCAGAACAATTAGCCGGAGGCCATGCATAAGCAAGGAATATGGAGTAGTGAAATTGAAGCTGGCCCTTTAAGCCAGGCAGGGAAAACTCTAGCAGACTACACAACTGATGAGGAAGATGACCTTCTCCAGACTTCGGCCTGGAATTAATTTGGAGACTGTAAGACTATAAATCAATTATAAGTAGGTTATGAATAGTCAGATTGAAGAGAAAAGTCAAATGTTATATGAAAGTTTACTCTAGTTTAGATGAAAGGGCACAGAGAAGAGGGAGGGGGAAAAGCCCTCGAGGGAAAGAAAGATTCATTTGCCAAAAATACTGTTTGGGATGGGGAAGTTGCTAGTATTTATCTCCCTTATAAAACCTCAGGGCAGTTCTGGGACCTGGCTTATTATTATCAGTGTCCACTTTACAGATGAAGAAAGTTAGAAAAAAGTTTAGGAAAGTTAACTATCTCGCACTTCCTAGCATCTTCTACCTGTGACCTCTGGCCATGAGCCCAGGATCACAGTGGTGAGAACCTAGTCCTGGACTGGAGCTCCGCAGTGTGGGCTCTAGACCTGGCACGACCATGCTGTAATTAAGCATGATAGACCTAGACATGCTCCACCCAGTCCTGCATGGAAGGCCTTCACACCCCACAGCAGACAGCCATACTGGTGGGCACCTTGATATGGACTTCCCGTCTACAAAATAGCAAAAGTAAATGTTTATTGCGTATGTGCCACAGTGCCTGATATTTGTAATAGTGTTATAAGGGAATTCAATTGAGAGAAAGAGAAGCCTCATTTTGAGAGGTCCAATTGGGAGTCCTTTTTAGAAAGCTGGCAACTGCAGGTAGACTCCTGTCTAAAACACCTGCGGCCTAGAATACACTTAATACTGTTGGGAAACTGAGCATAGAGGTAGTAAAGAAAGAGAAGAAACTCAATACCAACAAAACAGAGCAACCCCAATGAAGAGCCAAAGTGGGGCACCATGGTGACTTAAGAAAAGCCAGGAGACATAAGGCTTGGTGCCATGGAGTCTGAGCTGGTCCTGGCCTAAATAGGGTCCTGGTAAGGGGACAGGATCACAAGGAGCTTGAGAGTCTCACCAGTTCATGACCTAAGACAGGCAGGTCAAGTGACCTATTGACCAAGTCCCTGCCCCTGCCTCTAGGAATTCAGACAGTCTATTACCTGGGGTTGGGACTTCACCTTCCTCCACCATGAAGACAAGATGGTGCCAGTTAAAGCCAATTCCCTATCATCCACCAAATGGCCAAGATGGCGCCGGTTAGACCCAGTATCCTTATTTTGTTAACAACCAATTATAACAGAGCCAATTATGACAAGTTGCCAGTACCAGACACTCAACTTCCTGCTCCCTTTAGGGCTGGGCTATGGTATATAATTTATTCCAGCCAATTGATAATAAATGGATAAGTGTTTGAATTATCCATGGGAGACCAAGTATTTCCATTCTTTCTTGGTATGTATAGTGATTTGGATTTCTGTATTTCTGTGAGGGGAGGGGTTTGGACGTTAAAGAGGTTTTATTTTGGCAGTACTGGAGTTTTGAACTCATGATCATGTGCTTGCTAGGCAAATATTCTACCACTGAGCCATACCTTCAGTCTAGAATAACATGTTAATTATTTTTGGTGGTACTGGGGATTTAACTCAGGGAGGTATTTTTATTATTTTGGGTAAGATCTTGCTTTTTGCCCTAGCTCGTGCCTGGACCACAATCCTAATTTTTGCCTTCTGCCGTAGCTTAGAGGTTATAGTCCTCAAGAAAGGATAGAAGTACTTCATGTGTAGATAGAGTTGAGCTGCAAACCAAATATTTGATAGTTGATCTTTGAACATTGGAGCAGGATGTGGTATTACTGGGCCTCTTTACTCTTATCTCATTATCCATTTCATCTAGGCAATTGGGAAATGGGCCTCAACTTCTGAGTGTGGGGTCTGCCCCCAGTTAGCATAAGTGATACGGATGGAAACACTTATAGCAACTTTAATCATAATTGCTAAAGCTTAGAAGTGACCAAGATGTTCTTCAGTAGGTGGATGGATGAAATTGTCTAGTGTATCCAGGCAACTGAATAGTATTCAGCAGTAAAAGGAGAAGAGCTCTCAAGTCATAAAAAGACAAGAAGAAAAGTTAAAAGCCTATTGCTAAATGAAAGAAGACAATCTAAAAGGGGTACAAACTACATTATTCCAACTATGTGATATTCTGAAAAAGGAGAGACATACTTAAAAGACTGATGATTTCTAAGAATTAGGGAAAAGAGGGAAGAATGTGGGGAGCAGAGGGGACTTTTAAAACACAGACTGATGTAAGGCATTATGTATTTGGTAACGACCATAGAATGTATTTTACAAGGAGTGAACACAACTTGCACAAAGTAGACCCTGATTAAAATGTCTCCAATACTGGCTCTCCAAAAAATAACTTTGCTCAATTCATAAGATAATTTCATAACAGAGACATGTCATATACAATATCTGTAATGTAGTTTGTATTTTAAAAAATTCTCCCTTTGGGGCTGGGAAGGTGGCTCAGTGGTAAAGCGTTTGCCTTGCATGCATGAGGCCCTGGGTTCGATTCCCCAGCACCACATAAGCAAAAAGAAAAAAAGCCGGAAGTGGTGCTGTGGTTCAACTGATAGAGCGCTAGCCTTGAGCTGAAGAGCTGAGGGATAGCTCCCAGGCCCAGAGTTCAGGCCCCATGACCGGACCCCCCCAAAAAAATTCTCCCAAAAGCTTATCTATGGTTAAAAGCTTCCTCCCATCCCATGATGATATTGAAAGGTGGACCTTTTAAGAGATTAGCTCTACTAAGAGAAAGTCAGGATCATGAAGCGTGCCTTTGATGGGATAGTGGGTCTCTCTGTCTGTTTTTCTCCATTTTTTCTCTCTCTGTTTCTCTCCATTTCTCTCTCTTCATTCCTTTTATCTCTCTCTCCTTTCCTTCTCCCTCTTTCCTTTTCTCTCTCCATTCCTCCATCCCTATCTCTCTTCTCTCTATTCTCTTTCTCTCTCTTGCTCCCTCCCTCTTCTCCCTACCCCTCTTCTATGCTAGTCACATGAGGCTTGAGCTCAGGCCCTGGGTGGTGTTCCTGACCTTTTTTGATCAAGGCTAGCATTCTGCACTTGAGCCACAGCTCCACTTCTGGCTTTTTGGTGATTAATTGGCGATAAGAGTCATAAGGAACTTCCTGCCTGGGCTGGCTTTGAATTGTGCTTCTCAGATCTCAACCTCCAGAGTAGTTGGAATTACAAGCATGATCTACCATGGGTACCAGATGTTTCCCCTCTCTTTTGTACTTCCTACTGTAATGAGGTGAGCAGCTTCTTCTACCTTTTACACCTGCCATATTGTGCTTTACCACAGACTCCAAAGCAAAGAAGTCAACTGGTATGGATTCATATCTACAAAACTTGGAGTCCCCCTCAAAAAAAAAAACAACTTTCCTCTTTATAAGTTAATTCTCTTAGACATATTGTCAGAATGAAAGAAAGCTAACTAAAGTTCATTTTTAAAGTAGCAGCACTTGAAAAAAAGTAGAGATTACTAAGTCACAAATAATACAGTCATTGAAAAGTGAAAGTTCTCTGAAAAAATTAAGTCAGATAGCCTACCTATAAAAAATAGCTTTTCACCAGGCACTAGTGACTCAAGCCTGTAATCCTAGCTACTCAGGAGACTGAGATCTAAGGATCACTGTTCAGAGCCAGCCAGGGCAGGAGAGTCCAGGAGACTCTTATCTCCAATAAACCACTAGAACCCCAGAAGTGGTGCTGTGGCTTAAGTAGTAGAGTGCTCACTTTGAGCTGAAGAGCTGAGGAACAGCACCCAGACTGAGAATTCAAGCCCCATGATCAACAAAAAATACAAATAAAAATAAAACAGCATTTCTACAGAAGTGAAACTTTACATACCTAATCGACATCTGCTTTGACTATGCAGAATAACTCAGGAGATCTACATATAGTACGGCATGGTCTCTCTAGCTAATAATACCATACTATATACTTGAAATTTTCTGAGTAGATATTAAATGTTCTCACCACATATACAAAATATATGAAAAGAGACAGAAATGTTCATTGGCTTAAGGGTGGGGGTTATTTCATATGATAACACATATCAACGTTGTATAGCTTAAGTATATATAGTTTTTATTTTGTTGTCTATACCTCAATAAAGTTGGGAATTAAAGAACTTGAACTATACCTAATCTTAAACTTAATCACAAAATATAGACTCACAAATCATAATCATAAATATGGTCTCTGTGTAAATGTGTGTGAAATATTATATAAACTACAGTGAACTCTCAAATTTTTAATGGGCTTAGATCAGCATGTGGAAAGAAATGAGGATTCATTGTAATGGAATAATCTTAAGACAGTTTTTCCCCATTTCTGGGGCTTGAACTTGTGGAGTGGGTACTGTCCCTGATCTTCTTTTGCTCAAGGCTAGTATGCTTTACTAATTGAGCCACAGCTCCACTTCCAGCTTTTTGGTAGTTCTCTGGAGATAGGAGTCTCATAGACTCTCCCCCCCCCACCCCAGCTAGCTTCAAACTGCTATCCTCAATTCTCAGCCTCCTGAGTAGTTAGGATTACAGGTGTGAACCATTAGCATCTGGCTCCTAAGATTAAACGTCTTAACATTTATATAACATAAAACTTCCCAGAATCACATAGGTGAGCCTTTTCTAGGGCTCTATGGCCCTTCTAACTCTTAAGCTATAGTGTGTTGCTGATGATTGTCTAATAAACAGGCTCACAGTAGAGCTCAATATCACATGAAGATCAAGGAGAAAGAGATCACAAGTGAATTCCCATCCTCCTCATTGAACTAGTCTGAGTCTGAGATGTCCTCCTGCTGCCCACATTTCCCACAGAGAACGAATGGTATAACTTGAGATCATGAGGTTTTGCAGTTAAGCAACTGATGGGAAACATAACAAATCACAAGATTTTGAAGTAGTTTTTTAGGGCAATCCCAGCCCCGTGGAGGAGGCGAAAGGAAACAGAATAATATAATGCAAATTGAACGATTCGGATGCTACATCCTAAGAATAAGAACAGAACTATTCTCCTTGTAATGATTTTATAATTGCACATGTCTCTAGGTTTTTGTAAGTGAATGAATCAATCAAAGGTGACTGGGTATTGGTGCATACTGTATCAGAAGAAACCACAAATAACTACTACCATTCTTAGACATCAGAGATTGGTGAGCTAAACTAATATCCCTGAGGTCTAAGAATCAAAAAGTTTAACCAATGTATTTTTCACAAAGCCAACCAGAGGTCAGAAACAAGAGTCATAATAAAAGATATGGCATGAGCCTAAATATTGATAAATAAATGAATGGATAATGAAAATGTGGAAAGTAGAGCCAATAGAATAATTATTGGCATTTAAAGAAGGGAATTCTATCATTTATGACAAAAGTGGATTAACTTGGCAGACACGTAAAGTGAAATAAGCTGGGCATAGAACAAATAGTACTGTATTATTCAACTGTATATATAATCTAAAGAAATTTTAATAAAAACAAGCAGCAAGATGGCAATTTCTAGGGGTTAAAGGAGCAAGGACAGGGAGATAGTGGCAAAGGATATATATAGTTTCAGGTAGAAAGAAATACTTTACGGCATAGTAACCAGTTTTTAAAATTGAAGATGTAGGTTGTTCTGTAAGGTATAGTGATTTGCTTGTATCTGCTTAATCTATTCATTTTGTACCATGGTTAAAAGTTCCTTTTTGATAAGTCTGGCTATATTATCCATTTTTGAAACAAGGTATTGAAATCTTCTATGATTACTTTCTTACTTTCTTTAAATCTAAAGTGCATTTCTTGGCATATAGCAAATAGGTCTGGCTTTTTTGATCCATTCATCCACTTATACTTAGTTACAGATAAAGATTTAGTATTGCCACTTTATTATTTTATATCTACATCATAACTTTTTGTTCCTCTTTTCCTCTCTGTCAGGTGTACTTTGTTGATTGATCTGTAGTGGTATGGTTTGAATCTTTGAATCCATTATCTTTTTTGTATATCTTCCATAAGTGTTACCATGGAGCTTATATAAAATATTTTCTAGTTATAACAAGTTATATTTAATCTGATAACAAGTTCAGTTGCATGCAACAGTTTACTTGTATACAAAATTAAATATGATTTATCTACTTAAATGAGAGTGTTTATTCAATATTTGTTTATATACCTTTACAGTAAACCTCATACTTTTATGTCTATTATGTATAGAATCTTTTCTTTTTTGTCTTTTTTTATTGATCTTTATTGAAAACATGAGGAGCCGGGGATTACAGTTATGTAAGTAAGGAAATGAGTACATTTGTTTTCAAACACTGTTACTGAATGACTCCTTTTGAAATTTTTGTGAACACAGGTCTAATAGTAGTATTTGATTACCTTCATATTTTCCTTCATATTTGAAGGATAGCTTTACTGGACATCATATTGTTTCACAGGTATTTTCCAAGCATATTTTTTGTGTCTGCTATTCCTGAGGCTTGAACTGAGGCACTGTCCCTGAGGGATTATTTTGCTCAGCACTTAGATCCCTGCAAGAATGTACAAGACACTATGTTGAAAATGGACTTTACCACTTTGTTGGGGGGAGGGAGGAGTTGGGGAGGTAGGGCAGAAAGGGATGGTAGGGGGAAAACAAAGGAGGGGGTAACAATGCTCGACAGGAATTATACTCATTACCTTACTCATGTAACTGTAATCCTTCTGCACAGTATCTTTACAATAAAAAATATACATTATAAATAAAAGGAAAGAACCCATCTTTTGACAGCCTCTGAAAAACTCCACATTGCACTGACAGCCTGGTCTCTGTCATTTGCCATTTTCTCCTTATTGTTCTTCGCTGAGCTAATGGAAAAGAGCTGGGACAAATGAATGTCACAGATTTTCCTATATAGTGATTTTGTTCTCACCTGAGATACATGATTCCCTGAACTAATTCCTGGATTACTCCAAAAGAGAATTTTCTCTGTACTATTATTTAGTCACTGTCTCTATGGGGAAAGGGTAGATTTAGAGCTTTCTATTCTATCATCTTGCTGGTATTCCTCCTTTACAGTGTAGTTTCTAACTGGAGATGTCAATATGATCCTAGACTGTCATCAAATAGCAATTTCTCCACATCTGAAATAAGAGACTATATTACATGGTGACATAACCCTTCAAAACCTCAACAGGATACAAATTACAAGATCAGTGGCATGGACAGACATTAAAGAATAAGGAAAGGGGCTGGGAAGGTGGCTCAGTGGTAGAGCGCTTGCCTTGTATGCATGAGGCCCTGGGTTCGATTCCTCAGCACTACATAAGCAAAAAGAAAAAAGCCGGAAGTGGCACTGTGGCTCAAGTGGTAGAGTGCTAGCCTTGAGCTGAAGAGCTGAGGGACAGTGCCCAGGCTCAGAGTTCAGGCCCCATGACCGGACCCCCCCAAAAAATAAAATAAAAAAATAAAGACTAAGGAAAATAAATTAAAGAATAAGGAAAAACAAGATGGTAATAACTAAGAATAAATGAGTTACAATAACTCATTCAGTTATTGTAAAATACATTGTTCCAGAGTTTTGTGAGCATGGCAAACTTAGAACTTGCACTATAAGTGTTTATTGTGAATTGTATGTGCTTCCCTTTTCCAAGTACCTATTTAAGGCTTATATACAAACTAAAATGTCTATTTCACAGTTTAAAAGTTAAAAAGAGGGGCTGGGAAGGTGGCTCAGTGATAGAGTGCTTGCCTCATATGCATGAAGCCCTGGGTTCTATTCCTCATCACCACATAAGCAGAAAAAAGCTGGAAGTGTCACTGCGGCTCAAGTGGTAGAGCGTTAGCCTTGAGCTGAAGAGCTGAGAGACAGCACCCAGGCCCAGAGTTCAAGCCAACCCCCCCAAAAAAATTTAAAAAGAAAAAGGGATGAAGTCCAAAAGAAAAAAAAAGCTTATGGCAAAATAAAATTATTCTTGTTGGAAATGTAATAATTACATGGCTAGTACTAAAAATATTTATGGTAACAATTTCAATGTTGATTAAAGGAAGGGACTGGCTCAGAACCATCTAAGAATGTAAGCCAAACTAAATTATTTATTATCAAAACTACTGCATTCAGGACCAACCAGAACTGCCTCCTAGAGCTAGGTTTCTAAAACAGGATGGATACAATAGTAGCCCACACGTTTACATATTCAACCAGAGTTGCCTATTTTGAACATGCATCCATTATCGTTGATCCAATTTCAACTCTACACCCAATTCTGGCAGCTTTTCAGGTTAGAGAGCCCATGTTTCATGCTCTTCCTGCTGGAAACACATCAATGTAGAACTCCAGACAGCTGCACGCGCCTTATGCCTCTTTTGTTTCTCCTCCTATTATATACACAGTTTGACCCCTTTTAAAAAGCTTAAGTAAAGGCCTCCAGTAAATAAATGCTTGTGGTCAAAACAACATAACACTTCAAGAACAGATCATGTTTCCTTCCCTCCAACTGTTCCTAAAATGAGAAGCCATAAGAAGTCACTTACCAGAAAAAAAATTAAAATAAAAATGTGTAACACAAAACAGAGAACGTTTTTTCACTCGATTCCCTCCTTTTCCTGCTAGAATAAAGACAGAGATATTTTATAACCTTGGCAAATGGCAAAGGGTGATCTACATAAAATGTAAGTCCTTACTAGGGCTTAACCTTACTAGGCCTGGACACTTTTCCTGATCTCCACTTACGCCACAGCTCTACTTCTAGTTTTCCAGTGGTTAATTGGAGATAAGATTCTCATAGACTTTCCCACTCAAGCTGGCTTTGCACCAGGATCCTCAGATCTCAGCCTCTTGAGCAGCTAGGACTATAAGCATGAACTACTATAAGCATTCTACTACCGACTGATTTTAACAAATGTAGAAATGCTAAGAGAATTTTGGCTGAATCTGAATGGCAAAGCATTTCTGATAGAGCAGCAGTGAGGCACATGGCTGGACAGAGGCAAAACCTGACATGTTTGATAAGGAAAGGAAGCAGGGAACATGGCGAAGGGACATGTAAAGAAGGGACATGGAAGAACAATAAAGGATACAGATACAGAGGATGCATTCAGTTTGTGCAATAAGTTTAAGGGAAACACAGAGCTATTTGAGAATTATTTTCTTCTTTTTAGTATCTTTAAGCAGTTGGACAAAGATGTTGTCATTCAACAAAACAGTTTATGACTACAATGGGTCTTGGGTCATATCACCCCTTTGAACATTGTCACCAATGCCTCCCAACTCACCACTTCCCTCACATATTTGTATGTTTTTTATTGTAAAAATGCTATACAGAGGGGTTATA
The DNA here is from genome assembly GCF_024711535.1 of Dipodomys merriami. Taxonomy (NCBI): domain Eukaryota; kingdom Metazoa; phylum Chordata; class Mammalia; order Rodentia; family Heteromyidae; genus Dipodomys; species Dipodomys merriami. The sequence goes on from NW_027206179.1 coordinate 74,516,564, forward strand.
GTTACATGAACAAGGTAATGAGTACATTTCCTACTGAGCATTGTTGCCTCCTCCTTTTTTTCCCCTTACCATCCTTCACTTTTCTTAATCTTATAAGATGTAGATTGACTTTTGACTGACTGCATTCTCCCCTCCTCTCCACTCATCTACCCTTCTTCCTTTCAAGTACTTGTTTCCTGGTATTTATTTTGTTGACTTTGATTTTGCCTTTCTAAGGGATGATACTATGTCTTCCCCTGAATCTACCATACTTCAGGTCATACATGTGTATACATTTGCATAGTATTTTCTGATGTGTTTACAAGCTAATTCTAGCCATGAGAGAATTTTAAGCAAGATAATGACAGGATCTGGTAAAGATGCTGAAAACAATCATTCCAGCTGTTCATGGTTTATAGATTCTTGGGTGGGAGAAGAAACTAGATATATTATAGACATCCAGGCAAGAAGTACAGATAGCTTAGACTGTGGTGATAGAAAGGAGGCTGTGAGGGAGGGAAAGTTTGGAAGAATTTATGAAGACAGTAGATGACAGAGTCCACATACTTGCTGATGGATAAGATGAAAAAGTGAGGGAAAAAGAAGAATGAATAATAAAAGCTGGTAGCCATAGCTTATGCCTATAATCCTAGCTACTCAAGAAGCTGAGACAGGAGAATCTCAATTAACAGCCAGCCAGGGCAAACAAATCCAGGGGACTCTTATCTCTAATTAACCAGCAAAATGTAAGTATTGTAGATTCTGAAAGTGGAGCTCAAGTGGTAAAATACTACCTCTGAGTGAAAAAAAAAAACAAGCAAGAGCAAGAGGCCCTGAGTTCAGGTCCTTGTACCTGAAATAAATAGATGATTGACTGATAGGTAGATGGGTATGTATGTATGAATGTTTGTATGCATATATGTGTAGGTAGATTAGATAGATATGAATAATGAATCCTAGTGTTAGCAAAGCTAGTATGCCAAAAGAATGTGGATGTATAGAATAGAGAACCAAAATTTGCAAAAGATGTTTTCACATAAATTGAATTTATGTGTTACAATTAATTTTTTTCATGTATGTAGGTCCTAAGGTTTGAACTCAGAGCCTGTCCATTGTCTCTGAGCTTTTTACTCTAGGCCACTTGGGCCACAGCCCCACTTCTGTCTTTTTTGGTGGTTAATTAGAGATAAGAGTCTCATGGACTTTCCTGCTTGGGCTGGTTTTGAATCACAATCCTCAGATCTCAACCTTCTGAGCAGCTAGAATTCTAGACATGAGCCATCTGTGCCTGGCCTTGCACTTAATTAAAAAATAGTATATGAAGCTTGGCGATGGTGGCTCATGCTTATATTCCTAGCTACTAAGGAGACTGAAATCTGAAGATTGTAAGTTCATGAGACTCTTATCTCCAATTAACCAGTAAAAAAAAAAAGCCAGAAGTGGAGCTTTGGCTCAAGTGTTAGAATGCTAACTCTGAGGGAAAAGCTAAGGGAAAAAAAAAAACAGCTCTGAGTTCAAGACCCCAGGACTGGCATCCACAAAGTTAAAATTAAAAAAGAAAGAAATGCACATGATGTGTTTGAGAATATTTCAGTTAACAGAAATGTTTATGAAAAAGACTGGGCATTTCAGCCAGGCCCAGGCTTAATTAGAACCCTGTATGAAACAGCCATGGAGGAATACCTGCCAGCCCGAGGCCATGGGGAGAAGCATCGCATGGCACCTAGAATGTGGAGAGTAGGCTGATGCTGCGCTTCCTTCTGGTTAATTCCTTCCTTCTGAGTGAAAATGCTTCATTTACAAAAACTGTTGACTAAGAAACTGAGTCTCCACAAGAAGACAAAAATGTGAAACATGTATCATGAGAAGGGGAATTAGATGGACAGTCTAAGAGAAATAGAATAGCATCCATAAGGTGCTAAAAGGCAACAAAATCCTCTAAAACTAGAGGATTATTATGTGCCTAGCATAGCCATGCACCAGTAATTTGGCAAATAGAAATTTTATATTGAGTGGGAAGACAGACAAAACAATTCCCTTAAGTGCTAATCTCTCATAATTTTATATTTTCTAAGTAAACCCTTCCAAGAAGATGGAGTTACTATTAATGAAAACTCCCAAGATATGGAATATAACAATGAAATTTAAAAGACAGTTGTAACTGGAAGTAAAATTATTAAATCTAGAAAAATTGCCATCTGAGGGGCTGGGAAGGTGGCTCAGTGGTAGAGCACTTGCCTTGCATGCATGAGGCCCTGGGTTTGATTCCTCAGCACCACATAACCAGAAAAAAAAAAACAGAAGTGGTGCTACGGCTCAAGTGGTAGAGTGCTAGCCTTGAGCTGAAGAGCTGAGGGACAGCGCCCAGGCCCAGAGTTCAGGCCCATGACCAGACCCCCCCCAAAAAAGAAAGAAAAGAAAGAAAGAAAGAAAGAAAGAAAGAAAGAAAGAAAGAAAGAAAGAAAGAAAGAAAGACAGAAAGACAGAAAGAAAGAAAGAAAGAAAGAAAGAAAGAAAGAAAGAAAGAAAGAAAGAAAGAAAGAACGAAAGAAAGAAAGAAAGAAAGAAAGAAAGAAAGAAAGAGAAAGAAAGAAAGAAAAAGAAAAATTGCCATCTGAGTGTCAAAAACAGGGACATATTGGCTCAATACATGGGCTTGTGGAGGGCAAAAGGGAAAGAAGGGAAACAAAGATTAAAAAGTCATTAAAGACAAAACATTAAGCCAAGCACTGGTGCCTCATGTCCTGATCCTAGCTACTCAGGAGGTTGTGATGTGAAGATCGCTGTTTGAAGGCAGCCTAGGCAAGAAAAGTCTTATCTCTAATTAAGCACCCAAAAGCTAGAAGTAGAGCTGTGGCTCAAGTGGTAGAGCACTAGCCTTGAGCACAAGAGCTCAGGGACAGTGCACAAATGCTGAGTTCAAGCCCAGAACCAGTGAGTGTGCATATGCATCCACATACACACACACACACACACACACACACACACACACTCTCTCTCTCTCTCTCTCTCTCTCTCTCTCTCTCTCTCTTCTCTCTCTCTCTCTCTCTCTCTCTCTCTCTCTCACACACACACACACACACACACACACACACACACACACACACAAAATCAAACACTAGATCTCATGTGATAACTTTATAAAGAACAAAAATTCCAAAAAAGGAAATAATATAGCTATGGTTAAAGTAAAGTGCAGAATTGAATAGCATAATTTATCCTAAACCCCCAAGGATTGTTCTGCTTGTTACATTTTTTTATTGTGAAAATACTGTACAGAGGGGCTACAATTACATGGGCAAGATAATGAGTACATTTCTTATCAAGCATTGTAGCCTCCTCCTTTGCTGCTTGTTACTTGATACAAGAAATGTAGACAGCAAGATCTAAAATATACAGAAATGGTTCTGTGCATGGGATACTTTGTCTTATGTATCAACTGGTCTAGGTTATAACCACAACAATAAATATGCATTAATCCAATTGTCACTACAGAGGTAGTCTATAAATATTTACCTATAACCATTGGACAAAAACATCACTATTGATAATGTAGGTGAGCCTCACCCAATCAGATAAGCACAAAAGCTCATGTATCGTGGAGAACAACTTTTGGGTCAAGAATACAACATAAATGCATATCTGAGATAGCCTGTCCTAAGCAAAACTTACTATACCTACAATCATTTGAACCACTTCATAGATCTAGACACTGAATAGATACTGATAAATCCTTTTAGCTCTATTCATCTTGAGAAACCTGACTCTGAAACTAGCCTTTTGTTCAAGGTAGACAGTCAGAACAGAGAGACTATCCTAACTTTAATGAATTAGCCTATTTGAAAAGGGGAAAGGTAGGACTACAATTGGGTTCTATTGTTTGTCTTACTTTTGTTCTTTATATTATCATTAAATTAGTGTAGTACATTATTTAAAACATTGAAAATGAATAGAGGTGCTAATCCCTGACATAACTATTCCTACCATCCTCTCTATCTTTTTTAACACAATTCACATTCAAATAAATGCATCTTACAAACAGTGCTACATCTCAGCAGTTTTCAAGCATTTATGTGTTCCCATGAACCCTTCATAACCATCATTTTAACCACTGCACAATATTTTATTGCTTAAATACATAAAACAAAGGATATAGAAAGTCCTTTGTGAGAAATGTAGGTTATTCCTAGTAGACCCATGATCTAGATTATTGGTGACCACCATATATACAGTTCTTTTCAATATTTGAACTCATTTACTCTTAGAAAAAATCCTAGAGATTGAATTTTGAAGTTAGGAGTAGTCATTGAAAAGTCATACACTAGCCAGGCACCAGTGGACCAGGCATGTAATCCTAGCTACTCGGGAGGCTGAGATCTGAGGATCAAAGTTCAAAGCCATCCCAGTCAGGAAAATCCATGAGACTCTTATCTCCAATTAACACCACCAGAAATACCACCAAAAATGGCACTGTGGGTCAAAGTAGTATAACATTAACCTTGAGTGAAAAAACTCAGGGATAGCACCCAGGCCCGGAGTTCAAGCCCCATGACAAAAAAAAAAAAAAAGGTCACACATGTTGCTATATAATATATTGGAAAATACCACTGGCCTACTCCTTGTGCTCCCTAGGTGTTCCCATTCTCCCCCTTATCTGCTCTTCTCTTAGGACGATCTTGACATCTTCAGGATCTCCAAACTAAAATGTTCATGCTTGGCTTCCAAAAGGGGCACTGGAACCCGGTGCTGAAAGCAATGGTTCACTGGGCCAGTATCCAAGTTGCTTCATAGTTTGCAACTCCAGAGGCATTTAGATGAATAGTAGCATTTATATAAATCAGCTCAGTTTAGTATCTTATTTAACTAGCATTAATATATTAGGGTTGGTGTTGTAATATTCAAAAAAAGGCTGACTTGGGTTCATTGAATCTATCCTCTTTTGCACATTCTAGCTTCTTCTAAGAAGTTTCCCAAGTGCTCCCTAGCCCCTGACCCACCTCTGCACTACACTCAAAATCAGTGCCTCCATTTTTTTTCTGAGTTGTGTAACCAACATAACCTCTTCTTCTCTGCCTCCCCACTGCAAAGCTCTACCTTAGTAAATTGTAATCCCTGTAGACCTCCTTTCTTTCTTCTCTTCCATGTAGGGAAAGATGGCCTATAAATATTTTTGATGTGTTGATGAAGCAAAGATTTTTTATAGTATTGTCCAGAAGATACTAGAAATTTGGAAAATCATGACAATAGTACTGCCGAGCTGGTGAAAAACCAGTCAACCTTGAACCCAATGAGAAAGCTATTTTTTTCTGTCTCTCTCAGAAGTAAAACTTGAGGATACCCAACCTTGACAGAAGAAATGATCATTCTTTGTATTTGGTAGAGAAAAATGAATGCAGACAACTTATGCTGACCATCTTTTTCTAAAATGTTTTTCAGCCAAAAGCAATCAATCAGACATTGTAGTCGATCAATGGTGTGATATTCAATAATCCTGTAGCTATTGCAAAAGATACACTAAATTTAGTATATACCCAAGCCAGCTTTGGAGTTCTTCACATGTCCTTTCCTTTTAACTAGACAAATTAATTTTGAGCATCACTCCCAAAGAAACAATAAGTATGACAGAATCAATTAAATCATTGCAAGAACAGGTGGATCCAGTTCAGCATGACTGGGAACTTAATCTCAAGAGAAAATGAGACAAAGAAATGTAAGACAGTATAAGAAGGCTGTTCTAGGAGGAATCTCCATACTAAACCCACTGAAGTTCAATAACTGTCATAAGATACTCTTAAAGCAAAAGAAGTCAAATTTGTCTTTATTTTCCATTTCCTAACAAATGGGGTGATGTCATTCTTTCTGATGGAGGCATAGAATTCCATATATATATATATCACATTTTCTTGATCCATCCATCTACTGAGGGGCATCTGGGTTGGTTCCATATATTAGCTATAGTAAATAATGCTGCAATAAACATAGGTGTGCTGGTAACTTTAGTATGGTGTTGTTTGTGATCATTTGGGTAAATGCCCAAAAGTGGGATTGCTGGGTCACAGGGGAGCTCTATGTGGAGTCTTTTGAGGAACGTCCATACTGCTTTCCCAAGTGGTTGAACAAGTTTACACTCCCACCAACAATGCAGTAGGGTTCCCAACAGATAAGGGTCTCATATCTAAAATATACTTGGAACTCAAAAAATTAAATCTCCCAACAACAAATCCACAAAGAAACAAATCACTTTTAAATAAGTGGGCTAAAGACTTAAAGGGAAACTTCCCTGAAGAGGAAATAAGAATGGCCAATAGACACATGAAGAAGTGCTCAACCTCTCTAGCCACAAAAGAAATGCAAATCAAAACAACATTGAGATTCCACCTCACCCCAGTTAGAATGACTATAATTAAGAACTCTAATATTAACACCATCTCATATGGTCATATGTACATAGCTTTTGACCTTTTCTGCTTGTCCTAGACTTACACTATTTATTGCAAATGAGGAAAACCGTGGGACCTATGTTTCTTTGGGTTTGGTTTACTTCACTTAATATAATTTTTTCCAAGTCTTTTCATTTCCTAACAAATAGGGTGAACTCATTCTTTCTGAAGGAGGCATAGAATATATATATATATATATATATATATATATATATATATATATATATATATATATATATAGCACATTTTCTTGATCCATTCATCCACTGAGGGGCATCTGGGTTGGTTCCATATCTTAGCTATGGTGAATAATGCTGTAATAAACATGGTTGTACTGGTAGTATGATCTAGTTTGTGGTCATTTGGGTAAATGGACAAAAGAGGGATTGCTGGGTCATAGGGAACCTCTTTGGGTAGTCTTTTGAGGAACCTCCATACTGCTTTCTAGATGGGTTGAACAAGTTTACATTCCCACCAACAATGCAGTAGGGTTCCCTTTTGGCCATATCCCCTCCAATATCTGTTGTTACTAGATTTCTTAATTATAGATATTCTAACTGGGGTAAAGTGGAGTCTCAATGTTGTTTTGATTTGCATTTCTTTTATGGCTAGAGAGGTTGAGCATTTCTTCATGTGTCTATTGGCCATTCTTATTTCCTCTTCAGAGAAGTTTCCCTTTAAGTCTTTAGCCCACTTATTTATGGGACAGTTGTTTCTTTGAGGATTTGTTGTGGGGGATTTATTTTTTTTAGTTCTAAGTATATTTTAGATACAAGATCTTTGTCCATTGTATAGCTAGTGAAGATCTTCTCCCAATCTGTGGGCTTTCTATTGTTCTTGCTACCTCTGTCCTTTGCCATGCAGAAGCTCTGCAGTTTCATGCAATCCGATTTGTCCAAACTTTCTTTGATTTGTTGTGTTTCTGAGTCTCTATTAAGAAAATTTTGGCCTGTGCCAATGAGCCCTAGAATTTCTCCTATTCCTTCCTGTAATGTCTTCGGGGTGTCTACTTCGACTTCGAGCTCTTTGATCCATTTGGAGTTGATTCTGGTGCAGGGTGATATACAAGGATCTAGCTTTAGTTCTCTACAGGTGTTTAACCAATTTTGCCAGTACCATTTACTGAAGCGGCTGTCTTTCTTCCATTCTATTTTTTTTTTGCTCCCTTATCAAAGGGTGGGTGGCTATAGGTCTGTGGGTTCATTTCTAGGTCTTCAGTTCTATTCCATTGGGCCTCAGGTCTGTTCTTGTGCCAGTACTATGCTGTTTTGATTACTCTGGCTTTGTAGTAGAGTTTGAAATTTGGAATTGATATTCCTCCAGCACTGTTCTTTTTGCTAAGGATTGTTTTTGCTATTCAGGGTCTTTTATTGTTCCATATGAGTTTTGGGGTTGCTCCTACTATTTATTGAAGAATGAGGTTGGGATATTGATAGGTATCACATTGAATTTATAGATAGCCTTTGGAAGAATTGCCATTTTCACGATGTTAATCCTCCCAATCGTAAATTCTGCTTTAATTTCCTTTTTCAGTTTTTTAAAGTTTTCATCGTAGATGTCCTTCACTTCTTTAGTTAACTCCTAGGTACTTTATTTTTTGTGGGACTATTACAAAAGGAGTTACTTTCCTGATTTCAACCATGCTCTTCTCATTGTTGGCAAACAGAAAAGTCATTGATTTTGAGGGTTAATTGTTTTTTATGGTCATTATATATTTATTTGTTGGAAAATTATGTAGAGCATGTTTCCAGGACATTTTAATAATCTGTAAACTATTCTTGTAATAGACATTACAAAAAATTCTATTCAAATCTCTGCCCACTTTTTAAAAAGTTTTTTATTGTGAAAATACTGTACAGAGGGGTTACAATTACATGAGCAAGGTAATGAGTACATTTCTTATCAAGCATTGTTGCCTCCTCCTTTGTTTTTCCCCTACCATCCCCCATCTCCACGACTATACCTATCCTCCCTCCCTACCAAAGTTGTAAAGTTTGACATAGCATCTTCTACATCTCATTGTTGCAATGGGTTCACCTGTATCCATGTTTTTTCCCTTCCCCTCCCCAAATTATACCATATCAAATACAGTGAAAATAGGGGTTATGTAACTTGCTATTGTTTCCAACGTATTTATAAGGTGATTTTTTGTTGCTTTGAGGGTTAATTTTATACCTGCTACTTTGCCAAAGTTTTGAATCAACTCATGTAATTTAGGAGTGGAGTCTATGGGATTCTGTAAATACAAGATCATGCCATCTGCAGAGAGGGAGAGTTTTACTTCATTTTTTCCTATTTGGATCCCCTTTAGGTTTGCATCTTGTCTTATTGCTGTAGCTAGGCATTCTAATACTAAATTGAAGAGAAGCATAGAGAGCAAACATCCCTGTCTGGTTCCTGAGGAAATGGCTTTAGCTTTTTGCCATTACATATAATGCTGGATATATGCTTGTCATACACCGCACTTATTATATTGAGGAATGTTCCATGGATTCCTAGTTTTTCCAGAGCCTTCATCATAACAGGGTGTTGGGCTTGCCAAATGCTTTTTCTGCATCCTTGCTCTTGTTGATATGATTAATTATATTAATTGATTTACTTATATTGAACCAGCTTTGCAACCCTGAAATGAATCCTGTTTGATTGTGGTGTACGATTTTTTTGATGAGTTGTTGAAGTCGATTGTCCAAAATTTTGTTGACAAGTTTGGCATCAAAGCTCATCAAAGAAATGGGTCTATGGATATAATATTGTATATGCTAAAAAGCTAGAGGCCATGGTAGCATCCGTTTTGACTGTCTTCAAATCTCATAGTCAGTAAGCAGGCAAACAAGCATAAGACAAAACTGAAACAGATCCCCCGAAACATCAGCAAACTTAGGTGACAAGATATTTTCATGCATCCCTAACCCAGGACGTTATGAACATACTTTCACCACTTAAACATATGTATAGCTTCTCTGCCACACACAGAGAGGAGAGAGAGAGAGAGAGAGAGAGAGAGAGAGAGAGAGAGAGAGAGAGAGAGAGAGAGAGAGAGAGAGAGAGAGAGAGAGAGAGGAGAGAGAGAGAGAGAGAGGGAGAGAGAGAGAGACACACACACACAGAGAGGAGAGAGAGAGAGAGAGAGAGAGAGAGAGAGAGAGAGAGAGAGAGAGAGAGAGAGAGAGAGAGAGAGAGAGAGAGAGAGAGAGAGAGAAGGAACAGTAATCATTTTTACCTAAGAATTCTAGAACACCAACAGGAACCTATTGGAAATCTCACAGTGGCAATGGAACTGGAGATGAAATTCTATGGATTTTGTATAGTCCTGCAGGAAGCTCTGAATGGAAAGAACAGTCTGTATCCAAACTCACCTCCAAATTTCTTTCTAGAATGAAGCCCAACCCTGAAGACGAAGTGCTAGGAATGAAATCCAAACCGATAGTGCTAGGAATGAAATCCAAACCGATAGGGACAAGGAAAACAGAAGAAAAGAGCAGGCTCATGTAAAAACTAGAAATGAGCTAATGTTTAACTCCTTTAAACAACTAACCTATAGTTAAGATGGAACTTGAGGTGTCAGAGGAGGTGAGATCCAGGGGAGAGGTAGAGGAAGAGGGGGATGGTGGGGAAATGCAATCATAATTTCAATGTCTATATGTGAAAATGTAACCAGGAAAATTGAGGGGCTAAGAGGTGGGAAGAAGATAGGGGAAATGATGAAAGATATGAATTGATCAAGATGCATTGTACAACTACATAGGATAATTAAACAAATCAGCAATGAGAACAGAGCCAGGAAATCGCAGAAAGTAAATCATACTTTTAAATAGTGCAATTGGACTCAGACTATAAAGTTAGAAATGTTAGCTTAACCCCTCCTTTGAATAAAAGTTTAATAAAATTTTCACTTAAAAATAAAACATAAAATGAAGCCAATCACATACTAAGTTAATATTTTCATTAAAAACACTGAGCACTGTGGTATTCTGTAGAAATGAAGTCAACATGACTAAGAAACAACTCTGAAAGCTTTGCCAAGGGAGGTGGAGGGACATTAGTTACTGGAAGACAGTCCCAGTCTGGGAAACAGACATTTAAAACTGCATATTTACATATATATTTTTATTTTTGTCAGTCATTGGGTTTGGACTCAAGGCCTGGGCACTGCTCCTGCGCTTTTTTGCTCAAGGCTAGTGCTCTATCACTTTGAGCCATAGCGCCCCTTGTGGTTTTCTGGTAGTTAATTGTAAATAAGAGTCTCAGAGAGCCTAGCGAAGGTGGCTTTATGCCTGGAATCCTAGCTACTCAGGAGGCTGAGATCCAAGGATCTCAGGTTCAAAGCCAGCCCAGGCAGAAAAGTCCATGAGACTCTTATCTCCAATAAACCACTCAGAAACCGGAAGTGGCACTGTGGCTCAAGCGATAGAGCACTCTCCTTGAGCTGAAGAGAGCATAGACAGCGCCCAAACCCAGAGTTCAAGCCACACGATCGACAAAAAAAAAAAAAAAAAAAGAGTCCCGTAGACTTTCCTGCCTGGGCTGGCTTTGAACTGGAATCCTCAGCTCTGAATCCTAAGTAGCTAGAATTATAAGCCCTAGCCACTGGCACCCAGCTACATTTACAAATACATTATGCTTATATGTGTACATTACTCTGCACATACACATTCTTTAAAATTTAGTGTAGCATTTGATGTTGGCCATAAAAAAGGATTAGGAATTATTCTCCACATTTTATGACTAAGATAGATAAGCTCATAGTGATACTGTTCACAACCGAACTTCTTGAATTGCTAGAATGAAAGCAGAAAAGTCCCCATGAGACTCTTAATCACCCATTAACCACTCAAAACCCAGAAGTGGCACTGTGGCTCAAGCAGTAGACTACAAGCCTTAAGCAAAAAGAGGCTCAGAGACAGTACCCAGCCCCTGAGTTCAAGCCCCACAAGTGACCAAAAAAAAAAAAAAAAAAGGTAAACAGTGATTTCACTAGACACTATGTTGGAAATGAACTAAACAACTTTCAGGGGGAGAAGTTCAGCAGGGAAAAATCCAGGAGAAGATGAGGGAAAAGGTGACACTGTTCAAAAAGAAATGTACTCATTATCTGAATTATGTAACTGTAACCCCTCTACATATCACCTTTACAAATAAAACGTTTTAAAAAAAACTAGCCATACCATACAATCAACGGCACTCTTTAATATTTACCTAAACATAGATTAGATAGTTAGAAGCTTTATTCATCACTGCTAAAACTTAGAAGCATCCAAAACTTCTTTCAGTAGGAGAATGAATGAACAAGTTGTGGTATACCCAGACAACACATTATGATTCAACACTAAAGGGAAAGGAGTGGTCAAGCCCTGGGAATCCAGAGAGGAAACTTGTGTGAATATTAGTCATCAAAAAAGCCAGTCTGTGAAGATTACACACTGTATAAGTCCAAAGATTGAAATTCTAGAAAAGGCAAAATCATAGCAACAGGGCAGTATCAATTCCCAAGAGACAGGATGAAAGGAAAGATGGGCAGATCACAGAGGAACTTGAGGGCAGTAGCTCACTCAGAAAGATGCTAGAATGGTCATTTCACAGTTGTCCAAACCCATGGGATATTAAGACTCCAGCACTGAACTCTCCTGGGTCCAGTGGACTTTGCTAATCAACAGTATTTCTCTCCTATTTAATTAGTACCAATAGAAAGAGGGAAACTGGCATACTTAATGTGCAGCAGTTGTCTTAAGATATGTTTGAAAGCATAACCTCAGAGCTAAACAAGAATCTAAGAATGACTTTGGCTGCTTTTATTTACTCTCTTCTCATACAAAATAGTCCTGTCATCTATTTTAGTCTTATGGCACCGAGTTTTTTTCCAGATGAGTACAGGCAAATGGTCTTATCTAATAGCCCACATGATGACCTATCAGATGCTTCCACTGATTTGACTAAAACAACTTTTGCAAGAATACTTCAGGAGCAATGCTGTGATCTTCTCACCGCACCGAGTCAGGGGCACTTGTGCCATTTATCCCTCTGGTAGAGAAGCTGAGTCTGGTGAGTTGTTTAAGATTATCACAGGCAGATGTCTAATCTGACTCATTTTCTATAGGTAAATAGAAATTATCTATGGTTTGATGCTTTAAGACCATGTGAATTTCCTATTACCCAATCTTTGCCCACTAGTTTTTGCAGTTATTAGTATTGTTCCACTGGAAGATAAGATAGTAGTTGTCTCACATTATTTCTGCATTTATTAGGTGACATGCCACAGCAACTATTTTTCATTCCATTACAATCAAAATAGAATCAATACAAGTAGAGTCTGATGAGAGTACACACCTCCAAAGAGATTGGGAAGTAAGTCTACGCAGACACTAAAATCTCAGCTACAGATCATGGAGTCCACTTCCCACGCCCAGCCTGCTAACCACTACACAATGAATCCTCTTTCCCTGTGCACAGTATTAGGCTTCAAGAAAGATGAAAGAAATAACTAAAAGCAGGGTTATCTGGGCCATAAAAACATTAAGCAATAACTGTACAACCCCTACCTCTAAACATGCTGAGCACAAGTCAATTTTAATATTTGCTACTTAATTTATCTTCATTTTTCCTTAAATTCTGATATGTTTAATGCAAAAGACTACATGGGGCCATGTTGTTAAACTTTTATGGAAGGCATGTAACTCTGTAATTTGTGATTCCCAGGGTTTTTCTTGAAAAACTGCCAAAAAAGGCTACAGATGCAGAATTTGGCAGCTTAAAAATGTTATGCAAGGAGAAAGACTATATTAGGCATGTACAGTCTTCCATAGGTTCAGACACTGGACTGGTCTATTTGCATTTTATGTCAAAACAAAAATTTAACTGAATGGTTTCAGCCCTGGGGCTTGAACTCAGGGTCTGGGCTGACCTTGAGCGGTTTTGTTTTGTTTTTGTAGTCAGTCATGGGGCTTGAACTCAGGGCCTTGGCACTGTCCTGTACTCTTTTTGCTCTACCACATTGAGCCACAGTGCCAACATCATATCCTGAGTATTTTTGCTCATGGTTGGCACTCTACCATTCTGGCTGTGTGTGTGTGTGTGTGTGTGTGTGTGTGTGTGTGTGTGTGTGTGTGTGTGTGTGTGTGTGTGTGTGTGTGTGTGTGTGTGTGTGTGTGTGTGTGTGTGTGTGTGTGTGTGTGTGTGTGTGTGTGTGTGTGTGTGTGTGTGTGTGTGTGTGTGTGTGTGTGTGTGTGTGTGTGTGTGTGTGTGTGATATGAATTGGAGATAAAAATCTTGGGGACTTACCTGACTGGGCTGGCTTCAAACCCAAGATCCTTAGATCTCAGCCTCCTGAGTAGCTAGGGTTACTCCAATGTAAATATGTGCCCATCACCACTCCATCCTCTTACTTTAACAAAATCAAAAGAAGGGTTCCATCCCTTGGGAATATCTCCATAGAGATGGAGAATGTATCTTTTTAAATCAGAAGGAGCAAGGGAAGGTGTGACATTGTCCAAAAAGAAACGTACGCATTACCTGACTCCTACAACCGTAACCCCTCTGTACATCACCTTTGTAACAGTAATAAAAATTTAAAATAAAAAATAGATTTTCAAGATTTGCCAATAATCAAGTTTGACTACATGCATAAAGAAGTACCTTTCTTTTCTGATCTGGGGTCCTGGTTTCCCCCAAAGGAAATTTCTGGTGGGTGGGTGGTGTGCTGTAGAAAAGAGATATTCAGCAGGTCACACCAATCTTTTATAGCATGCCAAGGTTGCTTACTCTTATAGTTTCAATACAAAAGGCCCTAAAGGCTCATGTGTCAAAGTATTGGTCCCCTCCTAAAGGTGCCACTGAGAGGTGAATGGATGATGACAGTATTATCTGCTAACCTAATAGCTGAATTGGTTAAGATGTGAGCCTAGTTCATTAGATGAAGTAGGTCACTGTGTACTTTGTGTGTTGGGGGCAGTGGAGGCTGGATGGGCAAAGGAGGGGTGGGCCTGGGCTTGAACTCAGGGCCTGGGCACTGTTCCTAAGCTTTTTTGCTCAAAGCTAGCACTTTACCCCTTGAGCCACAGCTCCAATTTCAGCTTTTGTTTTGCGGTTAATCAGCTATAAGAGTCTCACAGACTTTCCTGCTGTAGCTGGCTTTGAACTGCAATCCTCATATCTCAGCCTCCTCAGCTGTGTGCTTTAAAGGGGCTCTCTCCTTTTTCCTCTCTGCAATCTGCACTCTTTCCTCTCTCTGCACTCTCTCATCTCTCTCTCTCTCTGTCTCACTCTTGCTCTTGCTCTCGCTCTCTTTCTCTCTGTATTCTCTCTCTGTACTCTCTTTCTCCTCTGTACACTCTCTCTCCTCTCTCTATCCCCTTTCTCCATCCCTCTCTGCTTCCTGAATTTCACAAAGTGAACAACTTTCGTACCTCCATGCCCTCTACATCAAGATGTTCTGCTTCATCAAAGGGCCAAGAGCAATGGAGTCAGCTAATTATGGACTAAAATACATATTTCCTCTAAGTTGCTATTCTCAGGTATTTTGTCACAGAAATGGAAAACTATATAACACAATTTTGTCTTGGTTCTAATCATGCTTGAAGAATAATAATGTAATAAATACTCATTCATAGGAACTATTGCTTTGGGAGTTATGAAAAAATAATAAACTAATAATCCCTGGATGAAATTCTAAAGAAAGGCCAATTCCTGACACAGACAATTCTTTTTTGCTATTTATAGAAAATCAGATATCATATGAAATAGGTGTTATTTTATATTGTACAGTACATTATGCATCATGACTCTTCATCATCTCGTTTTGTTGAGGAAGAAAACCATCTAACAGCAAAATCTGAATGTTGTGAGCAAAGGGTTCACTGCTTTCCTGAACCCTATCAGAGACTGTTGAACAATGCAATTCCAGAGCATCAGGTAGTGCTACAGAAAATACTAACATGGCCTACCTCTCTCCTTGTCACTTTCCTTCATTAGAATTGTATTAGTGAAGAAATGTTAAGTATTCTTGAAGGAAAATTATCACAGAATTCAGGAGTGTTGAGTGAATCCAAGAGCAAAAGTTTCTTTTATTATAAAATGTAATTTCATTCTTACATATTTATGAGAGCTTCCAGCACAGATCTTCACTTAATTTTTGGATTCAATGACTCTTTATTTTGCTAGATAATAAGCTATCAAGCTATCTTTGGGCGATGGCTATCTCTGAGATATTTTAAATGTTCAATACACACACACACACACACACACACACACACACACACACACACACAGACCACACCACAGATCTTTCTTTCCCTATCTGTGGGATACCTTCCTCATTAGACCAGCCATGAAAACTGTCCAGAAGTCTCACTGAAGAATATTTTAAGTAGGGAAAATTTGTAGCCAGTATATGCAAAGTATTTTGCCTAGTGTGTAACTCATTCATTCAACCCTTCCAATAACATTTCGATTTAGGTTATCATTTTTCCCATTTTCCAGATAAAAAAGTAGAGAACAAAAGAAGTTCAATAACCTATCCAAAGTTGCACAGCTAGGACAGATGAAATCCAGGAAGTCTGTCTCAGACTCAAACTGTTGGCTCCTATACTCTTACGCATGGCCCCACTATGAGGGTGCCAGGACCTTTGTGCAATTTAAACCGCTCATGTTCAACTGAGTATATTAAACCACAAAGCAGATATAACAGTATTAAACTAGCATTTTATAAGAAATGTTGCATTCCCATTCCCTCTTTCCTACTTGCCTTTCTTCCTCCTCACCATCAATCTCTCAAAGAGAAGATTATGGAAAATCACATTGCTTTTCAATTACTCACTAAAAACCAGGTTGAGGGAGAGAGACTCATTGGACATATCAACAAGAAAACAACCCCACATCAACTCCCTCCAGACAGGAAATCTTTGGTAGATAGAGTTACAGAACCTCTAGGCTTTGCACAGAGTAACTGGACCTCAGTATGGAACAGAAAATTGAACATAGCAATACTGCTGACACATTTCCTTTTGAAATCAAGACAAAACATTCTTCTAGTTCTCCCAGGTTTTTGAAGCCCTAAGAAAAGGGTTTCTTTGGTTTCTATGAGACCAAGAAGGGAAGTCAATAAGATGAGATCTAGGCCCAAGAGATATTCACCCAGGTAGATTTCCCACATGTGTTGATTTCTATCCCTGAAGAAAAGCAAGCGTTCTTTGGCATACTTCTAATTGATTTGTGTGGCCTGGGGAACAGTGTAAAAAAGAATGACTCTGTTTACCCAGGACTGGTATCAATAACCTTTTCTATGTGAAATAGAAAATATTATGCTCATATGCCCACATGAGTTGGTTGGAAATGTCAGCCTTCTATTATTAATGCACTATCACTCTACTTCCCATCTTCACGCCTGAAGAGCAAACACCCTCCCCAAGACCAGCTTCTGCATTTAGGCCAGATAATGAGCCAATTAGCTGGCCCACTCTAGGCTAATGAAAAGCCAACACTGAAGAACACACAAGTAACTAACTCTTACTTAGGAAGTTCATAGCTATAAAGAATAACACAAAGCAATGATTGTCTGGAGGAGTATAAGACCATAACTAGCCTATCATTCATAATATAAACTCTTGATAGTTAAATGCCTCCTCCAGTCTAGCAGTTAGGTGCACTGCATGTTTAACTGAGTTAGAATAAAATAACTGGAGACCCTTGAGTGTAATCATCCAGGCTGGATTTCCACTACAAGGCAAAGAAGACAAATCTTTTGTATTCCCCACTGTCATTCCATACCTCCACTCAATTATTCTTCACTTAGTGAGCATTGGCCTCATTATCTAAAGCAAAGGTGGGCAATGTATGTATGGTCTGCACACCAGCCTTCTGTTTTTCTAAATGAATATGCATTTATTCATCTACTATTTATGACTGCTGTTAGGTTTCAAAAGTACATTTGAATAGTTGCAACGAAAATTATATAATCCCAACAAGCCTAAAATACTTACTGTCTGGCCCTTTAGGGGAAAATGCCAAGCTATGATCTAAATTCTAAGCCAAAGTTTTGGATCTTGCACCAAGTAAGTTAAACCACTCTATACCAGCTCTGCTAATGAGTTCATTTCTAAAACCTGTACAGAATATGTGACAATGTACTAGAGAAGTCCTGAAGAGTAAATGCTGGCAGATGAATTAAGATCTAGATTCAAAGTGGTGAGGTTGCCATTTTTCTTCCTTCTAATCAGAATTCCTATCATGTGGCTTTACTTGCTCATACTACTTAAATCGAGGGCAGAGCAGAACAACAAAGCCTCATGCTTCTAGGAGAAACGCAGACAAGGAGATTCAGGAAAGGCTAAGGCACTGCATAGATGGAGATGCATGTGGAAGCAACCCCATAAGTTTGTCTGATTAACTTTTGGGTTTACCAATGAGCCATGTGCAGGGAGATAAGATTTACTCCATATAGAAGAGGATTGATTATACACAAAAATCACCTGCAAACAGATTGAAGACTTAAATGTAAGACATGAAGCTATAACATTCCTAGAAGAAAACATAGGAAAAAAGCTCCATGACCTGGGACTTTGCAATAATGGCATGGATGTGACACGAAAACACAGGAAACTAAAACAAATGAGCAGCTCAACCAAAACCTAAAAGCTACTGCATAAGAAAAGGAAACAATTTTAAAAGTGAAAAGACAATGCACCAAATGGGTGCATTGTCTAATATTTGATTTTTTTGTTTTGTTTTGTTTTTGGCAGTCGTGCGGCCTGAACTCTGGGCCTGCGCACTGTCCCTCAGCTCTTCAGCTCAAGGCTAGCGCTCTACCACTTAAGCCATAGCACCACTTCCAGTTTTCTAGTGGTTCATTGGTGATAAGAGTCTTGCAGACTTTCCTGGCCTGGGCTGGCTTTGAACCGTGATCCTCAGATCTCAGCCTCCTGGGTAGCTAGGATTACAGGCGTGAGCCACTGGCAACCTGCTAATAATTTGATTTTTAAATGGAACAAGCAAGACAGGCATCAGTGGCTTACAAATCTAATCAAAGCTACTTTGAAGGTTGAGAACAGGAGGATTAGAGTTACAGAAAGAATAGTCCATGAGACTCCAACCCAAGGGAAGAAGTTGGGTTGTGATGAGTCACACTTGTCATCCCAGCTATGTGAAGAAACAAAATATGAGAATAGCAATCCTGTGTCTACTCAAAAGAGCAAATGCACAAAAAGGCTGGAAACATGGCTCAGCTGCAGAATACCTGCCTAGAAAGTTTGAGGTCCTGAGTTCAAATCCCAGCACAGCCCAAAAAATAATGAGCTAAGCATTAAATAAACATTTTTCTGATGGAATTATTTTAAAATATCTGGAATTCATATGAACAACATGCCCCACATCACTGATTATCAGGAAATGCAAATCAAAACCACAATGGGATATTCTTCACAACTTTTAGGATCTCTCTTATCAAAAAATAAATAATAAAAAGAGTTGGCAAGGATGTGAACACATTGAAATTCTCACACACTGTTAAGGAGAATGTAAAATGGTGCGGCCTCCAAGGAAAACTCTATAAAAGTTCCTCAAAAAATTAAAAACAGAACTATGACATGAGTCATAGGATCAAATTTCTTCCAGGGGCTGGAGAAAGCTAATAATGGAGTTACAAATCAAGAGGCATCAAGTGTTCACTAAGAAAGGTGAATAGGCTGGGAGCTGGAAACTCAAAACTGTAATTCTAGCTACTCAGGACACCGAGATCTGAGGACTGCAGTTCAAAGCCAGCTTGAGCAGGAAAGTCTGTAAGTTGCCAATTAACCACCAAAAAGCCAGAAGAGGAGCAGTAGCTCAAGTGAGAGAGCACTAGCCTTGAGCAATAAAGCTCAGGGATAGTACCCAGACCCTGAGTTCAAACCCCAGTACCAGCTCCAAGTCAAGGCTAAGCCTGTGCTTGTATTCACAGAGGTCTCTCTTGGGTTGCTCTCCATACAATTAGATTATTTCTAAAAATCAGCCTTGATACCACGTTCTTCTTAACAATAATACCAGGTGCTAGTGACTCATACCTGTAATCCTAGCTACTCAGGAGGCTGAGATCTGAGGGTCTTGGTATAAAGCCAGCCCAGGCAGGATAGTGCAAAAGACTCATCTCCAATTAACCATCAGGAAACTAGAAGTGGTATTATGACTCAAAGGTGGTAGGAACAGCATTAGCCTTAAGCAAAAGACCTCAGGGATAGTACCTAGACCCTTAGTTCAAGCCCCACAACCAACAGCAACAACAAAAACCCTAAAATTTACAAAATGTTTACTATGTGTCAAGTACCGCCCAAAAGTCCTTTATAAGCTTAGAAGGATTAATCTAAGTGACAGAACACCACTTCTGCCACATAGTTGTATAAACTTGAATTATAGCCCCTTTTAGGTTTCTCCACCTATTTTGGTCAGCTTTCCTTGACTATGACAAAATACCAAGGTTTACCTTGGCTCAGATTTTGGAGGTTTCAATACATGCCTGATTGGTCCTATTGCTTTGAGCCTGTTACAGCACAGAACAGCATAGCCAGAGTGCTCAGTGGCATAGCCAGTATAAAAGAAAGAGGGAAGGGGCCAGGGTTTCATTCCCTTCAATGAGATACCTACAGGAACAAGAAAAGTTGCCCTAGCCTTCTTAAAGATTAAAGATTTCAGCATCCCACAGTGCAACCAGGGACCAAGTATTGGACACATGAGCCTTTGGCACCTATTTGTCCAAAGGATAGCTCAGCCTGTTTGTGTTCCTGATTATGGATGGAAGAGCATCTTAGTTTCCCACTCTGTCTTCCTGTTGCTTGGGACTGTGGTTTAGTGCATTGAGGACATGGTTATTGTCATTAAGTTTTCCATAGATTTGTTTTGTCTCTGACAGCATCTCAGACTATTGCTGAACATCTCAGTTTGGGTCTGTCAGTTCTGATTTATTTTTTGTTTGTTTTTGGTCGGTTGTTGCTCTTGAACTCTGGGCCTGACCACTGTCCCTGAGCTCTTCAGCTCAAGGCTAGCGCGCTACCACTTGAGCCACAGTTCTACTTCTGGTTTTCTGAATGGTTTATTGGAGATAAGAGTTTCACCAACATTTCTGCCCTGGCTAGCTTTGAACTGCAATCCTCAGATTGCAGGGGGGTTTTGTATATATTTTTTTATTGTAAAAATACTGTACAGGGGATTACAGTTACACGAGTAGGGTAATGAATACATTTCCTATGGAGCGTTGTTACCCTCTTCCTTTGTTTTCCTCCTACCATTCCCTTCCTCCACATCTCCCCAACTCCTCCTTCCCCCCGATCCCAAAATTGTAAAGTTTGTTTTCAACATAGTGTTAATACATCTCACTATTACAATGGGTCAACCTATATCCTTATTTCAGTTCCAATTTCTAAGAATATTTTTGTCTGTCAAAGATCTGGTAATGGATGACTAAAATGCAATTTCTAGTTCGATCTCACTGAATCAAAGATACACCTTCACCATGACTGCCAAACAGATAAATACAGAGTACCCAGAAATCAACCTGATGTAAACTGTGCCACTTCCGTCTAACTCAGTGGGTGGGTAAGGTTTCAACAAATTAATTTGGAATACACAGACATGTTCACACCATAGCTCAGGGTCAAACACCCCAGGTTGCGCAGAACTCAGACTGAGGACATTCCAGATGGCGTTCAAAACAATTACCAGTGCAACTGAGTTGAACTTAACCCCAGTCACAAATCTCCCACTCCTCAACCTTCCTAAGGCTCTGGCTTACCCACAGGGCATTAGCAAAAGAGTAAGGCTCAGAGACAAGGACAGAAACTTTCTCAGTATCTTTAACATGTAAGCTAAGTGAAGAGTCACCTAGGAGAATTACCCTTAGCCTTAAAGAACTAGGGTGGTAGATGGCTAGGAGTCAGAGAAGATGCTGATGAGGAAATCTTAGAAAGTCCAGAAGAACTAGTAAACTCCCTGAGTTCAAGCCCCAGTACTGACAAAATACATAGATAAGTAAATAAATAAAATGCAACATCTCCCTTCCTACCTACTCTGTGCAAGAGTTATGTTGAGGAACACAGAGGGGTAGGTGAGTTTAGGGGAACAGCTGAACTTGCTTGGGTAGGAGGGAGGGATTTTCTAAAGGTGAGGAGAGGCACACACTTGGGTAAAAAAAATATTTTTCTAATCAGAAACTTAATTGTTCATGTCACATACGATATAGTTCTCTCCAATTCATCTCCTCTGCCACTCCCTAAAAAACACCTTCAATGAAAACTCACAAGAGTATAGGAAACAGGAGTTCTGGGGGCTAGGGGTAGGGCTAGGGTTAGGGTTAGGGATGCTGTGGTGAGGAAGTTTCTAGCTTAGTTGTAAAGCAGCATGACAATGGCACAGCTCACCATGCCAACACACAGGCCACGTGATGCTCTCCTGTGGACCAAATAAGCACACATCAGGCAGGTCACAGAAAATCACACTGTATGCCAAATTTAGGCATGTGCCTAGATCTGGCAAGGGGCCACATGCATTGAACAGAATCCACTTGCATTAAAAACCAAGAAGTCTCAGTGGTGACCTACCAATTACCATATAACTACTATGCCCAAATTTTAGTGGCTTAAAATGTCCATTGGTATTCCTTCTTATAGACTCATGGGCAAGGAATTTGGACAAGGTTTGGCCAGTAATTTCTTATGTGCCAGGGGATGCTTTCTGGGATCATACAGAAGCTAGTGTCTGGCTCTGTCTGGTGGCATCTGGTCCAGACAGAATGATTCAAATGTCTGCACTGCGACTGGAAATCTGGGAGTAGCTGGGCCCTTCTACTTACCCATCATCTGAGAGCCTCTCCTTAGGGTCATCCGGCAAGACATTTGGACTGTACATGGTGGCCCCAGGCTCCTAGAACCTGTTCCAAAAGCAATAAGCAGGAACTGCAGCCCCCTAGTGGCCATGCTTAGTACTGACACACCACTACTTCACACTTGAACCATTGCAGATCAGGCCAGATTGGAGGAAGGTAGCCCAGCTCCCAAGAAGGGCATCTTTAATTTAGTCTTAGAATAGTTATCTATTTCCCAGAGAGAAGAATTACTGAATACATGGGTAGAAGCTATCCTGGGCCTACCTGCACAGGCTGGTTTTTTTGTATGTGTGAAGAGGGGACAAATAGGAATAAGAAGAATGCCATCAAACTGCATTTGTTGTCAATTAGTGTAGAGACAGCTCTGTTTCAAGGCAACACACAAGTTGAGGAGAAGCATCTGGTCCATATCAGACATAAACCAGTTTGGGAACAAGGTCCCCAGGGAGAAGGAGGGTTCGTCACCACAATCTCTCACACAAATAAGGACCTCACTCCACACCAGGGCTCTCAAGAGAAAGGACTAGATAATCCACAATTCTGAAGGTAATTGGAACATACTTCCATCCCTTTCTTCCTGGGAAAATTCCAAGTGCCATCTTCCAGATCCTGGCTCTTGCTGACCAGACAGAAGGAAAATGGACAATGTTGTGGACATTGTATACCTCCCATAAATGGACAGAAACAAATCTTAGTAAAATTATGACTCACTGCCATATTTTTGGCTTTATTGTCTGTGTGTCTACTCAATACTGCAGTCCAATGTTACTGATAAAGAAATGTCTTATCCTAATCAGCAGGAGACGTCCCTATAATTTGCACAATAGTGTGGTGGATTCCTCAGATGAACGCAGGTAACATTCACCAGGCAGATGCCACCTGCTACCAAGTCCCAGAGACTCATTACCTCGCATTCATCTCAGCAATGTGACCAAATTCTGGGTACACTGCTGAGAGTCAGCATGAAAATAAGTCTTTTTTATTAGAGGTGGGTGGATATAATATGAGGGAAGAAACTCGGGAACACAATGTAGCCGCCATACTTCCCTGATTTTCTATCCTGTGATAAAAACTGGTTTCTCTTGATGATCATTATTTTTTGTCTTTGTGCCAGGACTGGGGCTTGAACTCAGGACATGTGCACTGTCCCTGAACTTTATTGCTCAAAGCTAGCACTCTACACTTGAGCCCCAGCTTCAATTTTGGCCTTTTTGATGGTTAATTGAAGATAAAAATTTCACAGGCTTTCCTGCCTGAGCTGGCTTTGAACCTCAATGCTCAGATCTCAGCCTCCTAAGTAGCTAGGGTTACAGGTGTGAGCCACCAGTGCCTGGCTTGAACATTGTTGCCAGGCAATAACTTCTTTAACTATGTAACTCTAACCCTATGATGTAAAGTATTATGAGCCCCCTTTCAGTATAATTTATAGAAATTCAAACCAGCATAGGCAAAAACCAGGAAATTACTGGATCAGACAATTGGATATAGCTATATAGATTCTACAGATCTCTATATCGATATTGATATCTATATAGATGTGTCCAATGTGTGTGTATATATATGTATACACACACAGTTGGTCATGGGGCTCAAATTCTGGGCCTGGGTGCTGTCCCTCAGCTCTTCAGCTCAAGGCTAGTGCTCTACCACTTGAGCCACAGCGCCACTTCCAGTTTTCTGATGTTTTATTGGAGCTAAGAGTCTCATGGACTTTTCCTGCCCAGGCTGGCTTTGGACCACCATCCTCAGATCTCAGCCTCCCAAGTAACTAGGATTACAGGTGTGAGCCACCAGCACCTGCCTGGATATTTTTTTAAATGTACCTCATATATAGAGAGATAGAAGATGTTTCCTCTCCATTTCAGTGTGTTTCTGTGAGCTCACCACTGGGCTCTGCCTATCTTTTCTTCTTCTTGCTTATTGTCTCATTCGTTCTTATGCAAAGCTTAGAGGTGATTCTCCAATAGGAAAAAGAATCATTCTCACTCTTAGCCCTCTATTTATAATCTTATGGGGGCTCAGTTCCATGGCACATGCCTATAATCCTAGCTCCTCTGGAGGTAGAGATCAGAATATTAGAGGTGGAGATCAGAAAACTTGTAGTTCAATGCCAGCCTAAGCAAAAAGTTAGCAACCTCCCATTTCAAGAGGTAAGACAGGTGTGGTAGACCACATCTGTACTTCCAGTTCTTTAGGAGACATTGGTAATAGGAATATAGAACAAAGCTAGGCCAGCATCATGTATAAGACCCAATCTGACAAATCACCTAGGGTTGGGAATGTAGCTCAAGTAATACAGTGCAGGTGTAAGACATGAGTTCAAATCTCAATATCGAAGAAATAAATCACATAGTAGGGTAACGCTGTCTTCTTATATCTCATGTGCACTTCTACATGCAACAGAGTAGTAAGAGATAGGGGCCTCCCGGCCTATTAGAACACCTGGGCTAAACTAAACAAGAGGGATGTCCCCACAGGAAGAGGCCTGGAGGCTAGGCAAAAGTCACCATGTCCACCTCACATTACTAAGCCTGCGTTTGCTTAACCTAGGAAGCCTATCTTCAATAATATAGTAAAAAAAAAATACTTTGAAAGAACCTAACAGTTTAAAATAGTTATTTTATGCTCTATCATTCTACTCTTTTCCTGTACTTTTTTTTCCATTCCACACCTATGTAGCTAATTATTTCTTCTGTCTAGCTCTTCTATCTGCCATCAGCATACAGACATCCACACATTGTCCGTCAGCAATGAGGGCAGGAGGTATGGCTTACGTGGTAGCACTCCAGCTGAGTAATCACAATCTGAGATCAAACCCCAGTTACCACCTCAAAAGGAAGAAAGAAGCAAGTCTTGTCTATAGACATTCAGGATGTCAGGGTGTTGTCCTCCTCTTTATAGCAGAACTTAGGACTGTCTTTCTCTTACCTCTGTTCTAGATCACCCCAGTCAGACTCTCAGTCCTCACCTTCCTCAAAGCTCTGTGCCAACAGGTCACGAAGAAAGATTTGGTTTTACATGTTTCTGGCCTTCTCTCACTTTTCTCTCTGTTCCTTGTTCAGCAACAGCTGACCCACTGTCATCTTGAAAGCATCCCACCTCTTGGATTTCTCAATGCTTCATTTTCTCCAGTTTCCTTGCATCTCAATGGCTGCCCCAGCTCAGCTTCCGTTACTGTCTAGATTTCTTCTTTCTGACCAACACATCAGAATGCCCCAGAGCTCAGACCTCAGGCATCTTCTCCTCTCCATCTCTGCTCACTCCTTAGATCTCTTTGGGGATTGAAGGCCTTCTGAAAATGGAGGACTTCTGGATTCAACACCCCAGCCCTAACCTCAACTCTGAATTCCACACGTTCAAGAGCTTACTTACTATTTCCATTTGAAGATCTTTGAAACATCTCAAACTTAACATGTCCAAAATGGAATTCAATGTATATTCTCCAACCAAAAAATAAATACATTTCTCTGCAATCTTACACAGCTTAGTAATGGTAACTCTACCAAATTGTTCAAAATCTCACAACTTCCCTTCACGTATCTCTTACTTTCATTGCTACAGTTTAGATTTCGACTGCCCAAATGTGTTAAAAGGCAAATGTTTTAAAAGGTTTGGTCATCAAAAAGTTGTGGTGTCATTGAGAAATGATAAGAAGGGTCCGGTCATAGGGCAGTTATCTCTGAAGAGGATATTTGGACTCTGGTTGCTTTCTCCCCTCCCTTTACTTCCTGGCACCTTGAGAGAAACAGCTCTTCCATACCCAGAATCCTACCGCACTATATTGTACTGCCACAGGTGAAAACACACCGTCTGCACACACACACACACACACACACACACACACACACACACACACACACACTCACATTACACATACACATACAAATGACATCAGCAAGTCCTACTGCAGTCCAGCTTCCTAATATAGTCCATGTTCAGTGATATCCTTTCACTTCCCCCAGAATCAACTAGCTCATGCCTACACCTAGGGCAACAACATTGCACTCTCAATTCCTTTCTATAATCCTGTTTCCTACCCAGCAGCCAAATGTTCTAAATTCTCAAGCTGTTTACCGTGAACTGCATAAGCTGTTGGACTGGCTATTTCTCCAGCCTCCTCACCCTGCCCTCTTCCTCTTATCTGATCTGGCTTCATAGGGTTTTCCTTAAATATCCCATGTCAAGCCCACATCAAATATCTTTGCATTTAATTCTGGCTCTGCTTGGAAAACTTAATTCATCTCTCTTTGCAGCCTCCTTGCTATTCAGGTATTAGCACTCATGCTACCTGTTCTGAAACACCTTTCCTAACTACCTTATCTAAAGTGCTCCTCACTCCTGGCCCTTCATTGTGCTCTACTCTCTTTCCCTAACACATGGCTCTTCCAAGCACTCACAGTTATCTGGCCAAACATTGTGCGGCGTGTTCATGACCTGGGTTCCTGAATAGAATGGAATGTCTGTACAGACTCACCTCTGAACGCTCAGCATCTAGAACAATACCTGGATGGTGGGAGGCC
The DNA here is from genome assembly GCF_024711535.1 of Dipodomys merriami. Taxonomy (NCBI): domain Eukaryota; kingdom Metazoa; phylum Chordata; class Mammalia; order Rodentia; family Heteromyidae; genus Dipodomys; species Dipodomys merriami. The sequence goes on from NW_027206179.1 coordinate 74,543,341, forward strand.
TGAATAAATAGAAAATGCCAGAGGCTATGTAGGGGGAATGGGGTGGGAGGAGATGAGTAACTGTCAACTGAACATAACTGGAACTGGAAAGAAGTTAGAGAAAACATCCCTCTCTTCAATTAGAGAGGGTGTTGGTTTTGGGTTTTTTTAGGAGAGACAGAACATCTCCAACCTAATTATGTTTTCAGCAATGTAACTGATTTTTAAGTACTGTTAAAAGGCCCAGTAAACACAGCAGAGGATGTCAGGCCCTGACAGCAAGATGACAGTTGAAGTTTGGCAGGAATGGGTAATGAGCCTTGTATGACAGGGGAGGCTACTATGAACAGGTTGCACCTTGGAGCTAATGTTTCAAAGGCCTACGTACACAGAATTTGATCATTTCCAGTTAGCTGTGCAAATTCACACTAAGAGGTACCTCTTCCTCATTTATTATTAAGGGTTTTGACTATTTTTGTTACTTATTTACAACTTCAAAGTTGTCTCGTAAATTTCTAGTTTCATTCTATTTTCTCATCTCCTTTCATATTTGATGTGTGCATTCAAACAGTTTTCAAACTGTCCAGGAACAGCTAAACTAAATAGATGGCCTCATCTGTCACAAATGGGTCATAACAAAGAAATAGAGAACAAGACCACTGGTGTGGTAACACAGGCCTGATTACAACTTTTCCTGTGATTACCCAGCATTTGGGAGGCTAAAACCAGGGGAACCACAAATTCAAGGACAGCTTGGGCTATGTGGGGAAGCCCTGTCTCATTAATTAAATAACAGATAGATAGATAGATTGATAGATAGATAGATAGATAGATACATACATACATACATACATACATACATACATACATATATACATAGTAGCTCTTTAAAACCTTGAGAACCCTTGACAGTAAAGTACCCTCTAGAATTTCTGCTCCCATATCCCTGAAGAGTTGGTAACCAGATATGCTGGTCTTGTATTCCAGTAGACAAATGGATCTCAATGAACAGCTGACCCCAAAATGGGCTCCTCAGAAAGATTCTGCCATTGATCCCCATATGGTCTCCAAATACCTCCAGCAAAAGGACTTCTTCCATAAATACTGAATCAACATACTTTATTCCTCCCACTAAGTGCAATGAAAACCCCTACATACATAAATACATGCATGTTTATGAGGATGACAATGACTCTGAAAAATAGAGAGAAGTAGTAAAACAGCTGAGTCCTATTGATCCCAAGAAACAATACAACAGTGATTTCTCTTTGGTTTTCTTTTGGTCTCATATATCCAGTCTAAGTGCTTCAGAAGAGACCAACTAGAAAACACCAATAAGAACAAACAAGAAAATATAATATATATATATAATAGTCCACATACTATGGACTATTATATATCCATAAAGACAAATGAAACTGTGCCACTTTCAGAAAATGAATGCAATTTGAAGGACATTATATTGAATGAGACAGACAAGCTCAAAAAATAAACAAACAAGAAATTGGATGCTTTCATTCACAGGTAGAAACTAGACCTAAAAACTACATATATTCATGAAAATGTTGATATATATATATATAAGCCCATATATACTAGATGTACATATAAACATAGAACATGAGAAAAAAGAGCTTTAGGAGAAAAAAGGGAAGGAAAAGAGAAAAGACTGAAAGTGAATAATTTTGATACACATTGCGAGTATATATGAAAACGAATGAAAGCTATTGACAGATAAGGAGATGAGGATAGGAGAAGAGAACCTGGTTCTCCTGTGGGCGTGGGTACTAGTGGGAGGCATTGAGCTCCCAAGATTGAGCTAGATATGGCCAAAGAGGTTGGAAATAAAACAATAAAACCTGACAAAATTGTTTCAGGAAGGGGCAAAGGGATCAAAGAATCACAGAGGGGATGAGAGTGACTAGAATACATTGTAACCATTTGTGGAAATAACACAATAAAATCTCCTGTGTAACTAACATATCCTCTTTTAAAAGGGCCAAAAAACAAAGCTTCTCTCTAACAGAAGATCAGGGAAGGGACAGCCTGAGCAGAGAGACTTTTTAGGTAATAATCATTCTTCTCCACTCAGGCCCCAAAGGATAAACTGTTCTCTTACTCTGTCCCACTAAACACTGAATGGGGATGCTCAGCTGCTCCCTGAGCAAGCACTGAGGCTCCCCTACCTCTGAGGAACCAGGTGTGAGGTGTCAGGGGAGGTGGTTCAGCACCCGGGGCGTTCACTACTGCCTGTAATGCAGCCACCAGAGGCTCGGCCACAATGAGACGCCCAAAGTATACTGTATGATCCTAAATACATACTCTTGAAAAGGCACAGCCATCGAAGCACTGGAAAAGATCAAAGTAGCATGGGGAGTAGACTTTTTAGGAGTTTGAAAATACTTTTGTTATATTTTTGTTATATATTTGTTATGTATTTTGTTATATATTTTGTTATATATATTGCAGACATATGGATTGTGTCCAACCCCATAAAAATATATTCACCAAGCATAAGCACTGAACTAGGAACACAGGATGACTGTGTTCTCTAGAAAACCTTCTTGGTAGGTTTTTCTGGTGATTGGAACAAATTGTTTAAAGCTTCCCTGACTTTCTTTAAATTACCTCCTGTTTAATACTTTGAAAAACCAAAGGAAAATGCTGAGTGGCACGAACAGTTTGCCAAGCCTGATGCCGGGCATGGTATTACAATAGTAAGCTATGAGGACCTTGGGCAAAACCCAATTCCTCTGCTCTTCTGCTCAAGTTCACTCTTGAGTTCTTAAAGGGAATCACGGCTGAATGCAAAAGCGGATTCTGGTCTCTCCTTACAAAACAGAGAAGTGATGTAATCAGATACGGTGGGACAAAGGGTCAACCAATGCAGTCGCAATACTCGCTAGACACTATGTTGAACATGAACTATACCATTTGTGGGGGAGTTGGGAGGGGAAAAAACTAGGAGATAATGAGGGAAGAGGTGACCCTGTTCAAAAAGATATTTACTCATTACCTGACTTATGTAACTGTAACCCCTCTGTACATCACCTTTACAATAACAATAAAATAAAAATTAACTGCTAAAAGAAGAAAATCCTCAAATATATGAACAACAAAAACACTTCAAATATCATTCTTGAAATAATTTCTGCTAATTTCTTTCACACACCCCAGCATGGTTTATGCTGTGACAAGGTCACAGGGTGCTTTCTTCACTGCTGAGAGATGGGGCTCTTCAGGCATGAGGCTGTGTTTTATAGATGGAGCCCATGGTGGAGCAGCCACGACTCTGTTGAGAAGAATAAGTGCATCAACTGGTCTTCACTATATAATAGATATATCCTCAAACAGTTGTGGGTAATTTTTTTTAAAGTTTGTATTTTATGAGATGGGAAGGGTTTTGTGTGTTTTGCTAGTCACAGCCTGACAAAATTGAAGGTGCCTCAGAGAGCCCTCTTGGAGCTGGTGATGTGGAATTGAAGGTAAATCAGAAACACCTTTTCTTTCAGAAAGATTCTGTAGAGAATGAAAGAAATAAAACAGAGAAAGCAACACAGTAGTTGGGAAATCCTGGATCTTGCCTTTGTAACATGAGACTAAACAGGGCTTTGGAATAGGGCACACAAACCAAAAGATATCATGCCACACACACAATGAGGAGGACAGAAGTGACATTTCCTTTCCAGGGAAAGATGTTTCCATGCCAGAAAAGGTATTTTCAGGCAGTTTGATATAGTTGTAATTCAGCAATAATTTTTATTTTTCTTTTTTTATTTCACCATCTGAGATTATTCCCTTACTAAAGATGAGGCTGAAGGGGCTTGAACTCAGGGCCTGGGCATTGTCCCTGAGCTACTTTTGCTGAAGGCTAGCACTCTGCCACTTAAGCCACTGCACTACTTCTGGCTTTTTCTGTTTTGTGGTACTAAGGAATCAAACCCATGGCTTCATGTATGCTAGGCAAGCACTTTCCCCTAAGCCACATTCCCAGCCCAGCAAAATTTTTTAAATTATATCTAATATTTCTGTAAAAGAGCCAAGCTTCCAACCTACTTCTGCCTTTGTAGAAGTGGGATTAAGATAGGATAGATATTGTAGTAAACTTACTTTAGTAAGTGAAGCAGCCTGAAGTCACATACAAAGTACTTTCCTGCTTCCTTGTTCAACTGCTTTGTCCTGAAAGCAGATCATTAGCCATTTAATAGCACAGCTACATTGCTAATTGCTCCATTTACTAAATGCCAATCATCTGCCAAGTGCTACACTTGGTACTTCCCAAGTGTCACATTTAATACTCATAATAACCTGACAAACATGGCCATTTCATAGAAGAGAAAAGTGAGGCTCAGAGTAATTTGGTCAGGCTACAGTTACAAACTAGGCTCTGAAACACTTCTACAACAAATAAAAGCCCAAATCAAACACCTTACGTATGATTAGAAAATAGTAATTGTCTTTAAGAAGTGGGTCTCCCAGGTGATGAGTATGCAAGCAGAACTTGCATTTTTGTTTTATGGGTCTTACGTTAGCTTCTCATATTAGTGACAAACTACTGGAGAAAAACAACTTAGAGGAAAATTTTATTTGACTCAGATCTCACTGGTTTCGATCTAAAATTAGCTATTGCCATTGCTCTGAGTGGGCCTAAGGTGAGGCAGAATATTATGATGCCAAGAACATATGGCAGAGGAGGCTGCTCACCTTGTAGCAGCCAGAGAGCAGAGAGAGAAAGCAACCAAGAACAAGATACACAGTTTAGCGACACACATGTGCAGGACCCACTTCCTCCCACTAGGCCCTAATGTAACCTCATCCTGTAATCAACTGCATCATCCCATCGTCTGGCTGGAGCCAGGGCTTCAATACATGAGCCTTAGTGATATTTTACATGGAAACCATAACATATCTACCTAGCACTTGATTCCTTTTTATACCAGAAAGGATAATTTTACTAACATACATTGAATTTCTTGGTCTGACCCAACATCTGCTATAGAATACTAGGGCAGGCATGGAATACAACAGTAGGCAGAACTTAATTGGGTTAAAACATTGTATTCTTTTGTAACATGAAAGAAATAGAAAATAGTCCAAATAACTTGAATAATGAATTTGTATCACCAATGATGACTGGAAAATAAACACACACTTATAGCAAATGCCCTTATATACAATTAAAAAGTTAAAGAGTATTTGACATTCTGCAATTTTAAAAAAATGACTAAACCGGGCACCCACAGTGGCTCATGCCTGTAATCCTAGCTACTCTGGAGACTGAGATCTGAGGATCGTGGTTCAAAGCCAGCCCGGGCAGGAAACTCCGTGAGACTCTTATCTCCAATAAGCCCTAGAAAATCAAAAGTGGCACTGTGGCTCAAGCAGTAGAGTGCTTGCCTTGAGCTGAAGAGCGCAGGAACAGCGCCCAAGTCCAGAGTTCAAGCCCCACGACTGACCAAAAAAAAATGCCTATAGATTTCTGACTTGTTCTGCATGAATAAAATTGCTTGAGGTTTTTAGTTTGTTTATAATGAAGAAAGCCAGGCCCCACTGCAGGTGGATGACCTGAATCTAAATTTCTCAGGTTAGAATTCAGATATATGCATTTTGAAAGTTCTAGGGATAATTGCTGAATGAATCAATGATAGACTGCCTATTAAAACTGCTCTTTAAAAAGAAGTTAACCCAGTAGCTTTCATCTCAGCTATAGGTCCAATAAGAACACCTAAAAGCTTAAGAACAGTAGAATAACTAAATTCTGGCCTCTTTCCATAGTGAGTTCCTATAGCTTATTCTACAGCTCCATGTAACAATTAGGAACCCAGACACAAAAGAATACATACTGCCTTGGCCTATTCACAGGAAATTCAAGAGCAGACAGCCCCATCATTGCTGCTAGAAGTCGGACACTGTACCCTAATGGAGTTGTCAAGCAAGGGACTAAAAGGAAGGATTAAAGGAGATTTCTCCAATGTCAGTAGTTTTCTTTCTCAGCATGGGTGCATTAAAAAAAATTGAGATGACCACTTGGGATACATGCATGCTGTGCTGTAAGATATAATACAGCAATATATTGAAAAGTAAAACAAATCTGAAAGATCAATAACAAAGCAAATAGAAGTTATCAGGCAGTTTAAAATCTTTGAAGCATAACATAATAAAATTCAAAATAATTAAAGAAGGCCTAATAGACAGGGAAAAGGGAACAGTGGTAGGTATTGTGATCTGGCCCCAATACTGGAATACCAGGGAAACTCAGGCAGGTACATTTCTTCTCTGAGAAGCATCTCTTCTCAGTGGCAGTCTGTCTTACCTGTCCTGTAGTTGTTACCAAGATGCATAGAAACACAAAACTCATGCCTCTACTAGCATCCAACCTTCTCCATTCCTTCTTTCACTCTAAAACAGGACATAACTATGTTTTACAACACCAATTGCTCCGTGTGTGTGTGTGTGTGTGCACGCACACACACAAGTACTGAGCCATGAACTTGGGACCTAGGCACTCTTGAACTGCTGTTCAAGGCTGGTTTATTACTTGAGCCACACCCCCACTTTTGGCTTTTTGTTGGTTAACTGGACATAAGAATCTCACAATCAACTGGGTTGGCTCTGTTCTCAGATTATCAGTCTTCTGAATAGCTAGGTTTACAGATGTGAGCCACTGACGCCTGGTGTATTGCTATTTTTCTTAAATGTAGTAAGGATGGTTATTCTCAATCTCATTGTAAGATATAGGCTACAAGGAGGTGTTCACATCAGCTCATAATTAGGTATATCCAGAGATTTTTAGCTCTTTCCCAGAAGATTTTTTAGCTCTTTCCCAGTTTTCATGCTTTTCTGAGGTGGGAAACAGATGGCGGGTGGTGAATGAGCTGACAGACAGACATCTCCAGCAACTATATCCACAGTGCCCAGCGGGGGGTCTAAGTGGGCACTGGCTGTGACAGTCGTTTTCCACAATCTGGAGCTTGGATCCTGACTCAGTGGGGTGTCACTGAAATGTGTGTCACTAAAGCAAGTGCTGATCCAATTCAAAAGCAACAGAGAAAATTCATACCTAGGTACGGAATGATTGCAAGCTGAATGGGAGTCAGCCCAAGCGTGTTTCCATTCAAAAGCAGCTAATCGTAATCAAATGTTGCAAGAGGACCTGGCATGTCTTAGTCAAAGCACTTTTTTTTTGTCTGTCGTGGGGACTGAACTCTGGGCCTGGGCACCATCCCTCAGCTCTTCAGCTCAAGGCTAGCAACCACTTGAGCCACATCAAACACATTTTTTGATATCTAGTTTGTGTGGAGTCTCTGCCCTCACCACCCAGGTCCTCTCTGGACTCCAAGAGAGATGGAATTTTGGAGAGAAAGACTTCAATCTGAGAGAAATAAGCAAGGCTTATTGAAATAGCAGAAACTAGAAGACATTTCAATAGTCTTTGTGTTTGAATCAAAAGATCAAGGACTTCAGGGGAAAAAATAAAAGAATTACATAGACCAAAAGAAAAGAAAGAAAGAAAAAAAAAATCAAACACAGCAAGGAGCCGGTCAAGTATGATTTTATAGGCCTGCTTATGGGTTCCATTACTGATGTGTCTTTAAACATTAAGAAGAAAGAAAGGCCTTCTGATTTGTTGTTTCTTCTTCCAAAAAGAAAAAATAGAAAAGAAAGATGTTCCTAAAATCTTTTAAAGGAGATTTGGATAAGCAGCTAGTATCTTAGAAGCCATGAGCATCTCAGCTTTTGACATGACTAAAAATGATATCTTCTCACAGCCAGATTTAGCAAATGGTTGTCTGATGCTTCCACTCACTAGGAAGGTGGTGTCAGCAATACTTGGGGAAATAGCATCAGTCAACAACCTATTGCGCTCAGACTGCTACTGACTCCCTGTTATTTAAATAAAGCTTTATCAGAACACAATCCTACTCACTAAGTCATTGTCTATAATTTCATGATACAACGGTCGCATTATTTCAACAGCAATCACGTGGCCCATGAAAACTATGTTCTTTAGCCCTTTACAGAAAAATAAATACTGACCCCTGCTTATGAAGATTTAATTTCCTCTCCCCCTACACTTCTCTATTTCTGTTTTTGCCATTGAAATAATCTTAATAATAAATCAGAAACCTCTACCTCCTTTTTTTTTCTTCCCAGTAAATTGCTTTTGAAAGCCTGACAATAAACAGGTCTTCTTAATTATTTCTTAGCCACAGACCTGACCTTATTTATGTAAATGATTAATTCACTTTTTGGAAGAAGTCAAAAAATTGAATTTCTAGAGACTTAAAGGCAAAGAGTAGAGATATTTGCTGCTCTCATCATTCATCTTTGGATATATAAAACACTGTCTAAGGACATATTGATCTTTCATGGCTGCGTTACTTTTTCACACTGTTAGGGGATAATTGTGACCCATGACTTTTGGTGTTATATGCAGTTGATCTTCACGGCCAAGGACCAAAATGGAAGGTTGTAAGTATGAAATAACTTAGTTGTCTAAGCAATCCCTTATCTTCCTTGGTTTGCCTTCATATCTGGGTATGTTTTTCCATATCATATTCAGAAATTAGAGTAATCAATCCTTACTGCATATTCCTCAAATACAATAAGACCAGTGAGATGTATATAGATATAGATACATGGTATGTATATATATGTTATGTGTGTGTGTGTGTGTGTATATATATATATATATATATATATATATATATATATATATATATATATACTCAATGGAATATACTCATCTATCAGAAAGAATATTGTACCACTTTTAAAGAAATGGAAAGACTTGGAAAAAATTGTATTAAATGAAGTAAACCAGACACAGAGAAACAAGGATTACATGGTTTCCCTCATTTGTGACAGCTAGAATGTGCCTATAGATCTCTAAGTAAACACACTGGGTGGTAAGCAAGTGGTGTTACAAATGAATTAACTGCAGTATAGAGCTCAGATAGTATAATTTGTTAGAAAGACTAAGTCAAAGCCAAACAAAATAAGTACCAGGAAATAGGTACTTTCAAGAGGGGGCTAAGGCCAAAGGGAGAGGGTAGACAAAAGAAATGGGGAAGGGAAGAGGATGCAGTCAAAATTCATTGTATATTCTACAAAATTAAGAAAAATAAGGGAAGGAATGGGTGAAGGAGGGTGAAAATTTTGAAGGGGCCGACACAGATTGAGATTAATGGTATATACATAAACTACTTTGTTAAATGGCAAAAATAACTCAATACATATTCTACAAAATTAAGAAAAGTAAGAGAAGGGGTGGGTTGGGAGTGATGGGTGAGAATGTTTGAAAGGGGCGACATTGATCAAGAGGTACCATAGTCATAAACTGCTTTGTTGAATGACAACTCCATTGTACCCTACTTAAATAAAACTATTAAAAAACAAACAGGAATACTAGTGAAGGAAGGAGGAATAGTCCTTGTGCGTGCAAGGGTGTGTGTGTGTTCTGTTAAGCTTAACAAACTATGAAAATATTATGTTGGAAAAATAAAAGGTGTACTTTGAGCAACCTAGTCATAAAAGTTTCACCTGGATGCTGGTGGCTCACACCCATAATCCTATCTACCCAGGGTGCTGAGATCATCAAAGCCAGCCAAGGCACCAAAGTCTTATCTCCCATTAATCACAGAGAAATCTAATAGTGGCACTGTAGCTCTAGTGGTAGAATACTAGCCTTCAGCAAAAGGGAGCTCAGAGACAGGACTTTGAGCCCCAAGGCCAGAAAAAAAAAAAGTTCAAATATCTACCGAACTCTTATTTCTCCAGATCCATATCCAAATGTTGAATGGTTAGTTCAGTAACTAATTGTTTCTTCAAGGAAAGAAAATGTGACACCAGGATTTAAAACTGATCAAACATTACTCCAGTTTAAAGACTAGAGATTAATTATTTTCACTCCCTAGCACTCGTGGAATATGCATCCGTTTTTTAAAGAAACCAGAGAAGAATATCCATTATCCAATCATAAGACACCATGCAAAATAGACAGTGGTGAGCATTCAACCCATCAAGCTACAGACTAAGATTGAAACAGTCATGAACATTGTGATCACAGCTCAGGGTTCAACATTATAAGCCCTGAACATTTTTAGAAATGATATGGGGACCACAACTAGAAGAAAAAATAGAAAATATGGTAATAATGTAAGTATGATTTCTCCTTACTTCATGGATGCTACATAAAACTGGAAAAGCCAAGTTGTAGTATACATATATTTAAGAATCACAAAGATTGTAATAACATAGATGGCATAGTTCTACACTATTCTAACATATTAAATTCATGCTTTTTTTGCATGGGGAGAGGGAGGTGAGGTAGGAGAGGTTCTGGGACTTGAACTCAGGTCCTCATACTTGCTCTTTTGGCTCTCTACCTCTGAGCCATGCCTCCAGTCCTGGTTTTTGCTGTGGGTTTTGTTTTTAACATGAAGGCTAGCAGACTTTTCCTGTTGTGATACTTTTCCTCTCAGTTTCCAAAGATTATAAGATTACAGGTATGAGCACTGACTGGGTGTATTATTGGTAAGATATTTTCTGCAAGCATGATCAAGACTTTGACTTTTCTTATGGCAACTGATGTAGAGAAAAGCTCCTAATCTATGTGAAGGAAGAGTGCTAAAATACAGTTACTAAAATACAGTTTAAAAACACTGAAAGAAATGGCAAATGCAGAAAATCTCAAACTGCTATATGAAAATATTTCTTGTGGAATTCAGGACTTTTACTAGTGACTAAGTCTGTGGCTTCCAAAATCCTGGCTACATTGTTATGCCTTAAAAGTTTAAATATAAATGAAAAAAATATCTCTAATAGGAAAACATAACTTTATTTGTTTTATAGCAAATAAGGTAACTAATGTAGTTCACAAGAAGGAAGGTGTCAGAGCTCTCAGTATAAAGAATTCTAGGTTAGGTATGACAAAATACAGACAAAATGTTGGTTAAACTGCAAATTAGTATACTGCTTGGGATAGATATTTGGTGATCTTTGAAATTTTGCTCTTGAAATGCTAATATCTTAACATGTTTGCTGAAAAGAGAACAATTTAAAAAATTAATCATGGCTTGCCAGAATTCCACTGCTCATCTGTACTTAGCAGTTCTACATATACCATACACATCCCATACAAATCACAAACACACATATGCAATTATATATGTGCAAACTCACATATGCAATGGAAACATCTGGAAAGATATAAAATATGTGAATGGGTTTAGAAGAATTTTCTAAATGGTTTCAATTTTTACAACATGATTTTTTTTTGTCGGTCATGGGCCTGAACTCTGGGCCTGGGCCCTGTCCCTCAGCTCTTCAGCTGTAGATAGTGCTCTACCACTTGAGCCTTAGCCCCACTTCTAGCCTTTGAATCAAGGGCCTCATGCATGCAAAGCAAGCACTCTGCCACTGAGCTACCTTCCCAGCCCCACAATATGCTTTTTTATCAGTTGAGAAAAATAATGGCTGGGAAGAATGGCTAGTACCTTTAATTCCAGCTACTTGACAGAGTTGAAAGGATCGTTGTTCGGGACAACCTTTAATAAGTGAGACCTCCATCTCAAAGAATAAGATGGATTTGGTAGCACAGCTCTGTTAGTCTGACTGTGCAGGAGGTACAAATAAGATTGCAGTCTGTGTTAACCCAGACAAAAATATAACACCTACTGAAAAATAAACAAAAGGAGGTCTGGGGTGTGACTCAAGTGGTAGATCACTGACCTAATTAAGCACACAAGGTGCTGAGTTCAGACCCCAATACCATAAAACAAAATTTAAAAACCAAGAGATAACATCAATATTATTTTTATTTTATTTAGATTTGCAAAACAAACCATATCAAGATGGGAATGGACCTATAAGAAGACGACCAATTTGTAGTCTAGAAATGTATCCCCTATTTAAAACAAAAACTTGTTCAAACACAACTGTGTGCTCTTCTTCAACCCCTCTAGCCTGAGGATTCATAACATCCTAGGGCCAAAGTGTCCATGATCCTCACAGAAGAATGCTAGGACATGTCACAGTGCTATAGTTATGCCCCAAGAGTCATAACCACCTCGTGAGCATGAATGACAACTTGGACTGGTCACCCCACTATGGTGGGAGATAAAAGTACAAGGGCAGTTCTGTGATGGAGAAACAGAAAAGGCTTTAACAGGGATACCGGGTATCAGCAAAAAGCAATGGCAGCAGTAGACTAACCCACTCCAACTCTTAGCACACAAAATCTGAAGCATGAGTGGCCTTTTTCACTTAAGACTGTTCTAACACTTTATCTGTTTTAAAAGATTTGGGGCAAGTAAAAATTTCAAACAGAGAATACTGACTTAATGACAGGCAGACACAATAGCACTGAGGTTTCAAACTTAGGACCTCATGCTTGGCTGGCAGGTGCTCTGCCACTTGAGATGTACCCTTCACGTACCTCTCACCATGCAGGACTGCTCTACCATAATGCACAAAGCAATAGGACCAGGCAACTGTGGACTGAAACATCTGGAAACATGGGCCAGAATAAGCTGATCTTGAATATTTGGTCATAGTAATGAAATGTAGATAAACTCAAGGCTTTTGGAAGAATACTGAAATACACTGTGCCACTGAACCTTATCCTGACAGCACACTTGAACAGATTTGATGGAAAATAGAAGAGTAATTTTATCACTCTGTGTGTGGCCTTAGGAGAAACTAAATTGAAGTAATGTTCTGATCCACTTCAGTGGTTTCTAGGACCCCATCTATGGTATTTATAAAACACCCCAAGGCACTTAACTTCATGAGTCATCAATATTCAGTGGACAGAAAACAACAGTAACTTGGATTTGAATTGTGGCCTTGTTGAAGTTGAGAATTTGATTTTACTGGTGTCCTCCTGAGGAAGACCAGGCTTCCTAGTTCTCTTGCCCCACTGGCAAACACAAAAACCAGGGGGGGACTCCACCTATTTTCTCTTGCTAACATCCAAGCCCACTTACCACAAGAATGGAGGACATCAGATCAGGTCAAGACCAAGGACATAATCAGGCCAGATTGTGAAAAGATGCCACCTTCGTTGCCAGAAGAAAAGAAGTTAAACATCTATCCTCTGAATAATGAGCTCTTGTTATCTTCCTTTCAGGTGTAATACTTTCCTCCTATAGGCTACTTTTCTCCCAGGGCTAGATTGGCTAAAACAGGCCCAAAGGGTTCTTCTTGCTTTGGAAGCATTGCAACTGTTGGTTTTCTGGACCCTGAAGCATTAAATGAGGAACAGAGTAGGGATCAGAGGGGTCCAATAGACTCAGGCAGCACTCTGATCAGACCAAGAGAATTCTCACAACTCAAATGGGCCAATCTTAGTTTACTCTAAGACCTAGTCAGGAATAAAAATCTGCCTCAAAATTCTCATCAACATGTACCATAGACACCAAACAATTGATGCCACAAGAGAATCTAGAATCCTAACTAAATATTTTCCTTCAAGAGTCAATCAATTGGCATCTTCAAATTTTTGTGACAAAGTAGGCACTGGTGGCCCATATTTGTAATCCTATCTACTCAGAAGGCTAGATCTAAGGTTCAAAGCCAGCCCAGGCAGGAAAGTTCTGTAAGACTCTTATCACCAATTAACCACCAGAAAACCAGAAGTGGTGCTGTGGCTCAGTGGTAGAGCATTAGACTTGAGCTGAAGAGCTCAGGGACAGCACCCGGGTGCTGAGTTCAAGCCCCACAACCGAACAAAAAACCAAATCAAACCATGAGAGTAATTCTTTGGGAAGAGTAAAAATACTTGTTCCTCCAACAGATCTGTGTGGGGTTTTTTTATAAGAAAGATTATCATCTGGCTCTATAATGAGAATGTAAGTGACAATATTTTCATTTTTCCAAACCTAGGTCACACTTGGTAGTAAATTAGATATTTCAGGAAATACCCTTAAAGTTTCAGGTCACTGAATGCCTGCAGTGTTATTTAGTTCCAAAGGGAGAAAGGTACCCATAGCTTCAGGTTACCCAAAATAAAGTTGATGCTATTAAAGATCTTTAAGTATGTCTCAGGAAGCACACCTAGATAAAAACACACCAAAAGAGAGACAAGCCAAGTAATACCTTCAACTATTAAGAGTACAAAGTCAGCATTTTACTAGCCAGGGCAGAAATCATTATTTGAGAGATAGGTCCATTCCATATAGTCTCACTGAACTTGGTCAATCTGATTGCCCCGCCCCTTCCCCCACAGGAGTGGCCAGGTGACCCAGACTAACCAATGAAAATGCTCCATTCTTCTGCGTCCCATGACTGGCTCAGAGCTGGGGGGTATGTAACTTGTGTAGTAACCCTGTGAGTGATAAATCAATATCACAAAATTAAATCTTCTTTCATAAGCTATTGGCAACTTTTGCTATTCCTCTTCATCTACCATATCTTGAAATGTTAGATTCAAAATGTAGCAATGCTTGCTCTAGGCCCTCTTTTCTGGTGTATGATATTCTTTGATTCTTAAAGTACTAGCACATGGTATAATGGTGCAGAAGGTGCCCATGGCCTCAGTCCCCGAAAATCTGTAAATATGTTACTACCAAAGACAGTGTGACTTTGCAGATGTGATTGAGGTTAAAGACTTAGAGAGGGACAAAAATCAATGGCTTTTCTGTATGCCAACAATGAGAAAAGTGTGGGTAAAATTAGGAAAGCAACTCCGTTCGTAATAACCCCACAAAAAATAAAATACCTAGGAATTAACTTAACCAAAGAAGTGAAGGACCTCTATGATGAAAACTTGAAAACTTGAAAAAGGAAATCAAAACAGAACTTAGAAAGTGGCAAAAACTCCCATGCTCCTGGATTGGAAAGATCAACATCGTGAAAATGGCAATACTTCCCAAGGCTACTTACAAATTCAATGCGATACCTATCAAAATTCCAGCCTCATTCTTCAAGGAAATAGAAGAGGCAAAAATTCATATGGAACAATAAAAGACCTTGAAAAGCAAAAATGATCCTCAACAGAAAGAACACTGCTGGAGGAATATCAATACCAAATTTCAAACTCTACTACAAAGCCATAGTAATCAAAACAGCTTGGTACTGGCACAAGAACAGACCTCAGGACCAATGGAATAGAATTGAAAACCCAGAAATGAACCTACAGACCTATAGCCATCTAATCTTCGATAAGGGAGCTAAAAAAATAGAATGGAAGAAAGACAGCCTCTTCAGTAAATGGTGCTGGTAAAATTGGTTAACTACTTGTAGAAAACTAAAGCTAGATCCTTATATATCACCCTGCACCAGAATCAACTCCAAATGGATCAAAGATCTCAGAGTCAAAGCAGACACTCTGAAAATATTACAGGATGGAATAGGAGAAACCCTAGGTCTTGTTGGCACAAGCCGAAATTTTCTTAGTAGAGACCCAGAAACACAACAAATCAAAGAAAGGTTGGACAACTGGGATTGCATGAAATTGCAGAGCTTCTGCATGGCAAAGGACATAGCTAGCAAGATCAATAGAAAGCCCACGGATTGGGAGATGATCTTCACTAGCCATACAACAGACAAGGGTCTCATATCTAAAATATACTTAGAACTCAAAACATTAAAGCCCCCAACAACAAATCTTCAAAGAAACAACTGCCCAATAAATAAGTGGGATAAAGACTTAAAGAGAAACTTCTCTGAAGAGGAAAGAAGGATGGCCAATAGACACATGAAGAAATGCTCAACTTCCCTAGCCATAAAAGAAATGCAAATCAAAACAACATTGAGATACCACCTCATTCCAGTTAGAATGGCTAAAATCAAGAACTCTAATAACAACAGATGCTGGAGGGGATGTGGACAGAAAGGAACCTTACTGCATTGTTGGTGGGAGAGTAAACTTGTTCAACCACTTTGGAAAGCAGTATGGAGGTTCCTCAAAAGACTTCACATAGAGCTTCCCTATGACCCAGCAAACATACTTTTGGGCATTTACCCACATGTTCACAAACAAGACTACACTAAAGCTACCAGCACGACTATGTTTACTGCAGCATTATTTACCATAGCTAATATATGGAACCAACCCAGATGTCCCTCAGTAGATGAATGGATCAAGAAAATGTGGTATATATACACAATGGAATTCTATGCCTCCATTAGAAAGAATGGCATTGCCCCATTTGTTAGGAAATGGAAAGACTTGGAAAAAATTATATTTAGTGAAGTAAGCCAGGCCCAAAGAAACATAGGTCTCATGGTTTCCCTTATTTACAATATCTAGTATATGTCTGAGTCAAGCAGAAAAGGTCAGATAAGTTGATGTTAGGGAAATGACCCCTAAGATATGTATTCAAATGTTTTTTTTTCTTTCATGCGATTGTTTCTAACATTTATAAGATTATTTCTTTGTTGCTTTGTATGTCCCTCCCCCACAGTATAACCCCTGCTTTCACTGTATTTGATGTCGGTATAATTTGTGGAGGGGAAGGGGAAAAACAAATCGTTTAAATAGGGACACAGGTGGACCCATAGCAACAATGAGATGTACAAGTCGTTATGTCGAACTTTACTACTTTGGTGCGGGGGTGGGGGGGTGGGGGGTGGGGGGGGAGGATGGGATGGGAAGGGGAAACAAAGGAGCAGGCTACAATGCTTGATAAGAAATGTACTCATTATCTTGCCCATGTAATTGTAACCCCTCTGTACAGTATTTTCACAGTAAATAAATATTATAGTAAAAAAATAAAAGAAGACTTTGAGAGGGAATATATTTTCCAAGTGGACTCAGTACATCCACAAGACTTCTTTTTTTTTTTTTTTTTTTGTCGGTCGTGGGGCTTGAACTCTGGGCCTGGGCGCTGTCCTTCAGCTCTTCAGCTCAAGGCGAGCGCTCTACCACTTGAGCTACAGCGCCACTTCCGGTTTTCTGGTGGTTTATTGGAGATAGGAGTCTCACGGTCTCTCCTGCCCGGTCTCTCCTGCCCGGGCTGGCTTTGAACCGAGATCCTCAGATCTCAGCCTCCTGAGTAGCTAGGATTACAGGCGTGAGCCACCAGCGCCCGGCTCATCCACAAGACTTCTTAAAATCAAGAAATCATTCCCAATTCAAAGAACCAGAGATGGGCAATATGAGAACTCCTTTCTGTGCTAGCTGGAGAGATGGAGGGATGGACCAGGAGCCAAGCAATGTTGATGGCCTTTACAAAGTGGAAAGAGAATTAGGGCACAGATCCCTGTGAGTCTAGAGGAGGAAGAGAAGGAGGAAGAGGAGGAGGAGGAAGGGAAGGAAGGGAAGGAAGGAGGAGGGAGAGGAAGAGGAGGAGGGGAGAAGGATGGGGAGGAGGAGGAGGAGAAGGGAAGAAGAAGAAAAGAGGATGGGGAAGAAGGAGAAGGAAAGAGGAGGGGGAAGGAGAAAGAAGAAAAAAGAGGAAGAGGAAGAGGTGGTGGTGAAGGAGGAGGAAGAGAAAGAAAGAAAAATGGAAGATGGAAAATGAAGGAAGAAAGAAGAGGAGGAAGAAGGGAGAAGAGGAAGGAGGAAAAGAAGGAAGGAGGAGGAGGAGGAGGAGGAGAAGGAGAAGGAGGAGAAGGGAAGAGGAGGGGGAAGGAGAAAGAGGAAAAAAGGAAAGGAAGAGGAGGAGGAAGAGGTAGAGATGAAGGAAGAAGAGGAGGAAGAAAGGAAACAAGGAAGATGGAAAACAAAAGATGGAAGGCAAAGATGGGAGATGAAGGAAGAAGAAAGAAGAAAAGGAGGGGTAGAGGAAGAGGAAGAGGAAGAAGGAGGAAAAGGAGGAAGAAGGAAAAGGAGGAGCAGGAGGAGGAGGAGAAGGAGCAGGAGGTGAAGGAGAAGAAGAGGGAGGAAAAGAAGGAGGAGGAGGTGAAGAAGGAGAAGGAGGAGGTGAAGAAGCAGGAGGAAGAGATGGTGGTGGTGGAAAGAGGAAAGAGGAAAGTAAGGAGGAGAAGGAGAAGAGAAAAGAGGAAAGGAAAGAGAAAGAGAAGAAAGAGGTGAAGGAGGAAGAAGAAAAGGAGGAGGAAGGGGGGACCAAGTGCAGGTGTATCATACTTGTAATACTAGCTACTCAGGAAGCTGAGATTGAGGATCTTGGTCCAAAGCCAGCCTTAGCAGGAAAGTCTGTGAGACACTTATCTCCAATTAACCATAAAAAAAACTAGAAGTTGAGCTGTGGCTCAAGTGGAAGAGTGCTAGAATTGAGCAAAAGAGCTCAAGGACAGTTTCCAGGCCCTGAATTCAAGCCACAGGACAACATGGGTGCATGTATGCACATGCACACGCGCACGCACACACACACACACATACACACACACACACACACACACACACACACACACACACACACACACACACACACACACACACACACACACACACACACACTGCAGCCTAAAGAAACCTCGATCTACACCCAGTGAGATTCATGTGAGGCATTACCCCCAAACTTCAATGTAAGGAAGGAAGCAAGACAGAAAATACTTAAGCATGGTATTAACCAAGGATTGGGCTGCAGACTTCATTTATGTCAAAAGGAAAGGCTTTCGTTGTTTATTATGCTCTTATTCAATTTTCCCATATGTAACTATTCTTCATCCCACTGGGACAAAATAATTACAACCTGACAAAAATCGTTTTTCCCTGAAACCTAACCCTCCATCTCTATAATTGATACTATTCTTTTCCAACTTAATCAGTAGGAACTTAGGGACTACTCCTGGAATTTTGCCCTTAACACCCTGTGCCTAATAGACCAGGGTCCTGAAGCTTCTTTTCCTAAGCTGCATCCATTGCCATTGGCTGAGGTTTAGCATGGCCAATGGGCTTTCAGCCACTTCTACTTTTGTAAGTGTCTCTTCCATTCTTCCTCATAGCAGGCACAAGAGTCTTCCTCTGTCTTATTCTCTAAAATCCTAAGAGGCTTCCATTGTATTTGAAACAGAATCCAAGCCATTTATCCATGTTGCTCGATAATCTCTCAAGTTTCATTCATACTTTCCCTTTACCTGGCCCAATTACCCAGTCTTCAATGAACCCCAGTACCACCAAACCCTAGTCCAGACTTGGGGCCATCATTTGTTGTTAATGTATCCTGCAACTTTGCTAAAAATGTCACATCACAGCATTTTGGGTGCTTCCTTTAGGGTCTGTTATGTATAGGATTTGCAAATAGGGACAATTTGATTTATTCCTTTCTTATTGATGGAGTACAAAAATAGAGCAAGCCAGACGCCACTGGCTGACACCTGTAATCCTAGCTATTCAGGAAGCTGAGATCTGAGAACAGTTTGAATGTCCACCAAACTTTTATCTCCAATTAATCACCAAACAATCTGGAAGTAGAGCTGTGGCTCAAGTTGTATAGAGTTGTAAAGCATTAGCTCTGAGCAAATAGCTCAGGCAGAGTGTCCAGGCCCTGAGTTCAAGCCAGCACTAGGATCCACACACAAAAAAAAAGAGCAAGAGAGAGGATGGGAAGTATATTTGTGTGTTTCTTATTTGTATCCATTTCTTTAAAAAAAATTTATTGTAAAGGTGATATACAGAAGGGTTACAGTTACATAAGTCAGATATTGAGTACATTTCTTCTTTAACAGTGTCACCCTGTCCCTCCTTTTCTCCCAGTTTTTCCCCATCCAAGTGCCCTCCCCTGAAAGTTGTATAGCTCTTTTCCAACATACTGTCTAGTGAACATCACTGCTCAATTGTTTCATCCTTTGTCCCATCATTTTGGTGCTTCCTGTCTCCCTCCCTAAATTAGATAAACATATTACAAGACAAAAGGTACAAAAATCAAAAACAGTGACAAAAGAGTAAAAACAGAAGAAAAAAAGAAAACCTTGTTCCCATTACCTGGAGTTCATTTCAACACACAGCATTTTATATGATCATATGCACATGGCTATTGATTCCTTGTGATCCTATCCTTTGTATTTCTTTCTCTTACATTATTACTCTGCCTAAGAATGCAAGTGTTATATTAAATAAGAGTATAATCAACTAACTCACTCTTTCTTGAATGAAATAAATGAAGGCAAATTGCCTACCTTAGCACTCAATTATCTAATAAATATTGTTAAACATCTACTCTGGGAAAATTTAAAAGACAAATAACAAAATGAGCTAATTTTAAACAGTTGCTTTTTATGCTATAAAGTAGTGGCAATTCAAGGCATTCTACATTCCAGCTGCCAGTGATCAGGTGGTCTGGCTTATTCTAAATCCACCAAGAATTGAAGTATAGAAGGAAGCAATGGGTTAAATATCTTTCAGGAAATCCTCTTGGGAATGTTGGTTTTTTTTTTCTTTCAAACCAATGGTAAGATTTAGATCGTAGATACCTCAGATATATTCTTTTTCTGTGTGCAGCAGTACTGGGCTTTGAACCCAGGGCCTTTGCACTGTCCCTTAGCTTTTTCAAAGGTGATAGTCTACCACTTGAGCCACAGTTCCACTGTCGGCTTTTTGCCAGTTAATTGGAGGTAAAAAGTCTCTCAGATTCATCTGCCCATGCTGGCTTCAAACCATGATTCTCAGATCTCAGCTTCCTGAGTAGCTAGGGTTATAGTTGTGAGCTACTGATCCTTGGCTGATATCTCAGATACATTCTTTTTTTTATTGTTATTATAAAGGTAATACACAGAAGGGTTACTGTTACATAAATCAGGTAATAAGTACATTTCTTTTTGGACAATGTCACTCCACGCACTCTCTCCCAGTTTTTTTCTCCCATCCCCACCCACAAGTCGTATAGTTCATTTTTGAAATAGTGTCTAGTGAGTAGCACTGCTACATCTGTTTGCCCTTCCTACTTCCATTTCTGTCTCCCCCTTTTACTCTCCCAAAGACAAACAAACAAGACAAAAAGGAAAGAAAACGGGCTGGGAAGGTGGCTCAGTGGTAGAGCGCTTGCCTTGCATGCTTGAGGCCCTGGGTTTGATTCCTCAGCACCACATAAGCAGAAAAAGCCAGAAGTGGCGCTGTGGCTCAAGTGGTAGAGCACTAGCCTTGAGCTGAAGAGCTGAGGGACAGTGCACAGGCCCAGAGTTCAGGCCCCATGACTGGCAAAAAAATAAAAGGAAAGAAAGCAAAAGCCACAACAAAAAAGAAGAACCTCTTGGTTTCATTTCCCAGAGTTCATTTTGATAAATATTATTTAATATGATCAGATATTAATATGTAATATGCACATAGGCAAAAATGTTGACACATAGGAGCAGGGATGAAATTTCCCAAAAACAAGGTGAAGAAACCAGTCATAAGATAAGGAATACTTCATGCTTTCATTTAATTAAAGGGTTTAATGGCACTTTCCAAGTGATGGAAATGATGAGGTGGGTGATGGTTACATGGGTGTGTATATTTGCCAAAACTCAGAACTGCATACTTAAGATCTTTATGTCTTAATGAATGTAAAATATAACTCGATTTAAACCAACAAAATGAAATTGACCTATAGTGAATGCTCTGGAAGAGAGGGAATAAGAGAGATAAATATAAATAAATGTCTTTACCATTGGATTTCTCACAGCTTTTAATATGCTAATGTGCACTGTGCATTTCTCAGAGAAGGCTAGAAGATGCAATATGCTCTAGATTTATTTACTCATGGAAATTTTCCCCTTACATATATTAACATCTATAATGCACTAATGTTGCAGAATCCTAATAACTTTGGCATGAAAGAAAATTTTATGCAAGGGCTACAAACACTACTGTAACCATTTTCTAAAAGAATCAACAGCTAATGTGAAACCAATCACTTTCTGGAGAACTGTCCAGAATAAACGAGTTGTAAAAATGCACCCTTGTATACACTGTCCAATTAAGGAGTAGAGGGAGGCTGCCCCAAATTGAAATTTCATACTTGGAATTGTTAACCTTAAACTCCTCTGGCAATAATTACGTAACATTTGTCAGTTGAACAAATCTAAGTTTATACCAAGGATACCATCATGAACATACATGTATTTATATGCACACATACACACAAATATATATGGCTGTGTCTATATGCAACACTTACTTTCTATTCCCTGTAAGACATCCAGAGGTGGTATTTAAGACGTTAAACACAAGCTAAAGAAAATAAGCCTTACATCACATTATCTGACCTTTTCCGCTTGACTCATACATATACTAGATATTGCAAATAAGGGAAACCATGGGACCTATGTTTCTTTGGGCCTGGCTTACTTCACTTAATATAATTTTTTCCAAGTTTTTCCATTTCCTAACAAATGGGGCAATGTCATTCTTTCTGATGGAGGCATAGAATTCCATTGTGTATATATACCACAGGAAAATGAACCCTTAGATATGTATTTTAATGTTTTTTATTTCATGCATGTGTTTCTAACGCATTTATAAGATTATCTCTTTGTTGCTTTGTATGTCCCTCCCCCACAGTATAACCCCTGCTTTCACTATATTTGATGTCGGTATAACTTGTGGAGGAGAGGGGGAAAAACCAATTGTTTAAGGATACAGGTGGACCTGATGCAACAACGAGAAGTACAAGTTGTCATGTCCAAAACGAGCTTTACAACGTCGTGGGGGGGGGAAAGGGGGGGGAGGAGAAGAATTGGGATTGGGGGGGAGGGGGGAGGCTGGGAAGGGATGTGAAGGGTAAACCAAAGGAGGAGGCTGCAATGCTTGGTAAGAAATGTACGCATTATCCTGCCCACATAATTGTAACCCCTCTGTACAGTATGTTCACAAATAAAATAAAATAAAACAAACAAAAAAAAACATAAAGTTAAAAAAAAATAAGCCTTAGAGACTGAGTTTCCCAGGAAGCCAAACCAGACAGACTTGTGTGTGGAAGGATTGACTGGGGAGAGCTCACAGATCAACACCTGTAGGGGAGCAACAGAAGCAGGGCTTGGGAGGGGGGTTGCCATGATTCAGTCACAAACAAGGGGCCTCTCTGTAGATCCTCTAGGACCAGGGAGGCCACTGAGGCCCATCTAGCTTTGCAGCTTTGAGAGCTAGGCTGAAAAGGCCAGCCATTGCTTGGGGGATGTCCCAGGGGATGTCCCAGGGGAGGAGCATAGCCTAGCTGTGAGTCAAGGGTTCTCTGACTGAGGGAAAGTCAACTGAAAAAGTCTTTGGTTACCTCTTTCTCTAGCAAGGAAAGACCTGCAGAGGGCGCTGTACAGCACATGAGCATCCACACAGCAGTCAACAAACTCCAGTCCAAACTCTAAAGGAATGTCTCAGCTCAAAGAAGCCATTCCTACCTAGGCTGACTTGTGTGGTATTCAAAGACAAGCTCTGCTTAAGAATCCATAGCCGTAGCGGCCGTCAGTGGCTCATGCCTCTGTCATTCTAGCTACTCAGGAGGCTGAGATCTGAGGATTACAGTTTAAAGCCAGCACAGGGAGGAAAGTCTTTGAGACTCATCTCCAATTAACCACCAAAAAATAAAAAAATTAAACAATTAAAAAGGCTAAGGTTCTTTTTACTCAAGGCTAGCAGCATTCTTCCACTTTGAGCCACAGCTCCATTTCTGGTTTTCTGGTCGATAATCGGAAGTGTTTCCTGCCTGGGCTGGCTTCAAATTGCAAACTGCAGTTCTCAGCCTCCTGAGTAGTTAGGATTACAGGCATGAGCCACCAGTGCCCAACTCTGGTTCTCTTTTATAATATATGCTACGAATTCAATGAAAATACATAGACTGCATTGCAATAAAAGGTATAGAGATAAGCCAGATGCCAGTGGTTCATGCCTGTAATTCTAGCTAGTTAGAAGGCTGAGACTTGAAGGGCTGTAGTCCTCAGCCAGCCCAGAAAGAAAGGTCTGTGAGTCTCATCTCCAATTAAACAGCAAAATGAGCCAGGCTCGGGTGGCTCACGCCTGTAATCCTAGCTACTCAGGAGGCTGAGATCTGAGGATCGCCATCCAAAGCCAGGCAGGACAGGAAAGTCTGCGAGACTCTTATCTTCAATAAACCACTAGAAAACCGGAAGTGGCACTGTGGCTCAAGTGGTAGAGCCCTTGTCTTAAGCTGAAGAGCACAGGGACAGCGCCCAATCCCATAGTTCAAGCTCCACAATGGACAAAAAAGAAGAGGAAAGAAACAGCAAAAAGGCACAAGTAGAACTGTGTATTCAATGGTATAGCAACAGGCTGGAGCCAAAAAGCTAAAGGACAGAGCCCAGGTCCTGAGTTTAAGTCTCAGTATCAACACAAAAATAAAAATAAAGGTATAAAGATGAATAGAATTCACTGAGCAATATAGAAGACAGACATGTGAACAAACAAATCATTATAAACCAACTTAGATGCAATCATGGACAAACAGACTTAGTTCTCACATTCCTGGAGCTTACATGCTACATGACTGGAAATGAGAGACTACAAAAGATGTTAAAGTCTGTGTATTCACTGGACAAGGAGGGTAACAACCATCGTAGTAAGAGTAAGCATAGTCAGGTATGGTGTCTCACTCCTCTAATCCCAGATCTTCAGAAGGTGAGTCAGGAAAAACCCAAGTTAGAGTCTAGCCTGAGCTACACAGTGAGTTCAAAGCCAGCATAGGCTGCATAACAAGATCCTGTCTTAAAAGAAAAAAAAAAGCTTAACAACAATAGCACCTAATATTTATTGTGTGTGTTTAGAGATATGTCTGAATTTCTTTAGCTTTCAAAATGATCTGCTTGGCAGGTATATTATTAATAATCCCTATTTACATATCAGACATCCAAACACAGAGAATAAGTTGCTTCATCAAAGCCAGATGTACACATGGCCAACCTGGGATTCTCAGAGGAGCCAACATCAGAATTGAGCCTGGGAAACCGGCTAGAAATTTTCTCGATGCACACACAAAGCATTCCAGACTTGGGGGAGTGCAGGTACAGATACATGCCAATGGTCACAGGCACGTAATGTTTAGGGTGCAGGTGGGCTGTTCATGATAGAGTCACAGAAAAAATATTGACAGTTCAGGGGATGAACAGACTAAGAAAGGAGCCTTACACCCCACAAGGGAAGAGACTGGAGGAATGCAAGCAAGGAGGAGATGCTAATTTCGTTACCCCAAAGAATATTCCTAAGAATAAAACAGCTAACAGGATCTGAGCATCCCAGAAGACAGATGTAGACTCCAGCTTTTACTCCTATGATCTCACTCTAGTTTTACTACATTCTATTGAGGGAAGTATGAGTCTTACCCCCATTTTACAAGGGATAATGCTGAGCTTTGAAGGGAGCTGCCAAATTGTCTGGGGTCCTGATGCTTATAACTGAGAGGGCTGGGAATTCAAAAACTAAGGAGCTGTAACTCCCAAGCTTTCTGTCTGGTCTCAATCTGTGTATTTGATGCAAAGAGGCAGAGGGATGGGGGACTTGTGAATGAGTGGGAAGAGAGGGGGAGGTGAATGCAGAGCCCCAGAGGTGGCCAAAACTAAGTGTCAACAGAAAACACCGAGCTGTGGGTAGAGCAGAGGAGGTCTGAGAAAGATACATGCAGAGGAGAGCACTGGAAACCAAGCACAAGTCCTGGCAGAGAGAAGGAAGGAAAGGTCACAGACCACAGGAGAAGCAGGACGATCGGTGGAGATCAGCTCCCAGAACCCAGCGGGGAACAGAGAGCCATAGAAAAGGCTGAGTTGAAAGTCGCCTTGGCTACAGCAAGATATTTAAGTCTAGAACTTAGAGAGATCATTACTGGGAAAGTAGATATTTGGCCATAAACATGCTAAAGGACTGAATTCCCTAGAGAATGTGTAAAGAAAAAGAGAGTATACAGAAAATCCCAGGGAACCCTAACGGTTCAAGAATAAATCCATTTTCTCATCTGCAAAAGCAAGGAGATACACATACACCGGCTGTCTTTAGAAACTTGCTTGGGAAAGGGCTTCTTGTCTGCAAGGCATGTTGTCATGGATTAGCTCTGAAAACCCCAACTCATTCTCCACCACATGGAAACTTCTGAATGACATCTGGATGCTGAAGGAAATTGAACTACTATATTTAAATGGTGTATGTGTATGGATGTACATGTCTACATATTTGTATATGTATATATAATATATACCATATACCCAATGTATATACATGCCATGTATATACACTACATATATACATATATATCATTATATACCATATATGCACATGTGTGTATATATGCATACCATTTATACATATGTCATATAAATTTCTAAGTATAACAATAGTGTGGTCATATAGACATATATACCATATATCCATATATATATATATATATATATATACCATATGTGCATATATGGACACTATATGGACACACTATATATACACTCATAAGTGTCACACTGATCTAGAGTTAAATACATATACATGCCATATATATGATATATATACACACTCACCAATGCAACAATGGTGCATATGGATAAATATATTTCACTGAAGGAAAGAGTACTTAGCTTATCACTTACTGCCATAGATTCCCTGGCCACTCTGAGCATGTGTCACCTGTGGCAGGAATTCCACTTGGACACATCACCCACGGCTGGCTTTGGATAGAAGCGGCCAGAAGCAGCTGTGTACCTACCACTCTCAGGATAAAGCATTTTCCAGCGTTATTTCTTTAGGTCCTCGCCTCACCCTTCCCCTTCTCCCTCCACCATCCTCATCCTCATGGCTAGGCAGCCTCCCTGCCTTGTCAGGAATGTATGGAAAAGGCCTTTGCTTCAGTTTCCCTTTTCAAAGCAAAGGAAAACTTCCCAATGTTAACATATGGCCAAAAGAAAAAAAAAAAAAAAGCCTGTTTGGCCCGCCCTCCCTTAGCTGTTGCTACCTCTCAGTTTATGACACAGAAACACAGGAAGGTCTGATGAAGTAAGTGAAGGCGAGCTGTGCCATTCCCGTGGAAAGCCCGAGCCCGGGGGCGCACACGGCTCTTCCTACTTTCCCGTGCGGCTGTCTCTTTTGTGTGACTTTGACAGGGGCTCGTGAGTGATTTCTCAATGTGTGCCTGCCGAGCTGAGGACAGCCGCACCGGGAGGGAGGACCGGAGCAGAGTCGAGACAGAGGAAGCCCCAGCCAGCACAGAGCTCCCAGCCCTGCAACTGGCTCGACTCTTGCATGCAGTTTGGGAAGTCAGCAGAACCGAAATCAAATTACTCTCCTAGTATGCTACAAGCTCCAGGAGAGAAGATTCTGCACTGGCTTAATTATCACACAAGATGGAGCAAGTCACAGAATAAGATCCAGTGTGTCTTCTGGGTGGACCCCGACAGACGTAAGTTCTCTGCCTGCTGTATTTGATTCCTGTGTCATTGTCTCTCTCGTTGGCAATCAAACGTGACCAAGATGTAATCATTTCTGTGAGAATTTGGTGGGGGAAGGGACTTGTCGGCTAATCCTCAGGACTTTTTTTTTTCTTTTTCCTTTCATTAATGAAGCAGCAGAATAGAAGCTGAAATTCCTAGCAGCGGCAGCAATTCAGCCAGAGACTGAACTGAGAACCGTAGCTCCAAGTACATTCAATTATTATGAACTTAACACTGGATGTGTTTTTAACTGACTTTCTGATTGTTGACAGCACACATGCCTGCTGTGTCCAATTGCATGCTATGTTAGAGATGCTGGGGCTAAGCTGAGATGATCAGCCCATCCAACCAGAGAGAGAACGAGATTCCGAGTACTCACAAAACTTTTCTTTTTTAGCCAGGAGCACATTTGTCTCCCGGAATGCTCAAAAGTCTGCAGTCTCTATATTAAAAGTTGATTCTGCTTTTTCTTTTTTTCTTTTTTTTTTTTTTGCCTTTACTTTGGGTGAAAAAAAAATACCTCCCTCCCCAACAGTGGACTCTTACTGAAATTGTGAAAAAAGGAACTCGAAAGCCCTAAAGATAGTTCTTTAAGTATTGCTGTTATCCTGGGAGCAAAGGGACACCACATGAATACCAGCTTCACTATGTCAGAGAGCCAAGGACAGAAAGATGAATGGTGAGCTAAGGCTCTAACTAATTCATCTCTCGACACTTACATCCGCTACTAGTTCTGGCTTAGCCATGGATATTCTCTGTGAAGAAAATATTTCTCTGAGCTCAACTCTGAACTCCTTCAAACAATTACATGATGATCCAAGGCTCTACAATCATGGTTTTAATTCTGGAGAAGCCAACACTTCAGATACATTTAACTGGACAACAGAGTGTGAAAATCGAACCAACCTTTCTTGCGAAGGGTACCTCCCACCGTCGTGTTTCTCCATCTTTCGCCTCCAAGAAAAAAATTGGTCTGCTTTACTGACAACAGTAGTGATTATTCTGACCATTGCTGGAAACATACTCGTCATCATGGCAGTGTCCCTAGAGAAAAAGCTGCAGAATGCCACCAACTATTTCCTGATGTCACTTGCCATTGCTGATATGCTGCTGGGTTTCCTTGTCATGCCCGTGTCCATGCTAACCATCCTGTATGGTGAGTGGCATTTGTCTCCCAGCTGTGCCTATAATAGTCCCTAAGCATGTGCATGCCACTAGCTGATAAGAAGGGACTGGGGTGGGGGAGGGGAACAGTGGGCATTCAATTTCGTTTACAGGCAAGGCTTCCCTACCATGTCATGTTGCTTTGGCTTTAACTCTTAAAACTTGAAAAAAATCCAGACAAGCAATTATTTGTGGACCCTTAGACCATTTTGTGCTTCGCAAAACACCTTCTGTGTAAAGAGATTGTGTAAAAGTTTCACACTGTAAAATATAATCGTTCTAAGTCTCCCAATCTAGTCATCCAAGAAATAACTTACCCAGCATTCAGATTTCACTTGATATTTGTGGTTGCTGTTGTTTTAGATCCCTCCCCATTATTCCAGCCTCAGGACAGAATCGTTTCCAGCACTTCTAATGGAGTGGTACAAACCTTCCCAAATTACCTTGGAACATTCGCAGAAAGAACATTTAGGAGTGAAGTGGGTTTGACGTTAAAATATTCATAATACCCATTAGAATCAATGAATTACTCTGCTTTTAATTGTTCCCCTCCCCAAGGGAAGCTAGTTTAAAAATGTGCCTTTGGATGATACCCTCAACTCTTTTTTTAAAAAAAATGCAAATGCACAGACTTCTCTAGACTGGCAGGGAAGAAAGAGTGGGAAAGAAAGAGATAGAGATCAATCTTGCTTTATTCACCACTGAGTCTGATACAGTCAAATCCCTCGGCAAGTCAGCAAACACTGGGAAGGCTTCATGGGGGAGCAGAAAGTGATATTCCTTCCAAATGATGAGCAATACAGTCAGATTTCTCTCTAAAGAGACAGTAAAGGAGAGAATATCGAGGTGGCTGCCTCACGCAATCAGGAGTCACTCAAGAGCTTAGAGTCACGTAATACAGCTGCCTTTTAGAAGGGATTGTCTGGCCAAGCTCTATAGCCTTTCTGGCCTGACCCTGAGGAGATGAATGCAGGAACGGCAGACATCAGTTTGTTCAGGGTTGCTAAGGGCTCCCTGCAACGCCAGTCCTGCTGGACTATTCAACTGTCACCGCAGAATTGCCCCATTAATTTCGCCTGTCATTTCCCAGGCACTGGGGAGGGGTTCTCCCTTCCTACGACACCCCCCTCCCAGCCCTGTCCTTGGAGACACACACCAGTGGGGGTGGCGGGGAGGTGTGAGAGGGGGTGACTGTGCAGGAACCCAAGGCTGCAGGAGGGGCGGGAAGTGCAGCAGGTCTCCCGGCCACCCATGCGGGGTTCAAGGCTGCCGCCTGGCGTCCATTCATCAGAGTGCAACCGGTGCCACCCAGAGTCCAACAGCATCCTCAGGGACCTCCACACCCAACAGCCCTAGTCAGTTCCAGTCACCAAATGTGTAAAAGGAAGCGCCCCACCCCCACTTTATCCCCACCATGGAAATCCAGACCCAGGCCCCAAGCTGCCTCTTTCCAGAGGAAACTCCCTTTAAAGGGCCAGCACTAGTTTTCACCTGCATTCCTCCTCAGGGCTGCTGAACAGGGGGGGGGGGGGGGGGGAGAAAAAAGAAAAAAGACAACTTTTCAGCCCCAGCTCTTTAATGCAAGTGGAAGGCTCTGGTTAGGCTTTGCCTTGTTCAAACCCACCCTCCTATGGCAGCTGAGTGGAGAGTGTGCCCATTTATGGGTGGAGAGTTCACCTAGCTCAGTGGTCTGAGCCATCATAAAGAAAAAGTCAATTTTCATATTTGTATTATAATTAAATATTTTATATCAAATGAATGTTTTCTTTATCCTTCACTAATATCTTTCTTCCCAAGAACCACTTTAAAATGACTTTTTCTAAAAAGACTTTGCAACTTTCATAAATAATATGGGCATAAAATGTACTTTTTTAAAGAAAAGAAAAAGTCATTTTTATAAAGCTCCATTCTAAACCAGGCGCTGGTGGTTCATGCCTGTAATGTTAACTATTCAAGATGCTGAGATCTGAGGATCGCAGTTGGAAGCCAGCCCTAACCAAAAGTCCCCAAGAGACTCTTATTTTCAGTTCAACATCCCCAAACCAGAAATGGGTTTGTGATTCAAAGTGGTAGAGTGCTAACCTTGAGCACAAAAGCTCAGGGACAGCTCCCAAGCCCTGGGTTTAAGCTCTATGATCAATGAATGAGTGAATGAATGAATGAATGAACGAAGCTTTATTCTAACACCTTCTAGACAGATCTAATAACACTGCTTTTTCTGTTTGCAAAAACTAACTTTATCTGCCTGATCATCTCCAAAACACACAAACAGAAACAGAGTGCTTTGCTTCTGTCCAGAAAATATCTTCTACCTGCCTAATTTGTTCTGTGATGCTTTGGGAATCCTTGAGATTCACCTCTGCCCATTCTCCAGAAAGAGATAACTGGGCAGTTTGGGCACAGGATGGTAGCCAAAGCTCTGTGGCTGATTCTGTTGTGTCTCCAGCACTGCCCTAAGCAGCCTTCTCAAAGTGTGGTCACCAAGCCAGAGGCATCACCAGAAGTTTTCTAGAAATGCACGTTCCCAGGCCCAGCTATAGACTTACTGGGTCAGAGGCTCCAGATCAGGTAGGTCCAGCTACCCTGTTAGAAGAAACTATTTAAAACTGGGAATGTAGCTAAAGGTTAAGAAAGTTTGCCTAGCACACACACACCAGTACTGTAGCTCAGGACCTCACACTCTTACTTGGTTTTTTCACTTAAGGCTAGCAACTTACTACTGGAGCCACATCTTCATTTCTGATTTTTTTGCTGGCTAATTGAGATTAAAAATTTTTTTCATAGTTTTATCTACCCAGGCTGGCTTGGAGCCCTGATCCTCAGATCTCAGACTCCTGAGTAGCTGTGATGACAGGCATGAGCCAACCAAACACACCTGGTTTATGAGTCATTTTTTGGAAAGAGAAAAAAAGTTTTACTCGGGAGAAGTTTTAATAGGGAGAAGAGACAGAACTACCGGTTGTAAAAAAAAAAAAAGTTTTATTAGGGAGAAGAGCTAGAACTGCTGGTTGAAAAAATCAACCCAAGTTCACCTCACTGGTTTAATTCCACATATCAGAAATGTTCAGAGCTGGCACTCATCAACCATGCATTTTTAGTGCAGGTCAGCGCAGATGCCACTGGATCATTCAAATGTTGGGAATGTCTTTCCCCAAGAGAGAATTCTCATGTCCCAAGAGGCTAGGCTGGGTTCTGATGTCCCGCTTCCGCCTTGCAGGGTACAGGTGGCCTCTGCCCAGCAAACTCTGCGCCGTGTGGATTTACCTGGATGTGCTCTTCTCCACCGCCTCCATTATGCACCTCTGCGCCATCTCCTTGGACCGCTACGTGGCCATCCAGAACCCCATCCACCACAGCCGCTTCAACTCCAGAACGAAGGCGTTCCTGAAAATCATCGCGGTGTGGACCATATCTGTAGGTAAGAAGGAATCCCTTCTAGTCCCACTGAAAATGGCAGCTCATGCTTTCTTGGGAGACATGTGTTTTGTGATGCTGAAAATTGACATTCCAAATTGATTCTCTTTGTTGTGGTGGTGGTTGTTTTGTGCCTATAACTGGAGCTTTGAATTCAAGGTCTGGGCACTGTCCTTGTGCATTTTCACTCAAGGCTGGTGCTCTACCATTTTAACCAAAGCTCTAATTTTTTCTGGTTAATTGACTATCAGAGTTTCATGGACTTTTCTGCCTAGACTGGCTTTGAACCAATATCCTCAGATCTCAGCTTCCTGAGTAGCTAGGATTACAGGTGTGAGCCACCAGCACTTGAGTTCCATCTATTCTTGTATATGTAGAAAATATACCCCAGTCTAGTAATGATCAGATTTGCTTTAGAAAAGGAAAATCTGTTTATGGAGGTGGCTGACAACATGCATTGGTATTGTTTTTGCACATAAATAAAGAATAAACATAGCAGTAAGAACCAAAACAAGAAAAAAACTGTGAATTCTCTCATTCCCAAGTTTGCTACCCCAAATTCTGGATCTCTTGGAAACCTCCAGTTTTGGAATCACTGGCCTTGTAGTTCATACGTGGATATAGGTGCTCATAAAAGAGAACATAAGGTCTGGGGGATCTGGGGAAAAGTATCAAGTACAGAAGATGAGGATGGAGAAAAGTGCAGAACTTGTGTGGGGTAGGCATTTAAGTATGTCTGGGGTTCTTGGGGCTTCTGTTGTGATAGTACAGCCCCCAAAGGATTTTGATACCCTTCTACTAGGATAATTACACATACTCACTTTTTGTCCATAATAATCTTCTGTGGCACACCTAACAGTCAGGAAAACCCAAGTAAAGAAAGCAAAAGTGGCACCCAAATCCACTGTATCTGATAGAGAAGCAGGCTTGATTTGTGACCAGAGTCTCTGAGACCTATTGTGAAGTCTTAACATTTTCCACCACATGGAAATAATGTGTTCACTGAGGTACAGTATTGTACAAGGGTACAATATCTCCTTCCAGAAATACAAGATGTGATGGCAGGCTAAAACTCAGGCCATTTACAGATTTGTTATGACGATAATAATCAATAATAGCAAACACAACTTGTATGGTGATACATGCTTATGATCCCAGCATATAAGAGGTATAAGTAAAAAGATTTCCATCTGAGGCCAGCTCTAGGGCAGGAAATGCAAGACTCCTTAGGAAAAATAACTAAAGCAAAAAGGGCTGGAGGCATGGCCTGCCTCGCAAGCATGAGGATCTCAGTTCAAACCTAGGACCACCAAATGGTAAATGGTAAACACTATATGACATCATGCCTTTAGTTTGCCTCCATTCCTGCTAACCACAGGAAGTATCATGCAATTGACATAGTATGCATAGTACATGTCTAGCTTGCAGATGAGGAAACTGGGATGCAAAAATAAGTTGTGTTGGACACAGGCATAGAGGGAAGATGTGTTTTGTTACTGAGGAAAACAGACACAAGTTATACACACACACAATTGCTAGGGCTTGGAAGTCTTCACTGCTTTTCTACTATGAATTTCATTGTCATTTGAGGTGGACAAGACAGAAGATCCTATTGTGTTTATGTGCTAAGTGAAAGAATCTGGGGACAGAGTTTTTTGCGATTTGCTGAATTATGCTTCTCTCTTCCACTTGTCCAGGCTACAAAGTAGCACTGAGCCCTGCTCTTTCTGCCTAGTGAAATCACTTTCCTTAAGTGATTTCCTTATTTTGCTCCAAGAAAAAGTTGGATCATTCTGGGCCCATGCATGCAATCTATGGCTTATTCTGCTATGAACAGAAAAGTAAAGGCAAACAATTCTCCATCTTGGATGCACATAAAATCCTCTGGAGAATCATTTAACTGGTCCAAGGTAGAAACTAGTGATTCTAAGGAACAGCCAGGAGCACAGAGGCCAATCATCAGAGAGGGAATTACAATAAGCTAGAGAGAGACAAGTACAATGTAAATGAAGCCCAGAGCTATTGGTAAAGTTACTCCCACGTTTACCCCTGTAGACTGTGCCACTGGTGTTAAGCAAAATGTGGGAGGGCCAATCATCTTTGACCCTGGGCCTTACCAACTCCCCTATCTTAATCAAGCACAGTCACAAAAGCATTAGAAACAGCTAGCAGTGTCTAAACACTCACTACAGACCCCGCATGGTCCAGATCACCTGACAGCAAACACTGCAGAGAGCTAAATCACACAAGATGACTCCAATATAACCAGGAGTCAATTCAGGCCAGTCTGACTGTAAAGTTCATGCTTGATCTACTTACCCAATAAGGCTAGTTTTGCCTCTGGCTCTGGCTGGCTATCACCCAAGGAAAGCAGACAGGTCAGAATTATGGAGGTGCTAGCCCAAGGTTATCATTCATCCATTTGGGGGAAAAAATCATATCTGCTATGTCCTTGGCACTACGTAAAGTTTTCCTTTTCTAAAGCCAAGTTGATGAATAAGGGACATGGTCAAAGACCCGCCACAGCATTATGGCATCCTGTAACATGGCAGTCAGTGGGTGGCTGATTGGGGAACAGGTGGGAAATGGAAAGAAAAGAATAAAATAAGTCAGTTCTACTGAGGAGCCTGAAGAGGCTCTATCCTATATTTTTCTTCTGGTGCTTCTGTTTCTGGTTTGTTTCTTGTTTGGAGGGTTTTGCCTTTTGGTTGGTTTGTTCTGTGTGTGTTTTAAGTTTCAATCTTTAAGCTAGCTGGTACTTTTTTCGGTTTTACTGAAGGATAACTGGGGAAAGAAAATGGTTGATTTTTAAGGTGTATCATGTGCTGATTTGATACATTTAAATTTTGTGTTTTTCTTTTCCTTTGTACCCTCCTGCTCATGACAAATGTCACTTCACTCTGATCTATACATTTTTGGATCTAGACACAAGTGAGATGACACATAAGGTATTCTTTCTGGCTTAGCATTACCTCCTCAACTAATCCATATTGCCACAAAAGGCAGAATTTCCTTCTTCCTTAGGGCTGTATCATGTGGAACTGATATTTATATATTTGCAGGTACTGGTACTTAAACTCAGAGCCTTATGCTGTCCCTTAACTGTCTTGTTCATGGCTAGTGCTCTATTACTTGAGTTATATATACCTCCTGTCCAGGTTTGCTTCACTCTTAGATCCTGTAGGTCTCAGCCTCATGAGTAACTAGGATTACAGATATGAGCCACCAGCACCCAGCTTCTAACTTCAGAAGTAGGAATGGGAGTGTGTGTGTGTGTGTGTGTGTGTGTGTGTGTGTGTTTGTGTGTGTTTGTGTATGTGTGTGTGTGTGTGCAGCTCCACTTCCAGCTTTTTGGTTAACTGAAGAGTCTCACAGACTTTCCTGCCTAGCTTCAAACTGTAATCCTTAGGTCTCAGACTCTTAAGAAGCTAGGATAACAGACATGAGCCACCAGGGCTCAGCCTCTAACTGGTTTTCCATTACCAATGATGAGAGCTTTTCTAAACAACTTTTGATATTGTCAATTTCACTGGTGTACAGATTTCTTGATAGATTTCTGATTAGCAAGCTGTACTTTTCTTTGTAGAATATATTCACTAGTATTGGAGTTCAACAAATATTTCTGTTGGTTATATTTTACAAGGTTTCTTCTAGGTTTCTGTTTTCCCCTCTAAATATGTATGTAGGGATTCTATTCTTGAAAAGTTATGCAGAACTTAAGTTCTAAACTTTATGATGGTGCACTTGGTAAAATGCTATGGCCAGTCCATATCTATTTTCTATGTCCTAGGTTATTAGCAGCATTCAAACTGCTGTCATCTTTTACACTGACTTAATTTTTATGTATCTCAGTTTATATCTAATGATGTTTCTTGAACTAAATATCAACTCTTTCTGATATTTATGTAGTTATAACAAATTTTTTACAGACATCTTTTTTTCTGAATTTCTTATTCCATCCTATATTTTCAAATTTTATGTTTAATGTATGTTGTCTGTGAGTAGCATTAAAGTTCTGCTTTGGGGGGCTGGGAAGTTGGCTCAGTGGTAGAGCGCTTGCCTTGCATGCCTGAGGCCCTGGATTCGATTCCTCAGCACCACATAAGCAAAAAGAAAAAAAAGCTGGAAGTGGTGCTGTGGTTCAAGTGGCAGAGCGCTAGCCTTGAGCTGAAGAGCTGAGGGACAGCGCCCAGGCCCAGAGTTCAGGTCCTACGACTGGACTCAAAAAAATAAATAAAATAAAATAAAATAAAGTTCTGCTTTGTTTTCATGTAGTCAGTCTCTGTCGTGGGGGGTTCAAACTCAGGGTCTACCACTTGCTAGGTAAGTACTCTGCCACCTGAGTACAGCTTCCAGCCCTTTTTGCTGTAGATATTTTTTCCAATATGCCCTCAGATCATGATCCTGTGCTTCCTGCATAGGTGAAATTACAGGTGTGAGCCAGCAGGATGATAACTAGATATGTCTAGGACAAGCTGAAGAGGTCAAAAGCTGTGTACAAATGACCATATAACCTGATACTAATCAAAATGAACCCCAAGATAGGGACACAAGAGGTTTTATCTTTGTTGCTGTTCTTTTTAATGTACTTATAATGTACTTTGTGATTTTTTTTGTTTCTTTGTATGTTCTTTCCCCATGGTACAACCCCTGTTGTCACTGTATTTGATTCCAGTATCCTGCATATATTTTTCTAATTTGGGGAAGGGAAATAACAAAATGCTGACACATGATGACACATTGTAACAATGAGATGTACAAGACAGTATGTTGAGAATGAATTTTACAACTTTGCTGGGATGGGGGAGGGGAAAGGGGGAGGAGTTGGGAAGGTGGGGAGGAAAGGGATGGTAGGGGAAAAATAAAGGAGGGTGTAACAATGCTTCATAGGAAATGGATTCATTACCTTGCTCATGTAACTGTAACTTCTCTGTATAGTATCTTTACAATAATATATATATATATATACATATATATATATATATAAAGAAAAAAAGATTAGATCTTACTGACATTTTGTCCAGTCTGGCCTCAAATCCCTATCTTCCTAATCAGTCTCACAAGTAGCGGCTCTTCTAGGTATGAGTCACTTATTGACTAGGTCTTTCCTACTGATTGTCACTCAAATATATTTTAATTTCATTTTGTGCTATTACAATTTGTTGTTTTCCCATGTCTCTCCATTCTTAGCTTCTTTTGGACTAATCAAGAATTATCAATGCATCATCCCTTTTATTTGTCTGATAGTCATCCATTCTTTTACCTTTCTATGGTGATTGCAACGTAGCTATATGTATTCCTTCAACACCTCTGGGAAACGTAAAGATGCCAGAACATTTTGACTCCAGTGACCCCCTGTTGCTTTGGTGCAACTTTTCTTGCTTTCTAAATGTATAAGTGAAACACACATAAGCCATCATCGTGGCTATTTGGTTTATTCTTATTTCCCCAAGTAGTTTTCTGTTGCTGCCATTGCTTCATTTGCATGCTTCTATGCAGTAGTATATTTCTTATTCCTGAGGAACTTTCTTTAGACTATCATAGGGATTTCTTCTCAGCTTTTGTTGCTGTAAACATCTTTATTTTTGCCTTTAGTTTTTACAAGATAGTTGCTTAGTACAGAACTCAAGTTTGGTGGTCCTTTTTTCCCACCAGCACCTGCTAGGTAACATCCAAACATTTCTATACCCTATTACTTTACTTCTGTAACTAATTGGGAGAACTCAGCTACAGGCCAACAGTACCTCAGAGACCAGAAACCTCTTTCACCCCTTGCTACATGACAACTGCCTTGTATTCTAGCAATCTCATGTGATATGAATAAGGGTGGCCTCCTTTTGGTTTTCTTCTGCACAGATTTACACTGATGTTGAAGTGTGTGGCTCAGGGCCTTTTTCTCTTGGAGAAATTCATGGGTGGATTCCTCCTGCCCCGGCCTCTCCTC
Source organism: Dipodomys merriami (assembly GCF_024711535.1). Classification (NCBI taxonomy): domain Eukaryota; kingdom Metazoa; phylum Chordata; class Mammalia; order Rodentia; family Heteromyidae; genus Dipodomys; species Dipodomys merriami. The sequence continues at coordinate 74,581,085 of NW_027206179.1, forward strand.
CCTTTATGTCCCACACTCCAGCTCATGTTTCTTAATGACTGGAACCATTTCCTACATTTCCTCCTTTTCCTTCCTCTCTTCTTGCTACAGTCGAGATGCTTTTGCTGACTTTTAATCTTCTCAGAGCTCCTTCCAAACTACAGCTAAACCTATTGGATATACTCTCAATTCTATTCCCAGTTCTAGATTTTTTTTTCTCCACTTGGGGGATTTCAATGTTCTGGAAAAATTCTCTTTATTTTCATCAGTTTCCTTAACTATTAATATCACAGGGATCTAGATGTTTGATTTCCCTGTAGAGTTGTATTTTCTGGGAGGGATTTTTTTCTTCTCTTGATTTCGTCAGCGAGCATGCCTAGAATTTTAACATTAAACCCTGTGTTAAAAATAATTAAAAATATAGACTAGGATGGACTAGCCTGTCCTTTGTTGGTGTTATCTTTTATCAGGGAGGGAGCCATTCACTCTGAGTGACACAGTCACTACAGAACCCCTTAAGCTAACTAGAGTCAGAACTTACTTTAAGCAGAGATTTGGAAGAACTTTTTATTTATAGTTTATCCCGACACCTACTTCTTCATGATCCTAGATGTATTCTCCACTATAAGATCTTAGAACTGTATTTTTTAGACCCCCAGCCCAGAGCCTGATATACACTCTCCAGATACCCAATCCCTCTATGTCCCCAACACACTGAGGTATCATGAGGAAGAGAGTAGCTTCTGCCATCTCAGGATGCCTTTGCTCTTCCCTGAACTGAAGAACCAGAGCCAGACTCCTCACATCCTGGCTGCTTGGTCATCAACCCTTCACAGGCTGATTCTATTTTATTCAACTCTAATAGGACCACGTGCTGTTATTTCCTTTCAATGTCTCCATTGTATCTCTTCTCATTTCTTCATTGGTAATATATTTTATATATTCACGTTCCTTTTGCCTGATGTATATTTTCATACATAATGATAGATGGGTTTATGTTTATTATAAAGGTAATGTACAGAGGGGTAACAGTTATGTAAGACAGATAAAGAGTATATTTTTTTTTGGACAATGTCAGCCTTTCCCTAGCTCTCTCCCAGTTTTTACTTTCCATCCCCACACACAAGTTGTATAGTTAATTTTCCACATAGTGTCTAGAGAATACCACTGCTGCATTTGTTCATCCTTTGTCCCTCCATTTCTGTGTACCACCTTACCCTCACAAAGACAGATAAATTAACAAACAAGATTTTTTAAAAAAACACAAAACAAAATCAAAGAAAAAAAACCTCTTGTTCCCATTCCCTGGAGTTTATTTCTATAAATATTATTTTGTATAATCATATGGGTGGGCATTATGCCTTTCTGTTCCTCTCCTAAGGGTATCCTCCTTTGGTTTCACTGTGTGTGAATATCTAGAGCCCTGTGTGACTTATCATGACCCCATGTTTTTAGATCTAGCTTCTGCATATGAAAGAAAATATCCTCTGAGGTTGGCTTACCTCACTTCACATGATTTGTTCTAGGTCTATCCAGTTCTCTGTAAATGACATAATATCCTTTCTAATGGCTATCTAAAATCCGATTGTGTTTAGGTACCACATAGTTTTTGATCCACTCTGGGCCATTTCCATAACTTGGCTATTGGGAAAAGAGCATCAGTGAACATGGGTGTGCAAGTGTCTCTTCATGGTATCCTGATTTATGAAATTAGCTTCTCTAAGTATACTAGTTTACATTGACAATTGTCATTCAGAGCTTTAATTATACCACTCCAGGTTCTCTTTGCACTTAGAGTTTGTGTGGAGAAATCTGCAATAATCTAATCTTCCTTCTGTTGTAATAAAGTTCCCTCTTTCAAATAGATGGGTTTTATTTAACGAAATTCTGGCAGTTGCTGCCTCGTGATATTGTACTACAGCCCACCCACACTTACTGTGACAATCTACACAATTTGTTTTGTTTCTTCTCTTTTGATATTCATTTCTGCGGGTCACATCTCCCCCATAACACACTCATTTTCACATTGCTGACCTACCATTGTCTTCACCCCTCACACGGAGTTTAAATTTCTACTGGGCTTTTCTATTTTTTTCTTGATTGAAGCATTATCCCAAATAAGTACAACCCTAGTATTTATATTAATGTACCTAAATAATAACCTCACTAAGCTAAGTCTTTCATCCACCCTGAGTCACAGTTTACAGCATTTGGAGATTTTTTAAAAAACAAAGGAGGGAATCTAAACAATGCAGAAAAGGAAAAATTTAGGAAGACTAATTCTATGAAAAATAATGCTTGGTGTGGCTAAATATAAGAAAATTCAAAAGAAAAAAATATTTGTAATGCATATGGATCAAAGACTAAGAGTTGGTAGGTTTTAAGGTGCAAAAATGAGGAGAGTGAGAAAAGGGTGGTTTATGTCTGTAATCTTAGCTACTCAGTTAAGAGGTGCAGACAGGAAAACTGCAACACAAGACCAACCCAGTCCAAAAAAAAGTTTTAAAAAGAGAAACTCCATTTCAATCAACAAGCCAGGCATGATGTTTCATATTTATAATCTCAGCTATGTGGTAGCCATAAGTAGGGAGAATGTGATCCAAGACCAGCCAATGGGGAAAAAAAAAGACCCTATCCAGAAAATACCTAAAGCAGAAAAGGGCAGAGGAACTGGCTCATGTGGTAGAGCACCTGCTAGGAAGTACAAGGCCCAGAATCCAAACTCTAGTACCACCAAAATAAAAGAGGAAGGCGGGGGGGGGGGGGACAAACAGATTAATCAATAAACAGGTGAGTCACAGAATTGTAATTAGAAATGGACACAAGGTTCATGACAAAATGCTCAGTCTCTGTCAGGCATAAAAATAGAAGTTAAACTACAGTGTACTATACTGTACCATCTTTCATCCATCAGACTGACAGAAGAAGGTTGAGTCAAAAGGTATGGACACAATAAGGACCTCCCCTCCAATCTACTTTTACAAATGTGAATTGTTTGCTCCTGGAAAATCCAGTAATAACTGTTGAAATCTGACCTTAAAATCCCACTTAAGATAATTCTTCCTATAAAGAAACAAAAGTATATATAAATCTCCAGTATTTGAAGTAGTGGGAAACTGAAAATATAGGTTATGGCTGAATATATTCATTTTATAGAAGTTGCAGAGTGATTTGGAACTTGAGAATCATTGAATTGGGGTTGGCACCCATAGCTTACATCTATAATCCCAGCTTCTCAAGAAACCCAGATCTGGAGGAAGATGGGAAGCCAGCCCAAGAAGAAAAGTCTGAGAGACACACACACACACAACACACTCACAAGTCAGAGTAGGTTTCCTGGTGACTGAGCTCCAGGATTTACTAGAATCTAACAAATGGTGTAAGCTGGGCAACCATACTATATGATACTCAGATTTCCTAATGTTTATTGCTGTTTTCCCCCTGGTTATGACTAGTGAGGTCATGGCCATTGTATGAGGCTTTTTTCTATTTGTGAGCACATGAGCACAATTTGGAATCCATTGGGTTTTCCAGTAAGGGAATGATACAAACAGAATTCCTATGATGTGAGGCAACTAAGACTTGACAAGGATCTGTGAGCTACGGAGACCTTTCCTCATGAGGAGGCTAATGTCATATGCAAGAACAAGGAAGCTGCTTTCTTTATTGGCCGTCTTTAGTGAAAGTATGCATTAAACAGGAAAAGGGAATAGGACTGTGTATGCCCTGTCCCATGCTGACAGGCAAGGAAAGATACTGTTTCAAATTGCTTTTCCCAGAAAGTTTTTCAGTTCAGAAATAACATTTGCTGCTCCTGGAGTAATTTCGGTCTAAGGGGAAGTTATTTTTCCCCCTCAAGGCTAAGCATGATCAGGCTGCATTGCTGCTTTTATACTAGAGGAAAAGGCACAAGGGGTCCCATTTATTCTCTGGGCCTTCATCCTTACAATGTAAGCTGTGACAGCACACTCAAAATCCTACCATGAAAGCCCAGGTGCCCAAATGCCCAGACCCAAACTCTTCCTTTAGTCCCAGTTAAATGACTGCCTTCCCACCCTGCAGGTATCTTACAGGACCTCTGAGGAAAACCGAAAATACATCTGACTGTAAATTTATGTTTTGTTTTCTATAGTTGGGTGTCCATAGTTTTTATTGTAGCATTTAGAGATATAAAGCAAAAAAAACAAATCCTAAACCTGATTACCTGAATTTAAATCCTGGTCTTATCCACTAAAAGCTGTGATCTTGTACAAAGTACTGAATCTATAATATGAGGTTATTTTTAAGGCTTAAGTGGTAAATAGAATGTCTGTCCTTCAATGAGTGTTCTGTAAGGCTGAGGTCATTAGAACTCTTGTCTACACTGGTAAAATTTGGAGATTTACTCTTAGCACAATTTATGTGCATAGTCTCAATTTTGACTTTCACTTCTCATGCTGTTCTTTCCCCATGGGTTGCTTTTTACGTAATTTCATTTATTAATGTTCTTCTTCCCTTTTCTGTCTTCTGATTTGTGAGTATTTTAACATGCCATTCCCACGGCTGAGTGACAGACGCTTCTCAGATTATTTGTATAGTTTTGTTTTCTACCCTGAACTCTGTGAGCCACGTACAACTCAACCTGTGATCTCATTTTCATTTTTTTTTCTGATTTTTATGACAGAATCTGTGGCTTGAATTCAGCCTCACACTCCTACTCTGCTTACTCACGTGGCTGTTTCCGAGCCATGCCTCTAGTCCAGCATTTTACTAGTTAATGGGAGATCTTCTAGATCCCATAAATTTCCATTCATGGCCACCTTTGGTCCTCACTGCATTTATTTTATATACTCCTCTGTAGTCTACCGAGTTCTCATATGTATTGCAATTTTCTTTTCCCTATATTGATCAGCCTACTCTCACCGTGACCCACTGGTAGTCAGCCTTGTCCTATCCACTGACATTTACTTATTTATGCATTTTAGAAATCAGCTTCTACCAAGTTGCGGAAAAACCTATTTCTATTTAGAGTTGTATGAAACTTTGAAGATCAATTGCCTGGACCTTTGGCTGGCATACTTCCATCCATGTTCTTCTGTTTGCTATGTAATTTTTTCCAAATTTGAATCCCATCTAGAATAAATTGGACTTATAGTGGCAAATAAACTACATAAAATATTAGGCAGTAAAAAAATCCACAATATAGGTTAAAGAGCAATGAAAGCATATATTATATATATAGTGTATAACATATAGACTAAATATACTATATAGTATATAAATATAGCATCTCTATAGTATATGTAGTATATATATATACCTTATACAGTATGAAGTATACTATATTATATGTTGTATATACATGTATATGTGGGGGTATATATCTATACATACTGAATATACTATATAGATATATATATATACATATATACTGTATATATGTATATATATATGTACATGTATATTCTGCATATGTATATTATATATAATATATAGTTATATACTCTATATACTAGATATAGTATATATGGTACATATGGCATATATTATATATACTATATATAGCACATATGACATATATTATATATGCTATATAATACATAATATAGTATAATATATAGAGTATATTATATAGGGCATATATATTCTTAAATGTATATTACATATATTATGTAGTATATATAGTATATTTATATATTATATACTATACATAATATAGTATATCTTACAATATGTATTATATTTGCCTAAGATATTATGCTATATATAATATACTGTATATATTATTCTTCCTAACATATTATTTTGAAAAGATACCTAAAAAATAAAGTAACTGCTATAGTTCCAAACCAGATAGTATTCTTATCAGCCTTTATGTTTGCCCTTACCACCTGATTCACAATTTATCTGGTTAAATGGGGTATGAGTGCCTGTAATCCAAGGTACTCAGGAGGCTGAGGCAGAAAGCTCATGAGTTTGAGGCCAGCACAGATGGTTAATGAGAACTTATCTCAAAACAAAAAGACTGGGGTATGACTCAAGTGAGAGATCCTTGTCTAGCAAGCCTAAAGCTGAGTTCAACTCCATTAGGGATTCTTGGCTTCTGTGCCTCCTGGGTTTAAGCCCAACTCTCTCATGATGATGAATCAACCTAGGAAATTGATGACAAAGGCTCTCCAAGTGGTCAGGACTGAAGTTACTATGCTGCCTCTGGCCTCCAGAGAACACAAGATGTGTTAGTATCATCTCTCAGAATACAAAGGGAAATTTGAGAAGAATCAGCCTAATTCTTTTTTCTCGGTTTCTCATTTCATTTTCTCTCCTGGGATAAAGAAATGGATTGCCCTTTTTTTGTTGGTTTTGGCCCTGCCACTTTATTTATATGACCCTCCCTGAGGATCCCAGGAGCAAGGACGCTCACAGCCTCACTGAGAGAGCAGCCATCCAGTGTGGTATGGCCAGCCTTCTGTCAGTGCCCTGAAACAAAAGACTCCCCAGGTTCACCCCAGATTTTGTCCCTTGAATGCAGTGACCTTTCCTGTGTGCGCTGGTCCTGAGTACAGGAAGTTATAAGGGCATCTTGCCTCACCAATTCTTCTTATTGGAAACACAATATGGCAAAAGGCATCCCAAAGAGACTGTGCTTTTGAAAATGTCCTAGGCTGTCCTGTAGGACATGCTCATAAGTAAGAAGCCATTTAATGCCTAGGTAAGCTCAGAGTCTGCCAACATGGCAGCTACCCTTTCTGCAGGGTGGCCTCTAGCAGCTACTATGGGACAATGTACTCAACAGAACAGTATACCATACACACTCCATAGCCACCAGGAGCTGATGAGAACATGTAATACCAAAACATGATTCAGCTGGGCAGTGATGGCTCCTACCCATAATCCTAGCTACTCAGGAGGCTGAGATAGAAGGATCCTTGTTTTTGAAGCCAGGCCACGAGCCCCTTTATCTCCAAGTAACCAGTGCAAAACACCAGAAGTGCAGGTATGAGTCAAGTGGTAGAGGGCTCGCCTTGAGCACAAGGCCCCAAGTTTAAGTCCCACTATCAACACCAAAATTAATTAATTAGAAGTTTAAAAAAATAACACGTTTTCCTTTTCCAGTCATTTGCGTTGGCCTTGCTTGGACTGTGAATTCTGTTGCTCCTTCATTCATCATTCTTCCTCAGAGCAGAGTGACAGGGACAGTAGTTTTTAAAAGTAGAAGAAAGCTATCTACTTGCTGCCCCTCCATGCCAGGCCCCTGCCCTCAGGCTGTATCAGAAACATGTAGACCTGAAAGTACCACTTTCTCCCAATCTGAGTCTCTTCTGGGCTCAAAGGCAGGACTGTGGTAGGTCAGCTGATCTGTCAGTTATCACCCTGAGACCTAGTGCTCTGCTCCTGTGTCAGCCTAAGGAATTCTAGCTGTGCACAGCTCTGCTGAGCCTTCACTGTGCCTGCACTCACAGAGCCCAGACCCACTGGGGAAGAGCCCAACTGTGGACCAACTGGAGCCACATCCCTGTGGCTTCCTGCCTCACCTGCCCTGCATCATCACTCCCAAGTCTTTCATTGGTCCCTACTGGACTTTTCTCAAATCTATATTTTATTTCCTTTCAGTTCCATTCTGTTTGAGACAGTGTCTTCATATGTAGTTCCTAGAGGGCTTCAACTCATGATCTTCCTACCTTCGCCTTCCAAATGCTGGATTACAGGTGTACACCACCACATTCAGCTTCCAGTCTTGTTTTCTATTGTATTCTTTGCAGCTGCAGATGTTCTCTCTCTGGCTAGAGGCCCCAGTCTCCTCAAAGAAGAAGCCACCATGCACAATTCCTATTCCCTGTCTATTGCTACTTTTTCAGTGTTCTTCCATACTTCTCATCCACCTCCTGACTTTCTCAAAAGAATCAGCTCCTCTCCATCTAGCTTTCCAACTTAGGATCTTGTTCCCAAAGACTCAACCAGTGATTTTTCGACTTTGTTTCCTTTTCCTCTTATTTATGCTTCAGAGCGTCATCCCCTCTTTACTGCTCTTCTCAAGGTCACCAAAAGACTTTTTTATGGTAGCAATATTCTCAGTCCTACAACAGGGAATATACCTCTCCAAAGCAACTAAATCAGCATACCAAAGAGACATCTACACTGTGTTCATTTGCCTGAATTCCCAGTAGTCAGGAGATGGAATCAGCCTAAGTATCTGTCCACTGATGAACGGATAAAGACAACGTGCCACACATCAACCATGGAATACTAGTCAGCCATACCAGAAGGACCCAATCCTGCCATTTGAAAGAATTTGAATGGAAACTGGCACCAAAAGACAAGTACTGCCCCATCTTACATGTAGAATGTTTTTGGTTTTGTTTTTTCTAAAGAGGTGATACGATAAAAATTGGAGGATAGGAGAAAAGGGAAGAGGGGAAAGGGAGGAGAAGGGCTCATCAGTGGGTACCAAGTTAGAATTAGGTGGGAGCAAGAAGTCCCAGTGTGCTAGTACACAGCAGGGTGGCAACAGGCAATCATCCGGTGCTGTATATTTTTAAAGGTTAGAGCATGGTAAATGTTTTCACCAGGAAGAAAGAATAGGTTTATGAAGATAGAGCAGTTTAACCTGATTTAAACATTAGACAATGTGCATATGCATGGAAACATTACATTTATGTTTTTTTCTGGAACTCCTAAGAAGAAGTTTATTTTTTAATTGATACTTTTTTATGTTCATGGGCCGCTTATCGTGGAGGTGGAACTTAAACCTTCAAAATAGTATTTCCTATTCTTTCAGCTTCACGAGTATTACCTTGGTGAGTTACACATCTGTTAATGAGTCAGGAAAGGTAATGTAGTCAAGTTGCTGGCAGATACATTCTCCATGTGAATCCAAGCATCCACAAGCTCAGGCTGCAGAGAACACAGTGAACAACCCTTTGTCCTTCCTGCTGCTCCAGCCCAGCTCAGGTCACTTCGGTCACCTTGAGTCATGCTGTTCCACTTCCGTGCTGAGCCTAAGCAGAGGACAAACATCACCAAAGCAAATGGCCCTGCACATTTCAGCCCTTCCAGGATGCCTTTGGGTCCTCACACTTGGATCTGCTTTAACGCTGTGTGGACATGTCAAGCCGTTCTGCCAAAGCCCCTGCTGGCATTTGCTGCAGACATTTCTTGTATGTATCCCCATGCTTCTAAGTGGTTTCTTCCTAAACCAAGTCTCTGCTGCTGTTCCTTTCCCAGGGATGTCTGAAATGCCATTGAAAGGACACTTTTATTTCTTTGTGAAGGTTATAATTTGTCCTGATTTTCTGTTTTAAATCATTACATGGGATCATAAGGATTAGTATAGCCAGGTTTAGACACTTTGTTTACACACACACACACACACACACACACACACACACACACAGAGAGAGAGCAGGTGAGGTAGGGAGAGACTAGGTACACCTTGATATTTCTTAGCTATTATTGGTCTTCTTTTATGCAATTCTTCAATTCTGTAGGTTAGATTCTCTTCTAATGTCTCCTTCCTCAGTTCCTCCCACCTCCTGATCTTCTTTGTACCTTTTTGCAGGTTTCTTTTTTTTATTTTTTCTTCCTAAAATGGTGATAGTATCCTCTGGAGACCCACTTAACTTCTCACTGCTGATTCCCCTGGCTTTTACTGAATCCTCTCCATTTCCATGGATTTAATTACTAGCTGAACTGATACTTTGGCCTCCAGTGCCCCCCAGAGCTTCAGATTCCTGTCTTGACTCTCGGCTTGGCACCTTCAGCTGGAAGTCAGTCAGGAACCTCTCTAACCAGATCATAGGCTGTACTTCCTTGTCTGTTCACTACTCTTCAAAAAAATCTCCCTCAGAACATAGCCCAAGTACCCTCTCAGCCACCAACATGTCCCTCCTCCTCCCACACCTACACACTGGCCTGGTCCATGTGTTTTACTTGCTTCCTGTGTTCTCCTCATTCAGCCTCACAGGTCTGGGCATACAGCTAGCTGTCTTGTTTCATTTACTACCTCGCCATTGAAGTCAACCCATGAAATTCAGGTTTCATGAGATCACTTTCAGGCTTGAAACAGGATTCCTTCTCTGTGACCAGTAGAGTTCTGATCCTTAAATGATCCCTGTACACAAAAGCCCTGTAAGCACCTGAGTCACATCTCCTCAGGATTTGCCTCAACTTCCACACTTCCGGTTACAATGAACTGCCAATTATTCCACGTCATCTTCCTCTTCTCTTGAGTGTGTGTGTGTGTGTGTGTGTGTGTGTGTGTGTGTGTGTGTGTGTGTGTGTGTGTGTGTGTGTGTGTGTGTGTGTGTTTACTTAGGCTTGAACTCAAGGCCTCACAATATTTTTATAATATTTTTTATCGTGAAACTACTGTACAGATACATGAGCAAGGTAATGAGTACATTTCTTATCAAGCATTGTTGCCTCTTTTGTTTTTCCCCTAACATACCTTCCCTCCCACCTCTACAACTACACTCACTCCCTAAATTGTAAAGTTCATTTTTCAACATAGTGTCTTGTACATTTCATTGTTGCAATGGGTCCACCTGTGTCCCTATTTAAACAATTTGCTTTTTCCCTTCCCTTCCACAAATTATACCACATCAAATACAGTAAAAACAAGGGTTATACCGTGGAGGAAGGACATACAAAGCAACAAAAAAATCACATGATGTCTTATAAATACGTTAGAACAATAGCAAGAAAGAAAAAAAAAACACTTGTGTCCCTATATTGGGGTTCATTTTGCTTAACATCATCTTAAATGGTCATATGTACATAGCTTTTGACCTTTTCTCATTGCCCCAGACACATACTAGTTATTGCAAATAAGGGAAAGCATAGGATCTATGTTTCTTTGGGCCTGGCTTACTTCACTTAATATAATTTTTTCCAAGTCTTTCCATTTCCTAACAAATGCGGCAATGTCATTCCTTCTGATGGAGGCATAGAATTCCATTATATATATATATATATATGTATATATATATACATATATATCTATATGTATCTATATCTATATAGATATATACATATCTATATATGTGTATATATATATATATATATATATATATATATATATATACACACACACACACACACACAATGTTTTCTTGATCCATTCAGATGGATCTGGGTTGGTTCCATATCTTAGCTATGGTGAATAGTGCTGCGATAAACATAGTTGTGCTGGTAGCTTTAGTATGGTCTTGTTTGTGATCATTTGGGTAAAAGTCCAGAAGTGGGATTGCTGGGTCATAGGGCAGCTCTATGTGGAGTCTTTTGAGGAACCTCTATACTGCTTTCCAAAGTGGCTGAACAAGTTTACACTCCCACCAACAATGCAGTAGGGTTCCCTTCTGTCCACATCCCCTCCAGCATCTGTTGTTATTAGAGTTATTGATTATAGCCATTCTAACTAGAATGACGTGGAATCTCAATGTTGTTTTGATTTGCATTTCTTTTATGGCTAGTGAGGTTGAGCATTTCTTCATGTGTCTATTGGCCATCCTTCTTTCTTCTTCAGAGAAGTTTCTCTAAGTCTTTAGCTCACTTATTTATGGGGCAGTTCTTTGAGGATTTGTTGTTGGGGATTTAATTTTTTGAGTTCTAAGTATATTTTAGATATGAGACCCTTATCCATTTTGTGGCTAGTGAAGATCTTCTCCCAATCTGTGGGCTTTCTATAGATCTTGCTAGCTATGTCCTTTGTCATGCAGAAGCTCTGCAACTTCATGCAAGCCCATTTTCCAACCTTTCTTTGATTTGTTGTGTTTCTAGGTCTCTATTAAAAAAATTTTGAAGGCCTCACAATCTTGCTTGGCTTTTTCACTCATGGTTGGCACTCTACTAGTTGAGCCACACCTCCAGTTTCCCATCTTCACATTTTAATCATCTGTTGGAAATATTTTCCAGCCTTTTGCTTAGCTAATGCCTAATTTCTGTGTTTCTCCCTCCCGTAGAAAGCTTCTTGTCTCTCTGTTCTCTAAGAAGTATTCTTCCTTGCTTGTGTCCCTCCATAACTCTTCCATCCATCTTTTCACAGACATACTTTATGTGTCAACAATCTATTTAGTTTCCAGAGAACAAGGAATGGAAAGCAAAACAAACACATTACATAGTTTGTTCCTGAACTACATAACACAAAAATGCCAATCCAGGCATGAGTACAAAATTTGATTTTTGGAATGTGACACCAAAGATACCTTTAAAATACATCTTGTTCCCTCATGCCATTATAAGAAAAAATTGCCACACTCGAGATAAGACATTTATTAAAATATTTCTACTCAGTGTGAACCATGTTGTAATTATTATATATACTAGATCATGGGGGTTGTAAGGAAAAGTTGTGTGTTGAGAGTTGCTGTTCTCACAACAGTTGGTGAGCCTTTGGTTGTGATTTTAAAATTTCTTTAGAAAGCATTTGAGAATCAACCTTTTCTAAGCTGAGTTCTCTCATGTCAAAATCCAGGATATCATCTCAGAAAAGTTTCTTTAAATTTGTTACTTTTTAAAAACTCAGTGGCTGAGATGTAGCTCAGTGGCAAAGCACTTGCTTAGCAAGTACAACATCTTAGGCTTAATCCCCAGTACCAAAAACAGAAAAGACAAAAAATATCTTAGCTATGGTAAATAATGGTGCAATAAACATAGTTGTGCTGGTAGCTTTAGTATGGTCTTGTTTGTGATAATTTGGGTAAGTGCCCAAAAGTGGGATTGCTGGGTCATAGGTGAGCACTATGTGGAGTCTTTTAAGGAACCTCCATACTGCTTTCCAAAGTGGTGGGGGTTTACACTCCCACCAACAATTCAGTAGGGTTCCCTTCTGTCCACATCCCCTCCAGCATCTGTTGTTATTAGAGTTCTTGATTATAGCCATTCTAACTGGAGTGAGGTGGAATCTCAATGTTGTTTTGATTTGCATTTCTTTTATGGCTAGGGAGGTTGAGCATTTCTTCATGTGTCTAGTGGCCATCTTTCTTTCCTCAACCAACCCAGCTGCCCCCCACTAGATGAATGGATCAAGAAAATGTGGTATATATACACAATGGAATTCTATGCCTCTGTCAGAAAGAATGGCATTGCCCCATTTGTTAGGAAATTATATTAAGTGAAGTAAGCCAGTCTCAAAGAAACATAGGCCCCATGGTTTCCCTTATTTGCAATAACTAGTATATGTCTGAGACAAGCAGAAACAGTCAGATAAGTTGATGTTAGGTAAATGAACCCCAAGATAAGTATTCAGATGATTTTTTTCTTTCATATGATTATTTCTAACATATTTATAAGATTATTTCTTTGTTGCTTTGTATGTCCCTCTCCTATGGTATAACCCCTGTTTTCACTGTATTTGATGTTGCTATAATTTGTGGTAGGGAAAGGAAAAAACAAATCATTTAAACAGGGATACAGGTTGACCCATTGCAACAATGAGATGTACAAGTCATTACATTGAAAAACGAACTTTACAACTTTGATGGGGGAGGATTGGGTAGGGGAGCAGGGAAGGGATGGGAAGGGGAAACAAAGAAGGAGGCTACAATGCTTGATAAAAAATGTACTCATTATCTTGCCTGTGTAATTATAACCCCTCTATACAGTATTTTCACAATAAAAAATACAGAAAAATAAATAAAAATAAATTTAAAAAGAAAAGACAAAAAATAAACCCTCAAGAAATAGTTCTGCAAAGTAGTGTAGCATTTCCTCTTCTCACCTCACTGGTCTCTCAGCTAGGACCTCACAGTACTGACAGCGGTGCTGGTTAATGGAATCCCATACATTCTGAAGTCTAAGCATCAACTTTGTAGGTTTCGCTTATTATTCTTTTTCCTTTCTCCAGGGATGGTCACACTCTAGGAAGTTGACTTTACATCTATCCAATTCTAATAAGCTCATTTTTTTTTTTTTTGGTGTCAGTATTAGCACTAGAACTCAAGACCGGGGCATTGTTCCTTAGCTTTTTCACTCAAGGTTGTCACTCTACTACTTGAACCACACCTCTACTTCCAGCTTTTTGCTGGCTAAATATAGATAAGGATAAGGATCTCATGGACTTTTCTGCCTAGGCGAGCTTTGACCCACAATCCTCAGATCTCAACTTCCTGAGTGGCTAAGGTTATAGAATGATGAGTCAGTAGCATCTGACAACATAGTTACTTTTAATGTAGGTAATACTCATTTTCCAAACCCATTCACCTGCCTGGTTCTCCTTCCTAGAAGGAGAATCGCTTCAGAGGGCCTATCAAATAGTCACAAGGGGCCAGAGGCATGCCAGCATGTGGATAAACAAAGACTGAATGCATACAAAACATTTCAAATTTCATGTTCTCGTGGACTTTTTTAATATGCTTACAAGTAGTTTACATTCTGAACAGCCACTTGGAACACAAGGCAGGATTTGCCATTGTAATAAAAATGTAGAGAACCCGGGCAGGGTTGGGGACCAGGTAAGATTATATGAAAAGAGAGAAGATGGAGTTGAACAAGAAGGATAGGCAACATTTCAACAGTGGAAATGATTATGAGATAGAATTTCCCAAGAAAAGAGAGTAATGTGAGAGAAAGACTTTCGGGAAAGGCTGGAGAGTCACAAGATTACTCACATGTTCCTTCAAAGAAACTTCGATAACTCCAGTCCTCATGACTCTCCCCTTCTCCTGTCTGGGTGTTTGTCAGTCAATGCATAAGGCCAGTAGTTGTCTAGAACCAGAACTGGAGGAACACTGGAAAATTCCTAGCCATCAGACTCATCTTTCCCCACATTTCTTTTTCATCAAAGTAGTTTTCTGAACATGCTAATTTCACAGTTCCAAGATTAGCATTGGCTCACACTAGTCATAGAGATGGATATTTGTTTGATGACTTTTAGAAAGAGGCACTTTGAGATCTTGGATGAACAGGGAAATGTGTTTTTAAGTCAGAAACATTTTCATTTCTGGAAAAGCACTTCTAGGAAGACTCTGGCAGATGAACCATCTTGCCATTTTTTGAAAAATAAACCTTTGTCTTGATTTTTTTTAAAAAATAGTCATTTTCTGACCTCTTATACTCTCTACGTCCCTGGTTATAAGTTCATCAGAGTTTTTGTTGTTACCAGAAAGAATTCAGAAAAGTGAGTTGCACTGTCACTTAAAAATCATATCCTCCAAGTCAATTATCCAATCTATCTTCCTCATTAATTATAAATTTTTGATTTCAGTAATGAGGGACCATTGTTGTGGTGAGGTACAGAGAGGAGCAGAATCTTTTTTGTCCAAGTTCTATAGAATGTGCCCATATAAAATGATGCTTATTGAAATGAAATCCAAGAAATGGAAGCAAGAGGGTTTTTTTATTGTACTGTCTACAGTTCTTGTTTTCTTCTTTCCTTTCCTTTGGTTTATTCCTTTTTGTCACTTTGGATTTATGTATCCGTTGTCCTGTATACCTGTATGTAACTGTATCTTATTTGAGGAGGGGAAAGGAAGCACAGAGACAGTGAGACAAAGGGAGAACTAATTCAGACACTATGCTGGAAACGAACTATACCATTTGGGGGGCAGGAGAGTTGGGAGGGGAAAAACTGCTAGAGATAGAGGGTGGAGGCGATGCTGTTCAAAAGGAAATATACTCATTACCTGACTTATGTAACTGTGACCCCTCTATACATCACCATTACATTTTTAAAAAATAAGAGTAATAATCACCAATTCTAGCCATCTTCTTCACTTTTAAAAAGGCTTACAATGTGGGTAACCTACCACCTACATTTCCTCCTATAGTCTGAAATCAATAGGACTCCTCTCCATAATTCTGCCCTCAATTTAAAATCCAAATGATCCTCTAAAGGTTTGTGTTGAGCAACCAGGTTTACAGCTCTGTTCTCAGCATTAGTACATTGCTATGTTACTTTCCATCAGTTCATGCATTTGATATAGAACTCAAAGGTTTGTCTGTTCAGGGGAGCACTTACTAAAATATGTGTTCCATGTGAAGAAAAGGTAGTGAACCCTGTTGGAAATGAAGAGAGTTGACTTCTCGATTATTGGCTGTGCTAGAGGCACTGTAGTTTTATGTCGACTATTTTCATCATAAACATAGACTTCTAAACACCTGGTAGACCTCCAGACGGGTGAAACACCTCCCACCTGAGGATTCTCTGCTCATGAAAGATTCCTTCTATGTGTCTCAACTCCTAATCCACATTCCCACACCAGTCATCCAGCCATTCTGTTCAAGCTGTGCTGGGATGGACACCGAGCCAGTGTACATTGGATGCTGGCAAGATAACACAGCCTGCCCTCCCCCTCGATACCTAACTTAATAGATGTGCTTCCTACACACGTGCAAAGGCAGCATCTCTGATGACTGTTTTGGCTCAAAGCCTTGTGTTAGCGCTAACTAGGAAAATACTGAAACGTGTATTCACATGTCCAGCTATCAACAGGATTGCAATTAGGTTAGTTGAAAAGAAGGGAAAGAAGGACAAAGACATAGAAGGAGGAAGGAGAGATGTTTGCTGAAAGGCTTTTGTGGTATTTGCCAGATAAGGCATGTATGCTCATGTGTATGTGTGTGTGTGTGTATATACGTATATGTATATATGCATGTATGTATGCCAATATGGAGGTTAAAATGAGGACCTCGTGCTCTCGTTTGGCTTTTTCATTCAGAGTTGGTGCTCTACTACTTGAGCCATACCTCCACGTCCAGCCCTTTGCTGGTTAATTGGAGATAAGAGGCTCACAGACTTCTCTCCCCAGGGTTGGCTTTGAACTTCCAACCTCAGAGCTCAGCTTCCTGAGTAGCAAGGATTATAGGCATGAGCCACCAGCACCCAGCTAAGAAAGGCATTTTTTTAACTAGGGTAACTGTCTGTGCCCGCTAAGTACATACAGAGAGCATTCCTTGGAAAAGTACTACAAATGAAGAGTTTGGGGGAATCTTTCTATAGTAGCTTTTCCAGTATTTGCTCAGATTTAATGACTGTTTCCATGGAGACACCTTTGGCCAAACTGGCTATAGGCAGAAGCCAAGAATGAGAAACATACACCCTGAGAATTTCATGTTCCAACTGCCAGGCAAAAGCTGGTACCCTTGTTGTATCTCGTATCTTTTCAATGACTCCGCACTTTAAACTCTGCAGGAGAGCACCATATTAATTCAAGCAAGAAATATTTTCATTATATTAATAAGCTTTCATCTTTGAATGTTTACATTTCTCATAAAAGTAAAAGCAATTACAGGAACAATGTTAATAGGGAAATTTCCTGGGGAAATAGAGGAACTTTTAGATTCTGGTTGTGGCCTTAAAACTCCCCACACTTAGCCCTTTCTATAGTCAGTCTTTCATACTTGCTTACTTGCTTATTTTGAAGTATTTTGTCAAGTTTGGATGAAGCCTATCAAAATATTTAAGAAAACTAATTGAATGAGCCAGGCATCGTAGCACATGCCTGTAATCCCAGCACTTGGGAGGCTACAGTGGCAGAAGAATTGTGCTCTGAGGCTATCTTGAGCTCGGGGAGACTTTGTCTCATAAAAGCTAAAAAATCCATATGCACATATGCACCAGCCCTCACACTCCTATCCCACCCTGCCCTCCTGCTCACAGAATGAGAGTCTCAAGAAGAGAAATGTGACCGAACTGTGAAAGTGAATCATTTCTGAGCAGCTACAAAAACCATTCTCGGACAAGTTGGGAATAGAGGCCAAAATGTGAGCCCTAAGTGAAGATCCTCTCTATGTTAGATAAGAACCTACTTTGTTTCTAGGAACAATGGCTTTTCTGGAAGACAACAACGAAAGTGCCCAAGAATTACAGGGAAATATTTTTTTCTGAGCCTGTTGACAGAGAATCTGGTTAACTAGAAATGGAGAGGAACCCCAGGAATCATGAGGCTCTGAGAAACACAGCCTATACTCTCAATCCAGGAGTTGGGTGAATTTTGAACAACTCCCCAGGAATTACACAGCTCAGAAGGTTTGCAAGCCCTTCCATTGGGCAGGTGCAAGTTGGTCACATAAACCATACAACAGAGTTCACTTGATTTTAAGCTATCTGCAGCCAACCGGGGCTACTGTCACTCAAGTTCCTCACTAGCACAATAGGGACTTACTAATGCTAGCCATTACTAAGCCAATCCTGACTCTGTCCTGCAGGTGCATTGGTCTTGACTGTTTGGCATTTTCCTTCCTGAAACTTTTGATTTCAAGTCTGTATTCACAAGTCATTTCTCTGTCAAGCTAGGGGCAAAGTCAAAAAGATACCATGTCACATCTCAAAGGGCATGGTGAGATTTTAAAGACATCAGTGTCCCTAAATAACATGTTATCAAAATGTAAGCAGAAAAATGAACAGTACAACTAAAGTAATTTCCCTGGTGCTGTTTTGAAATGGTTTAGAAAATCCCAAATCTTATGTGGGATTTGCCTGGAATTAAATTACATTTTGATAATCCTTCGAACTATAAATCCATTTTTTTTGCCTTAAGGCTTCAACACCTAAAATTGTCAGCAAGCCTCTGAACAAAGATGCTTTTATTCTGGTAGCAAAGGACTCCAGGTCTACACAAGACCTTTAGAAACGTATGCAAAGTTAGTTGGGTGTGTCGATGTGAACACAAACCTGTGCCTGGCCTGACCAAATCCATGCTGTTACCTGTACCGCTTGTCTCTCACTGCCTGCCTGGAAAGCTTACAACCTGAAGCATTTGCTAGTAATTCATGGGGTTTTTTTGGAGGCGAGGACAGAGGAGGCCAGGGGTGGGAAGAGTTCTCAGTTGAATAAACTAAATCATTGACTCTATTGAAAGACTGAACTAAATAGTCTATTTTCAGGGTGGTTTGCCTGCTTTTGCTTTCTTTTTTTGAATGCAGAGCTGAAAAATTGATTATTGAATAACCTGATCAGTGGCTCAGAAGCCTGAAATAATAGCCAACAATAGAATTAGACCAGGAAGGTCTGCAGGCAGAGAGGATTCTTCCAAACCCAGCCTCATGCTTGGAGTAGAGTTGACTAAGGAGCTCTTCTGCCAGTCACAGAGCAGTCAAGGCTGTAGGATTGATTTCCATGTGGGTTTCTTGAGTGGGGGAAAGGGCACAACTGACCCAATAATTATTGGCTTGGAACAGATTTTTCTTTAAAAAATGGAATAAGATGTAAAATCAAATTGTTCCATGTTAAAGTTCTATGGTATGTACCAAAGTCCAGTGATTGAAAAGTAGTAAAGAATATTACAGTGTAAGAAGGGGTGATGGTTTGGGTTAATTTGGTTTAGTACACATTAATAGCAACAATCTAGAACCATTTGGAAGCTTTGCCTTCTACACCATATCCATCTGGGCATATGTTTATAATATGCTGTAATGCAGTTTGGCAGTGGATGAAAGATGACACTGGCAAAGCACTAAGACTCAAGAGACCTGAGCTACTGTCTGGATGCTGTTGGCATTCAGACTATCTACAACAATTGTTTCTTTTGTATAAAAAAAAGAGAGATGAACTTGGACTACCAAATTCCTAAATTAATTTTCAACTCTATGATTCCAGTTACAGAAACCGAACCTTAAGCTTTGGCAATTAGTGAAAACATTTGGTGAGATCTCTAGCAAAATTTCCATAACTCACAATTCATTCAAACCATTGGCTTTTCCTTAATGCCATTTCTGTTGCTTATTTAAACCTAATGCAGACATAGCAGTCTGCAGACTAAAATCATATATAATTGACACAATTCTAGGGTAAAGGGAATTTATCCTGAAAGCTCTAAATTATTCATTGTACATTAGGTAATTGCTTATGGAGAGGCCAAGTTATTGAGACTGCTGATTTCTTTAACTTTCCCAACTTATGATTCCTTGCTTCAAAAAAACTGAATGCAACAGCAAATAATATTTTAATCCTAAAACTGCTATTTCCATGTTTATATTTTTGTATCCCATATGCAAGGCATCACATAAAATATACAATAATGTGTGCTGGTCTATGCTCTTAATCCTTTTCCATCAGCTTGTGTTGTTAACATTTTTCTGCTTGCTACCTGGGCTCTATGATTATTAATGCCTGCTATTCTCTCAGACTGTTAGACTATAATCTGTGAGCTATTCTTCCCGTTCTGTGTCTAGTTTGACCATAAACATGAAACAAAGTAGTTTATTCAAAACAGTTACTTGGCCTTTGACCTGGTTTTCTTTTCTCTACCTCCAATTTCTATGTCCCTTTCTATTCATTTGCTTATAATTACTTCACGTATATTTACTTAGGCCTCAACAATGTCTTCACTTTTCCCATCACCACAAATAAAGCTTTAGTTGACCGATGTTCAATTTTTAAAATCACAAATAATGTCATATACATTTAAAAATTCTTTTGGTAAAATATAGAACACAGAATTTACCATTCTTACCTTTCTTAAGAATGTCATGATAGCTAGGGGCATGTTACATTAATTCGTAATCTTGTTCTACCATCACCACAATTTCTACAGTTTTTTCATCTCCCCAACAAACTCAGGAACAATTAATCAAAAATCTTTCTTTCAACTCAGATCCCTAATTAGAGTAGATCTTCTTCCTGTCTATTGGTTTGTACATTCATATAAATGAAAGGTTACATTTGTCCTTTAAATTTCTGGCTGTTGTTTTTATACCATGTCCAATGACCAATAACACACACACACACACACACACACACACACATATATATTATAATTCTCTACATATATACATATATTTATGTATTACATATCAAGAATAATCTACATTAATATATATCAGAATTTTAATCACTCTCATGGCTGAATGGTATTCTGTTATGTGTATATGGCAGGTTTTGTGTAGTAATTCATCAGCTGATGCTTGATTTGTTTCCAATTCTCAACTATTATGAATAATGTTGCAATGAACATTGGTATATCCCTCTTTTCAGTTCCTTGATGCCTATAAGTGAAATTTCTAGGTCATATGGCAAATCTAGTTTTAGCTTTTTGAAAATTACCACACTAGTTTTAGTTACAACTGCATTATTTTATATTCCCTCCAGCAATTTATAAGTGCTTCTGTTTCTTCCTATCTGAGCTGCCCTCATTATTGCGCATTGCTTTCTAAGGTGTTCATTGTGGCATTATTTTGCATTTTCCTAGTAGCCCATCATGGTGAGCATTGTTTCATGTGCTTATGAGTCATTTTGCTTACCACCTTTGAAGATATGTCTATCCAAGTCCTTCACACAAATTTTAATTGGGTTCTTTTATCTTTTTGTTGTTGAATTTTAAAAGTTCTTTATATATCTTGGACACTAAGTCATTATCAGATATGTGATTTGAAAATATTTCCCCTCATTCTACATGCTGTCTTTTCACTTTCTTGACAATATTCTTTGATGTACAAAGTTTTTAATTATAATGAAGTTTGACTTATCTACCCTTTTATTTTCTTTTGTTTGGATTTGGGTGCTGTATCTACTTCAATCACTTTATATTCCTTTAATCTTCTTTCCCTTCTTGCTCTCTTCACATTTTTAAAGATACTTCGTTAAATATATTCGGTCATTCTTGGATTGGTATTATGAAATACCAGACTTTTAAATAGTATGCTTGGGAATTAAAAAGTAACAATATGCATTGAGGTTTGTTTTTTTTTTTTTTTGCAATTGCTTTCAAATATTTTACATTGAATTTTTCTGCACTCTAATAACAGTAGTAAATAACTTTTACCCCATTCTTAAGAAATGGCAGGATTTCCGTAGTTGGTGAGTGTAGACATTGCATATGACACACATTTGAATGCTTTAATGATGAGTACCTTCCCCCGGGAAGTACAGCTAGAGGAAATGCTGCAACAGGATGCACCAGGAATCCAGCTAAACATTCCAAACTTCAAATATACTCCTCACGAGTAGATTTTCTCAGTGAGCTAGGGGTATTAATTACCCACTCTTAGGCTGCTGTTCTTGATGTTGAAGGAAATTGAAATCAGCACTGCTACTTGGGGGAAAGGTAAGGTTATGTGCAATTCTTTGCATGGGTGGTTGCTTTCGGTGTTCATGGAGAACTCTTTCAAACCCATAATCTTCAGATCAACTTTGCTGTTCTCATCTCTGCTCCCACAAGATCTCGTACAAATGTTACACGTCAGTTCCCAGCAATCTGTTTGCTTGGAAGCTCACTTCTAGATTGCATTTGTGCCCTTCAGTGATTCCACTCAGCCTGACTCTCTGACCCAGCTCTGTCAGCTTTACACATCCACAAATGCTGAGCTTTCAGGTTATTCAAATATCCTGCATTTCCTAAGGTCTGACCTTTCTAGGGAAAAGACAGTTCTATAACCTTAGGAAGATAAAAAGAGTAAATAATGTTTGAAATTGGAAGCACAACTTCCAATAATGGCCTGATAATGCACAAAATTACCTAGATTTCCAAGACCTCAAGAACCTTAAGAACCTTTTCTTCATAGCAGCACTGGGACAATTGGCTGCCAAATTTCTATTTTCTCCTTATAATCTGCATGTTTTATAACTTTAATGAGGACAAAGAGTTAATTTAGATACCTTGTGTTTGTAAGGTTTATTACCCTTCTTAAGTTTCCTTAAGAACTCTCCTTGGAAAATCTCTAACTCAAACAGATATTAGGACTGAAGGGAAGGCCTTGGATTATATTTTGTTAACTTGCCCCAGTTTGTGGATTCTGGCAGAAAAACATGAAACCTGTAGGCCAGAGATTTACCCCAGTAATAGTCACAGTGTTTCCACCTTTCACACTGGTTGCCTGAGTCCCTTTTCCCACAAGTATAAGGAATAGCAGATTGTATCAGAGGAAAGAAACTGAGCTTAATGAAGCCACATCTTTTAGGAAGAGAAATGAGTAAACACAGACTTTGTTGCAAATAGAAATTCTCCCCCAAATTATTCAAACCTCCTTGAAAAAGATTCTGGAGGAAAATCATCTTAAGAGTCTTATGGGGGGGAAAAAAATGGTTCCAAAAACTTCAACCTGCATTATGTGCCCATACCTACTGGATGAATGGAAGATGGTGTCATCAAGATTCAAGTTGAAAATGGTCCCTTTTGTGAGACTCTGGTCATTTATCAAGGTATTGGAGTTGACTGGTATTTTCAAGAAGGCCAGCAAACAGCTTTTAGATGTGAAATACTTGGCCACTAGCACACAGTAGGCATATCAAGGCAAGTGAGAGTCACAATCAGGTCTAACTTTTAAGTTTCTCTGTCCTGTTTCTGGACCAACCTGCATTACCCAAAAGCTTTTCCCACATAAGTACATACTCCATTTCCTTCAGGCCTTTGTTCAACGGTCTATTTCTCAATGATGCCTAGTTCAATGTCCCTACAGAAATTATATTCTTTCCCAGCTATTGTATCAAGCTTTATTTTCTCTCTATTATACCTTCTAACATGTTACATGATACATACACTGTATTTACTTTCCCTGCCACTGGAAATGTAAGTTCCATGAGGATGAGATTTGGATTTTTTTAAATAAGTTTTTTATTGTGAAAACACTGTACAGAGGGGTTATAATTACATGAGCAAGGTAATGAGTGCATTTCTTATCAAGCATTGTTCCCTCCTCCTTTCCCTTCCCTCCTACCTCCTCAACCACACTCTCCCCTCCCCCACACCTAAGCTTCCCCCACCCCACACCTAAATTGTAAAGTTTGTTTTGCAACATCATGTCTTGTACATCTCATTGTTGCAATGGGTCAGCCTGTGTCCCTATTTAAACATTTTGTTTTTTCCCTTCCCCTTCACAAATTATACCCACATCAAATACAGTAAAAACAGGGGTTATACCATGGGGGAGAGACATACAAAGTAACAAAAAAATCACATGGTACCTTATAAATACATTAGAAACAATAGAAAGAAAGAAAAAAACCACTTGTGTCCCTATCTTGGGGTTCATTTCGCTTATCATCATCTTATCTGACCTTTTCTGTTTGTCCCAGACATATACTAGCTATTGCAAATAAGGGAAACCTTGAGACCTATGTTTCTTTGGGCCTGGCTTACTTCACTTAATAGAATTTTTTCCAAGTCTTTCCATTTCCTAACAAATGGGGTGATGTCATTCTTTCTGATGGAGCTATAGAATTCCATTATAGATATATAGATAGATATAGATATAGATATATAGATTTATATATTACATGTTCTTGATCTATTCATCTAATGAATGGCATCTGGGCTGGTTCCATATCTTAGCTATGGTAAATAAGGCTGCAATAAACATAGTTGTGCTTTAGTATGGTCTTGTTTGTGATCATTTGGAGATTTTTGAATCTGATTCACTGACAAACCTCTAATCTCAGACATAATAACTCACCCATATCTAGTATTTAGCGTTTGTTGAATGAAGGAGCTAAGGCTCAAAGAGATTAAGTACCTAGTCCTGGTTTCAAAACCAGTGGGACGGGGCTGGAAATCAAAGGCAGATTTTCTGACTTGAAGTCCATTGCTTCTCTTCTGCGTAACTTCTATTTCATAACTCGAACACAGTCCTTGCCCTCAGGGCTAAGATAATGGCATAACCTCCTCCACCTCCACCCTCAGGAGGGAATATGGATTCATTTTGTCCCAGGGCTGCAATCCTGAGAGGAGCTCTGACGTAGACAAAGAAGGAAGGACCTGTGAGGCCAGGCTCAGGCTGCAGGATAGGTAGCTTTATAGGTTAGAGTATCAGTAAGCAATTACTCCGATCTAACCGTATCTGTATGAGCCTGTCTCCTGGGTCAATAACGCAGATTCATTGCTGCAAACCCTGTAAATGGGGAACTGTCAGAAGTCTAATCTCTGTAAGTCAGAACTGCCAGTAGTAATAGACACTTTATATAGAATTTTAATCTACAAAGCAATTTATAAAACTCTCACAAATGAATCCTCTTAGGATTCCCAGGATGTGGGCAAGATTAAGAGAGCAGAACTTGAAAATAATGAAATATGTGCAAGAAAGGCTGCAAGAAGGTCTCATGAGGAAAGAAAAGCTTGCCTCCTCCCGAGCAACCAATATTCCCATCACTGAAACTGTTCAGACTCAAAACAGAGGGAAGAATAGACAAGGAGATGGCTCAACGCCCGCACAGGTTTATTGAGAAGAAAATCTGCAGAGAGGAGGAGCCTCCAGCCCAAGACAGAGACCCACCCTCTGGGTCTAGCACTTTCATAGTGAATTTGGGAATGTTGGAGCTGTCTGGTAGCAGTTGATGCAAAAGGAACTAATGGTGAGACGTGGAGAATGTGCAAAATAGGTCACAGCTGAAGAGCAGGAGGAAGCCAGGAGTATCTGTTCATACCCCTGATCTTTTCAAAACTCAGGTCTATTGCCAGCCAAATAAGTTATAGTGAATCCAGGGGAAGTAGTTGAGGTGTAAATGGCACTAGTCTGGGGCCTCAAGATAAGGACACCTGGCTGGCTATTCAGACCTAACACTGTCAACTTCAAAGGACTATCTCAACCCCTGTCTCATCCTTCAACCAGTGATAAATGCTGACTACCATCCACACATGACACTCACCCTCAACACCCCACCTCCATAGCACAGAAATTATAACACTTTTTTTCTAAGTAAATGACCCAAAAATCTTTTCCCTTTGAGTCATATAATTCTTGTTCTATCCGACGCAACAGATACTACGTACATATCTTGCTATTTAATTTTAGGCTGATTTAAAAATACAATTAAATACTCTTTAGTCACCTTGGCTATCATTTCAATGGTTAATGGGCACACATGGCTGATAGCTAGTAGACAAGCAGATAACATTCATCATACAGACATCTTTAGTTCTGGGCCTAGGGGATGAAGGATTGGCTTGGTGCTCATGTCAGGCTGGTAGAGTCAGAATTGTTTGGTACCAGAGTCTGTTGTTAGAAGTCTAATATTTCTTCTAACACTTCATTTCTGTAAGTGAGCCTGAGCCATTGTTTAATCTGCTCCTGCCTTTTCACTCATACAATGTTTTGCTTTCTGTCGTGCACCTACTGACCTTGGATCCTGCCATCTGAGCCTTTCACACCAGGCTTAGGACAACAACCCACCTTCTTGTTACCTCACTTTCAGAGAACGTAAAATGAATCCTCTATAACCAAATTAAAGTTACAGTGCACCATATTGGAGATAATGCCAGGAGAAGATAGGAAAGGTGGTAGAATAGGAAACATTATAGCAGAACTCCATGAGATTTGGAAGCAAGAGAAGTTTGTTTAATACTGAGGATTAACCCCAAGGCAATAAAACTACATATTAACATCTACCAAGGACATCTTTTAAGAACATATGAAAGTCATCCATATGATGCATATAAGGTCATGAAGGTGAGGGTTTTTTTAACAATACAATCATTATCCACTCTAAAAAAAATCCTTCCAAAAAGACAGTCAGGAAAACAAACATCTTTGTTACTGAGTACACATGAAACCAACATGATACACATAGGCAATCAGCTAAGAGACTCTTGTCAAGCCAGAAATAAATCAATCTCAACTTTTTATAGATTCAAGCAGATGCCTCCTATGCCATACACTGTCGAGAGATAACTAGTCAGTCCTCAAGTAAAAGGACTCGACAATGTATCACATGTTGTCTGTCTTCATTTTTATGGAAATTGGGGTGACCATCTGTGCTAATTGGCTTCATACAAAAGGAAAAACAAATTTCTCACATCATCATGACAAGGGCAGTTTTGCAACTTGGAGAAAGGCATCTCTTGGAAGGCAGGCTCCTACCCTCTACTGAAACTGAGCAAGGGTTTCCTTTGCTGATAACATTTTCAAGAGACAATTCCCAAGTCCTTAGAAAAGAGACTCAAAGATTGTAATGCTGCAAGGAACCTTTGAAAAAATGTATGTGCCAAAGAAAGAAACATTACAACAATGAAGAAAACAATTTGCAAAGACAAATACACAAAAGAAAATACTCCAAGAAAAAGTTCCTCACTTTGCTTTTATTACTTTTTAACATATAAAAGTTTAATTGATGATATATCTTGTTGAATTTTGAGAATGAAAATGGGATCTGGCATATGCTAGACCAGAAGAAATGATAGCTTAGTTTATGTCACCAGAAGGAACATGGACAGTATTCATTTACAATTGTTTGATAGTTAGCTATCTTGGTGTCTAAATCAACAAAGGAAGACAATTTGGCTAACCTAGCAAGTTAGCTGTTGCCTTACATTGTTGTTGTTGTTGTTGATTGTGGAGCTAGAACTAGGACCTGGACACTGTCCCTGTGCTCTTTTGCTCAACTCCTTTGAGCCACAACCCCAGGTCCAGTTTCTTGCGTGGTTAATTGGAAATAAGATTCTTACAAGGACTTTTCTGACTGGGATGGCTTCAAACCATGATCCTCAGATCTCAACCTCCTGCGCAGCTAGTATTAGAGGCATGAGCAGCCCGTGGCTGGCTCTTGTCTTGCCTTTTAAAAGGAATAAGTCAGTCTTTTATTTTTCATTTGTATTTGCCCTTAAAATCTTCATAAAAAATACATTAAGTCAAAGTTTGGCGTAACCACTTATAATGTCACTAATTATTGAGAAACTAAGTCTGAATTAAAGCTTTTAAACTGAAGATGATTTAAGAGTTTTTTTTCCTTTTTTTAAATGCATATAATTATTAGTACCAAAAAGACTGTCAATGGGTGGAGATTGCTGGGGTATCTTCTATGAGGATTAAATTGAAACATTTCTTTAGTGATTTAAGTCATTTATTCACAAATGACTGGAAATTAGCTGAAAATAATCTAAACATTTCAATATTTCCCTCCAAAATCTTGGTTTATTTTATATGTAGGGCAAATGCCATTTTATGAAACAAATATATTTTTATGTGTTTTGAAATAGTAACGAATAAAGTTGTGTTATATGACGCAAACAACAAACAATTTGTCATGGATTTATTGCCTTGTTATATAGATTTTATCCCATTTAGTATGTCTTGAAAATGTAATTTATGAAAATGTAATTTAGGAAAAGTCCATCATTTAGGAGAAGTCCCTAACACTTGATTTAAAATGTTGATTTCAACTCTTGATAAAATTATGATTTAGAAAAATTAAGAATTGCGCCATCACTCACTTTAAGGACCAGTTTGACTTGTGGGCTATATAATCAATGCATATTTCCATTCTCCCATAAAATACCTTAAATATCCTACTCAAGGAGTCAGAACAGCCCCAAGAATTATAATACTCACTAAAAATTAACCCAGCAAATCAG
Source organism: Dipodomys merriami (assembly GCF_024711535.1). Classification (NCBI taxonomy): domain Eukaryota; kingdom Metazoa; phylum Chordata; class Mammalia; order Rodentia; family Heteromyidae; genus Dipodomys; species Dipodomys merriami. Next base: position 74,609,254 of record NW_027206179.1, read on the forward strand.
TGGGTAAATATTTAAATGTTTGGACAAATGCAGTGGTTAGCTCATTATTTCAGGTATTTGGTGAGCTTCCGTGATGTAAGCTATATGAATGAAGATCTTTTAATAACTTTGATTCTGAATGGCTTTCACTGAATATAAATGTTAATTTAAATAAGGCCCGTCTGCTGTCTAATTTTCCTTCCTGTCTCTCTCCTTTAAGGTCATTGTAGACTAGATTTTTCCCTAGTCATCAAACTCTCTCTCATATCAATGCTGAGATTTCCTTTCCTACCCTCAGTCATCCCTTCAGTTCATTTTCTTCTCTTTCTTTGGGTCTGGCCTCAATCTCAGCAAGGCATAGTGTACGTTACCACTGGAATTCTGTATTACCAAATAGAAGACACTTCAAAATATCTGATTCAATGCAAGTGATAAGTTGTCTCATAAACAGTTCATTAAATAAATAAAAATTTCCAAGTAAGAATCACTTGCCTTGTTAGGAAGTCCTTCACTGGGCCAGGAGTAAGGAGTATGAATGTTCCCAAGTCATATTTTATATTCATATTCACCAAAGTGAATTAGCTGATCCTTTTTATAGCAAATAAGTTTAATTATTTAGTCACATTGTTAAAGTTGATAGCAAAACATCATAGGTTCTCTGATACCTTCATCTGCATAGAATAGAAATTTATCTTGCATGTGGTTATCTTTGTACTTTTGGACTGTAATACTTACAAAAGAGGCCTTTCCTAAAATGCTATATAGAAACATATTTTGAGTGAGGGAATGGGTGATATCATCCAAAAAGAAAGGTACTCCTTATCTCATTTATGTAACTGTAACCCCTGTGTACATCACCTTTAAAATAACAATAAAAGTTTAAAAATTAAAAAAATTAAAGGCCCTTTGAATCTATCTCCACTAATGTGCATATGCTTAAAAATGATTGGTTCAAAATGACAAATGCATTTTCTGTATGCTATGCACTGATTAGAGAAATACTTTAATAGAAGATATTTTTGCCTGAGCTATATCAGCTCTGACAAGGAGCTGGTTCTATATTTTGCATGATTGGACAAAGATTATTTTAAAGTCCACAGCTAATTTCATGTGTAGGAAATTGGCAGGATCCTAGACCATTCACCCAGAAAAATAGTCAACAGGAAGACAGAATCTATTTGTCTTGTAAACAGAAGTTGCCCTTGTGTACATTTTTCTTTACCTTAGGCTTTCCAGCAATATAAAGCCATAAAAACACTTAACCTAGCTTTGACTGGAGATAGCAGCAATCCACAAAGTTTTGACAGTAAAGATCAGTTAAGCCAAAGAAAGTCTCTCCACTTCAGAACTGTAAGACCATGGGCTTACAAACATGGGCTCTTCCAAAGTCTATGAGTGCAATTCCCCCCCCTCCACATGCTAATTTCCCAAAAACAATCTCTAACTCTACATGATTTGATCCCTACAGGACTTCCATTTAGGCTAATATTCCAACTGATAAGAGCTAATGGGTTGCAAGTTATTACCTCTTCCAAAAAACGTTTGCAATTTAAAGAGAAAAGGTAGGAAGATCAAGATGCTTGGCAGATGCATTCAAAGAAATGAATCTGTGATAAGACACTTTCACGAAGGCAAGGGAAATGATCTGTTAGATAGTCTTTCTGGTGTCGCCCAAACTGTATCACAGAAAGGAGTATACCACTTCACCCACTACTGGTTCTGCCCAGAAAACAAAAGTTGCTGGGCTGACACTTCTTTTTGGATCATGTGTTTGAAGGTAAGGAGAATGGTCTGTAGAATAAAAGGAAAATGTTTATGATCTAAAACTTTGTCACTGAGAAAGAAGCTATTGACCACTGAATTCTTAGAAGAAAAAAATGTTCTACTGTATATCACCCATCCTTCCAAATTGCAAAATTGATAATAACACACAGATTTCACCCATTTTTTCTCCTTACTTCTGAGATTTCGCTCCCCATTCCTCTTTTAAACCTGGTTGCTTTCCATTTGTCAATCTAGTTTCCTACCAGCTCTCATGAAATAAGAAGGCTTTTTCAAAAGATAAATGTTTATTTTCCCACTTGGCTTCCCATTCCTACCTACAACAAGAACATCCGGTGAGTCCAATTTGAAATAAGATATACATCTGAATTTGCATCTCATTTGTAGAAACTGCCTGGGCACATTCATTTTGCATCCAGCTCCCTGTGCTTTTCATTAATTCCTTTCTCAGCTTCTCCCTGTGGTCCACCTACCTGAGTGAGTAGCTCCATTTCACTCCTATCTCAAGCTTTCTCTGCAATGTAAAACCATTAGCAAATAATGGTAACCCAGCAGCCTTCATTATTTCCATAATGGAATCCATCAAGGTCAGCCACTGATGGCTATTAATGACTACTTCGTTGATAAATAGGGGGCAACTGCAGTAATACTCACTTTAAGCAAATAAAATATATTCTGATTAAGATTCTACCCAGTGGGAATCCAATTAAGCCTGGATGGAAGAACTCACTGAGGATCTCGACTTAAGAACATATTGCAGAAATCAACACCGTTGAGATTTGACTTCTCATTTCAATAAAGGTCTTCCCTTTCTTTGGGAGTAGTAAAACATTGTATTTCACCCAAAAATCCAAAATTAAAAGAAAGTGATTGTTTTATGATCCTCCCTTGCTCTAACCCTCTCTAGCTTCTGACCCTAACACAACCCCATGCAAACAGCTCCACCCATTCATTTACCATCACTGGCATAATCATTTTGCTTTCATATGAACCCAATTTGTTCATCATTAGCCCTAGAAACTTGTATTAATCGAATTATTATGGAAGTTTCCATGCATTATGTAGTAAAATAAAGTACCATTCTGGCTTTGAAAGTCTAGCTAGGAATAGAAGTCTAGCTAGGAATGACAGCAAAACTATTTATGAACATGCACAGCACAGACAAACACCAATTTGAATAAATCAGAGCTAGGGCCTGCTGGGCCACATGTTAAGCCTTTAGTTGTGGGTTATGGAAAATTCCAAGGGCTTCTAGGAGAAAGTAGAGATGTGGATGGGTAAGGAGAAGTTGGAAGAGGGGGAATAGGGAATATGCACTTCTAGAGCTCTGAGCAGTGGCTACTGGAAACGAGCACCAAAGTTGTTCAAATGGTCACAGAAATGACACCAGCTGAAAAGAGTTTTGGAAACAGTATTCTTTACTTCTCTACAAGTAATGACCAGTATTATGGAATGGTAATTATTAATCAGACACAATGCTGCTGTTGGTAATAGCCAGGTACAGAATCTGTCAGGACTTTCATCCTCAAGACAAAGTGGGAGCTAAAGACAGTACATAAACAACTTACACAATTTATAGGTAATGAGGGGTATGGGTGAACAGGACACCATGTGATAATAATAATAATGGAACCTATTTTGAGAAGGTATTCAGGGAAAAAGAAATAGTCCAATCTTCTCATAATTGGTCTGATTTAGTCACATTTCCAGGTTTTACTCAGCCTAATTTCCAAAACAAAGATTATGTCCCTCTTCTGCTGAGAAGTCTTTGCTTGGTTCTTTCATAGTTCTGCATACACAGAATAGGACATGCGAGGTGCCTCAGAAACGAATCCCTGGTTTCTTCTGTCTCCACCTCCTATACCACCCACAGTTCCCTTCCTCCAATGTAACCCTTCTGCAAAAGGCACCTCTGCCCTCTCATCACCTGACCACTCCTCATCCTTCAAAACTCATCTCCACCCTCCCTCCTTCCTGCATGCCCCCCTCCTAAGAGCTGTCTCAGTGATGGGCTTATCCTGGTGAAATCTCCAGCACTTCCCTTCTGTAGATTCTAGCATCCTGTTTATCAAGTAGCTTTTACTAGGACATATTTCAGCACTCCAGATGACTAAGTGCAAAAGAGTCATTACCTTTCTTCCTAAACTTGCTTCTCTCTCTTTCTCTCTCTCTCTCTCTCTCTCTCTCTCTCTCTCTGAATTTTTATGTTCAAAGCCTCTAATCTTCATTTTCTCCCTTTTAGTTACATCCAATTAATCAGTAAATTCTGCCAATTCTATCCCCTAATATCTCAGGAGCCCTCCATTTCCTTTTGTTCTTTCTCAGCCTATTGCTTCCCCCCGCCCCATCCACCCAAACTTTGCCACTGCTGCCTGTCACCGCCTACCACCTGTTTACTGCATCATCCTCTTCACTGGTCTAGCTCCTTCCTAATCCATCCTCTGCACAGCCAGGCCATTTATCGCATCATTTCTGTCCTCCATCTAAAACCATTTAATAGCTGCCCGTTGCCCTCAGGACAAAGTTAAAACCTCTTAAATGGCTTGCAAGGCCCTTTCGGATGTGGCTTTCACATGCCACTCTGGTTCATCACTCTCTTGAGCATCCTTACCTCCTATTGAGTTACTTTTAGCTCTTATTATATGCTGTGCTTTCTTGCCTCTGGGGCATTTATCCAATTTGTGTGGATAAAGTCTTTATATTCTTGAGAGCTTCTGCTATTACTTTCTAAGCAAAGATTTCCTGATCAATTCCCAAATCCAAGGCATGTGCCCCCTCACTGGCTGATGGTGATCAGAAAGCTTGGATGTTCTCTTAATTCATATACTGAAGTCTGCTTGGCAGTGCAGTGATATTAGGGGGTAGGGATTTTGAGACATGATTAAATCATGAGCTACAAATGCCTCCAATGGAACTGTAAGCTCCACGGCGACAAGAAGAGTTGCTATTTTGGACCAAGCTAGACTCAGCACTTTGCTTCATATCTAACACTTAAAAGATATTTAGTAAATATATCTGCCAGCTATACATAAACCAGCTATAGATACAGTCTTTCTGAGAAAATGTGGTGGTACATAATGTTGTGAAACTTTATAAGCAAGTCAGAAAATTATTTTTATCCATCCGGACTTGATTGTAGCTTGGCAATGTAGACTTCTTGGTTGTAACACTAGTCCCTGGGAGGCTGAGGCTGGAGGACCACAAATTCAATACTAGCTTGAGATACTGTGTAAGATCCTGTCTCAAAAACCAAACAAAGGGGCTGGGAAGGTGGCTAAGTGGTAGAGTGCTTGCCTTGCATGCCTGAGGTCCTGGGTTTGATTCCTCAGCACCACATAAGCAAAAAGAAAAAAAAAAAACAAACAAAGTAGGCTGTAAGTGTTTTTAAAGGCATTGTTTTGTGGGTTTTAACATTTAGATGTCCCTCTTTTAGTAGTTCAAACCCACTCAGATTCCTGACTCTTTGTACTAAAATTTCACAATAATCTTAACTTTAAAAAAAAAAAAGAATGACCATCTTAGATAATCTGATGGCCATTCAGCCTCAGTATTTCCTTACTCAGAGCAAGAGCAGCCTGCTGGAGGGTGGTGTGCTAATCCTTACTTTCATAAGTTTTAACGCGTAACCATTGTCCACACCCATATATGAGACCTATATCCCAGAATGCATGAGGATAGGCAAGCCTCATAGCCACTTAAAAGTCTTTTTGCCCATTCAAAATATTACTGTTATTTTCTACTTCTTGAATTTCATGACCTTGTAGTACTTGTAGTAAGTACCACTCTCTTACAATATTTCTTTCCTGCTTCTCTTTGTTAGGAAATAAATAAAAGGGAAGTGATTGGCCTTTGTTAGGAAATAAAAGTGAAGTTTCACTGGAAAGACAGAGCATTGTATCTAGGTATTGCATTTGCTTCAGATCTTCTAAATTATCCATGAGCTAGATTAGAAATCTTTGAGGGATTAATGTCTTGCTTTTCATTTTAATGAAATGGTATACAGAGAAATGAAGTTGGGTACTCTCACAAAAGGGGTGAACATTATTGACAGGGAATTCAGTAAAAATAGCTTAATCTTGCTCTCGATCCACTACTAGAAAACATTCAGTCTTCTAAGATAAATGCATAGATAAGCAAAGACAGAACAGGGCAAAGAATGGATTTGTTCTAATCCACACAGTCTCTAATTTCACCATTTTGGATGGTACAAAACATAGCAACCTAGAACATTTAATGCAAGTTGATAAATGCTAAGGACCCTCTGCTTCAATCCCCAAGTGTGTTTCAAACTTTGGGCATTCTTACTCTGGGAGCCGCTACGTATCAATCTCATGCATTAATATGACACATTAAATATGTTATGAGCTGGGAAAGTGGCTCAGTGGTAGAGCGCTTGCCTTGCATGCCTGAGGCCCTGGGTTCAATTCCTCAGCACCACATAAGCAAAAAGAAAAAAGCCGGAAGTGGCGCTGTGGCTCAAGTGGTAGAGGCTAGCCTTGAGCTGAAGAGCTCAGGGATAGTGCCCAGGCCCAGAGTTCAGGCCCCATGACCAGACCAAAAAAAAAAAATGTTACATATTCAGTCATCAGAGCTGGTCTGCCTGGTATAGGTGATGATATTATATATTTAAGTTGAATGATTAACTCTAAGATTGCTCTTTTTTAAAATTGGCTCCGACATTTCTTTTTCCCCAGATCTAAAAGTTTTCATCAGGCTCGCAGCACACCAAATATTCTGACTTGCCTACCAGCCATCCTCTTCAAGGAGGGAAAGCTTTAGGGTTGACTCCATTCACATTTTTCCTGGCTGCAGGGAATGAAGAGTAACCCAAATGCAAAGGGGCAAGACAAAGCAACATAGTGTCCAGCATGTTTCTGATTGGACATCCCTTCCCCTCCATTTCCCACCCAAACAAGAAGGAAATGCCAAATTGAAAGCAGCACCACCACCCACCCATGCCTTCCCCAAAGAAACTTGTATGTCCTACACACTTCTACTGGCTAGAAGGTTCCATCTGTGAAACTTCCCTTTCTGAAGGGCAGAATGGTTAAATATCTAGTTTTTGCATGTCAGCCTAAGAATTCAATAAGAGTCCTAGAATTTGACCAGTTTATTTCTCCTAGAAGGCAGGGAGAGAAAATGCTGGTAAATTGTTTCCTATGGTTGTGATAGCAAAGTACCCCAAATTTATTGGCTTCAAAATAACGTTTCTTTGCTCACAGTGACATCAAGTTATCAGAAGAAACAGTTTAACATCCTTCTCTTAGTTGTGGGGGTTTGTTGGTAATTCTTGGTATTGAAGCTAAAGCACCTAGTCTCTGCTTTCAAGTTCACAAAGTGTTATAGCTCTGTGCATGCATGTCTGTGTGTGTGTGTGTGTGTGTGTGCGCGCGCACGCGCGCGCATGCGCGCGCCAGTCTTGGGGTTTGAACTCAAGGCCTAAGTGTTATCCCTGAGCTTTCTTTTGACAGTCCTGGGGCTTGAACTCTGAGTCGGGTGCTGTACCTAAGCTGCTTTTGCTCAAGAAGTGTGTTCGATCATTTGAGCCACAGCACTGCTTCTGGCTTTTTTGAGTCATTCATTAGCAATATTCAAGTTTCCTGCCCGGCTGGCTTTGAACCACAATCCTCATATCTCAGCCTCCTGAGTGGCTAGGATTATAGGTGTGAACCACCAGCACCCTGCTTATCCCTGAGCTTTTTGCTCAAAGTATTGCTCTACCACTTGAGCCACAGCTCCACTTCCACATTTTTGAAGATAAAGAGTCTTGGTCTCCTGAGCAGCTAGGATTACAGGCATGAGCTGCTAGTGCCCAGCTCATATCTCACTTACATCCTGATTTCCCCCTTCTGTATGGTTACCTGTTATGCTCGCTTGGTGCCACCCTAAAGACTTGACCTTAACTTGCTATTTCCAAAGAAGATTGCCTTCACAGCTATCCTGGTGATTAGGACATAATGTTTTCTTGGAAAATACTTGATCCTACATATAACAGGGTAATAGGGATCCATGATCCCCTGGCCAAAGTACTGTTCTTATGTTGCCTTTGATGTTATCAAAATGCTAACTATATTACCATTGTTGCCTAGGACTCTCTATTGGCTTTTATAATTAGTCACAAAGATCTTAAAACTCACGGGCAAATTTTAGCCTGAAAAAGAGCCAAAGAGAGATAAGACCAGTCCTAGATTATTATTATTTTATTCCAAACTGAGCCCAAAGTCACTATTAGAAACCTTGACTATGAAAATCTAATAGTTACAACTCATCCAAGCCTAAAATGAACTAAGTTATATAAGCTCCGTTATGTGACCCTCCTGACGTGCAATAGGAAAGAAGTCTAATACAGCAAATGCTAACAAAGTCTAATAAACAATCCTAACAGAGGGAAGGAGGCCAAGGTGTAACTCCAAGGCATTGAGGAGCACCTGAGCTTGGGCTTTGCTGTGCTGCCTATTAGTCCGTTCTGTTATTCCTATGTAGCTGACGACCCTGTTGTCAGCATCAGTAAAGACTGTCACGTACAGAGGGTGTTTTTCCATTTAATTTTATTTAATCCTCCCCACAGCTATGAAGGAATGAAGCTTGTTTGGTTAGCTAAGAATCACATGTACACTTGGCATGACAGGGATCCCTAGCCTTCCTCCCCTATTCCTCCAGTAGTGTTCCAATACACAACATGCAAGGTGCTGAGGACCAAGACTCCACCCCCAGGATTAGTCAGCTAGTTTTCTTTTTTGTCTTGCAGGATTACAATTAAAGCGACACTCCCAGTCCTGTTCAGAACACACAGTTAATAGCATTACAAACTGCCTCCAGCAAACTCAACAGAAGGATTAAAGAATCTTAGAGCTCACCAAAAATTGAAAGAATCTCTAGGGGATCAGATGGTCATTAAGTCCACACCTGAAAATGTGAAAGATCTATGACCCAGAAAGGAGGAGAACTAAGAGCCACAGAGTAGACGGTGCCTGAGTGTAGTGTCAATACTGCTCTTTGCAGCGATCTACCACCTGGTAATCCTGGCAATACAAAGACAGCAGTGTTGCTCCAGCATCTTCTCCAGCCTCGGTAGCTTCAGGAGGGGGCTTAGATGCAGATCTCAACTTCAGCTTCACATCAGAATCATTTGGGGGCGTTTTAAAGTATTCCTGTGGCTCAGCCTCTCCCGAGACTTAAAATGTCAGGATCCTTATGCAACTCCATCTAAGGTGTCAGTACTTTCTTAGCCAAGAATCAGCAAGAACACAGTAGGGACGAGAGCAATCAGATAGCATCTGAGCTCTCTTCTACCCCCAGCTTGAGGATTAGAGCACTTTGAGCTAGTCAGCTGACCATGGAGATATCTGTAATTGAATGCTAGAGGACCTCTGACCTGAAACCCACCCTCCTCCCTATTCAAGACCACCAGGAAGGATATGGGTAAGGCCTTAGCCAGAAAGCCATTCTCCTGATATAACTTCCATATTACTCAAGGCCGCCAATGCTTCCCAAAGTCATAGGTAAATTTCCTAGACATATGAGAAACTCAATGTAAATAAAAGATCAATAAGTAGAGGAACTAGCCACCTATTTAGAAGTTGTCACGCACCAGACCGAAGGGCAAAATATTATATTGTCACAAACCACAAAACTGCAAACAAGGGCTGGGAAGGTGGCTCAGTGGTAGAGCGCTTGCCTTGCATGCGTGAGGCCCTGGGTTCGATTCCTCAGCACCACATAAGCAGAAAAAAAAAGCCGGAAGTGGTGCTGTGGCTCAAGTGGTAGAGTTCAGGCCCACAACCGGACTCAAAAAAAAAAAAAAACTGCAAACAAAATATGTTCACATAAAAATTAACAAGATTTTTATAAGAAAAGAAACCTACTGGAAAAAAATTACTTTAAATGACATTCAAATGATTTCAATAAGTTGTGAAACTGTTCTATTTCTCCCCGATTGACTGTTTTAACTCAAAAGTTAAATTTTAGAAACTCGACAGTTCTAACTAAAATGTTTACAGAATAGAAGTTCATCAAATCCATTGTTTGCATGTGGAAGGGTTGGGGAAAAAACACCTTCCTATCACACTCGCTTAGCCACAGCTGTAGCTTATATTTTGCTAGTGAAAAGAAAGGTACTGCACCACCATACACTTTTCATATTAAAAGACAACTTTTCTTGTTCACAGAAAGGTCTAAGAGGTACTACATAGAACTAAATGGCATCAAATCTGGGACTTTTTGTTTGTTGGTTGGGGTGTTTTGTTTTGTTTTGTTTTTTGCCAAAGAATGTTAAGCAAATACCTCTCCAAAAGCTCAGCTGTTAAGACAAAGCTACAATCTCAAGTATGTGAAAACTTGCCCTCGTTACAGCTGACCTAGAGCCCCACTGCCTAACCCCGGCTCAGTATCCTCCAGAAGCCAGCAACGCCAAGTATGAAATCTAACAGAGCTGGCTGAGAGCACTCGCTGCCTAGCACCCCTGTGACAACGACCACAAGCTCAAGCAGTACTTTTATTATTGCCCTACACCTCAAATGTATTACTTACAGTTCTGGAGAAATCCACAACAGGTCACACTAGGCCAACACCAAGGTGTCAGCAGGACTATATCCTTTCTGGAAACTCGAGGAAGAAAAGGTCACTTGATACATTTATCTAGAGGTCACTCACACTCCTAGCCTCGGTCCCCTGACTCCATCTTCAAAGCCAGGCAGTTCAAGCACAGCCACACTCTCTAGAGCCCTCTTCTACTTCTAAAGAAACTCCTGATTATAATATCCCCACCTGCATCATCAGCGGTACTCACCCTATGTTTAAGGTCAGCTAAGATTTGGATCCTTAATTCACATCAGCAATCTCAGTTCCACCTGTGTAACACAACTAAGTCACAGGTCCTAGAGTTAGATGCAGACATCTAGACAGCGTCATTATTTTACCTAGTACAAAATATATCAGGTTCAACCATTTTGCAGGGTCAACTAAAAAGCCCTCATATTACTAGGTGCAGCTTCATTGTAAAACAGCCTCACATCTGCCCCGCTGTGACCAGAATATGGCTAGAGGGAGCATATATCCTGCAGTTAATCTAGACATCCTGTCAACATAAGGGTTAGTAAAGGATTTCTCAGAAGCTCTAGTCTCCTATCACAGACATTTAATGTTAGCAAAATCTTGCCTGACTTGCTTTAAGTGCATCAGTGTACATTCAATTACCCAACAAGTAGACTTCTCCCTGGATATTTTGCTGTGTGTGTGTGTGTGTGTGTGTGTGTGTGTGTGTGTGTGTGTGTGTGTGTGTGTGTGTGTGTGTGTGTGTGTGTGTGTGTGTGTGTGTGTGTGTGTGTGTGTGTGTGTGTGTCCCAGAAATTATCAAGTAACTCATCCTTTTTCATTTTCCTACATCTCCTTATATATGATTATGAATTTTATTGCTTTTTCTTTTCTTTTCCTTCGTGCTGATCATAAGCCTTGAATTCAGAGTCTAGGTGCAGACTCTGGTCATTTTTCTCCCTCAAATCTAGCACTCTACTACTTGAGCCACACCTTCACTTCCAACTTTTTAATGGTTAATTGGAGATGAATCTAATAGACTTTCCCAACTGGCTTCAAACCAAAGTCTTCAGATTTCAGAGAAGCCAGAGATTACAGGTGTGAGCCACCGGTGCCCAGCAACTTTTATTTCTTAATGAAGTTTTTTTCTTTAAAAAAATTCTTATTATTATAAAAGTGATGTACAGAGGGGTTACAGTTATGTAAGTCAGGTAAAGAGTACAGTTCTTTTTGGACAATATCACCCCTTCCCTCACTCTTTCCCAGTTGTTCCCTCCCATCCCGGTCCACAAGTTGTATAGTTCATTTTCAACATAGTCTCCACTGAGTACCATTGCTGCATTTGTTCACCCTTTTTCCTTCCATTTCTGTGCCTCCCCTTGTACTCCTAATGACATATAAATGAACAAACAGAATAAAAAGAAAGAAAACAAAAACAGCAGAAAAGAAAAAAACCTATTGTTTCCATTTCCTGCAGTTCGATAAATGCTATTTTGTATGATCAGATGGGTGGGCATTATGCCTTTCGGTTCCTCTCCTAAGAGTATCCTCCTTGGGTTTCACTGCATGGAAATGCCTAGAGATTTGCATGATTTATTATGTCCTGGTGTGTTTTAGATCTAGTTCCTGAATATGAGAAAAAAACATGGGCCTTTTTTTCTCCCTGATTTTGGTTTACCTCACTTAACATGATTTGTTCTAGGTCCATCCGTTTTCCTGCAAATGACATACTATTATTCTTTTTTGTGTGTGAAAATACCACACAGAGGGGTTACAATTACATGGGCAAGGTAATGAGCATATTTCTTATCAAGCATTGTTACCTCCTCCTTTGTTTCCCCTTCCCATCCCTTCCCATTTCCGCCCCCCCAACCAGCCAAAGTTGTAAAGTTCATTTTCACATAACGTCTTGTACATCTCATTGTTATAGTTGGTCCACCTGTATCCCTATTTAAACAATTTGTTTTTTCCCTTCCCCTCTACAAAGTATACCAACATCAAATACAGTGAAAACAGGGGTTATTCTTCCTAATGGCTAGGTAAAATTCCATTGTGTATAGGTACCACATTTTTCTTTTGATTCACTCATCTACTGTAGGGCATCTGGGTTGTTTCTACAATTTGGCTATTGTGAATAGTACAACAATGAACATGGATGTGCAGGTATCTTTATGGTATCCTGGCTTGTGGTATTCTGACTAGATGCCCAGGAGTGGTATGACTGGGTTGTCAAGAAGATCTGTGCTTAGTTTTTTAAGGAACCTCCAGACCTCTGTCCAGAGTGGTTGTACTAGTTCACATTACCACCAACAGAGCAGTAGGGCTTCTTTCTCCCACATCCCTGCCAAAATTTGTTGCTGTTGCAATTCACAATGTTGGCCAATCTAACTGGGGAGAGATGGAATCTCAGAGTTGTTTTGATTTGCTTTGCTTTATGACCAGGAATGATGAGCATTTCCTCTTGTGTTTCTTTGCCATTCTTACCTCTTCTGAGAAGTCTCTCCTTAGCTCCTTTGCCCATTTATTATTGCTTCATTTGCTTTCAGACGGGTTAGTTTCTTGAGCTCCTTGTATAATTAGGGTATTAGGCCTTTGTCTGATGCATTGCTGGTAAAGATCTTCTTCCAGTTTGTTGGCTGCCTTTCTAGTTTAGTAACTATGTCCTTTGCTGTGCAGACTTTTAGTTTGATGTAATTCATTATTTCCCTGGGACTCTTCAAAACAAGGTTCTGCCTGTGTCTATGAATTCTAGCATTTCTCCTGTTCCCTCTTGTAGTAATTTCCAAGTTGCAGGTCTAATGTCAACGTCTTTTGATACACTTAGAGTTGATATTTGAGAAACAGGAATCCGCTTTGGGTTTTCTACATATGGAGGCCTATTTTTCCTAGCACTAATTATTGAAGAGGCTATCTTTTTTCCACTGTATATCTTTGGTTGGTTTTATTTCTGGGTCTTCTACTCTGTTCCATTGATCATCAGGTCTATTTTTATGCCAATACCAAGCTGTTTTTGTTATTATAGCCCTGTTATATAAATAAAGTTTTGGGATTGTGGTATCACCAGGATTACATTTTTGCTTAGAATTGCCTTTATTTGAGGTCTTTTGTTGTTCCAAATGAATTTTTGGATTGTTTTCTCTATTTCCATAAAGAACTTCATTGGGATTTTGATGGGGATTGCGTTAAATTTGTAGATCATTTTTGGCAGTATGTCCATTTTCACAATATTAATTGTACTTATCATGAACATGGAATGTCTTTCCATTTCCTGATGTCATCTTTTTTTAATATTTATAGTTTTTGCTAAAACAGTCTTTTGCTTTGTGGTTAGGTTTATTCCTAGATATTTTTGAAGCTATTTAAAATTAGTTATTTTCCTGATTTTCCTCTCTGTTTGTGTGTGTGTGCGCGCACACACACACACACAAGCATACAGAAAGGTTACTGATTTTTGTGGTTTGATATTGTATCCTGCTACTTTGCCAAAGTTATCAATCAGTTCTAGGAGTGTGGAGATGAAGTCTTTTGGATCCTTTAGATAAGATCATGTCTCCCTCTGCAATTAAGGATAGTTTGACTTCTTTTCTTATGTGAATCCTTTTTATATCTTTTTCTAGCATGATTTTTTTGGCTAGGACTTCCAGAACTATATTGAAGAAGAATAGAGAGAATGGACATCCTTGCCTTGTTCCTGATTTTAGAGGAAATAGTTTTAGTTTTTCACTGTTTTCACAGTATGATGTTGGCTGTAGGTTTCTCATATATAGCCTTTATTATTTTGAGGTCTGTTCCTTCTTTTCCTAGCTTCTCCAGAACATTTTTTTTATTGTGAAAATACTGTACAGAGGGGTTACAATTACATGGGCAAGATAGTGAGCACATTTTTTATCAAGCATTGTAGCCTCCTCCTTTGTTTACCCTTCCCATCCCTTCCCATCCTCCCTCCCCTCCCCACCAATCCTCCCACCCCCCCCAAGTTGTAAAGTTCGTTTTCGACATGAAAACTTGTACTTCTCATTGTTGCAACAGGTCCACCTGTATCTTTATTTAAACGACTTGTTTTTCCCCTTCCCCTCCACAAATTATACCGACATCAAATACAGTGAAAGCAGGGGTTATACTGTGGGGGAGGGACATAAAAAGAAACTAAGAAATAATCGTATAATTGCGTTAGAAACAAATGCATGAAAGAAAAAAACATTTAAAATACATATCTTAGGGTTCATTTTCCGAACATCACCTTATCTGACCTTTTCTGCTTGACTCATACATATACTAGATATTGCAAATAAGGGAAATCATGGGACCTGTGTTTCTTTGGGCTTGGCTTACTTCACTTACTGTAATTTTTTCCAAGTCTTTCCATTTCCTAACAAATGGGGCAATGTCATTCTTTCTGATGGAGGCATAGAATTCCATTGTGTATATATACCACATTTTCTTGATCCATTCATCTACTGAGGGGCATCTGGGTTGGTTCCATATCTTAGCTATGGTAAATAATGCTGCAATAAACATAGTTGTGCTGGTAGCTTTAGTGTAGTCTTGTTTGTAAATATTTGGATAAATGCCCAAAAGTGGGACTGCTGGGTCATAGGGGAGCTCTATGTGGAGTTTTTTGAGGAACCTCCATACTACTTTCCAAAGTGGTTGAACAAGGTTACACTCCCACCAACAATGAAGTAAGGTTCCCTTCTGCCCACATCCCCTCCAGCATCTGTTGTTATTAGAGTTCTTGATTATAGCCATTCTAACTGGGGTGAGGTAGTATCTCAATGTTGTTTTGATTTTCATTTCTTTTATGGCTAGGGAGGTTGAACATTTCTTCATGTGTCTATTGGCCATCCTTCTTTCTTCTTCAGAGAAGTTTCTCTTTAAGTCATTAGCCCACTCTCCCTCTTTGCAGATGACATGATCTTGTATTTAAAGAATCCCATAGACTCCACTCCCAAATTACTCAAGCTGATTCAAAACTTTGGCAAAGTAGCAGGGTATAAAATTAACCCCAAAAATCAATGACTTTTCTGTTTGCCAACGATGAGAAAAGTGGGGCTGAAATTAGGAAAGCAACTCCATTTGTAATAGCCCCACAAAAAATAAAATGCCTAGGAATTAACTTAACCAAAGAAGAGAAGGACCTCTATGATGAAAACTTAAAAAACTTGGAAAAGGAAATCAAAACAGAACTTAGAAAATGGGAAAAACTCCCCTGCTCCTGGATTGGCAAGATTAACATCGTGAAAATGGCAATACTTCCCAAGGCTATCTACAAATTCAATGAGATACCTATCAAAATTCCAAGCTCATTCTTCAAGGAAATAGAAGAGGCAATCCAAAAATTCATATGGAACAATAAAAGACCCTGAATAGCAAAAACAATCCTCAACAGAAAGAACACTGCTGGAGGAATATCAATATCAAATTTCAAACTCTACTATAAAGCCATAGTAATCAAAACAACTTGGTACTGGCAAAAGAACAGACCTCAGGACCAATGGAATAGAATTGAAAACCCAGAAATGAACCTACAGACCTATAGCCATCTAATCTTTGATAAGGGAGCTAAAAAAATAGAATGGAAGAAAGACATCCTCTTCAGTAAAAGCTTCTCCAGAACTTTTAACATTCATGGATGCTGGGTTTTGTTCTTGTCCTTGGCTCTGTTGATGTGATATATTACATTTACTGATTTACATATGTTAAACCAGCTTTGCATCTCTGGGATAAAAACTACTTGACCAAAATGTATGATTTACTTTGGTTACTTGCTGATTTCTGTTGGCTAGTATTTTATTCAAGGGCTATACATCTGTGTTCATCAGAGAGATTGGTTTATAGTTCTCTTTTTTTTTTGTTGAATCCCTACCTGTTTTAGGGATAAGAATGAATGATTCTGGCTTCATAAAATGAGTTTGAAACTGATCCTTCTTTTTCTATTTCATGGTTAAATTTGAGGAGTACTGGTATTAGTTCAACTTTAAAAGTCTTATAGAATTCAGCCATGAATCCATCGGGACATGGGCTTTTCCTTACTACAAGACTGCTGATTACTTCCTCAACCTCATTGTGCATTATGGGCCTGTTTAAGTGATTTATATCTCTTCTTGGTTCAGCTTAGGTAGATTGCATATCCCTAGGAATTTGTCCATTTCTACTAGATTTTACATTGGAGGAGGTTTTTAAAGTAGTCCTTCATAATCTTTTAGATTTCTTGGATGTTGTTGTAATGTTTTCTTTGGCATCCCTGATTTTCTTGATCTGAGTCTCTTCTTTATCAATTTAGCCAGTGATCTGTCAATTTTATGAATAAGAAGATAGAAATGTTACATACCTCAATGAAGGTATGTGATAAAAATAGGTTTTTATATTATAAATTGCTTCCATAGTCTCAAAAAAACCTAGCCTGAATAAATGGAACCATAAAGCCGATAGCTATGATTTTACTACTATGATTTTACACACACACACACACACACACACACACACACACACACACACACACATTCACAAAACTAGACATAGCCTCTGTACATCCAGATTCAACAATGCAGAATCATCTCTAATATCATCTAGATGTTAAGCTAGAAAAAAAAAGCATTCACTACCAGCACAGGTTAACTGATGGTAACTACCAACTAGTGGGAAGTCATAAAAGAAAATAAATATCATTTAAAAAATAGAGAAGGGACTTATCATATTGTTTTTTAAATGTTGTTCTGGGGTTGCCCTGAAAGACTTGCAATAAAATATAACTGCTCTTTATCATTAATTTCTTGAGAACTAGGTTCCCTACCATACTAATTTTTGTTTCTCTCTTATGAGAAGGCCTTCATCTGAATAGCACCTCAATGACTCTAAATGTGAAGTTAATATTTCCCATGGTACAGTACAGATAAAGGCGGTCTGGACTCATGAAAAAGAAAAAAACACTGCACAGCACCCAACATCAGTTTATCAGTTTCAGGCTCCAGAGCTTATGATGATTCAGGATCTAAGAACCAAGCCTAAGCATTATGACTTTTGTGAGGGCATCTCTTCTGAAATGAAGGAGTTTGGCTCTGAGCCTGGGACCTAAACTGTGCAGAAAAAAGGCTATAGATTACAAAAGAGCCGAGACTATGTCTGAAACCAAACTGAGGATTGCTCAGAATCCTCATGCTCCCACTCCAGGGTGACTTTCGTTAGGTTACTTAATCTCTTAGTTTTCTCATGGGCAGTGAGAGGCGGATAATGAAAATACTACCTCACAGCCTGCTGGAAGGAGCAAGTGAGGCTAACTTGTATAAAGCACATAGCATAGTGCCTGAAACACTGCACATAAATCCTCACTGTGAATATAATGTTTGTGATTTTATTATCATCACCACCACCACATAGTCCTCCCTGATGCAAGATAAGTCTGCAAATATTAAAAATCAAAGAACCTTTATGAACTAGGACTTGCAAGAAAGCATAACGCCAATTAACTATTATGTCCCCTTATCTTCTACAAAGCCCAAATTTGTCAGAATTGAGGACACCTACTATTTAGTTATAATTATTTTCTCCTCTTTTTTAATGTGTGTGTTGCATGTGTTCCCAAAGACCTCTGTATTTGTTTGTCCATTATTCCACAATCTTCATTTAGTGCTTACTATTTTAAAACTATGCACCAGGCCCTATTTGAGGAAAAAAAATCTTTCCTTTTTTGGGTCTCCCATGCATGGAGACAAACCATCAACTAGCAAACCTACCAACAGAATGGTTTTGAATAGTGGCAAATGCTAGTAGGGAAAGAAACAAGGGCAATACACTTCAGATTCCCTATTACACTAAGGCTAATTTAGGCTAAGTGGTCAGTCAGGAAGAACCCCTGGGAAAAAAGAGCACTTCAGTGGCTATAGATTAAGGAAAAGACAGCCTGGGGAATAGCAATGGAGAGAGTATCTAGAGATGAAAGTAGTCAATCCCAAGTCCCTACTCAGGTAAGCCACCTATGGGACTGAAGAGCCAGGAATTAGGCCATGCAGCAAAAGTATAGGACAAGTGGGAGTGACCAGAGACCAGGAAGGAAAGGAAGTTCGACCATGTCATGGAAGCCCGTAAGCAGGTAAGGCATTTGGATGTTATTCCAAGTGCAGTGGAGCAGGGTGCAAGGAGTTCAAGCTGACGATGTATAGACAGGAAAGTCAGACACTAGCAGCTCATGTCAGGTAGCTGAGATTTTGAAGATTTCAATTCAAAGCCTGCCCAGGCAGGAAAGTCTGTGAGACTCTCATTTTTCACTTAACCACCAAAAAGCTGGAAGTGAAACTGTGGCTCAAGTGATAAAGCACTAGCTATGAGCAAAATAAGCTCAGGAACAGCACTCTCAGGCCTTGAGTCCAAGCATCAGGACTTCTCCCTTCCCCCAAAAACAAGAACAGTGAGGAAGGTCAGATGTGAGTCCTAATGACTTAGAGCACCAAGCTATGAGAGTAGAAACAGAGAAAGGTAGATATGAACCTAAAACATAAAAATTGTATTTCAGAAGTACAATTGGTATGGACTCTTAGGTAGTATTATGAGGATAATGGTCAGGGGTTTTATGCTGTTTGTTGTGAGGGGTTTTGTTGTTGTTTGTGCTGAAATCAGGGCTTACGTGTTATCCTTTACCTATTTCACTCAAGGCTGATCCTCTACCACTGGAGCCACAGCTCTATTTCTGGAGAAAAGAGTCTCAGATTTTCTTGCCCAGGCTGACTTTAAACCAGGGTCCTCAGATCTCAGCTTCCTGAGTAGCTAGGTGTGAGCCACTGGTACCTGGCAATGGCAATTTTTTCCCCCACAGGGAAAGGACAACTCCTAGGTTAAGAAGTGATGCTATCTCTTGGGATATAGGAGAATCAGGGCTGAAAAAGCCAGACTTCTGCTGTGACTGAGGTTAAGGATATTCATTAGATACATTCAAGTTGAGGGACCAAGCAGGCATCTGGATACTCAAGCTGTTTATTGCTTATTATGATAAATGCACTGCTGTTAAGATAGACAGTTAATTTTCTACTTTCCATATTCCATTTCCATTCCTACTGTCCATGTTTAAATGATGGGAGGGCTCTCATAATCTTCAGATGCATCTCAAAGCTCTTTACAAGTAAACACTCTTAATCCTTAAAACCCAAAAGCATTAATTCTAAAATGAAAGCAAATGAAAAAGCCAACCAATAAATCTTATGATTTCAACAAGAGACTAAAAAAAAATCCCCCAATAGGCCTATAAAAACAGTGTGTAGTTAAAAACAAACAAACAAACAAACAAACACAGGACAAGAGTACATGAGACCAGAGCCCTCAAAAAATGTTACAGAAAAAAGAAATAGGCTTAGTTTTCAGGTTTTTTAAAATTCATTTAACTACAGAATTTATAGCAAACCATAAAATGCACTAGCAACGCCTGTCTTTCTCCATAAAAAGATAATAATTCCTATCTCATCAGTTCCTAATGGGGAGGGAGTTTATTGATATCTGTGAAGACCTAAATAGTGACTGACTTGTCATGGACACCTATAAATGCATGCTTCCTCCCACCTTTTATTTATGGGTATAAAAGATTTGAAGAGCTCTTCTTTAGTTAATGAACTATAGAATGAAGCTGCTCAACTGGACGAGCACAGAGCTCATCAAAAGCAAAAATCTCAGCTGAGCACAATAACTCATGCTTGTAGTCCCAAATATTTAGGGGGCCAAGATCAGGAAAAGTATGGTTTGAGAACCAGCCCAGGCATTCAATAAAAAGCTAAACATGGTGGAATATGCCTGTCATGTCAGCTATGTGAGAAGCATAAATAGGAGAGCCATAGTCCAGGCTATAATATGCCAGGCATAAATGCAAGGCTCTATTTGAAAAACCAAAAGAACTGTGGTATGAGTCAAGTGATAGAGTGGACTGCTTAGCAAATATAAGGTACTGAGTTCAAACCTAAGAACCTCCAAAACACAAAATCTGTTACCCTCTCGATAACAACCAGACAAACTTGTCAATCAAAGCTGCCTTTTAACCTGAAGTCAGAGCATCTTTCTGCAAACTAAGCTCCTACTTAGATTGAGAAACACAGAGAATTCACAGGGAAAAATAAGACTAAAGAAAGCTTTCTCCAATGTTGGGGGGAAAATTCCCCCAAGTCCCTAAGCTAACATTCCAGAGTATATACAACCTTGTAGAAATGGAGTAAATTCAATCTTACTGAGCAGTGACTTTCATATTGCTGACTGCAAACAGTGTTTGAGAAAAATCAAAAATCGAAAGTGCTTTACCCCTGCCTTCCCTGAGGTGGGTGGACAATTGGAGGTCTGAGCCAAACAGACTGTTAAATGTAACAAGGTGGAACTCTAAAGAAGCTTCTAGAATCCTGAGAGCCCCAAGAGAGGTCTGCTAAGAGGGGAGGGAGACACAATTTAGCTGAGGTTGGAAAAAGGAGTTGCTAGTTGGGAAGTTTCTGGACCCTAAAATGTGCAGAATGGTACCGGCAGATTGAAAGCTCACTCATCTGTGCAATGACAGTGTTTTCTGAGAAGAAAGGATGTGTCTCTGAGACCAACTGAGAAAAACGCTGGGCAATTTTAGGATTTAAGAACCAAATAAACAGTTAGCCAAGCCTTGTGACAGAAAGAGTGCCCACATATCACTATCAGGATAGATACACAACCCCAAGAGCAAGGTCAAGTTGAAATGTATATCACAAGCAATGTTAACCTAAAAGAACCTAACAGGAACACTTCAAAGCTCCAAACCTGCCAAGCTAATAATATAATGAAAAATCTATCTAGCCCACAGATACATTTTGTTTTGTTTGCACAATGTGTCCTGTTCTTAGTTGTTTTTCTTTTCATAATTGAACTTGATTGCACTCAGACCAAGCACCATTTTTCTTAGTTATATTACAAGTTGAATCACTGGTCTAAGTTACTGACATGTAATTCATATTTCCAGACTGACATTTTTTTAATATTAAATACTTGAGCATACAGAGATCACAGATAAAAGGAAGGCAGGGGAGTGGATAGGAATAGACTAGAAAGCCCAGTAGTGCCATCTTTGGAAGAAGTATTCCCCTGTCCTAATCATTTTACCATTTGTCAAATGAAGTGGGTAGCAACTGTTCCATTAGAAGAACTATAGCTCTTTTAACTAGCCTTTCAATATTTAAGGAAATTCTCAAGAACTCAGTTCTCACAATTTGAATTCTCTTTCTATAAAGTTAGCTCATTGGTTTGAAGCCTAGGTCCCACCTAATATCAGCACCCTGGCAAAACGAAGCTTTGGAAAAAAGCAAAATAAACAGGATGAGCAAGACACTCCTTATTGGCAAGCCAGAACAGTGTCAGGGGCAGCGTCGCTGAGTGCCTGCTACTGGCGTGACACTTCTGTGGGGACTTCATTGCCACTCAGTGACAAGGAAGGCAGCAAATTTTCTCATGTGTCCAGCACATCCATCGTGCAATTTTCTTCCTAGAGCTGTAGCCTGGATCCCAGCCCCCTCCTGAATTCTTTTAAGAATTCAATAGCATTGGTTAAGCTTGTTTGCTGCTAAATCAGCCAGTATGATTTCTTGGCTTCAACCCAAAGAATCTTGACAGATAAAACATGCAATGTAGATCCATTTTGGAAACCTTCCCTTGGGGCTACCATGGAGGAGTGTCACTCACATTAATCCCTAAACCCTACAAAAAAAAAACCTACAAAAAACATCCCTAGCATTCATCTGGCCAAGCTGCTCTCCACTAAGGAAAAACATGATGGAAATCTCTTTTGTTCTTTCTCAGTGAACCCCAAAGTGTACTTGTAAAACAATATGACAGTTCACCACCATTACTCTGCACACTTGGCAGTTGACTTCATTGTTCCTGGTCACCCCATACATGACATGTCCATTATCACCCATGCTGGGAGGCCTTCTTGTACTATGAGGCCCCAAATGAACAGATTCTATGTTAATGAAGACTTACTCACAAAAAAGACAAGCCATACACACATTTCCAAACTAAGCCATAGGGACAGTAGCAAACTGGGCTTCATCTCTATTAGAGCCAAACAAGGCTGTCAGATATTTCAGCAACAGCAGGGATTTTTAGACAGAGTGAGGAACTGAAGCATTGAAAAAGGCTATATAAAATTTTCTCTTTGCCAGATATTAGTTGATCCTATAGTTACAACTGATCACACAGCAATAATCCATTAAATGGGAATACTTTTAAATAATCTACATTTTATGGGAAGAAAAACATCAGAGGGATGAAATGACTGACTTAGAGTCACAGAGGATCTAACCTGACACTGGTGACTCACACTGTAATCCTAGACAATCAAGAAGCTGAGATCTGAGGATCAAGGTCCAAGACCAGCCCACACAAAAATAAATACATAAAGGTCCAGAAGATTCTTATCTCCAATTAATCACCAAAAGGCTGGAAGTGTAACTGGATTCAAATGGTAGAACAGTAGCCTTGAGTGAAAAAGCACAGGGACAGTACCCAGGGTACCTATCAGGAACCCAATCTCAGTACACCCTATACATATGTCTACATCTGTATACATGTAGCTATGCAGTAGTAAGTGTACAGATATATAGATATATATATATATATATAATGAGCTTATTACCATATCTTGATAACTATTTTAATTTTTAAATTTCTAATGCAGTAGATATTAATATAACCCACAGAAACAAAAATTCTCTGAAGCCCTTAATAATATTTTTTAGTAGTAGTAGGATTTCAACTCAAACCATAATACTTTCTAAGCAAGTATTCCACCACTTGATCTACATTCCGGTCTATTCTTCAGTGTGTAAAGTAGTGCTGAGACCAAATATTTCAGAACTGTTGTGTACATTACAGCACCACACTGATTTATCATTAAAACCCTGCATGTCCCCACGGTATAACCCCTGCTTTCACTGTATTTGATATCAGTATAATTTGTGGAGGGAAAGGGAAAAAACAAATCGTGTAAATAGGGATACAGGTGGACCCATTGCAACAATGAGATGTACAAGTCGTTATGTCGAAAACGAACTTTACAACTTTGGTGGGGTGGGGGGGAAGAAGATTGGGTGGGGGTTAGGGGGAGGATGGGAAGGGATGGGAAGGGGAAACAAAGGAGGAGGCTACAATGCTTGGTAAGAAATGTACTCATTACCTTCCCATATAATTGTAACCCCTCTGTACAGTATTTTCACAATTAAAAAAAGCCCTGCATGTCTAATATATTGAATATTTTCATATTTTTATTGTAAAAATACTGTATAGAGGGGTTACAGTTACATGAGTAAGGTAATGAGTACATTTCCTATCAGGCATTGTTACCTCCTCCTTTATTTTGCCCCTGCTATTCCTTTCCTCCCTACCTTCCCAACTCCTCCCTCCCCCCCCCAGTTGTAAAGTTCATTTTCAACATAGTGTCTTGTACATCTCATTGTTACAATTGGTTGACCTGTAACCTTATTTTAGCATTTTGTTATTTCCCTTCCCCTCCCCAAATTAGAAAAATGTATATACAAGATGCAGGACACCGGAATCAAATACAGTGAAAACAAGGGTTGTACCATGAGGGAAGAACATACAAAAGAAACAAAAAAATCACACAGTACATTATAAATACATTAAAAACAATAGCAAGAAAGATAAGATACCACTTGTATCCCTATCTTGGGGTTCATTTCACTTAACATCATCTTATATGGTCATATGTACATAGCTTTTGAACTTTCCTGCTTGCCCTAGACATATACTAGTTATTGCAGATAAGGGAAACCATGGGTCCTATGTTTCTTTGGGCCTGGCTTACTTCAGTAATATAATTTTTTCTAAGTCTTTCTATTTCCTAACAAATGGGGCGTTGTCATTCTTTCTGATGGAGGCATAGAATTCCATTTAAAATTAAGCAATCTGAGGCCACCCAGCTAGTGATGTACAGTCAAGAAACAAATGTACAACTTGTGTTTCTAAATTCTTTTCCTGTTATATGATGTTCTAGTTTCCTAATACTTGTTTACCTTACCCAAAAAAGAGCTTTCAAAAAATAATAGGCCTGGATCCAAGTAATGAGTCAGAATAGATCAGAATAAACCCAGGTCCTCTGCTTCCCTGGAGGCTTCCCTGTTTCATAGTCATCTTTTCCCTTGTGTTTGCAGATGTTCAGGTAGTCAGCCACATTCTGTATCATAACAATGTCCCTTTTCCTTCTTTCTGACTTCTGTGACTAACAGCTTTCTTACTGTGTTTTCCAAGTAAAAAAAAGAAGGGAAGCATTATGAAATCATCTAGTCATTTCAAATGGTGTCTATAAAATGTATTGCAATTCTCAAACTCTTTTTATTTTTCTTCCCTTCTAATGAACACTTGGTTAAAAAAAAAAACCTCTGGTAGGAGCAGAACCTCATCATGACTGCAATAAGTAAGAGAAAAGATAATTCTGCCACTTGTGAGATTATGGTCTCCTGAGTATACATGACATTTCAAACACACAAGAAAGAATCTAAGGTATTAAAAATTAGACCAACACAATATCAGCCATTAAGGAATATAGAGTGAAGAGAAGTTGTTGTTATTATATTGAGATATCATTTTGGAAAGACTTCACATGAGGGAGGCACCATGAGATACATTTTAAAAGAAATGCAGGGTACAGTTTGGGATTATAATTTCCATCTGTGCCTCCCGTATCAGCCCCAAATAATCATGCAGTGGAAGGGAGAGGTATGATTTCTACACCAAGGCTGCCACTAAACAGATTGCTACATTCCCAGATTCCCAACCAGCTGTTACCCCTCCATATTTAAACACTGCCTCATCGAAATCTTGGAGGCCTCCCTGGTTTGGAGAACATTTCAGAGATAATATCAGCATATAGGGCAATGTGAGGAATGTTTCTATAATTCTGTAAAATGTCCATGTAGAATGAACACATTTATATGAAATTATCTTGACTGGGCACAATTTATGATTAAAGTTACTGAGAATCACTCTAAGAAAGAATACATAACTTCTTCGGCAACTAGCATGCATACCTCGCCTTGGTTTTTGTATTCCCCTGCCTGGGTAACAGACCAGAGACTATAAGAAATTTCTCACATCTTGAGAGTTACACTTCTGGAAGGTAACTGAGTCCCACTCTTGTTGCCCTATCTATCCAATTCCTCTTTCCTGTGGTTTAAGGATTATCCTGAAGTATTTATGCATGGTGCTTGCTTTTCCTCCAACTGCTAGTAAATCCCTTTTTAAAGCCTGAAAAAAAAATCAGTACATGTTAAAATGTGAAGAAAAGTAATTGGCAGATCTAAATTTCCATCTTTTTCACAAAAGCCCTGAAATATATGTCTCTGTACCCTTGACCTACTACTGCACTGGAAGCTCCTAGAGACTTCTGGTGTCTATATCCCCATGGGAATTTTGCTACCTAATGGCAGAATGTTCTTGTTCCCCAGGGGACAACCAGAAACTCCATTAGCACTAAGATAGTAATGCCTAAAAGAGTAGAACTGAGAATGGAACCCAGGTTTCATTGTTGGTACTCCAGAGCTAAGGTCCTTTATCTAGCCCATGGTAAGAAACTGATTAGAGGTACAAACTTTATATCTAAAGAGTAAGCAGAGCTATGTTAAAAGAAAGGCATCAACTGTTGGTGGGAATGTAAACTAGTACAAGCCACTCTGGAAGGTGGTTTGCAGGTTCCTCAAAAAAACTACACATAGAACCTCCTTATGACTCAGCCATACCACCCTTGGGCATCTACCCAGAACATCATAAGTTAGGATATGGGAAAGACACTTACAGCACATCCATGTTCATTGCTGCACTATTCCCAATAGCCAAGTTATGGAAACAGCCCAGATGCTCTATAGTAGATGAGTGGATCAAAACAATGTAGTAACTATACACAATGGAATTTCACTCATCCATTAGAAAAAATAAGATTCTATCATTTGCAGGGAAATGGATGGTCTTAGGAAATCATATTAAGTGGGGTAAGTCAAGCTCAGATAAATATGTTGTCTCTCATATGTAGAAACTAGATCTAAAATACAACTGGACATGATAACCTATATAGAACACAAACAGACTTAAAGGAGGACCCCTTAGGGGAAGAATCCAAAGGCATAACTCCTCTGAACATTTAAAATACTATTGATTGAAACAAATTCCAGAGAATGGAAACATGGGGCTTTTATTGCTGTTATTGTATGCTTTTGCTTTGGATTTTTTTCTTTTTAGGGGGACAAGGAGGGAGGGACACAGAAAGGGAGGGGGTAGGGTGAACAAATGCAGTCATGGTATTCTCTATACACTAAAATGAACTACGCAACTTGTGAGCCAGGATGAGAGGGGAAAACTAGGAAAAAGTAAAGGAAGAGGGGTAACATTTTCCAAAAAAGAAATGCACTAATTACTTGACTTATGAAATGGTAACACCTCTGGACAATACCTTATTAACAACAATGGCATTATATTTTAAAGAGAAAGGCCTCAACTAACACCTTAGTATGCTTAGGGGGTCAGTGTTTCCCACTCATTTCATTATTTGAGTTTTAATGAAAAGAAATCAAAATGTGCATTGAAGATCCAGTACCAACAGTGAATTTTGATTACTCTTTTCCACTTTTCAGGAAAAGAAATACATTAAACAAAACAGAGTCACGTACTCCAAGCTCCTGTTTACTAATAAAGGAAAATACTTCCTATGTGAAAAATTTCAAGTCAGAGGAGATGTCAGGTCTCCAAATCAGCTATTATCATACAAAACAGCCAGAAAATTATTGCCCTAGAGATGGCATTGGACATAATTTTGGCTATCATCCAGTGTCTTCATCTCTTGATGGGATCCAAGCCTATCTGAGTGTTCTAGTCCTCTAACATAACTTCTTTCTCTCTTTGTAGATTATTGTTTTGACCTGTGGCCAGTCTTTTTACCAACCCTTGCTAACCACTTACCAAAAATGGAACATAGTAACACTGAATGAATGGCACATAGTAACACTGAGGTTATATAATGTATAGTTGTGGTGGAGCTTGAACTCAGGGACTGGGCACTGTCCCTGAGCTCTTCAGCTCAAGGTGAGTGCTCTACCATGTGAGCCACAGCACCACTTCCGTTTTCTAGTTGTTAATTAGAGATAAGAGTATCACAGACTTTCCTTTGAACCAGGATCATCAGACCTTAGCCTCCTGAGTAACTACGTTACAGACAAGGTTATATATTTTTTAGAGTGAAGAAGAAAGGACCATTTAAAAACTTGTGGTCTTGATTCTCCCCCTCCAGACACCTCTTCTCTTATACTTTTTAAGACTGGCTGATTATTCTAGGAACCTAAGAGAGGAAATCTCTATGCCAATGCAAATGGTTCTACCCTGCTCCCTTTCCTTTTCTAGCTGCAGACATTGAGACATTCTGGAGTGGGTGGGGGTATATATGTTCTCCCAACCAAAGTCAAGGTTCTGAGCTCCAAGGAATTGAAGAATTTGGCATTTCAGGTAATCCCACATTCTGATTAGTTGAAAACTGCTATTTATTTTAAACAGTCAGGTAACAAACAAGGTAGTAATTAGGAAGATGAGCACCCCAAAATTTAATAACAAACTAATTCACCTTTTCTTAAACAGCTGATATTTTTGTTTATATGTATCATGACTAACAGTAATGGCTATAATTCATCACATTAGGAAAGTAATCAACAGTTCTAGCTGTACCAAATTAAAATTGATTGAGACCCTATGTGGCCCTGGCAGAGCTAATAATTACATCATTATTGGATAGCCAATAGCCAAATCTTATTTTTGATTCTTTCAGTTTATGAAAAGTGTAATATAGACCAACTAAGCAATATAGATTAGAACAAAATAAGATTGGTGTATGTGCCTCTATTTTACAGAAGTCATTCACACATTTGTCTGCCAATGATAGAATATTGCTTCAACCTGGGTAGTGACATGGGTGCAATGCATATTTTACTCACTTTATCCTTACCAGGTCCATGAAGGCATGTTGGTGCCAGCCTCATACTATAGATAAATAAATGAGTATCACAGGGATGAAGTGACCGATCTAGGACAACAGAATCATAGCCAAGACTCAAATCCAGTACTGTTTCAAATGGATGTCCAGTGTGTCCTTTGTTCTCAGTGAGCAAGCACTTTATCTAATAAGACTTTATGAATATAGAAAATATCGCTCATGGCTGGAAACATGGCTTAGTGGTAGATTGCTTGCCTACCATGCATAAAGCCTTGGGTTCAATTCCTCAGTACCACATAAATAGAAAAAGCTGGAAGTGGTACTGTGGCTCAAGTGGTAGAGAGGTTCCAGGACAATGCCCAGGCCCTGAGTTCAAGCTCCAGGACCAGCAAAAAAAAAAGAAAAGAAAAAGAAAAAGAAAACATCACTCATAGATATATGTTTAGACATTTGAAAATACTAAAACTCAGCAATCACATGCTAGATTTTGTTATCAGGAATGCTGGGAGGTATGTGGGGTCTTAGAGGATGTTCTTCTTGGAGCCATAGCCAACTCTTAGCCCACCAAATGTTCCCAATATTCAGCCAGGGACAGAGAAGAAGGAAGGAAATAAAGACTCATTAGCCTTAATAATGTCCTCAATATGAACCCTGATGTCATTTATCTCCACCTTCCAGGAATATTGAGGTGACAGCATAGACAAGTGACAAATGCCATTATTTAAACCTGTGAAGGTAACAGCAAATGTCACCAAAAAAGATTTTTGTTACACAATGTACTAGTTAAAGTTCTCTCTTGCTAGGATGGCCAGCATGAGGTAGCATGAAGGTTAGGACACTCACATATGAGGTTAGATAGAGCCAAACTCTGTTCTGATTGTGCAGAAGTTACATTGCATACCTTCAAAAGAGCATTTTTCCCAATAAATGACAAGTCAATCAGCGGCCCCTGACTCCAGAATGCACTGATATGCTTAGCTGACTTGAGACTGTGTGTTGGAGTCTACACAGTAGCCAGAAGCAAGACCAGTACACTCAGTTATATAGTTCAGCTGAGCTAACATAAAGGAAGTAAAAAAAAAATCTTTCTTCAAAAGTGTCCCTGAAGTGTCTTTTCTTTTTTTTTTTTTTGGCAAAAGAAGCTTTGAACTTTGTTATTATAAAGCTGATTGCTGTTTTCTTCTCCCTTCCCATCACCCTGGTTCTACTTTTATGGCAGAGAAAATAAGCCATCTCATGATTGCTTTGGTCTGATCCAACCTCTCTGACACTGCTGAGCTTCAGAAAGGGGCCAAAAAATAGACAAGATGACAAGGTGAATTGTCCATTTAAATAGGGTCCTGTCACCATAAAAGCATGAGCTTGAGCAAAGTGTCCCCTACCCTCACTTCCATCCCTCTTCTGCCTGAGCCCTATATCTGGGGCAGCTTTCAAGATCCCTCAGATTTGAATGGGTGACAGAGACACTAACTGTAAAATTACAATTCCCATTTTTTGTCATAGTCTTTCCTAACTCTTAGGTTTGTTAATAAAAGTCTGAGCTAAGTTAGGCACGTGGCTCACACCTGTAATTCTAGCTACTCAGCTTGAGATCTGAGGATTACAGTATAAAGCCAGCCTAGGCAGGAAAGTCCACGGGACTCTTTTCTCCAATTAACTACCAAAAATCCAGAAGTAGAGCTTTGGCTCAAGTGGTAGAGTACTATCCTTGAACTAAAAATCTCAGAGACTGTGCCCAGACCTTGAGATCAAGCTCCAGTACTAGAACACACACACACACACACACACACACACACACACACACACACACACACACACACACACACACACACACAAGTCAGAGCTGCTTTGCCTTTTGCAATCCCACCCTTATGAATTCTCTGCTAGTAAAAGTATATAATGACTTATATAGGACAATTAGAAACTTGAATATTTATTATATTTAATACTATTAAGTGTCAGATTTCTATTTAGAAGTGAGACTGGCACTGTGATAATATTTGGTTTTCCTAAATGTGGATATCTTCTAGACTTCCACAGTGAAATATTTACAGACTGAATGATATGATGTCTGATATTTGGTTCAAAATAACACAGGAGGGGTGGAAGAAGGTAAGTGGGCTTTATAATCAGAAAAATACGGCATGAAAAATGAAAGCTAGATTAATCATAGCGCTTTGTAAGATGAAATAGGGCAGTTCAACACACAAAAGGCTATGTAATACTGTTAGACAGACTAGCAAATACCTGAGAGGAACAGTTTGTAAGAGGAAAGGTTTATTCTGGCTTTTGTTTCAGAGGGTTTAGTTCAGGGTTGCTGGATCCCTTTATGGAGCCTGGACCGTTGCTGAGGTAGAAAGAATATCATGATGGAAGTGTATGGTGAGGTAGAGTTACTCGCCTCGTGGCAGCCAGGAAACAGAAAGACACAGATCAGGATGCTCCCATAGACATTCCATTGTCTTATATCTTCCAGCAAGGTCTTATCTCCTAAAGTTTCCAGAACCTCCCAAAGTAGAGCTACTAGTTGGGGATCTAATCTTTGCCATATGAGCCCCTGAGAAGGGTATTTCAGGTAAGTATTGGATACACATTTTTTCTAATCTGGGGAGAGGAAGGGAAATAACAAAATGCTGAAACAAGGATACAGGTTGACCCATTGGAACAATGAGATGTACAAGACACTATGTAGAAAAATGAACTTTACAAGATCAGTGTGTGGAGGCAGGAATTGAGAGGGAAGGGATAGTGGAAGAAAAACAAAGGAGGATGTAACAATGCTCAATACGAAATGTACTTATTACCTTACTCACGTAATTGTAATCCTTCTGTACAGTATCTTTACAAAAAAATTTTAAAGAAAAAAAGAGGTAAGTCCATGCCTATCATTCTAGTTATTCAGGAGGCTGAGATCTGAGGATCTTGGTTCAAAGTCAGTTTGGGCAGGAAAGTCTGTAAGACTCTTATCTCCAAATAACCACCAGAAAACCAGAAGTGGCACTGTGGCTCAAAATGGTAAAGCACTGGCCTTGAAAAAGAGATCAGGACATGCCCAGACCCTGAGTTCAAGCCCCATAACTAGCAAAAAAATTAAAAAGTAAAAGATAAGTCCAAAGGATTATGAATTCTCACCAAAAATATATGTGACACTTTAAACAAGATTGATATACAATCTTTTCACAACCAACATTATTGGGGCTGGGAAGGTGACTCAGTGGTAGAGCGCTTGCCTTGCATGCATGAGGCCCTGGGTTTGATTCCTTAGCACCACATAAGCAGAATAAGCCGGAAGTGGTGCTATGGCTCAAGTGGTAGAGTGCTAGCCTTGAGCTGAAGAGCTGAGGGACAGCGCCCAGGCCCAGAGTTCAGGCCCCACGACTGGCACCAAAAAACAAAAACAAAAAGAAAACCATTATGTTGGCATCTTTTTTCCTTTTATATACTTTACATGCACTTGCCTGAATAATCCTGTTTTTTTCATGTTTTTCCCATCTCCAGGTATATCCATGCCAATTCCAGTCTTTGGACTGCAAGATGACTCCAAGGTTTTTAAGGAAGGGAGTTGCCTACTTGCAGATGATAACTTTGTCCTGATTGGCTCTTTTGTGGCATTTTTCATCCCCTTAACTATCATGGTGATCACCTACTTTCTAACTATCAAGTCACTCCAGAAAGAAGCTACTCTGTGCGTGAGTGATCTTGGCACACGGGCCAAATTAACTTCTTTCAGCTTCCTCCCCCAGAGTTCTCTGTCTTCAGAAAAGCTCTTCCAGAGGTCAGTCCACAGGGATCCAGGGTCCTATGCAGGCAGGAGGACTATGCAGTCCATCAGCAATGAGCAGAAAGCTTGCAAGGTGCTGGGCATTGTCTTCTTTCTATTTGTGGTTATGTGGTGCCCGTTCTTCATCACGAACATCATGGCAGTCATTTGCAAAGAGTCTTGCAATGAGGATGTCATTGGAGCCTTGCTCAATGTGTTTGTTTGGATTGGATACCTCTCCTCAGCGGTCAACCCACTCGTCTACACATTGTTCAATAAGACGTACAGGTCGGCCTTTTCACGGTACATTCAATGTCAGTACAAAGAAAATAAAAAACCACTGCAATTAATCTTAGTGAACACTCTACCCACATTGGCCTACAAGTCCAGTCAACTCCAAGGGGGACAAAAAAAGAATTCCAAGGTAGATGTCAAGACAACAGATAATGACTGCTGTATGACTGCTCTGGGAAAACCACATTCAGAAGATCCTTGTACAGACAATATCGACACAGTGAATGAAAAGGTTAGCTGTGTGTGAAAGCTCGGTTGCCATGGAAACTGAAGTGGGCACTCTGAACAAGTTTTCACCCATCTGGAGTGGGGGTGGGGGAAATATAGGAAGACTGGGAAAAAAATTAAGCCACTCTGCTGGAACTGATAATAATATCTATATGCCTCATTATATTCTGTCATTGAGAAGCAGGGTTCCATGCCACAAAATGTGCCCTTCAAAAATGTGTGACAGCACTTCAGCTGTGAGCTTTATGATACTTTTAACATTGTAAATGATGTCTTTGACATAATTAGCTTTTACTGTGCAATTACAATGAGGTCCTAAGTAAATCTAACATAACTTCTAGTATCAAATGGATGCCTCGCTGCTATGTTGTGGTTGACTAACAGCATGGGATTGAGTTGGTTACCTACTGCTGTAAATAAAAAAAAGAGCTATAAATAGTGAACAATGTGTTGAATAAAATGGCTTCTTACATCAAGAAAAATTATCTTTATAATTCACCGTGACACATATTTTGAAAGGAAAATAGACACTAACAACAGTATTATGAAATCTATATTGCTAAGATAATTAAACACAATACTTGACAACATTTTGCACTTCTGCTTTTTGATAGATGCCATCCTGAACCTGTCATAAGATTGCTGCCACTTGCTGCATTTCAAGTTAATTCTTCTCAGAAGTGAAAAAGATTTTAACTGCTATTTAATAACAATTGCTGCTTTTTCCTTTCCATCTCCTGCTTTACTTTGCCTTTCCAATGTGGTCTTGTTTCATATTTGTTCTTCTGTAGAAACTAGAAGAGGATAATTCAACATTACCAAATACATTTCTAGATAGCACATCTGAAACCATACCTGAGGATATGCGGCCACTCACTATGGAAGGACTATCTCATACCTGCACACCCTTGAATAAAACACAGTATGTTTACTTGTGTCAAGGTTGAAGAATAAACTCAGGATTCTGTAGTAGAGTCTTAGGACATCTGTGTAAAAAAAATAGGTAAAGTTGATCAACTAATTTATATTATCTATTGAAACTGGTCAGCTTGGTTCTACAATTATCTGTTCAGCACATACCTATGGATGGAAGCATTGTCTAGGTACAAGTGATATAAAAATAAATAAATAAAACATGATTCTTGCTTTTATAGAAAATGACTAAACTCAAATGGTCATTGTCAAAAAAAACATAAACCGGTTATTTTGAGAATCAATTCAGTTTTTCTCTTTCTCACATGGTGTAGAAACAGGTTTGTTTCTACAATAGCAATTTTCTCACTTTTTTTTGTCAGTCATGGGGCTTTATCTCTGGGCCTGGGCACTGTCCCTGAGCTCTCCAGCTCAAGGCAAGCACTCTACCACTTGAGCCACAGCACCACTTCTGGTTTTCTGAGTGGTTTATTAGAGATAAGAGTCTCATGGATTTTTCCTGCCCAGGCTGGCTTTGAACCATGTTCCTCAGATCTCAGCCTCCTAAGTAACTAGGATTACAGGCGTGAGCCACTGGATCCTAGCTTCACTAATTTTTTATTGGACACCAACGAATACTAATCAAAGAAGGGAGAGCTATCATTTGAGATCAAACACGGCATTATCTGGATCCTACCTATGACTATGACTCTAAGTTTTAAGCAAAACATTTGATCCAACTCTTTAAAAATACACTCATTTTAGTATTACTGACATTAAATTCCCCAATAAAAAGGCAAGTAAATACTACTGAAGTGTGTAAGAGATTATAAGTAGTTGATCTACTTTGATACTCTCAAACTTAAATTGTACATTGTTGTTTGAATAAATATTAGATCCATGTTTACAATAATGAAGGATTTCCATTGAATATGAAGTTTTTTGCCTTATGCCTTTGGAATAAAATTACAGTTTTGAAAATTAAAGAATGCAGAAAGATTATATAACTTGGAAATTCTTTACCATTATCCTAATTATGTCCGTACACATATATTGAAAGACAGGATTCACCATTTTCAAGCTAGAAGTTATAATATGCCATGCCATTTGAACTGAACTCTTGCTTGATAAACATAACAAACTAAATGATGAAAATATCAATTTTTAAAGTCTCTGCTGTAATGTATTTGCCTTAGTTTTAAAACTCCGCACATATCATTATATATTAAAGATTAGACTCTACCCAATGTACTTAGTCTTGATCAGAATGAATATTAAATACTGCCTGACAGATATCTTTTACTATACATATATTACATGTGTATATGTGTTTTTTGCTCTCTGTATCTGTTCAAGTGTATATAAAATAAACATGTATCTGTATATATATACAGACATGTCCCCATGCACTTTATTCAATATTTATATATTTATAAAGAGGAAAAGCAAGTCAATGAAAATATTCAGTATATACTCATGTGTGCATGTTTGTATCATGTCAATTTAAATGTGAATTCATGTCCTAATATTTCCATGACCTCCCAGTGCTGACAAAGGAGGCTAATGTGTAACAGAGGTACGCCCTTTAAATAAACTGGAAGCTGCTCTGATTGTGTGGAATCACTTTAACACAATTCTGTGAGCCTGGTGAAGACAATAGTCCATATATGGATATGGATATGGATATATATAGATATATGGATATGTACGTATCCATATATGGAGATAGATATGGATATATATATATATATATATATATATGGAAATAAATGGTAACTTAGGACCCTAAGTGTTTAGGCTGGAGTCTTCCTGATTACTCTGGCTTTTTAAATCCAATTCTCACCCCATTGAAACAGTCTGCAAATAATTTATGGGTCTAGGATGAAAGAATTTACTCTAAATCAATATTAGTAAAACTGAGTAACAAACCTCACTCTGCTTTAACTGTTATGATAGATTTTTTTCAACACATAAGAAAAGGAATTAAATGCCACAATTGAGAAAAACTCAGTTTAAAGCCTAAGTACAAATTCTACTTGGCCACAGCACCATCTCATGGTCATATTTTAAGATGCTATTCTAGCCAAATTGAACTAAGTTACCATACTGCTTTTTAGCAAAGGGTGCTTCTCCCATTTGTGCATCAAGGAAGTATATTTATAAAGTGTTTAATTATTTCTGTGCCATATGTAACAAATACAGTGAAGATTATTTTATGTACTGATTTTGATGGATTCTAAAAACATTTCAAGAATGAATAATTCATTGTAAATAAAGTATCCTCAAAAATGAACAACTTTGTATGAGTCCCTTGATGTGTCTACCAAAAGGAATTGCTCTAAACTTTACAGATCATTAGGCTGGTGAAACTTCAGTAACATTTTGATATTTTGAAAGTAAGAACCCTGTATCTCTGGAATTAGCTAGGAGCCTCCAGATACAATTGACTCTGTGGTCACAATTTAGTTTCCAGCAATCTAAATATGGCAAGTGTTTCATGATTGATCTTTATGTATAGTTGTATGTACAACTCAAAAAAATGAAGAGCCACTGAGGTTCTAAGACATGTACACCAGTGTATAGGTGCACAGGTGCATAGTATGTTCAATCACACTCCTTCCCAGCAACCAAAGGACACATTGCACCATTAAATAAAATAGAAAATTTTCCCTGATTCACCACTTCATCTGTTAGGATAGGCCACTGATATCAAATAGGGATGATACATGCTCTGTGTATTGAATACCTATTAAGTGCTAGGCATTAAACTGATGGCTTTGCTCACTTTTTTTAAAGCACTCTATGCAACAATCCTGTAAGGTAAGCCTAGTCTCCATTTATTTCAAAGATGAAGAAACACAGCAGTTAATAACATATGCAAAAATCACATGGCTGGCAAGAAAAGTGACAGGTTCAAGTCTGGATCATCTCACTTCAGCACATATGTTCTTCTCCCAGACTCATTTGGTACAGGAGAAAGAGTACTTTTCAGAAACCAAATATGCAAGTTCCCAGATCAGCTTCTACTCAACAGTGATGAGTTTGTGTCATGAAAACCCTGAACCTTACTATGTTGTCTCTAGAATGGAGGTCCCAGGACCTGGCCTGGCTAATTAACATAGTAGCTTATGGCTATCACTGTGCTTGATGACCTGCAACATGCCATAGGAATGTTATAAATGTCTGGTTATTATTAAAAGGAAAAGAATACCAAGTCTTCCATTAACTACTAGCCATCAGATCAAATTCTAGAGGAAATTCTGGAGTAGGCAGTACTGCTATTCAATAACCTCTACTCTTCTTTCTTAACTTTTTCTCATTAAATTTTTTTCTAACTGTGCTGGTACATGCCTGTAATCTCAGCTACCTGGGAGGCAAAAATCAAGAGAATTATGTTTGAAAGCCAACCCAGGCAAAAAGTAAAGGAGGGACCCTCTCAGCAAACAAGCTGTGTGTGGTGGTACTCACTTTCAATGCCAGCCATATGGGAGGGACAGGTGGGAAAATTACCAGCCAGGGCAAAAACACAGACTATCCAAAAAAATAAATGAAATAAAAAGTGTTGGAAGTGTGGTTCAAGTTAACAAAGTACTCACCTAGCAAGTACAAGGCCTGAGTTCAAACCCCAATGCTGAAAACGCCTATTACTACTACTAATATGAACAGCAATCATAGCCCTACCTACCCATCCTCTGGTATGTTTACCACCAGTATTTTCCTGTGAGCTAATACATTATGGAAAGTCTTCCTACCCAACTGGAGCTTCTTTTCATCTGACTGAACTGCAGCAGAAGACAGACATAAGAAACCTAGGTCCAGATTTCTGATTTTGCCTGACTTTGAACACATCCCAACTTCTCTTCTTTCAAGTGTGGGGTAAAGGATTTAGAGGTTTCACCAGGAGCCTCTTCTGGGTCTTGGTTTTTCTGAATGTTGTAGAGTCCAATAAAGACTTAGACAAACTGAAGTACATCTTAATGTGCAAAGAACATTCTTGAAAGCATAACCTATGATGTCTTAAATTTTCTAGATGAATCTCAAGTAACTAACTTTTACATGGGGAGTCATGAGATTAAACAGATCAAAATGATCTAAGGAAAGTTTTTAAGAAATGAGAGGAAGAGCCAGATATCAAGATCAATTCTTCATGCTGTGATGTTTTTCTCACTTTTCACACAGTCTCATATCTACTGTAAGATACTGAGCTTTGTCATGCAGATTTAGAACTCACAGTGCAGAAAGTCTCTTTTTCAAAAGCTAGATTTTTTTTTTTTTGGTGTTGAAAATGAGCCAAGGTCATTTAAGTTGCTATTTACAATTAAGATTATGAGTTCTTAAGATGATGTTTATTCTATCTTCTTACAGAACAGCACAATGTGTACTTCCTGCCCCAAATTTCTTCCTGATATGAAAAGCAATGTATAGCATTATTCAGATCATCTTGCCTTAGTTGGAGTGGCCCAAAGAGCAAAGCCAAGATTACAAATTACTGATGGGAAAGAAGTGTGTGATAACTGGAAGGAAATAGAATTAGACTGGAGGGAAGGCAAAGTCCACTTAAATGTATGGTACCCAATGTATTGACCATGGAACCAAAAGGCAATTAAATTAGACTCAATAACCATACTACCGACTTCTGCTCATTCTCTCAATGAGTTTAGTGAAAATCCACCACAGAGGGTGTAGTAAGGAGGCATGGAAGTGGAAGTCCTCTTCAAACACTGGGTAAGATACTGTGTAGGATTGTTATACAATCCTTGGCATAATACTGCTTTTTTGTTTCAATCCTTTGCATAGTACTGCTTATTTTGTTCACCCCGCCAACTTTGTCATAAATTTGCCTTATTAATATGTGGATTTAATAAACCTACCCACCTGAGGGACTGTATATAGCAAGATGCCCCTTCAGGGAAGGCCACAACCCTGATGGCATGCATGGGTCACTTTAGACACTAGGAAAAGTAGAGTTGTGTGGATCAATAGTGAAAGTGTTAGGGATGCACAATTTAGGAACTACTTTCAAAGGAGAAACATATTACTATTTTTGCAGGCTCCACTATAAAGTTCTGTAGACCCAGATACTTTCTCAGACAGAAATGAGCTGGGTGCTGGTAGCTCACGCCTATAATCTTAGCTACTCAGAAGGCTAAGGATTGTGGTCTGAAGCCAGGCAGGCAGGAAAGTCCATGAGATTTTATCTCCAATTAAATACCAAAAAACCTGAAGTGAAGCTATGATTCAAGTGGTAGAGCACTAGCCTTACGCCAAAAAGCTCAGGGACAGACTGTAGACCCAGAGTTCAAGCCTCAGGACCAGAAAAAAATTCAGTCAATAGACACAAGCAAATCAAGAAATATGTTTAAACTATAATTTAAAACAAAACTATTTTTCAGCATGTGCACATTTAATAGTTGGTTTCTCTGATACTCTGAAATTGGATGATGAGCTTCTTTCTGAATTAGAAGGAAAACAAGCAATGTGAGCTCTCCATGAGTGATATGAACCTGACAAAATTAAGACAAGGAAACATTTTCAAGATTAAAGAACAAGAAGGATGAGTTTCATGGAAATGTCATGGTTTAATCAGCCTTCTAATATAAGCACCAGAGAATCTGACTATGATTAATTTATGCCCACGCCTCTCTATGGTAGGTTGCAGAAGTGGTGACACACTGGCATTTGGGCCTGGCCCTGAAACCCAACAGTCCTTTCCAAGTGCAAAAAGCCATTAACATCGCTCCAAAAGATTACAGCTTGTCATACTTAAAATTCAAATCATCATCATGATGCAAATACCAACATATTTCATCTTATGTTAAGCAGAATTTTAAAAATACATTTAAGTTGTGGGTATAGTTATATAATACTCTATTATGATCAACTAGTTATAATGACTTCAAAAGATATGATTTTTTATTTAAATAACAGTTTATGTTATTAATTGGTGGAAGTGTTCCTACTGGGTTCCAAGTATCTGGGGAAAGTAAAGTTTGTCATTGCTAGGGAGATAATAATGTATAATGAAAGCATAAATTAGCAGTTCTTTGCCTTTTTTTTGAAACAGTGAAATTGAACCTCAAACCCTACATTCTACTTTTCTTACTATAGGAAGTTTACCAAGATCCTATTTCTACTGTGTTTTGTTAAGGCATGTTATGGCTTTGATCTGAAATCGCTCTCATAGGTCATGCATAGGATGTAAGCTTGATTGCCAGCCTACAGCACTATTAGGAGGTAGTGGGAACTTTAGAAGATGAGAAGTAAGGTGGCACCCAGTAGAAGGGGTCTAATAGGATGAAGGAAATATTCAGACTTCTCTCTCTCTCTCTCTCTCTCTCTCTCTCTCTCTCTCTCTCTCTGATCCTCTCTTGCCTCTCTCATTCATTCTCCTCCTAATTGCTTATTTACAACATGCACTCTCAGTCCACCATGACATCTCTGTACTTGTAGACTCCTATCTTTGCCGTTGGCACTAATTACTATACTTCCTTATGTTGACTTCTAAGGGAATGAGGCTCAGGTGGAGCTAGGTTCTCCACATATGGGTAGAGATGCTGTTCTGAGCCCCTTGAGTTCACACAACACTAACAACTTCTCTGAAAGTAGACTCTTCTGATTTCCTATTCTAGCAAGCAGTATTCCCATTTCTGCTATTTTTCTTACTAATATAACTATTTTCAATTTCCTGTCTAAAACCTAGTCTGAGAAACAGTACCTTCACAGTAGGTGATACTTTAAAGAATATTACCAAGAAGCAAGCCAGCCAATTTTCTCTTAGGGTGCAATCTGCAAAATAGTCATCACTGAAAAATATAGAAACTTGAATATGAAGCCCTAGGAAAACACTGAATGGCAGATGAATCAAACACAATGCTTCTTTTTCCAATGCTTGCCCTGAGAATTGTGATTTGATGACCTCAGCAGGCAATCATAGTGTCCCATGATTAAAATAGTCATGTTACAATCTAAAAGGAAATTGGACAATCTAAGGAAGAAAAACCTTCTAAACTTCAATAGCAGAGAAACTCATTTAGAAGCAAAATTAGACTCATTTAATGTCATTGGGTTGGCACAAACCTCTGACCATTGAAGCCACTGACAATGTAGCCTCATTCCTATGAGAGGATGTGCACAGGATGCTGCTTATACCCACATCTCCTGAGAGAATTCCTTGATTTTATCTGTGGGGCAGAGGACAGCAAACCAGAATTCTAAAGAATAAATGAGAGAATATTGGATATTAATTTTAAAAAGGTAGTAAGATCTTTTTGCCGATAGTACAGGATTGAGTGGTTCCTTACACAAGAAAGTAATGATCTACTAGAGCTTGGGATGTTTGTTTTTCAGCACTATCACAATCACCAGAAGTTCACCAGAAGTACATTATATAGAGCTTTCAATTTAAATCTACTGCTAAATATTCAGAAAGACATTTGAGAGGGATGGTGGGCCTAGGAGTTATATAGAAATTCAACTTCTGCCTTTACTATTTACTAGTTGTATGAGATTATTTAACC
This sequence comes from Dipodomys merriami, assembly GCF_024711535.1. Classification (NCBI taxonomy): domain Eukaryota; kingdom Metazoa; phylum Chordata; class Mammalia; order Rodentia; family Heteromyidae; genus Dipodomys; species Dipodomys merriami. Next base: position 74,650,229 of record NW_027206179.1, read on the forward strand.
TCTGTGAGTTTCGTGTGCTAAAGGAAGGTCCTACTCTTTCATGCAATGAAAGTTTTCAGCCACCTTCTCCCTGATGCTGGTTGTGTCTGTGTCTTGAAGCCCTAGGAGTTTATCTGGTCTTGGTGCAACTAGCTCAATCCATTCTACTGGTAATAAAAAACCACAAGCAATCAATGACACTAGTCCAGAGAGGGCCTAATGTTGTAACACAAGAGGGATTCTACACAGGAAGGAAGTCTCTCAGGCCGAATAATCCATCCATATGTCTATTATACCTTAAACTTCTTCAAAGCCAGATCTTATCTGCAAAAACAAAAGAATAATCCCTGAGATGGGTACCTCAGAGCCTCTAAAAGAATTTCTTCAAACCATTGTGTTTGTCCTCTGAACACTCGGGCATTTTTGTATTCATGAGCTCATAGACTCAGCTAAATCTTCATTTCAAATAGGCATTCAGTTCATTTTACATATGTGAAGTAGCAAAAGATATATTCACTATCATCAAAGTCTGTGCACAGGGAGAGGCTTGATAGCCTGGAGAACGTGACCCAATTAAGTTGTGCTTCTATACCTATATTGAATTCATCCTATAGCATAGCATTATTTACTTCTACTGCAGTAAGGGGGGAAATAAGGCAGCATGACCCTCTCTCGCTTTAAGCACACTGATTTTATTTTTGCAATCAGTAAATTTAACTCCCTTCCAAAAACTGCACAATGATCTATAATTGTGCAACTACTAATCCCAATTGCTTCTGCCTCTCCATCCCTTGAGTTAACAATGAATTTAATTGTTCCATTCTTGATTGTATTTTCCCTTATAATCCTATATATTATATTCGATTGTTCTGAGGAACATTTTGGTATCCTTGCCAGCTCTATTTATCTCAGTTAACATCTCTAACAAATCTCATGTTAAAATTACATGCATGCTGCTTAAGTGAAAATAAATAGGTTCTTAGTTGTCAATCTTATCTGTGATTTGTTAAAATAGCATCAGAATATAATCTACTGTTATTGTAAAAGATTCAAATACATAACAGCTCAGAGTCAAATGGAAGGCTCCTTTTAATAGTGTGTTGGAGGCTTTTATGTCCTACCAGCAGTTTGGTTCATGTCATGCTGTTCTTCATGTTCTGGGACTTCTGAGGGAAAATTCTGTTTTCTCTTTAAGTTTAGTCTCCTCTCTTCTTTTCCTTTCTCTTCCTACTTCTCTCTATCTTCCTCAACTTCTCTCTAAAATTTTCTGCTCAGGAAAAGTTACTGGTTCAATTTTCAAAACATATCACACCACATCATCACCTCACACTTGGATGATTACCGTAGTTCTTTCCTGGTCTCCCTGGTTTCCCACACAGAAAATCTACCCACAACACAACAGCTGGAGGTAACTTTTGACATCTTAAATTAGTCTCTTGATGGAGAATGATGGATGTCTCGTGCCTATAATTCTAGCTACTCAGGGGGTTGAGCTCTGGAAGATGAAGATTTGAAGCCAGCAGGGGCAGAAATATCTTTAAAATTCCATTGTGAAAACAAGCAGAAAAAAAGCTGTCCTGGAGACATGGCTCAAGTGATAGAGTTACAGCCATGAGCAAGTCAGCCAAGAAAGTAAAAGGCTCCGTGTTCAAATCCCGGTCATAGCAAATACATCCACTAATGAAGTAATGATTCCAGTCTTCTATTTAGAAGCCTTCTATTACTTTTTCTGGTGCCATTCTGGAGTTTGAACTCAGGGCCTAGCTGGGTCCTGTCCTTTAGCTTTTTGACTCAGGGCTATCACTCTACCACTTGAACCACAGCTCCACTCATGGCCTTTTGATGATTAATTGGAGATGAATCTTACGCACATTCTTCCCCAGGCTGGCTTTAAACAAATCTCAGCCTCCAAAGTAGCTAGGATTACAGACATGAGCCACTGGCATCTGGCACTTCCTAGGGTTTTATATAGAAAATTTCTAAGGAATTTCTGTATAATCTGTCTCAGCCTCCATCTGCCTCTATTCGGCCACACTCAGCAGCCTGTTCATCCAAACTATGCCAGATGGGTGTCCAAGTGTCCATACAAGAATCCCCAGGAAAATATGTAGCTCCTCCTACATCTTGACTTTAGCCAATAAAGTTCTTTGGGGGGAAGGGATGTCTGATCCCCAGAACTGCAAGATAATAAATGTGTGTTATTTGAGGCACTAAAGTGTTGTAATTTGTTACATCACCAATAGAAAGCTAATATACAGCCCACTCTCTTCATTTCACAGCACGGAGAAGCTCCCTTTCTAAACACAGATAATGAGAAGAGCTTCCATCCTTGAATTTTCACAAAGTAACTAGCAAATTATAGCTTGCATATTTATTTCTTTATTTCTATGTAGTATATGCTAACTGGAAGGCTGGTCTATTCAGTAGATATAAAATAGATACCCAAACAAAGAAAGAGTGGAATAAGAAAAAATGTGTTGTTTTATGAATCCAAACAATACTGAAAACACTCCATAGTCCAGACACTAAAGCTATGGCATACCATCATGTGGTATGAAGGAAACTTCATGAGCCATTCAATGATTGAATATTTATGTATGGTTATAAGTAATCAGTCAGAACTTATTAGATCATCTCATAGCATCTACTCAGTGTTATGTTAGATGGTAAGACCAAAAAAAGAATCAGAACAGTCACAATTGTGTGAGATCACTCTAACAGACTAAAACTAGCAGTGAACAACTGTGGTAGAGAGGTATTTACATTGAATTTTAAGAGGAAGTCAATATGGACCAGACACACGATTGTGCTCAGCAGGAGCTCGAAAGAGAATTGGCAAGTTTGGGAGGAGAGAAGAGGGTATGTAGGGCATCTTAGGCTAGAGAAATGAAGTATAAACAGAAAGCAGAAAATGAGCACAGCAAGAGTGAGGGAAAGTGAGGAAATTAGCTTGGTTATAGCAGAGTGCTTGGTAGCAAACTAAGAAAATAAGATTGGACAGGTACACTGAGACTCTAATCCTGCTGTGGAAGGCAGACACAGAGGCATGGGAAATTGAGGCAGTAAGAATAAGGAGCGTGGCAGACTTTTTTCCAATTTTATTTTAGATATTTTCTAATAGTTAAAAAAATTGAGAAACTGGAGATGTGGTTCCGTGGTAGAATGTATTCCATCAGCTCAACACCTAACACTTCAAAATCTTTTTTGAATTAAAAAGTTCTTTTTAAAAAGTTGCATTGTCCTTATAAAGTGATATGTTAAATCATATAGCTACTTCAGATAATAAAAGAAAAAATTTAAACTGGAAAGAGTTGTGCACTAAACACCTGCTGCATATTTTGTGATTTATTTTGTTTGCTTATAAATTACTCTGTTCTATTCCCATCTGTTTGTCACACCGTACCTACCTACCAATCCTTTTTGGTGTTTTAAAGTTTTTACTTTTGTGGTACAATCTTTAATTCTTCTAGATTAACATCAACTCACCAGTTTCCACAAGAATATCCTTAGGACTCTGACAAGGATCACACAAAATTAGAAAGTCAGTTTGGAAAGAATTTATATTATTTCAAGTTTATTTTTGTTTTTGTTTTTGTTGGGGTTTTTTTGGGGTCCGGTCGTGGGGACTGAATTCTGGGCCTGGGCGTTATCCCTCAGCTCTTCAACTCAAGGCTAGGGCTCTACCACTTGAGCCATAGCACCACTTCCGTCTTTTTTCTTTTTGCTTATGTGGTGCTGAGGAATCGAACCCAGGGCCTCATGCATGCAAAGCAAGCACTCTACCACTGAGCCACCTTCCCAGCCCACAAGTTTATTTTTCCCAGGAGAACAAAGTCATATTCTGTGTCTCATATTTCTCCTGGTATGGGCTTATCAAGTTTTTGATCTGGTTTGTTTTTGGATACTTTACTGATGATAAGAGGCACTTTCCTCCAGTCCATATTTCTAGCTGGTGACCCAGATGGTTTCTGTCACATTCCCGCTGAGGTAGGCCATGCTGCTCTTTAAGTTTCTCTTATCTATATAACCTAATTATAACCTATCATCAGAAACAGGTCTGAGAAAAAGGACAGATTCTTTACACACAAACCATTGTTTTCTCAATTACTGTAAGAAAATACATATTTCTCAATATACATAGACCCTTTGCTACCCTTCGAGGCAACAATTCATTTTAAAAAGAAAGGATTAAATAGTGAAGAGGTTCAACATAATAAAGTCAATGTATGACAAACCAACAGCCAACATGATACTAAATGGTAAAAAAAAAAAAAAAAAAAAAAGTAAAACCACTTCTTCTAAAATTAGAAACAAGGCAAGGATATCAACCCTTTCCACACCTTTTCAATATAATTCTAAAATCTCTACTCAGAGCAATAAGGCAAGAGAAAGATATAAATGGGATTTACATAGGGAAGAAGTAGTCAAACTATCCTTGTTTGCAGACGACATGATCTTATATCTAAAGGACCCAAAAGACTCCATCCCAAAGCTCCTAGAACTAATCAATAACTTTGGCAAAGTAGCAGGATACAAAATCAACCCACAAAAATCAGTAACCAACAACACACTAACAAAGAGGGAAATCAAGAAAATAATTCCATTTGCACTAGCCTAAACTATAATATAGGAATAAACCTAACCAAGGAAACAAAAGACCTCTATAGTGAACAAATGCAATCATGTTATTCAGGATACACTATGTGGAAAATGAACTGTGTAATTTGTGGGAAGAGATGGAAGGGACAACTTGGGGAAAGCAAAGAAAGGAATGACTTTTTTTAAAAGTACTCATTACCTGACTTATGAAATGTTATCCCCTCTTCAATAGCTTTTTTAAAATATATTTATGTATTTATTTTTTTAATTGTGAAAATACTGTACAGAGGAGTCACAATTACATGGGCAAGATAACGAGTACATTTCTTATCAAGCATTGTAGCCTCCTCCTTTGTTTCCCCTTCCCATCCCTTCCCATCCTCCCCCCGCCCCCCCCTCCCAATCCTCCCTGACCTCCCCCCCACCCCCCACACCAAAGTTGCAAAGTTCGTTTTCGACATAACAACTTGTACATCTCATTGTTGCAATGGGTCCACCTGTATCCCTATTTAAACGATTTGTTTTTCCCCTTCTCCTCCATAAATTATACCGACATCAAATACAGTGAAAGCAGGGGTTATATAAATAGCAATAAAATGATATTAAAAATGAAGAGATAAGGAAGAAAAGACTAAAGAATAAAAGACCTAGAAATTGATCCAAAAAGTAGCAACTCATAGTAACTGCATATACTTCTTAGAGGTGGACAACATTCATTTTCTGGGTCAGTTATTTATTTTCTTCTGAAACAACAGAGAGTTGGAATACTAAGAATGGCTGCTTTAAATCAAAGGCAAAAGATAACAGGTATGATGAAATCTCCATTTTCACTAAAATAGAAAATCAAAATGCAAAGAAAGCTCCATGGTTTATGTTATCACCCACTTGAAGCCATCTTTCAGTTTAGCCACAGAATTTGATTTAGCTATTTTAAAGAGACAGAGCTTTAAAATAAATATATGTTCCAGAAATGATACAAATATGATTAAGAATTTTAATATTAATTCTAATTTCCATTCCCCCATATCCTACTCTCTCTATATAGGTGACCTTCTTATTAGATTTTGTGTATCATTTTAGTATTCACTATATACTAAAAAAATTACTATTATTTCGACTTTTATATTCAAAAAGTAATAGAGGGCATACATTGATCTACAGATCAATCTGTAATTGTGCACAGAAAATTCTCTCATTTTTATGTAAATCTGCATAGAAATCCATTTTTTGATGTACTATTGTCTAATTAAATAGGCTTTTCATTAGATTATGTGTTTTCATTGTCTTGCTGTTACAAAAATACTGTAGTGAATACTGCATAATGGATGCATAATATTTCATAGTTTGAAGTCTTATCATATCTGCAGGGAAAATTCCATCAGTAGTGGGTCAAAACATTAATGCTTTTGTAATTTTGATAAATATCAGTATAAGAAAAATTCCATCAGTACTGGGTCAAAGTTTTAATACATTTGTACTTTGGTAAATACCATATAAATATCACTGTGTTTCCGCAGTTTTGTTTCACTTTGGACTCCCATCAATAGTGGATGAAAAAATTTGCTTCCCTAAGGCAAGGCTGATAGTGTGCTGTCAATTTTCAACATTTTGCATTATAGGTGGGGAAAGTTTCTGTTATCTTTAACATACTGTACACATGAGGAGGTAACGCCATTCATCACAGCATCCATTTCTAGAGAATTATGTCTAAAGAGTTACAGATTTCCACGTGATAGATGAGTTCCTACTGAGAATTTGTGCTTTAGTTTACACAGTACAAAAAGCAAAATAGCCCGTTGTTGATTATCTCCTGAGAAAGGAGCATTGGAAAAGAACAGGGTGCACAGGTTCTGTGTAAAATGGCATAAATACCCTAGATCATACTTCAATCATTTGTACAAGAGGCTTAAAAGGCTCAGTAAATTTCAACTTAGAAATTCCACTTCTAGTTCCCTATCTTCAGTATACTGTTAAGGAAATGGGCAGAGGAGTCTTTATAATAATAAAATCCTCAAACAACCTACCAACTAAACCACACAAAAGTGATAAAAATACTATATGGGAAACTGTTCATCTATGCCAACTTCCTTAGTAAGAAAACATTCTGGCATGGTGGTATGTTTAAATACAGATTGGAGATAGACAAAGAGGTGAGGAAATAGTTTATTTTATATGCTCTAGAAAATGGGTAAATTAGCTTCGTGGGGAAGGATATTAGGTAGATATATCAAAATCCTAAATATGCATGCCTTGTAAAACAGCAATTCTACTTCCAAGAAATATATCCTGCAGTAACACTTGTGTGTGTGTGTGTGTGTGTGTGTGTGTGTGTGTGTGTTCATTGCTGCTTTGTAAAGAACAAAATCCATAAGTGGCCTAAATGTCCATAGAAGTAGTAAAACATGTTCAAACCATTCTTGGGTGCTTCTGTCAAGTTCCCTTTCTGCAGTTTGGTTAATGTGGATGCTGTGACCCAGGAAGAAACACTGTATATATCTTTACAAGAGTAAGTTAGGAAAGGTCATGAAACATGCTCATTTTTTTCCTACCATACTCACCTTTAAATGTCAGCCACTATGTTCAAATGTCTAATTTGTTTGAAACTGCCATGCTGTTAGGAAGCTTAGACCAGGTAAACAAGTGAGTTGTAGCCAATATCCAGTATCCACTTCCTGGAAGGTGAGTGAAAATACAACTTCCTTTCCTAACTGTTGCGCTCATCAGCTGTTAGCCACAGCTGAGGCCTCCGGCATCCTGAATCACAGATCATCATCCTCACTGTACCCTGTCCAATTCCCGCCCCACTGAGTGAGAAAAACCAGATAGTATTTCACATGACCAAATTTTGGACTCATTCTTCATGTATCATTGGTAATTAGAAGAAAAGAACATTGAAGTTAAAATATGACTCATGTAGAATAATATAATATATAACTGTTGAAAGATCTTCAAATATAGTGGTTTTAGTATAATACTATGTATAGCATAACTTCAAAGTGTGAGAGAATTTTTAAAAACTGTATTTATGAACTTTCTTGAATGCAATTTTCTGATACATTTCAGGAACCCAAGATAATTGATCCAACACTTCATCTTGTTGGAATACACACTTAATTTAAATTTTTTTAAATTTATATACAAATCCAAGAATTTTTCTTTGAAAAGTTCATCAGAATATCTCTAGGGGAAAAACAGAGAAATTGTACACTCAATACTAGCATAACAAGAATAATGCCATAAGGATAGATAAGTAGATATTTTTGGTACAAACATGAAATGTAGATTAAATAGACAACTGTTTTGGAAAATACAAAATATCCAAATTTAATCAAAAAGGTATTTAAATTTTAAATGATTGTGTTATGAAGTAAAAAAATCCTTCAGTGATGCTTCCAAATTATTGTCAGGCACAAAAAGGTTTTTAGTCCAGTTTTCAAACTTTAAGTGAACTAAGCTATCACAAATTAAAATTTCTCTAAATCGTAGGACTATTGATTATTTAACAATCTCTTTGCACTGTTTTACAGTTCAACATTCCAAATAATTTTACTATTAACATAGTAGCATTCTATAATGATGTGATTAAAGGCTTATTTAACTTTGAAGTGGAACTGAAATCATAAGAGTAAAGATAATTCCTTTTTACTGTATGACAGTGAAAAACAGGCTAGGGCGTGCTAGGAGTAATTTGAGCATGTTGAGATTTTTAGAAAAAGAGAGGACAGAGATGCTTCCTGGTGATAGGAGGAACTGTCCCAGCACCAGAAGCACCTGGCCAGGGGAAACACAGTTCAGTTCATTATGGCAATATGGACCTGGAACACAGAAGAGATACTCAAAGGTCATGTCCTGTGTGGCAGCTCATCCACATGTAGGTCATGTCACCTACTGATAAGCAAGACCAGCTACATAATTTTCAGCGCCCAGAACAAAATGAAAATGTAAGGCCCTTGTTCAAAAGCTTACTGAGAGAAGGGAAAATCTCTCTTCAGTAGGATCCCTTTATAAGATGCAAGGCTGCATGCTCCCACGATCAGTATAAATACAGTGTTTTACAACCCATCAAATAAGTGTAGCCCTTTTGTAACCATGTTTAATTTTCCCAAAAGACAAAGTACATTCAAAATCAGTTTGCTTAAACGAAATAAGCAGAGTCAAGGGAGATTCTTGTAAATCATTAACCAGTAACTCTCACAGTTCAGTTTGAGCGAAGAGGGGGTAAAATTGGACATTGATCGGTTTTTTCCATGTGCCTACCAGTGGAGATTTCAAATAGTTCCACCAAGTAGGTAAACTGAAAATCTGGGTCTGCGGCCTGGTTTCCACAGAGCCATCGTTACACAGATACTCTTCAGCACGTCGGTGGAGCAGCACCCAGGTTTAGGACAGCCTCAGCCTTTCCTCTGTCTTCTCCAGGAAGGCACTGGAGCAGAGGAGCTTAAACAAAGCGACAGAGCCCAACATCAGCCACCCCAGATTAGGAAGATCCTGACCTATGGGTGGAAAGAAGTTGGGGGCAACAACAGCAGCAAGAGTTCGTGAAGGGATAGTAACTGGGGGTGCAGGGTTGGGCACAAAGGGGGACTGGCAGAAAGGGTGGGGGCCAAAGGGCTAGTGCGAAGGAAGGGGCGGGCCCGGGAGGCGGGGCCCCAGGGTTGGAGCTGGAGGAAGGGGCGGGGCAAGAGGGGGCGGACACAGCGGGCTGGAGTCCAAGGAGGCAGGCCACAGGTTTGGCGCGGAAAGGGGGAGGGCCCAGAGAGGACGGGGTAAGAGGGGCGAAGCCCGGAGGGCGGTGCCTCACGATAGGAGCCGAAGGGGGCGGGGCCATGAGGGCGGGGCCACAAGGTGGTGGAGTAAGGCGCAGGCCCCGAGGGGGCGTGGCCACAGGGTTGGAGAGAGGGCGGGCCCAGGTCCTGTCCTTGGAGGCCATGTTGAAGCCCCGCCCTTCCCTTCAGGCCGCTTTCCGTGTCTCGCCTGCACCACCAGCCGAGGTAAGGCGGGGAACTGGCGGAAGTCGGCAGCTCCTCGGCCGCCCCTCACCCCTGGTTCTGGGACGGCCGCGGCTGCGCGGGGCCTAGTCGGGGCAGACGCCAAGCCTGCGGCGCGGATGTGCTCAGGCCGGGGCCACTCCGTCGCAGCCCGGGCCTGGACGGGATCCCGGGGCGCGGCGCTGCGCCTCGTCCCTAATCCTATTTCCTTCTCGGAGCTGGCTCGTGCCCTGTGTGAGCCCGGGCGCCGGGCTGGCCGCGCGCGGTCCCGCCGTCCCCGGGCTCCCGGGACCGCCCCGAGGCGCGCGGGGCGCCGGGTCCCCGCCGGGCCGCGCGCACTGGGGCCCCGGGCCGCCCCACTTCTTGGCTTTGGGGTTCACCGGTCCGGTTGGAACCATGCCTCCCACCGCTTCTGACGGTGCCGTTTACTTTGTCAGACATAACAGGTGTGAGATCGGAGGAGGAGCCGTGCCCGAGGCTCCAGTGAGCCAGAGTGTGATAAATGATTACCACCCTGGGCTCCCGTGGGGCCTTAGCGGTTCCAGAACCTTCTAGGAAGTAGGAGGCTGACTTCTGTGTTTCTATAGTTAGGTTGAAGGTGGGAGACAGAAGTGTGATTTTGTAAACATGGTTACTTAGGAACATTAAGTAATAAACGTAGCTCCTGTTACCCCTAATTTTTAAGCTTAGTAGTTTTTAAAACATAGGCGCTTAGCTCTGTCAACTAGTACTTTCTCCTATCTTCATAAGCTTTTTTTTTTTTTCTATTTTCAATTTTTAAAACTGGTACTGGGGCTTGAGTTCAGGGTCTGAGCACTGTCCATAAAGCTTTTTCTGGCTCAAAGCTGGTGCTCTGCTACTTGGACCACAGCTCCATTTCTGGATTTTTTGGGGGGTAGTTAAATGGTGGTAAGAGTTTCCTGGACTTTCCTGCCTGGGCTGGCTTCCATCCTCAGATCTCAGCCTCCTGAGTAGCTAGGATTATAGGTATGAGCACCTGTCATTTACAACTTTGTATGTATGTATGTATGTTTGCATGTTTGCCAGTGCTGGGGCTTGACCTCAGGGCCTGAACACCTTCCCTGAGCCTTTTTTTTTTCTTTTGCTGGTCGTGGAGCTTGAACTCTGGGCCTGGGGGCTAGCACTCTACCACTTGAGCCATAGCACCCACTTCCACCTTTTTCTGTGTTTGTGGTGCTGAGGAATCGAACCCAGGGTCTCATGCATGCAAGGCAAGCGCTCTACCACTGAGCCACCTTCCCAGCCCCCCTGAGCCTTTTTGTGCTCAAGGCTAGGGCTTTACCATTTGGCACAGCACCACTTCCAGCTTTTCTGAGTCATTTATTGGCGATAAAGAGTCTCATGGACTTTTCTGCCTGGGCTAGCTTTGAACCAAGATCCTCAGATCTCAATCTCCTGAGTAACTAGGATTATAGGCATGAGCCACCTGTGCCCGCTTAGAACCCCATATATATATATATATATATATATATATATATATATATATATATATAATTAAAAAGAAAGGTCAGGCACAGAACCTGGGCCTGCACTGCACAGGATCATCACTATCTCTGTCTTCCACCTCCCCATCTTATCTCACTGTATGGGTTTTGAGGCTGTAAAATAAAAAGATGTCATCTCCTCAAATAACACCACCTTTTTCTGTAATGACTTCTGATAAACGAATTACCTGCTCAATGATCTTTCCAAGGACCTGTCTTGGTTTCAACAAGTCCATAGTGGTTTGCTTGGTTTATTTCAGCACAAACTTGAGTTTAAGTAGAGAATGCATCATAGGCATTCCTATTAACAAAAGACCTTTTAGGGTTTGTGTTTGTGTTTTCAAGGGATTTGTTGAGATTTGTAAAAGCTGGGATTATAGTTATAAGTCACTGTGCCTGGTAATTTTCCAAATGTCTTACAGTGTCAAACTTAAGTTTCAAACTTAAAAACTTAGCTTATCCTTTGTTTCAAAAAATCTTTCCACACTTTTTCATCTATTTGAATAAATCACAGTCATCTATTACATCTGCTCTTCAAATGTTCTTTAATGATAATTCTAAATCAATACTTTTGGCCAGAAGAATTATGACTAAAATACTGTCTATCTGTTGATAAAATGCTTTCAATTACTAATCAAGAAGATTTCCTGAATTTTCTTTGGGGTTCTTCTTGAAGTTAGCTTTTCTTTTGCCTCTTCTTCAGCTGTGTGTTTCCTAGGAAATAAGAATTTTTTCAGCTGCTTTTACAGGACCACTAGTGTATATGCAATCCATACGTATGTATCCCAACCCTCCTCATGGTCTGGTGCATATCTATACTAAAATTAAGGTTCAGAGTGGTGACCCACCAGCTGCATTTTCTGTGCTGCCATATCCCAGGTGGACTGTCACCCATAGGCCTTAAAAGAAAATATCCTTTGGGAATGTATAAGTAATCCATTTAGTTTTCAAGGTATTTTCCCTTTGATGCAGATAAAAAAAATGCAGCACTTAGGTAAATGAACTTACTTAAGTATTGTTTATGAGTTACTAGAATAAAATTTAAAATATTATTAATTTTAAAAAATCCTTCATTTTTCTTTTAAATTTTTTGCAGTACTATGGTTTGAACTTGGGGCATCATATTTGACGCCCTTATTTGCCATGCCTCCTGTACTGCTTTTTGCTATTTTAACATTTAATGTATATTTATTTTTGTAAGTTTATGTTCTATAGGTAAAAAGAAACATCAAGGAATAGAACATTTATATTTAACTGGTTTGCATCTATTCCTGCTTTTGTTTCTCAATTGTGAATATTGCTACATAAAGCCTACAATGAAACTACTGAATGTTGTGTCTAATAATACATTCAGTAGCAATCTATTCTAGGCTTGAACAGCTAAGACATCAATATTGCTCTTTAACCCAGAAAAGTGAACCAACATGGGTAACTTTCTTACAGCGATTTTTTTGCTGGTTATTTTTAGAGATGCAGTCTGGAGGACTTTTTCTGTCTGTGCTTGCTTGAGATCCTCCAGATCTCAGCCTCTTGAGAAGCTGGGATTATAGGAATGAGCCACCAGCACCTGATGTAACTTCTTTTCCTTTACCTTATTGGCAGTATTAGGATCTGACCTCAGGGCTTCATTCTTGCTAAGCAGAATGAAGAATGCTTGATTCATGCCTTCAGCTTATCATATAGGAAATTTGCATTGAAAATATAATCACCATAGATAGTTTTCTTAGTTTATGTCATACTTTTTGTTAAATCTAACATTTTTCTTGATTTGTAATTGAAGATACTTTGCAAACGGGTAATTAAAAGTATTTTAGTCATAATTCTGGCCAAAAGTACTTGTTTGGAATTTCAGCTAAAGAACAGAGGTAATAGACTATATGTGGCTTAGTAAAATAGATGAATAATGATATGTAAAAAGATTTGTTAAAAAATTAAAGTTTGACCTTGTATGTATGTAAGAAGTTTGGAAAATAACTGAGCACAGTGGCTTATGACTATAATCCCAAACAGCTCAGCAGGTGGAGATCACATGGATCTTGAGCTAGTTCAAGCAAAAAATTAGTGAGATTCGCAGCTCAAGAAAAAAAAAAAAAAGCTGGATATGGTGTCTAGATTTTCTGAAGAATTTAAAGATAGAATTGAAACTATTATCATTTAGAATTTTATAAAGACATTTCCAAGATTTCCTTTTGAAAGACTATTAAAGCTGTAACTGATCACTATATATTTGTATATTTCTGAAGTTTGTTGTTGTTGTTGTTGTTTTTTTTGTCAGTTGTGGGGCTTGAACTCTGGGCCTGGGCGCTGTCCCTCAGCTCTTCAGCTCAAGGCCAGTGCTCTACCACTTAAGCCACAGCGCCACTTCCGGTTTTCTAGTGGTTTATTGGAGATAAGAATCTCATGGACTTTCTTGTCCAGGCTGGCTTTGAACCACCATCCTCAAATCTCAGCCTCCTGAGTAGCTAGGATTACAGGCGTGAGCCACCAGTGCCCGACTTATTTCTGAAGTTTTTTATTTCCTATGTAGGACTCCATACTTTTCATGCTTCTAGGGTCAGAAGGACATCTTTCCTTGCGAAAATTTTCTCTTTGTTTAGTAGGTATTTAGAATAAAAGTGTTTTTCAATGTCAAGATTGTATGATCAAATTAAAATGTGCTGGAGAAAAAAGTTAATTACCAAACTTCATTATTTTCTAATGACAAGTTCTTTTGATTCACTATTAACATGCTTCTCTATACTTGTTTTGTTGATATTTTTATTATCTTTAAGTAGTTGTACAAAGGAATTGCCATTCAGCAAAGCAGTATATGAATTCATTACATCTTGATCATTGTCACCTCTTTCAACATTCTCACCCATCCCTCCCAACCCACCTCTTCCCTCACTTTCTTTGAATTTTATAGAATACATATTCAATTTTTCACTGTATATTGATCTAAAATTTGTATATTACTTGTTAATATATTAGTAATGGTATACCAAAGTCATGAGATTTTCTAGTGTAAATAATGAATGAAACTTTGGAATATGCAATTTAATTTCTTAATGTTATTTCCCAGACACATGAAAAAAAAACTCCAGGTAGAAAATAATTGTATGGGGCTGAGAAGGTGGCTCAGCGGTAGAGTGCATGCCTTGCAAGCATGAGGCCCTGGGTTCAATTCCTCAGCACCACATAAACAGAAAAAGCCGGAAGTGGCACTTTGACTCCAGTGGTAGAGCACTTGCCTTGAGCTGAAGAGCTGAGCAACAGTGCCCAGACCCAGAGTTCAGGCCCCATGACCGGCAAAAAAAAAAGAAAAAAGAAAAAAGAAAATAATTGTATGGCCATCTAATCCAAAACCAGTTTTATTTCAAGGTTTTCAGAAACTAAATCTTCAGAAATTAATGAGATTTATCTTCACCAATAGGAGAAGAATGGCATTAAAACAGATTTCCAGCAACAAGTGCTTTGGAGGATTGCAGAAAGTGTTTGAACATGACAGGTAACTTAAGATACAGGTGATTTTAGATACTTCTTATTCAATTTATTTGTTCTGTAGTTTTAAACAAATCTTTGCATAATAGCATATTATTCTGCTATTAATATCTCTGTCTCTATGAGTATCTGACAATTTCGCAAACTTACTTGGACTGCATAAAGTAAAAAGTTATGAGTTAAAGAAAATCTTCAAGCTCTGACTCTCTTCTAATACTTGGTGAAAATGCCTGTGCTGCCTCTGGGAAATTCAGAGAACATCTTCCTTCTTTAGGGATCTTTTAAAATGAAAAAGACACCTGGCTTCATTATAGGTGGCAGCTTACACTTCATGCATTTATCTCTGCTGCCTCCTCAAATCTGACAAACATGGTATTAAGAAAGTTTCAAGCACTAAGCACACACGTGTACATACACACAGAAGAATCAGGGAACAGGAACTAAGAACAGAATTTCAGAAGCAAGAATACAGATGGACAGGCACCACCAACTTAGCACAGCCTAGAAAGCCAAGTTTTGAACAGGAAGAGAAAGCTGAGAAGTGATGTATTTTATAAAGCCTTAGGAACCAGTGACATCAGACACACAGGAAGGAAGATAAATATGGAGCTCAGGAAAGGTAGCTGAACATTTATGTTAAGAAAGCAGCTAGATCCCAGATTGTCCGAGCGTTCTGTGCAGCCAGGCTGCTACCCTCTCCACCTCTGACCAGAGACTGGAGGTCTAAATTTTAGGAAGGTAAGCAGTCTGTGCCAGAGTGTACCAGGGACAACTGGTGGAAGGTATAATGCAGATATGTTAAGCAAAAATGGGTATACTGAATTTCATCCACTAGCTACAAAAATTTGGGGAGTTTGGCTTGTATCCTCTTATAAGAGTTTTCTCTTGGGAATTTAGCTATATCCAAAAGACAGGTTTTAAGAGATGCAGATTTGCCAGTAAAATGATCTGGCCAAGCATGGTTGGCACTGAAGCAGTAGTTAATACTCCTAGCCTGCACTCTTCTTTCAATCCAACAGTTAGTGTTTTCATGCTTAAATATGAAGAGAAAGCTGAAGATCTCTTAGACATCCATGTAAGGCCACTAATTCAAAAGACATACAGCAGCAAAAAAAGAACAAACACTGGAGGAAGTAGACTGCAATGGATGGACTTCAAATACACTAATGTTTAATATCAAAGTAATAGAGAAGAATTTAACCCCTGACATCAGAAGAAATAATAATAAAATATTTAAGAACAAAACAGGCCAGAAATTTTATACTAGATAGTAGAAATGAGAAGCATTAGTTGATAAGACTGGACTTCCTGGTAGGGAATATGAAAAAAAAATGGAAAATCAAAGTGAGAAGGTAAGATTAGAGGACTTGCCTAAGACATTAAATATTATGAGTTTTGAAAAGTAAAACAGAAACAAAGATATGGCTATAATTCTAGACTTATTAAACCTGAAAGGTTTAAGTTGCTGGCTTGAAAAGTGGTAGTACATACTGGATGAAAATGCACCAACATGTAGTTGTGGAGATGGGAGGGAAGGGATGGGAGGAGAAAAACAAAGGAGGAGGCAACAGTGCTTGATAAGAAAGGTAATTGTACCTTGCTCATGTAATTGTAACCCCTCTGTACAGTATTTTCACAATAAAAACCTTATTAAGAAAAAAGAAAATGCACCAACATTGTTAAGTATTGGAAACAGAAACTTCCCAAGTATCCAGGGGGTGGAGATTGATTAAGGATTTTCAGAGGTATAGATCAGCTTATAGGGATTCAGGATAAGAAGGCAGAGCAGCAGAGCCTCTAACATTCTGAAGGATGCCTTTTGTCACTAAAAGTATCCTTGTTAAGGGTGAGAGTAGGATAAAGTCTTTTCTGCCTGTATTAGTGTATTTCCCATGCAGCTCTTTTCTGGTCCATATCCATCAAAACAAAGGGCTAAAGCCAGAAAGCTTGAGATCAGGAAGAACAGGGTCAGATAGATGATTTTGGTAATGGTAGGCAGCAACTGGTTAGAAAGTCCAGAGATCTCATAGCCAGTAGACATGTGTGGTTTAATTAGCTATTAAAAATTCAGTCTGCTATGGTGGCACACGCTGGTAATCAATGAGGAGGATGAGGCAGGAGGATCATGAGTTTGAGGCCAAGCATGGGCTATTCATTTGTCAGGTAGTGGGGGTCATGCCTATGATCCTAGCTACTCAGGAGACAGATCTGAGGATTTCCAGGCAGGAAAGTCCATAAGACTCATATCTCCAATAAACTATTCAGAAAAAGCCAGAAGTGGCACTGTGGCTCAACTGTGGTAGAACACTAGCCTTGATCACAAAGAGGCTCAGGGACAGCCCTCAGTCCCAGAGTTCAAGCCCCAGAATAGACCAAAAAAAAAAAAAAAAAAGGAAAGAAAACCAGTCCCTCTGAACTCTAATGGCTCACACCTGTAATCCTAAACTATTAAGGAGGCAAAGCTAAGGGATCATGGTTTGAAGCTGACTTGGGCAGAAAAGTCTAAGGAATTCCATCTCCAAATAACCGGCTAAAAAGTCAGGCTAGAAGGATGGCTCAAGTGGTAGAGAAAGCATCAGCTAAGTAAGAAAGCCAAGTGAGCTTGAGACCTTGACTTCAAAACTCAATATTAGGCTGGGTGCTGGTGGCTCATGCTTGCAAACTTAGGTTTTTAGGATGCTGAGATCTGAGAATTGTAGTTTAAAGCCAGCCTAAGAAGGAAAGTCCATAAAACTTAAATTCAAATAACCACCAAAAAAAAATGAAGTGGAGTTGTGTCTCCAGTGGTTGAACATGAGCCTTGAGCAAAAAAGCTCAGGGATAGTCTTCAGTCCCTAAATTCAAGTTCCACAACCAGAACAAAACACAACAAAACAGAAAGCCAATACTGCCTCAAAGGAAAAAAAAAAAAAAAAAAGTTCTGCTAGCCACACTTCAAGTGCTCAGTAGCTAGTTATATGTGATAGAAGGCCATTGGCAGTGCTGATAGAGAACAGTTTTATTATTGCAGAAAGTTCTGTTGTTTGAGATTTTTTATAAGAAAAATTGATTGATACACTTGGCTAAGAAGAAATTTATGAAAGTGGATAAGAGGACTTTGATGTTGAATCAGTGATAATACCAGATCTCTATATACTCTTAGCATTTGGACAGCAAATACCCAATAGCATGATAGGGACTCATATGATTCAGACCTGATTTATTTCACTATTTGAGATAGTTTTTTGTTTTGTTTTTTAAATTGTGGTAAGAAAATTTAATATAAAACTGTTCTCAACCATTTTTTTTGTTGTTGTTGGTCATGGAGCTTGAATTCTGGGCTGGAAACTGTCCCTGAGCTGTTCAACTCTTTACCACTTGAGCCACAATCCCAATTAAATGGTGGTTAATTGGAGATAAAAGTCTCACAGACTTTCCTGACTGGGCTGGCTTTGAACTTTGAACCTCATATCTCAGCCTCCTGAGTAGCTAGGATTACAGGCAAGAGCTACCAGTGCCCAACTTGACCAATTTTTTTAATCTTAACATTTTTATTACACTTAACAAAAATTTAAGTGTACGAAAAGGTTTTCTTTTGTTGTGTTATTTTGTTTGATCTTGATCCTCCTGCTGCATCCTCCCAAGTGCTGGGATTAAAGGCATATACCATCATGACCCACTTAAAAAAAGGGGTTAAACCATCAACTTAATTGGTTTTTGCCAACTGATAATAACTGATTATAAATATCTTGGCATTGGATATAGATCTAATATAGTATATTATGAAAGAAACATCTGAACCTCCCTAATAGCAGTTGAAGACATAAAAGCAACTTCCAGAAACTTTTCATGACTCTAATCAAGAATAAGAAATGTATAAAAGTAAATCAAACTTCTGCAGAGAATGGAAGGGGAGCATGCAGGAGACTTCTTATTACATTGATGGGGCTGTTGTGGGAGCCAAGCAACAAACAACAGTTTACTAACTCAAGGGAAACAGAAGACTAAAAGAAAAAGCAAAGTAGTCCTAGTAGCTCATCTCTGGATATACTGATAGCTTCCTAGAGGAATGTAGGGAAATGTATGGAGACCAAAGGCAGGGTGAATTAACTAGCACCCTGCCATAGTGGGATGTTAGAGGGTAATAACAAACTAAAAAAAGAAAAATCAAGAAAACATTTGAACATTAGATCACTTTTTTGGGCCTTTACTATATATCTTGCATTCTAACTAGTGCTTAATTATTTTGTTTTGGTTAATGGAGAGTATTAATATTTTGTTGTGATTGTGATTAAAATTACAGTGTTGAGCTGAACTGCAAAATGAAATTTGCTATCTACCTACCACCAAAGGCAGAAACTGACAAATGCCCTGCACTCTATTGGCTGTCTGGTATGTATTACACTTTTGAGTTTTACACAGCAATTATTCTTTTTAACTGGTTTATTCCCCACACACACTTTAATTTTTACTTATTTATATGCTTTTTGAGCCTTTTTTTATTTTTAGCAGTCTTTCCTAGTCTACTGGCATTTACTGGCATCATAACTTAAGAATAATTTCAGATCTATGAAATTACATTTACTCATTTCTCAATTAGACCAGGTAACTTAGCAGAGGACATAAAGTCCTCAACTCACTAAAAAGGACTTGGAAAAGTTATTTACCTGCCTTACAGCTTCCTACGTATTTCTGAAATGGCAGAAACTTTACCAGTAAAATAGAACAATATTAGATGAAACCACACCATGACATACTAACTAGAAACCACAGACATGTCACTTCCTATGGTGATCTTGAGAATATTTTAATTAAACTCCATAGAGTTTCTATGGCAGTAGTCTGGACAATCACAAAGAACACTGTTTCTTCAGTGGCTTATATTCCCAATCAGACTGTAGATAGAATTGAGGAACGAAGACTTTGATCATAGTAGTTTTGAGTGTCAGTGCTTACAGATATTGGCTTTTCATTTTAGAGGCAGACATTACAATGAGAGTTAAAACAACCAAATTATAATGTGTTATTTTGTTTCCTTAAAATTATTCTTTTTTGGGGGACATCCGGTCGTGGGGCCTGAACTCTGGGCCTGGGCGCTGTCCCTCAGCTCTTCAGCTCAAGGCTAGCACTCTACCACTTGAGCCACAGCGCCACTTTCAGCTTTTTTCTTTTTGCTTATATGGTGCTGAGGAATCAAACCCAGGGCCTCAGGCATGCAAGGCAAGCGCTCTACCACTGAGCCACCTTCCCAGCCCCTAAAATTATTCTTATAATATTGTTTTAATAAATGTTTATTTAGTTAAAGGTAAGATTCAAATACCAGTCTTTGAGAATGAGAGTATTTCATTTTGAAAGATAAAAGCTAAATATGTATCTGATTTTTACCTTAACTGATTAAATAATGAACACTGATTTTTCTAAAAGCACATTAGGTATTTTGCAAAGAATTAGCAACAAAATTAGATACTTAATTGTAGAAAATGTAATATTGTATAACTAAAGGTAACCTTAGAAATCATTTGATTCACATAAAGAAAGCCAAGTTCCCCCAAAATATAAGTATTACCCTAAATCACATAACTGTGAGATTGAACAAACTTTCTAACTTACAGTCAAAACTTTTATTAAGTGTTATCGTCTTCTCTTTTTGAATTTTATTTCTGATGAGAACAACTAAATCATTTCTTTTGACTACAGATTAATAATTCAGTTCAGAAGTACCAGGCTATTAAGTTATGGGTATTATAGTAATAAAACCCTAAGTACCTAACCAAAATTGAAATCTATCAAAACAGATCATCTGAGCTTTATGAATATAAAATATAGAACTTGTATTTGTTTACAAAATGACAAGGCTGTTTCCTTAGTGAGATGCTGAAAAACAGAGAGATTGCATCAATTGTTTCTCGTCAAAACTGATCAACTAGTTGAAATCAAAACATGTAAACTAAAATCTTGATATAAAACAGTCCTTTCATTAGCTATGTACCCAAGAGAATTGAAAACATGATCATAAAAAGCTAAAAACTGAGACAAAATGAGGGAAGGAATGACACTGTCTAAAAAGAAATGTACTTATTACCTGACATATGTAACTGTAACCCCCCTCTGAACATCACCTTTACAATAAAATATAAATAAAAAAATAAAAAGCTAATGTTGATAGCACATTATTTATGATAGCCAAAACACAGAACAAACAAGTGTCCTTCCAGAAAAATGTGACAGGTCCATAGAACAGAATATTATTTTGTTTATATTTTCTTCATTTTCTCTAGAGTCAACAGAATATTAAATAATAGGAATAATAATAAATAGGAAGTACTGAAGTCCTCATACATTTTAAAACATGGAAACCTGCTAGGTGAAAATAGGCCATTTCACAAAAACCACATATTAAATTCCATGTATATGAAGTGCCCAGAAATTCATAGAGAAAGTAGATTAGGAGTTGCCTGGGTTGGTTGAGGAGATTGAGATAAATGGTAACTTCTGATAGGTAGGGGTTTCTCTTTGAGATGATGAAAATGTTCTCAAATTAGTGGTAATGGTGATACAACTAAATATATTAACAGTACCAAATTGAATTTATCTCAGAAAATAGTTACAAAATAATTTATTTTTCCTATAAAATAAGTAGGTGTTAATTGCTACTATCTACATACTCAAGAATAATCCTAGTTGAAATATTTTTATTTCTGTGACTACAATTACTGTAGTCAAAGAACTTGTGTTTTGAAGAACGTTTTTTTTCTGGTGTCTAACAAATTTATATTTCTCAAATACAAGTCTGTCATAGACCCAGTTCACAGGTTTGTTTTTTTTTTACAGGTAAACATTCCTATGAGATAGAAAGAAGCAATAATGATTTTCATATTTCACATGAAAGAACTAAGGCTTAGAATATTCAAGTTAGTAAAATATGAGTAATGCTTAGAACCAGATCTCTTAAATCTAAAATCCATGCTTTCTATACTATTAATCTATATCCTTTTGGTGGGGGGGTGGGGATAGGGGAGGAGGGCTGGGGGAATTTACAGAGTTGGTAACCTTTTATCAGTATTGGGAAAGTTTTCCATCATGGTATATCTCCAGTGTCTCTGGAAAATGTGTGGGAAGGAAAGTAATAGACATATAATGGCTTTGTTTTTCTGATGTGACTGGTGAAGTCTTGTATGTCCTAATGCCATAAACTCCCACGAGAATACTTGTGACTTTGTATCTGGTTATTATTAATTTAACAGTTGTTTATGGGCAACTACTTGCTAAGTCTTAGATAACAAATGTAAAAGTGTTTTTAAAAAGCAAAAACATGCCAGGAGTGGTGACTCAAGCCTATAATCCTAGCTACTCGGGAGGCTGAGATCTGAGGATTGAGGTTCAAAGACAGCTGTGCAGGAAAGTCTGTGAGACTCTTATCGCCAATAAACCACTCAGAAAACTGGAAGTGGTGCTGTGGCTCAAGTGGTAGAGCCCTAGCCTTGAGCTGAAGAGCTGAGGGACAGCACCCAGGCCCAGAGTTCAAGCCCCACAACTGACAAAAAAAAGCATTAGCTAGGTGCTGGTGGCTCACGCCTGTAATCCTAGCTACTCAGGAGGCTGAAATATGAAGATCATGATTCGAAGCCACCCCAGACAAGAAAGTCCATGAGACTTTTTTTTTTTTTTGGGGGGGGGGGGGACCTGAACTCTGGGCCTGGGCGCTGTCCCTCAGCTCTTCAGCTCAAGGCTAGCGCTCTACCACTTGAGTCATAACACCACTTCTGGCTTTTTTTTTTCTGCTTATGTGGTGCTGAGGAATCGAACCCAGGGCCTCATGCATGCAAGGCAACACTCTACCACTAAACCACCTTCCCAGCCCTCCATGAGACTCTTATCTGCAATAAACTACTCAGTGAAAGCCAGAAGTCACTGTGGTTCATTTGGTAGAGTGCTAATCTTGAGCAAGAAAAAAAAAAGCTCAGGGACAGTGCTCAGGTTGAGTTCAAGCCTCAGGATCGGCAATAAATAAATAAATAATAAGTTTTTAAGTTAATTCATACTGAATCATACTATCAGTATGCCTTGCTGTTGCTGATGATCAGATGTAGTAGAGTATTAAACACTGGCCACTGGAGAGAGCTCCTGTTATAAGTACTGTTTAGCTCAAGAATATTATGCTATCTTGTCTTTTTGGGGCGGGGAGGGGGGGCAGTCGTGGAGCTTGAACTCTGGGCCTGGGCGCTGTCCCTCAGCTCTTCAGCTCAAGGCTAGAACTCTACCACTGGAGCCACAGGTTTTCTGAGTGGTTTATTAGATATTAGAGTCTCACTGACATTCCTGCCCCGGCTGTCTTTGAACCTCGTCCTCAGATCTCAGTCTCCTGAGTAGCTACGATTACAAGCATGAGCTACTGGTGCCCAGCTTGTCTTGTCTTTCTCATACCATTATAATGGTATCATATATCTGTGTGAGAATAGCCATAGTGTATGCTTACTGTATTTATTAACACCATATTTATTAACAGCTCATTAGTGTTGTTTGATAATGCCATTCTACGGTTTAAAAAATTGGTTCTCAAGTAAGTCTGCTCCAAAGAATTCCAGTAATTAAAGCTATTAAGAGATTTTGAAAAGATAGTTTGGGGACTTTTTAACCTAAGACAATTCTTAGATTAATATTATTTTACATTTTAAAAGAAGGAAAATTACATAGCTTACTCAAAATTACTTGTAAGACAAAAGTAAATTTTTTATTTAATATTACCAAGTGAGCTTGTTTTCTTATATTGTAAGATTAAAGCTTTATAATCACACTACAGCATAAGATGACAATTTTTTTTTATTTGTAGGTTTAACTTGCACAGAACAAAATTTTATATCAAAGTCTGGTTATCATCAGGCTGCTTCAGAACATGGCCTTGTTGTTATTGCTCCAGATACCAGCCCTCGTAAGTGATTTTGTTCCAGAGATCCTTTATACAAACCTAAGTTATAGGTGGTATAATGTGTACTACAGAATTCATCTCATATATTTGCTATTTTTTCATCTTTCTGATAGCATCCTGACCCTAAAGTACCATACCTTTGAGTGGATTGGGGAAATGTAGTGATTCCAGAGTTCAAGAGAGTAAGCTAAGCACAAGCTCCGTCTCCCCACTCTGAGATCAACATGGTGCAAAGAGTTAAAGAAGTGTTGGTAGTGGGAGAAGAAGAGGGTTCCTAGGAAAGGGATCTCTATGCAGTTCTGAATGACAAAGATGATATGCTTTTTGTAACCCAGGGAAGAAGTTTGTTCAAAACACAGGAAAGACAGGACTTCATCAATTAAGAAAGCAATTTATTACTTTGTCAACTGATTTCTCCCATTTTAAATATGATTCTCACTCATCTCATTGGCCAGACCATTATTTCTTCTCTTACCTCACATGGCCCAATCAAGGGCAAAAGAGCCGAAAAGTGTAATTCAACCATTTGCCCAAAAGGAGGGAGCCCAGTCCATATTTGTGCCTATGGACTTGCACATTCATCTGTGTTACTAAACATGAAGAGTGACTACTGCATAGGTGAAATCATGGGTTCTTCATTGATAGGTGGCTGCAATATTCAAGGAGAAGATGAGAGCTGGGACTTCGGCACCGGTGCTGGGTTTTATGTGAATGCCACTGAAGACCCTTGGAAAACTAATTATAGAATGTACTCTTACATAACAGAGGAGGTAATTTCATTTTACTGTAATTATTAACTCCTGGCTGCCAAGAGTTTCACTTAGACAAATTCCTCCCAGGCAGTCCTGAAGTAACTGGGTATAATATTGGTAAACCTATTTCTACACCTATAAATTATCTTAGTAAAAATTTCAGTCTAAAATTATATCTATGTTTGCTATACATACCACCAGATAACATATGTAAAGACTTTAATAAAAACTGCTCCACACTACCCAAGTTACCAAAGAAAATACATGAAACAACCATTCATTCATTTCCTGACAGCTGGTTCATTCAAATACATTTTATAGTTGTAAACCAAGGTTTAATTAGAAAGGACAAATAGAAAAACATTATATCTGTTAATATTATGCATTTTTACAAATGGTATAATTTTATTATGTACATCATAATGACTCAGACACCGTAATTAAAATTTTAACCACCATAATTGTTGGTAACTTACTTGTTTGATAAGTTCTAGGGACTCAACCCAGAGATTCATACATGCTAGAAAAGAGCTTTACCACTGAACTACACTCTCCCCCCAGTCACTCGTAACTCAAACAATTATGTTTTCATATATTGCAGATTAGACTTTAAATTTTTTATTTATTTTGATAAGACATCCCTAAGTATCCCATGCTGGCCTTGCACTTATTCAAAATTTTCCTGCTTTAAACTTTTGTCTGTGACTAATTTCACCGAATTTTAAAACTTATTTTACTTTATTGTACAAAATAAATATGTTTCTGTTTTATTCTAATGTTAACAATTATATAATATTATGTAATATACTTTTCATAGTTTGGGATATTTATGTTTTTGTGTATATTATAGTAAATATTATCATTTATATAATTTTTCTTCTCTAAGGAATTTTCTCTAAGAATAGATTGTAAGATGTGAAACTACCAAGTTTTTTCAATATTATTGCCCTAAGTTTGTAAAGTTACTTTTTAAGAACCATATATATTTTTTTAAAATTTTTTTGTTCTGATCCTGGGCACTGTTCCTGAACTTCTTTTGCTCAAGGCTAGCGCTCTACCATTTGAGCCAGAGCTCCAATTCTGTGTTTTTTAGTAATTTAGTGGAGACACGAGTCTCATGGACTCTTGCTCTGGCTGGCTTTGAACCATGATCCTCAGATCTCAACATCCTAAGTATCCAGAATTAACAGGCATGAGCCGCCAGAGCCTGGCAAAAATCATATATTTTAAATTATGTATTAATAATCATTGTCTACCTGAATTTTTTTTCTTTTAGTCTTTGCCAGTCCAAGTCATAGTAAGGCTGATTTGGAAGTATTCATTGTATAATATAATTAAATTATATAACTTTGAAAAAGTCTGAGCATATTTTCTCTGATATATTTTATCATACCCATATTTTTTTCTAGCTTCCTCAACTCATAAATTCACATTTTCCAGTGGACCCCCAAAGGATGTCTATTTTTGGCCACTCCATGGGAGGCCATGGAGCTCTGATTTGTGCTTTGAAAAATCCTGGAAAATACAAAGTAAGATTATCTATGCTACTAGTGTTACATATTTCTCTTGAACAGTATAATATTGGGAATTTTCAGCAATTGAAATGATTACATTGTTGTTTTAAAATCAAAACTAAATTTTCTAAGCTTGGAAATTTGGAGAGATTGATGAAGGGCACTGTATTTGATGACTGTAAGACCAGGAGTGTAAGTATTCTATCAAAGTGGTTTCTTGTAGTCTTACTAGAAGTATTATAAAATGTACTTTATCTTTTCCATTATTTTTTTCAAACTAGTTTTGAATGTATTTCTCTCTCCCCAATGAAGAATAACAGTCTTGATTAATATTGTGACAGTATCTATCATTTACTTGTATTTTCATCAGAAATAACTTTGTGAAGTTGAGATTTTCTCAGAATATATTCATGCTGAGTAGAAATTGAAGAATTCTCTGTCCTTAAGACCTCTAATGAAAATTGATAAGCTGCTTGGATTGAAAAATACCACTCAGACTCTTTCCTAGGCTTCAGTGCTTTACTTTATATCTTTATGGCCTTTCATTTTAAATGAGCCAAGTTTGAATATCCACCATATGTCAAGTGTCATATTATACAGAGCAGTATATTAAAAGGATTGAAAATGAAATGTACTTTGAAACAATGATTATCTTAAGATTGCTTCTGTTTACAAACCCCAGGACTTTTCATTATCTTGAGATTTCTTTAATCTATTTGCCTCCCTAGGAAAAGCTTCTTAGTCATTTCAGGTATGCTACTAAGAAATAAAAATATTTGTTGTAGCAATTTCATAGACAGCAGTAGAAAACCAGGGTTATGATAAGGCAATTGGTTTCTTGTGTCTGAGGTTGAAAAACAAACTTGAATTTTTGTTCTTTAACATGCTAGTGGACATTGTTATATACATTTGTAAGTATATAGCATTCTATAGCTGCTGCACAAGCCCATCAGTGCATGAACAACATGTGGAGAATACAAAATTGTTTTAGAAATTCTGTCATATATAAAAGCATTCCTTACTGCTTGTCACTAATTAAGAGAAAATGTCTCAGATTTAGTAGCATGTTCACTGAAGTAGGCACGAACTATTTTATATTAATACAGAATAATTTTTAGTGGAAATGAGTGAAACTCTGCAGATCATTTGTTTGTACCATAATTAAACTAATGAATTGCTTTGTGTTAAATGCCTACATTTATTAGCTCTCAGTAGAATATACAAAAGATGCATTATGAACAGGCATTATGAACAGTTGAGGTCTGTTGTTTACAGAGATTTTCATGGTGACTTAGTTTTTAAGTGAGTTGCAAGTATCATATTTGATGTAGTAAAATAGAACATTTTAAGTTTTGTTTTTCTTAAGTCTGTTTCAGCATTTGCTCCAATTTGCAACCCAGTGCTCTGTCCTTGGGGCAAAAAAGCCTTTAGTGGATATTTGGGAACAGATCAAAGTAAATGGAAGGTAGGTGTTGCATGACTATCAATACTCATTTTTAAATTTGCTAGTTTTTAAAAAGCTGTACATACCACAGATGTATTCCTAGCCCACTCAGATTAAGGCTCTAGAACTGGGGCTGGGAAGGTGGCTCAGTGGTAGAGCGCTTGCCTTGCATGCCTGAGGCCCTGGGTTCGATTTCTCAGCACCACATAAGCAAAAAGAAAAAAGCCAGAAGTGGCACTGTGGCTCAAGCTCTGGCCTTGAGCTGAAGAGCTGAGGGACAGCGCCCAGGCCCAGAGTTCAGGCCCCACAACAGGACCCCCCAAAAAAAAATTTAAAAAAAAAGGCTCTAGAACTGAGAATATGTGAATAAACTATTGAAGTTTTATAAGAAAAAGCAAAATTGTATAGTACTCTCTTTACCTTAAAACTGCTATCTATATAGTAACATATATGTCATATATGTAACTATACATACATGTTATAAATATATGCATATATATAACACATATATATGTAGAGAGAGGATGTGTATGTATGGTTGGAGAGAGAGAAGGAGGGAAAGAGAAAGAGGACACTTCTCATATTTGTGGGTTCTTCGTCTGGATTGAATCAAAACTTTTTAAAACTATGTCAGTAGTAAAACATTCATAAACTTTTTTTCCTTGTCATATTTTCTAAACAGTTCATTGTAACAAATGTTACATCACATATGTGTTCGGTAATTATAAATACTTCAGAGGTTTGTTTGAGAGGTTGTCTGTAGGCTCTGTGCAAATACTCAACCATTCTAAGGAATGGACCTGAGCATCTGCAGATTGTGGTGTTGGGATGTTAGACTCAATCCCCACAGATAACAAGGAACACATAATGATACATAAACAATCATAACCCCTAATTTCTAGTTTTTGAAATCCTGGAGATATTCTGAGCTATGCTTTCTGGTTAATTTATATTTTTATGTCTAAATTAACATTACTTTTAAATTAACAACCAAAATACCATGCATATATTATTAGTAAATTTAATCAGCCTAACTGCTTAACTAGATTTGATTGTCTTTTAGGATCTAGTATAGTATATTCCAAAGAATATCTTTCTTGGAACTTTCAATTTTAATGTTTTTAATTTTAATGTCTTAATTTCAATGTTTTTGTTACAGGCTTATGATGCAACACATCTTGTGAAGAACTACCCAGATTCTAAGCTAGACATACTAATTGATCAAGGAAAAGATGATCAGTTTCTTTCAGATGGACAGCTGCTTCCTGATAACTTCATAGCTGCTTGTACAGAAAAGAAAGTCCCTGTTGTTTTTAGATTACAAGAGGTAAGTACCAGGAAACTAGCTTGATCTAAATAGCAAAACTATAAAGCAACAAAATTCTATACTGCTCTTGTTATAATTTAAAATATAAAATTTTACCTCTTAATTACTTTAGGACACTTGAAGTGTATGCCTTTCTGTTCAGTTCATGGTATTTAAGACCAAGTATGATAGAAATAGGAAAGCTCTTAGCAATGAAAAGTTTTCTTTCTTCACCAAACAGTTAAAAACAAGTTTAAGGCTTAACATTACTGACTCTATCTGTCTCTACATGTGCTTCGTTGTTATGGTAGAAAAAGGCCAAGTTGCTCCATTAATTCTTTTTTTTCCATTTTCTTTTTTTATTATTAATAAGTTTTTTTATTGTGAAAATACTGTACAGAGGGGTTACAATTACATGAGCAAGAAAATGAGTACATTTCTTATCAAGCATTTTTGCCTCCTCCTTTGTTTCCCCTTCCCATCTCCCTCCCCACCCTGCCAAAGTTGTAGGGTCCATTTTTCAACATAATGTCTTATATATCTCATTGGGTCACCTGTATCCCTATTTAAACAATTTGGTTTTTCCCTTCCCCTCCACAAATTATACCAACATCAAATACAGTGAAAGCAGGGGTTAAACCACAAATTTATACCAACATCAAATACAGTGAAAGCAGGGGTTATACCATGGGGGAAGGACATACACATCTGAGCCTCAGAAGCTGCTCATTTGTTCACACATACATGCACTTGTATTATCTGACTTCCATACTAGTCATCTCTTGTGCTCCTTGGAAGTTCTGCTGGTGTGAGGATAATCACTGTATATCATTTGGCTTACAAATGTGTCTTAACTTTTGACTACCCAGTCAGTACTCATGAATACATCATTTTAAGTAAAGAAATTCTGCTTTTATTTTTTAAAAAAAAAAAACTATTAATAAGCTTTAGAACATAATAGAAACAAAACTTTTTATTTGGGGGTAAAAAATGAACATTGAAAATTACATATTATATTTAAAAACATTTTTGTTAATGTTTAAAAGTAACATGTCAGACACATTTACCTGGAATATAATTATGTAAATCAGTCTAGTGACTGTATAATGGTCCATTACAGTTGACACAGCATTTTCATAGCCTTAACTGCCAAATGCGAGATCATTCCTTTCTTATACATCTATTTTACAGATGAAATAACAGGTTCAGAGAAATAACCTGTGACCCGCTGTATGGTATAACCAGGACTGACAGATCATAAATTTGGTCCTGAAATCTGTCTAGCCATTCCCAGACAGTATGGTCCTAAAGCAGGGGTAAATGGATGGACTTAGAGGTAGTGCAAGGAGAAACTGTATAGCCTTCTATAATTTATGCAGCAGATCTTAGCAGTTTCCCTACTTACACAGGTAGTTAGAATGTGAACTGTATGTCATGTGGGGGAAACTGGTCAGAAACTAATGTATTTTATAGATAGATCTCATGTCATCTTTATCTTTTTTTGTTGTTGTTGAGTCCAGTCGTGGGCCTGAACTCTGGGTCTGGGTGCTGTCCCTCAGCTCTTCAGCTCAAGGCTAGCAGCGCTCTACCACTTGAGCCACAGCGCCACTTCCAGCTTTTTGCGTTTTGTTTATGTGGTGCTGAGGAATTGAACCCACGGCCTCAAGCATGCAAGGAAGCGCTCTACCACTGAGCCACCTTCCCAGCCCTCATGTCATCTTTATATCTTAACTCTTGATGGACTATTTTTAGATGTATTTGAAAATTTACCATTATAGTTACATTTTAGACTACAGTTAACCTTGAGAAATCCAAATTCCAATTTGATTGTAAGTGTAATAGTGTATTTAACTATATTAATTGTAGCTACGATGTTTTGTTCCAGATGACCTTTACGTTAATCCTTGGCATTTGCCATGTTGGATGCCTTGTCTGATTCCTCTAAGGCTGTGCCAAGGAAATCTCTTGTTTCTGCAGACTAAGTTTCTGCCTGCTGATAAAGTCTGAAAATCTCTGGAGTTTGGTATAGCAACAGCCTAGAGTTAAACAGGTGACATTGTTGGAAGGGGAAAAAAACTACATCAGTCTAATTATTTCTTTCCATGCCTGTACCCCATGCCATGAAAAGAAAATATGGTTGACTATTATGAGGAGACAAGAGAGGAGTCAGTTGATTGCCAAGGGTTGGTATGGTAGAAGAGGCGGGGCAGGAGGGAGATGAGTATGCTTACAAGGGAATTGCACAGAGGATCTTTGCTCAGTTTCTTCACTGTAATGGTGAATGCATAAAACTTCCCAGGTGATTAAGTACATTGCGTCTTTCATAATAACTTCCAGAGTAAAATTTAGATACACCCGTTTTCTAATTCAGTCTAAATGCAGTTAGTCAATTTGGATACAGAAATGCATGCAATGCTGGAGAAATCTGAATAAGATATTTATTAAATCAGTATTAATATCCTGGTTATACTATAGATTCACAAAATGCTAGCATTGGAAAAATATTTGGATTTCTCTGTGGAATTTCTCACAACTGCAAATGGGCCCATTAATCATCTCAAGAACTTCTATCCAAGGAAGAAAAAAAAATTACACCCATATGTATAATTTACCTGAAATAACAGTTTTCCTGCCACTTTTTAGCATTTTAAACATGCATAATTTGTTTATTCATTGTACATTGTCAAAAAATTGTTTGAGAGAGGAATTAACACATGGACATATTTATGGTTACTTCATATAATTTTTCTTTATTTGTTTTGGGGGGTCTACTTGAAAAAAGAACAAAAAAAGCACTAGGTAACAGGATTCTGAAAGCTGCTGTACAAAGACCAGATCTCTAATCTGAAAAAGCAGAGCTTAGCAGTGCTTAGTGATTGAAGTTTATGTGTTGAAAAAAAATTTTCAGTGACCTAATACTGAGGAAACTTCCAGAAATAGTTTTCCTTTCCTGGAAAGAGAGGTTACCCTAACTCCCTAAGTCTGAGGGCCCTGTTTGGTGTCTTCCTATGCCTCCTAGAGAAGACAAAAAATGTGGCAAAGAGCTCTCAAACGATAGGCATTTCACTCATCTGTCTATGCTCATGCTTAGCATTTGACCAGCACATAGATTCTGGTGACTCCTCTGAACAGTTTTCTTTGTACTGTATAAATTTAACATGAGGATTCATGTCTAAGCTTTACTAGTTGGGTCTGGAAAATACGTAGGAAAACACTGCCTGTTCAATTGAATGTTCACCTGAGCTTCTGGAATACTGACTCTTTTGGAGAGTTGAGTGAAGAACAGAAGAATGTGAGTGTTTATTTTTATACTCGCAAAAGTCTGTTTTGTTACTGTAGATTTTCCATTTGAAGTTTGAGGTAGAGGAGAAAAGTAAAGTCCCTTCAAGTATCACTAAATATAGACAATTATACAAACTGCTTGTACAAGCTGTCTGGTATGTGACTACCAAATCAGCTCATTAGTCAAAAGAATAGAATAAACCATACTACTTAGTGAGACTGAGAAGCAAAACATGAGCCTAGTCAGGGATGGCACAATGAGCTCAAACTATGACTTCAGATAGATTTTCTTCTGTCTTGATTACTTTAAGTACCATTGTGGATGTTAAAGACAGTTGCATTTAAATGTTAGATAAAACAGACTTGCCTTGCAGTACATTCTGAGAGATCAAAATGAGCATTTTGCCTTACTCCAGAACTTCTGATAGTAATGGATTTAACATGAGGATTCATCATCAGTGGCCATATGTCTCTTATGCATCTGAATCATGCAAAGCAGTTAACAAATGTGAAACTAAGGATGAAAATATACTCGGTCATGTTAGGGCTATATAATCACAAGTTGTTTTAGACATCTGTTTTCCTGCATTTCTGCCCATTTTCTTCAGATCCTTGTTTTGATCTGTGAAAAATGGTGAGTATTACTTGGTCCTGCATTTTATAGGTTTTTTTGTGGACTAAATTTTTTTGGACTTAAAATAATTGGGAAGAAGGTGGCTTGTTTTTTATTTCTTTATATAAGAAACTGATGGTTCATAGGATGACTAATAAGAGATTGAAACCAAATAATTCCAGGGCTCAGCCTTCAGGTTGACAACCTTCCTGTCATATACTCTTCCACAGGAAGCGACAGATTGCTTTCAAGTTACTTCAATAACTTTCTAGTAAATTTTATTATTAATGGTTGGCTGCTCTTGATAGATGCGCAATTCCATACCTTCTACAAGTAAGAAATTAAGAACATTTATTGATTCATCAAAACAGTGAGGATTTGCCTCATGCCCTGAAACCCTAGGGATATTCTTTTTTTAGGTATATTTTTATTTCTTACATGCTTAGAGAAATTCCCGTTCCTCCCATCAAAAGACCATTCATTTACTTACTAGTTAAGTTGAAAACTTAAATTCTTCCTTAGACTTACTTCTTTCAATTTTTTCTGCCTTGGTTTTAATTGCCATTAGTTGTGGATGTCCTTCCAACTTATGTGGTGCATAACACCCTTAGAAAGTCCTTCCCAACTTGGTTCACATTGTTCTTTTCCTCTGAAGACTACTTAACGTTCTAAGAGGTATCATAGTCACTAGAGAAAGGTTTTCATTGGCTGGGTAGGTAGAGATCTGTCTCAGATACTTTACACCTTTCATTTTCTTTCTGTTTCAAGGTAGTTTTCAAAAGATTCACAGGATTTTACTCCGTTTGATAATCAGGTTTAATGCATGATTCTGTTCTTTTCCAATGAACGTATGATATGTGTAAGAGGTAAGATTCTAAACATGGTTTGTCATGACTCTGTTTAAGCACAACTTAAACAATGATAGAGCTTTTAAGGCATTTTTCTATTTTTCTCTGTATCTTTTATGTGTATTTATTTTTGGTTTTAAAAGTTCACTACTTCATTGCTACCAGTATGCTGCTTTTATGAATTAAAATACCTTGCCTGTGTTTCCAAGTTCTCTAAATCCAGATTCTTTTAATCCTTGTCAATATGAGCACCTGTCTGATCTGCCTGTTTAATCAGTGTATTAGTTCTTCTCTTTTTATGTTGACAACTACATTTAGAAACGAAGCTATGAAGAATGTTTAATTTTCCTGCACATGGTTTGCAGTCTTTTTAAGATACGGTAGAAATGTTAAAGTGTAAGCACTACAACTTTGATTTGATTAAACTTTGCTTACATTCATAATATTCTGTTTACAGGCAAATTAAATTTATAAATGAGAGATGTATCTAATATTGAGGTGTCTAAGTGGAGAGAGTCTATTTTGTCTTCCAGGGTTATGATCATAGCTACTACTTCATCGCAACTTTTATTACTGACCACATCAGACATCATGCAAAGTACCTGAATGCGTGAAAAACTTCACACAGGAAACTCTCTTTGGGATTAAAGTTGTAACAAACAGAACTGCTAAGAACTAAAAGATTTCAAAATATTGGATTTCATAATTGTCAAGGAGCCTCTTTCTCCAGTTGAGTCACCTTCTGAATAAATACATAAAACTGCTTTCTGACTTAAAAGTTATTTACCAGTGTTCACACAGGAAATCTTTTCTGCTTCACACTTTTTGAGTATCATTTGGAAGTCCTTGTAATATTAACCTAAGGTCACATAATATGAATAGAATCCTATTCAAATCACAGAATGCTAACTGCAAAGCAGAAGATTTTAAATAGCTCAAACTCTTCATCTTTTCAGACTTCAATAAAGCCTCTGAGGCAGTGAACTATTCTCATCATGTTTGTTATCTATAATGTTTACCAAATACTTGATTTCTAGTATCTAATTTAATAACTGTCATCTATAGAGAAGGAATTCAGTTCAGAGAAGCTACATGAATGCTTTGTCATTATCTGTGGGACAGCAAAGATTAAAAGTGAGGTGGTATTTTTTTTAATAAACTTCAGTTGAGTGATTTTTTTTTCTAAATCTATTGGGCTGACTACATTTGTAAACTTTAGTTTGGGGATATTTTAAGTCTTAAGAATTATATAACAAAACAATTTACAAGTGGCCAAATAAGGAGACTTACAAAATTTTTGTTACTATGAATATTTTCCTTTAGTCACATGCAGAAGCTTAACTGGAGCTCACCAAGAAAAGTGATGTCTGTAAATTCTAAATGGTGGTCAGGTGGAGAAGGGAAGGTCACAACAGGGAACAAGCAAGAGCACAAGTTGCTGTTGTAGGCAGAATTTCTTCTTACCCACGGAAGCCTTAACCTTGCCTTTAATACCTTCTCACTGATTGAGTGAGACCCACTATCTTTTCTTTAACTTAAGTCAGCTAATATAGAACTTTATTTCTGCTGAATTGTCTTCATAATAATACCTACATTAGGATTAGATTGACTAACTGGGGACTACCCTCACAAAGTAGGCATAACATTATAAGAAAATAGTTGCTTTATTTGTACAGTTAATGACTGTCTTCTACCAGATTAATTAGTCCATCACCTTTATTTTTTTGAGTAGTCTCTAGGGCTTGAACTCAAGGCCTCAAGTTTTCCCTTGGCTTTTTCACTCATGGCTCGTGCTTTACCATTTGAGCCACACCTCCACTTTTGACTTTTTTGCAGGTTAATTGGAGAATTTGCTTTGCCTGGTTTTCAACTGAGATCCTCAGGTCATCTTCCTAAGTAGCTAGGATTATAAACTGAAGCCACCAGCACCCAGCCAGTCAGTAGTACTTAGCTTCCCACAAAGTTTCAAGACATGGACTAACAGAGAGACATTCTTTGCCAGAATGTAATATATATAGCTTCTAGTCCAATTCCTAGTAGAGTTTTTGTTCTCATCCAAAACCTCGTGAATACAAGCTTTACTGTCCACATTCTCTCGTGCTCTACCCATGGCTGTGCTTACCTGGGCTTCTCTAGCTCACTTGTCCAAACGTGCACCTGCAAATAGTTGCAAAGGCTTTTAAGAACCACATGGTCAGATTTTTTTAATTGTAATGGTAATGTACAGAGGATTTGCAGTTACATAGGTACAGTCATGAGTTCTTTTGAACAGTGTTATCCCCTCCCTCATTTTCACCCATTCCTCTCTCCCTCTGCCAGCTCCCCTGCTCCCCAGGTTATAAATCAAGTTCATTTCCAACACAGTGTCTGGTGAATATCACTGTTGCATTGGTTTACCCTTTGTCCCACTGTTTCTGTGATTCCTTTCCCTTCCCCAAATCAGATAAACTTGCTGGGCAAAGGGTACAGAAATCAAAAAGTGACAACAGAGAATAAACTAAAGGAACAACAAAAACAACTGCAAACAATACACACACAAGGGGAAGAAACCCTTGTTTCCACTTCTTAGAGTTCATTTTGATAAACATCATTTTATATAGTCAAGGGCACATAGGTGTTGAGCCATTGTGCTCCTCTGCTAAGAATATCCTAGACATAGTCTAGTTACTACAAATGAGGGAAACCATACAGCCTATGTTTCTTTGGGTCTGGTTTGCTTTGCTTAATAACATTTTTTTCCAAGACACTCCATTTCCTTATGAATGGGGCAATGTAATTCTTTCTGATGGAAGCATAGAATTCCATTGACATATACCATAGTTTCTTGATCCATTCACCAACTAAAGGGCATCTGGGTTGATTCCATATCTTAGCTATGGTAGATAATACTGCAATGAACATGGTTGGGCTGGTAGCTTTAGTGTGACCTTGTTTATGGTCATTTGGGTAAATGCCCAGGAGTGGGATTTCTGGGTCATAGGGGAGTTCTATGTTTAGGCTTTTAAGGAACCTCAATTGAACAAGTTTACATCCCCACCACCATCTGTTATTAGTTTTCTTGATAATGGCCATTCTAACTGGAGTGAGGAGGAATCTCAATGTTTTGATTTGCATTTCTTTTTCAGAGAGGTCTCTCTTATTAATGGGATTTTTTTTTTGACATGATCAGATTTTGTCACAGCAACAACTCCACTTCTCTGGTACTAGTTTTCTGTGCTAATCCTCATCAGTGTGGCCAAATACCTGGAAGAAGCAACATAGAGAAGGAAGCAATATGGCTTACACATTCAAAGAGTTCAGTCTGTTGTCTCTTGGCACCGTAATTTGGGGACTTAGTGAGATAGTACATCTTGGTGGTAGGAACATGTGGCAGAGGCCATTTGCTTCATGGCAAACAGAGCAAGATGTAGCTCCAGTAATCAATCAACTTTCTCCAGTTTGGTCCACCTCCAAGTTTCCTCAAGCTCTCAAAAGAGTACCCCCAACATGTTTTGAGGAGTGGGCAAAAGGGGACCTTAAGAATAGAAGAAGGAAAGGTTAGTAAATTGTAATTATGTTCAATTTACAGTATGTAAAAATAGAACTATGTAACTTGAGGCTACGTAGAGTCAAGAGGATGTAAATGAGGGAGAAGGAAGCAAAGTGTGACATTGACCAGGAAGCATTGTACTCAGGCTGACTTAGGGAATTGTAACCCCTTTGTACAGCTACTTAATAACTACCATAAAAGAGTGCCACTAACTGCGGGCCGAGCACTTAGCACATGAACTTATGGGTGACATTGTACATTCAAACCATAATGTATTTCACAGGAAAGTATCCTGCTGGAAGTCAAGGCAGTTACTTAATGGAAAAGAAAAGGAATGCATCAAAACAGAGGACAGGAGTCAAAGAGGCTTGACTTCTAATGGATAATGTCTTTTTTTTTTTAAATAAGCAAATCATTTGTGTATCTTTTGTAAAATGCTATGTTTGAACATTAATGCTTAGTAAATTTTTAAAATCAGAAAAGACAGTGCTTACAACTTCTATGGTAAGGGCCAGTCACACAACTTCATGCTTTTTAGTTTGCTTATACTCCTGAGAAGTGCTGAGTCATAATGTTTCTGATGGAATTTTTTGTAGATTATATTGCATGAGAGACACTTGAGAAGAAAACTAGATAGACAGGGTCTGCTTCCAAAAGGTGCTTTGAGCAGATCCGTTTAATTAGTCTACGGCTGAGTCCTTATCTAAAAATGGAGTAAACAAGAATCTTATAGCATTTACCCTCCAGGGCTATGAAATGCAGCAAAAGAAGATGCCCAGGTGAAATTGTCACCTCTCAGATGTTAGTGACTAACTATAATCATGCTATTGGGCTCCAAATTCTTCAAGTCTGCTCTTAGGTTTTTTCCAAAACCATTTCAGTAAAACACTGCCACCTGGTGTTTCAATTAGACAAAGCAAACTAGACCAGGCCTTCCAGAATGAATATCAATAACTCATTTCTTAGCTACACAGAGTTCAACATACACTAGTTTGAGTTACAATTTTCCAAGTTTACAATGATATGAAAGCAATAGGCATCATGTAAGAAAACATATTTTGAATTTTGAAGGTGGCTCTTTTCCTGGGCCAGTGATAAGCAGCATGATCTCACCACAGAATAACCACACACCTCAGTCAGCCCTGTGGGTGTAAGGGGAAACTACTGATGTGCTCTAGTGTGCCGTGTTGCTAAGCAAGAATGTTTCCATTACTGTGACAAAAGAAAACAATACCTGGTATAATCAACTTGAAAGAGGAAAAGTTAAACATTCTGGCTCATGGTTTCAATCCATAGTTGGGGGGATGGAGGGAGGGTGGGCATTGCTTTTTTTTTTTTTTTTTTTTTGGTCATAGGCCTGAACTCTGGGCCTGAGTGCTGTCCCTCAGTTCTTCAGCTCAAGGCCAGAGCTCTACCATTTGAGCCACAGTGCCACTTCCAGCTTTTTCTGCTTATGTGGTCCTGAGGAATTGAACCCGGGGCCTCATGCATGCAAGGCAAGCACTCTACCACTGAGCCACCTTCCCAGCCCAGGCATTGCTTTTGAGCCTGGGGAAAGAAAGAAGAACATCATGGAGGAGAGGAGTACAGGGGAGAGGAAGCTGCTTATTTCATGGTGCTAGGGATCCAAAAGAGAGGAAGAGGAAGGCCAGCTCTCATATCTACTTCAAGAACCCCCCCCCATGACTTCACTTCCTCCCAATAGGCCTCACCTAATCTCAAGACTGAAGGGGCTGGATCAGGTGTAGGACTCCTTGCTGCATAAGGCACTGAATGGTGACAAGAGAGTGCATGGGAGAGAAAAGAAAGGTGTGAACTCATTCTTTGGAAGGAACTCACACCATCCTGCAATACACCAATTACCCCATTCAGGACAATGTCTTCACCACTGACCTAACACTCTACACATGGGATTAAATTTCCAACGCATCCACCTTGGAGAAAAACTGTCAAACTATAGTTTTGAGGAAGAGATTTACTGGTCAAATGTAAGGAAAATCAACTGTGAGGCAGGGGTGACTCCCAGGACCATGTGCTGGTGAACTATGCGGAATTTCAGAGGTATACATTATAATCTCTTATCTTTGTTCTAGCTGGCTTCTCTTCAGTACCTGCTATATGCCAACAGTATTAAGGACATCTGGCAGTCAGCAAGAGAACAAAACAAATGGGCAACCTTGCTCTAATAAGGCAGACATGACAACTGCAGGGGGGAAAAAGGAGAAAATACTGGCCCAGGGAACACGGGGCAGGGGTGGGGAGGGGGGAAGGGAGTGGCTTGGAGTGGAGCCCTACCTTTCACAGCTCTCCACACTCAAGGAGTGCCTGTTCCGAAGAAAATTCCCTGCCTTCAGACCAGGTGAGACCCAGACTTGACTGGAATGTGTATGTGCTGACTTCCTGGAGAAGATGGAAGGCTATGGATTATTGCAACTTCACCCAGGGCAAATTTAGGCTGCCCCTAGCTGTTGCTAATAGCATGGTTCAACTGTGTGATGGACCAGATACTTGCCCCATGAGGATCCTGTGTTCCCGTCCTTCAACTACTCCTCCCCTTCCCCTTATACCCTTCCTCCTTGCCCCAGCCTTTTAGGAAGGGAAGTACCTGGGCTGCTTTAATGCAGAAGGAAGATGATTGTAGGGTGTGCCACAGAAGCAACATCTCAGATCAAAGCACCACAATCCATAAACAAATGTTTTAGACTAGTTGGATGCATATCTTTAATACAGAAGACCTGGCACTGGTCCCTGCTCAGGCCAGTGGTCCTGAGTCTCTGTGTCATATGTAAGAAGGGGCAAAAAGATGGAAACCATTGCTGCTAAGTGTTTTGACACAAGTTTCTCACAGCAGCTGCTCTTTTACCAAAGGATGAATGGATGTGGAGGGAAGACCCTGGCTTAGCTGAGGTAGGCATAGTGGAGGCAGCTGTGTTCCATTCCATGAGAGCAATTGAGGTGTGAGGACCCGATGCTACAATTTTTACAGCATGAACTAAGGAACTAAGGCATCCTCCAAGATGTGTCTGGAAGTATGACCATGGGATACATGGGAATCCTCAATCTCCACTTCCATCCCTGCCCCAATCTCAACATAGCAAGTTTGCTTCTGCTATATGCATGTTGTAAGCTTCCAGGGAAGGTGAAGTTTGGGAGAAAAGGATGATAATTGTGTGCACATACACACATGTGCACACACATGCATGGGTAACACTCCCTTATCCATGAGGAATCTGTTCCCAGTAAATACTTGAAACTGCGGGTAGTACTGAATCATAGACAGATAGATATAGATTAGAATATCATATGATTAGATTATCATTGATATATTAGTATATACATATTCTAATTTATAAATTACATGAAGAAACTAACAATAATAGTAATTCTAACAATAAATTCAAATAGCAGTCATAGAGAAATGTGAAGGAATGTAACCTCTCAACACAATCAAAGCCAGACACTGGTAGCTCATGCCTGTATTCTTAGCTACTCAAAAGGCTGAGATCTGAAGATCACAATTTGAAGCCAGTCCAGGGAGACAAATTCATGATACCCTGATGA
Organism: Dipodomys merriami; assembly: GCF_024711535.1. Taxonomy (NCBI): domain Eukaryota; kingdom Metazoa; phylum Chordata; class Mammalia; order Rodentia; family Heteromyidae; genus Dipodomys; species Dipodomys merriami. Next base: position 74,690,534 of record NW_027206179.1, read on the forward strand.
CTGATTAACCAGGAAAAAGCTGGAAGTGGAGGTGTGACTCAAGTGGAAGAGTGCAGCCTTGAATAAAAACGCCAAGCAAGAGTACCTGGCCCTGACTTCAAGCACTAGTACCAGCACATAAAACCAAACCAAACCAAGACTACTACTGGTATTTTTGGACTGGGGAAGACCATGAATAACAAATCATGAAAAACAAAAACTTGGAGAAGAGCTACTGTGCATGTGGGAGAAGAGGAATGTGTGTGTGTATACATATATATATATATATATATATATACATATATGGATAGTTTTATTTACATATATACACTTTCCACTATTATATATAGTATATATTGCTTCTGCACACGCACGCGCGTGCGTGCGCACACACATACACACCCATACACAATCTCTTTCAGCAATGATGTCCTAAGTTTTGTGTGATAAGTGCCAGCCAGCCTTTACATCAGATGGGTGAGTCAGATGATTTGTACAAATTCAAAGTTTTAATGGCTGTTAAATAAAAGGAAGGATGCAGCACTATATACATTCTGCCTGCTTATGGTACAGTCTGCCAGCCATGCACATTTTATTGCACATATAAACAGTGTACAAGGATCATAAAGACATCTTAGCTGTAAAAGAATTGCAATGAAAAGCCATTTTACACACTACCAAAACCATTTGTATTATACAGCCAACTTCAAGAAAGTACTGAAAATGAGTATCAAAAGAAACAGTTTAATTTTGAAAGAAAAATCTCTGAAAACAATGATTACAGAGCCTCTGGTTGCCAATATATACATATAAAAAATATTTCCGGACACTTTAATCAGAATGCCCAGGAAGGTACAGCCAGCAGTCTAAATTCTTATTTAGAGAACTGACTTCTGAAGGTCGCTTCCATTGTATACACTCTTCTTTCAAAATGCCTTTTGTCTTTACATTCTTAAAGGATTTGACAATACAGGAAAATATTCTAATATATTTAAGTTAGGTTAAAGTGCACAGTACATTTGATAGGAAATAATTGCTAGCTGCCAATCTAAGTTTCCAAGGCATTGGCTGATGGATGTTGGTGTCAATGTGCACGTCTTCCTCATGTCTTCTCTTCTGCATTCACCTTCATGTTGACACTTGGTGGCTACTGCTGCTCTAGAAACTTCCTATGGCTTTTCAGTAGTGAAAGTACAGTCAGCACTAACAGGACTTTGAGCTATCTGTCACTGTAGCACATATACAGGTGTGTTACTGCCCAGCCTGAGTTGCTATGCCTTCTGGGAAAATTCCCAGACCCACATGGACGTTTCCTCCCCTTGGCTAGGTCTTCTTTAGTCCTGTAGTGTTTAACCTTGTTCCCTCCCTGGCCACTCAGCCTCACATACTCTACTTACGTGTCCTTTTTTTGACCCTGATCTGGGGTGGGGGTAGGGGGCTGGGGGCTGAAGCTGCCCATCAGCTCACGGATGCATTACTCACTTCTGAGGCTGCACCCCAGAAATCATGAATCTTGCAGTGTTGGCGGAACTACTGTGCAAACCGCCAACTAAACTCTAACTAACAGGCACATCTGCTTCTCAGCATCATTTCCTCCTCTCACAACTGGCAGTACTAACCCAGATCTTCCATGCCTAAAGCCATTTTTGACCATTCAGCCCAAATTTCCCTTAAAACAACTTTCACTCACTTCCACTTTCCCATACCTTTTCCTCATTATCTACCTTTGGTACCAGACTCTCTTTAATTACCCAAGTTACAGTGCAACATCATGTTTGGAGGTTCATCATGTTAACACTGCTTACTTCTTGGTGTTACAAGTTGAATGTTTTGTGCATAGCAAAAGAAGTTATAAATCAAAAAAAATAGTAATTGTTCACATTTTTTTTCTTCAAGTTTAATATGTCTTTTTTCCCATCACAGCTATTTACAAATAACTTTGGGGTGCTCTCTTGATTTCAGTCAGTTCATTACATGGGGGGACAACAAGGCTGCTGGAATGTAGGCAACTGCATGGAATGCAAAAATATAAATAAGACCAATGTTCCACAAACCAAAGTATAAAGAATGCCTCCCCAGAAAACAGTTCTTTGTAATAGAAGCACCTGGTTTTTGTTTTGTTTTGCTTTTTGCTTCAATTTTTCTTCTCTGAGTTACAGACACCAGGGAACATGATTACTGCTACAACTACTACACACCAAAGAAGATAGAAAATAACTCAATATTTATAATATTAAAATAAAGTGTTTAACCACAAAAAAGCAGTAATAAAATAGTTTCCTAATTTACAATTTGCATCCAAAGGATGAATAACAACTCACTAATAAATAATATTTATATAAATATTTTGTATGTCGAAAATAGCTTTTGAAAAGGCAATGGTCTCAAGAAACATCTTGACGAATTTGGTGGGGAATAAAAACCTGATTGTGTCTCCTCCTCCCGCCCCCCCTCCCCCCACTCAATCTGTAACAAGTTTGGCTTTAATAAAACAGATGCATCTTGCTGTGTAACAGTTGTGCTTGGCATTGTTTTGGTAATGGCAGTTGGTGAGTGTGGAAGGGATGTAGGAGGTTGAAAAAGGCAATGATGTGCTAACTTAGTTATCCACCAGCCTCCCCCCATCTGGCTTCCAGATGAATCCCTGTCAAGTCTCAGCCTTGGAAGCCAAGGTCAGCTCTGAAAGGGGTTAAAATCCTCCCTTTGGCCGAAAACCTTGTCCATGCAACTAGAGTCAGGAATGACAGGCGGAGAGTGGGGAAGAGGAAGCAATGGATACCAGGAGCCCAGTCCAGGATCCCTGATGGAGGAAGAGTCTGAGTCAACTCAGAGGAGAAGGTTGGTCTCATGTGAACAGAGCCTTGGTGACAGTGGTGACATCGAGTAATGCTTGGACGGTGATGCCCACTTTGACCAGGCCTTTCTCTTCCAGGATGTGATGGGGCAGACATAGTTTTTCCTAAAAGGAAAAGAACAAAACACCAATGTTTAGATGATCCAATTTAACAGTAAAACCTCGCTCCATCACCAATGGGACTGGCACACCATCACAGACCTGTGGGAGCTCCCTGGTCTGTGTTCCTTCCCTTGCTGGGCCAACTCAGGGAAAAGGCTTCTTTTTGCGTTTGCAGGCAAACAATGAATGGGGTAATGTTCCAGAAATGTTGCTTACTACTCTGAACAGATCTGCAACAGATCTAAATATGGAGGAAAAGTCTCATAATAAATAACTACCAGGTCCACTAGAACCACATGACAGGAATAACAATAGCTTCCATTCTTCTAAAGTTAACACATCTAAAAGGAACTCAAGTACTCATGTGAACAGACCACACCATTATACTGAGCCTAAGCTCTGGTTTCATGGTTTTATGTCCTGTGATCTCTGCAATGCAGCCATGCTGGGCATTTAGCATCTTTTCATAAAGGTTTATGCATATATTACCCATAAGTAATGTTAACCACCGTTCTCAATAGCTCTTTCTCTTTTCAGGCTCTTTCATAAAACTGTCAAAGACACACATGCTCTACTAGTTCCTCAGGGTGCATTTTGGCTCTCGGGGAATGTCCAGTTCATATAATTCAAGGAAAATAAACAACACAAGTCACTTTTGTATGCAAAGCCTTTAGGGTTCCACACAGTGATATACGATAACCTTGATGAAGGAATTTTATGTCGTTGGCATTTGGCTCTGCTTTGATGTCATCTATAAGGGGCTCCTCTTGTAAGTCTGTCTCCTTGTTAGGAAGAACATTCCACTGTGAATGACAATCATGGGTCCTCTACTGCCTGGTGGTCACCAGTTTATTTTTCTTAATTTAATGGACAATTAACTATCCATTACCTCATGTACATTTTTTTTCCAGTGAGAATACTTACAACCTACTCTTTTAGCAATTTTATTTTTGGTCAGTCCTGGAGCTTGAACTATGGGCCTGGTTGCTGACCTGAGCTTTTGTGCTCAAGACTAGTACTCTACCACTTGAACCACTTTGGGCTTTTTGTGGTCAACTGGAGATAAAAAGTCTCACAGACTTTTCTGCCTAGGCTGACTTTGAACCATGGTCCTCAGATCTCAGCCTCCTGAATAGCAAAGATGACAGGCCTGAGCCAGTGGTGCCCAGATTCTCTTAGCAATTTTTATTTATTTATTGTTTTTGAGGAGTTAGGGATCCAACCCAGCACCTCGTGTGTACTAGGTAAATGCTCTTCTACTGAAATACATTCCCAGCTCATCAATTTCAAGAATACATTGTTATTCACTGGAATTGCCATGGTGTTCAATGGATTTCCTGAACTTAATTATCCTATTTAACTGATGATAGTTTTTATCCTTTCACCAACATCTCCTGGCCCCAGCCCTTGGTCACCACCATGCTATTTTTTTAGCCACTCCTAAGAGATCACTACCCTTAGATCCATCATATAAGTGGGATCATGTGGCATCTGTCGTTCTACACCTGGATTCTTTTACTGAACATAACAGGTTGTCACACAACGGGCATTCCTTCCTCTTGAAGGCTCACTGCACTGTTGTCACGGAGAGTTTAAGTGGGGTCTGCATCAAGCCTAGGTGGTGATTTTCCATTAAGCCAAATGCCAGGCACAGGAGTGCTTCCTTTCACATGATACCTGCTGAGGAAACAGTCCTTCCTGCTGCTGCCCATGTGCTAGACTCCCCAAACGACCACACAATCTTAAGAAGAACTTCAAAGACATGCATGTTATCTCCAATGAGCTATTTCACTGGGTCAAAATGTCAGCGGATCTTGCACCACCACCATCCTCCTCTTCTTCCTCTTCTTCATACTTCTTCTCTCCCCAGGCTTTTCCTTGACTTTTGCTAATCAGAAAATCTCAAATTTGAACCATAGGCCTTAAACATCTCAGTCTTGACTCCAGACCCCAAGACGTAAGTCGGCTGATTCATTAACGCTCAGTTTTGAGCATGACTTCATGTAGCTGCTGTGGCTCCAGACAGGGTCAGCAGTGTGTCAGGAGAGCATGTAAGTTTACTGTGCTCACTAACAGAGTGGCTAAAAGCCAACCAAAGAAAGGAAGGTGGTTAGTTCTGAGCTGTGAGCCAATGGGTCATTTCAGGAGGAAATGGTGAGTCATCCTTTGGGGCACAGTGAGGGGGTGTCTGCAGTCAGGTGTCAATGCCCACATTTGTTTGCCAAGGGACAGGGCCATGTCTTCACTCTCTTATGGCTTCCCTAGCTTAACATCTGGATAGGAAATACCCACTATAATTAAGCTCCTGATGTCAACTATTTTTTTGGAAGGAAGATAAATCTTCACTTTATGTACTAAAAACGATTTCAAGGTAAGTTCAAATTTAAATGCAAAAAAAGTGTTCTCAATGAACGTGAATATTTAGTATTTCTCTGACAAATGGATGGGGAAAGATTTTCTAAGAGGAATATTAAAAACTTACCAAAGAAAAGATAAAAAAAAAACATTCCTTGCCTAAAATATTTAAGTTTCTCTTTGTCAAAAAAAAAAAAAAAGAATCAAGGGGAGGGAAGGGATAGTAGAACAACAACAAGGAAGGGAAGGGGTAACAATGATCAACAAGTAATGTACTCATTGCCTTAGTCATGTAACTGTAACCCCTCCGTACAACATCTTAACAATAAAAATTAAAAAAAAAATCAGTCTAGTGAAACACTAGTGTACAAGTATTTGTATCAAAGTACAAAGGGCTTCATATGACTCAACAAGAAAAATACTGAGACCAATAAAATATGGCACAAAAATATGAATTTTAAGACAAGGGATTAATGTAAGACAATGAACAAGGTATTTTGATTCTCAAGTTCTGTTTTCTGATATCTAATCCAAGTGTGCATGAATTCTAGAGTCATGGTCCATAGCCCAGTCTCTGCTGACATTGCTGGAGAATGGCCTGGTTCCTCCAAGAATTAGCCAGTGTCACCAATTAGTGTTGGTTCAGCAGAACTTTTGGTAAAGGGTGATCATAGAAGGGAAGGGCTAAGGCCTCTGCCTCCTATCAAAAGCATATTCACACACTTCACAGATTTTGTTAAGATCACCCTCTCTCAGGTCCATGTTTTTCTAGCCAGCATCTTTTACCATCCTGGTCTCTGCACTCCTAGAATACATTTAGAGTCCAAGATACTCTGTTTTAACTCTATGGTTAGTCATAAGGAGTGCAAATGTACCCCAGCAACTGGGGGGCAGAGTCACAGCCTAATACTTCCCTTAAGTTGAAAATATACCTAAATCTACTGGCCAACATCAAAGCTGAGCCCAACCTACTACCTCAAACATGCACAGAACAATATTATATTAGCCTACAATTGGGCAACGAACATAAAGCCTGACTCATATCCAGTGTCAACTATCTCATGTAATTTGTGGGGGAATCATCACTGACAGGGAAAGACAGAAGGCTTGTCTATTGCTTTTACATCATCTTAAGGTTGACAAACCCTAAATCTAACCTTCACCCATCTGGGACCAACTGTAAAGCAAGAAGACATTCTTCCAGCCTTTCTCTTTACATTAGGACCCCCTACGGGCACCCAGAGGTGGCCAGAATATTGTGGTGAGAGTGGAGGTCATTAAGAAAACTAGCAGATGAAAACAAAACTTTGCATATAAAACATGGCAGTCCTAGGAAGAGGCAGACATCTTATCCTAGTGGAGAAAGCTCTTGGGAGCAGGCTGAATTACCCTCATTGCTGGCTGGCCTTTATCTCTAAGCTCATGCTCCCAGACTTTTGTTCAGTGACTTCATTTTAGGAAGCCACTCAGCCCATTACAGTTTCTTTGGTCCAGTCATTTTCATGAATGTAAAGCTCTGGAGCTATGTTATTTAAGCCTTGAAACTATGTATTATTTTCATGGAGGAGGGCTTCAGTGCCAGCTCTGTCATTGAGTAATAATCCTTAACGATGTAGAACATGTTGATTCTTATAGCTGAAGATGTCTTCTCACCTTTCTCTTGAGTCTTTCATTATTATCAGCCAGGCCACTAGGTAGAAGTGGGGGAACATTTGGTCCTCAGGCCATTTAAGACCCCTGAAATCATTTGGTTGGCTTCTTGAGGTCTGCTTCCCTGTATTGATCATTTTGTATGGCCCTCAAATGATGTTATCATATCCAAATGGCCACTGGCAGAGAAAGAACGGCTCTCCACCCCTCTCGTGTTTTCTCTCCCTAGAACACTTTGCTCTTCACACACGGGAATGCCTTCCCTGCAATTTCTTCCTCCTCTGCTGGTTATTTCTACACATCTTCTAATCTTAGTGAAGCACCACCATCTCAGGTGGCCTGCATGGCCATGCCTGGCCCATTAGGGTCAGATTCCTCTTTCCATATGTTGCACAGGTGCTGTACCCATCCTAGGTCCTTCTCACTGAATTTTTCTTTTTTTCTTAAGGATCTACTAGAACAAAGGTCGACAAACTATGACCTTCAGCCTAATCCAGCTCATAGCCTAACTCTGTCAATAAAGTTATACTGGCAGACAAGCATACCCATTCATTTACGTATGTTCTGTGGCTGCATTATGCTACGAAAACAAGCTGAATAATTGCAACAGAGTCTACAAGGACTGAATATACTTGCTATCTGGGCCTTTAAAACAAAAGATAAAGCAAAATAAAAGCAACAAAACTTGCTGGCCCCTGGTATACACCGAAAGCTTAAGAACTGGACCGTGAGTGACTACGGTTATTCCCAGAGCTTCCTAAAAAGGCCTAGTACAGAGTGCTCATCCAGCACAGGAAAAATGATCACATGAACAAGAATGGACAAATGTGTTCTAACAAACCAAGGGACTAGATCCAGATAAACTTAAGAAGAATTCTACAGTCAGTAAACTAGTTTACTGACAATTCAGAAATCTGAAGCCCAACTTTAAAGATCAAATCTCTTGGAATGAAGCCATATTAAAATATTCTCTGCGGGGGGTGGGGGGTAGGAGGGGAAGGGTATAGCTTAATGTGCCCACAGAGCCACAGAACGTGTGCTAGATATATGCAATGCCTTGGGTTAACAATCCTTAGCACCAAACAAAAAGTATTCCCCAGCTAATCTTCACTACTTTCTCACTATCAGACTCCTGGAATTTTCATGTATCAGCCTCATATTCCTCCTAGGTGAAACACCATTTATTATATCTCAGGTGGGGAAAAGTGCAGATTTTAGAGATAATCCAAGCCATTCATTATTTTCAAAACAAACCATATTGGGATACCAAAGTGTCTTTGTTTTCCTACTTCTATTGGTAAAAAATGTTACTCAATTGTCTCATTTGGAAGTTTGGCAGAGTTTTTTTTTCCAATAAGGAAAATGAAATACACATGAGCCAGATATCCATAAATAAAAGTAACTATTACAAATTAGCCCACACAGATGTTGGAAATCCTGACAGGAGTGGAGAACTGGAGGAAGTGGAGTAAAGGGAACAAAAATGGTGATTTCAAAAAGAAACTTTAAAGCAATAGCTATTTCATCATACTATTACCATACTACTTAATGAAATAATAGGAACCAACATATCCCACAAATGGCAACATGTTAGGATACAAAAAAATTAATGACATAAAAATTTAAAGTGCATTCACAGAATCTTCTTTGGATGATGAGAAATAAGCATATACATAGTCAGAGAACTATGTCAATTCAATACTCACAATTAATCTTATATTGATTGTTCCCACCCAGGGTTTATATCAATAAAATAGTGTGTTCTTTCAAGTGGCAACCAAGTGAACTTTAGTGAACATTCTCTTTCCTTCTTGTTTTCTTCCTATAAAGGAGAAAAAACCCAGTGCTGACCATTTAAAAAGAAGCTTGGAAGTAGAGCTGTGGCTTAGGTGGTAGCATGCTAGCCTTCAGCAAAAAATCTCAGGGACAGCACCCAGACCCTGCATTCAAGCCCTAAGTACCAGTACAAAATTAAACAGGAAACAAAGAAAGAAAAGAACTAAATGTATGACAGAACTGAACAGAATGAAAACACTGACAGCTAACTTGGATACACATGAATAAATGTATCAATGGGCCAATAACAACTTAGAAGAATCACCCAAAATGTTTATTAAGTAACTTATGGTGCTCATCAGATATTGTACAAAGGAATTTTATTGTTACAGATTAAAGAGTACAAGAAGGTAGCACCACGGGCAATTCAGTACATCACTGGGTTGTATAGACAGAACTGAGTTTAGACAATGTCCACATACCCTGTATTCCACCAACAAAGTCAGAAGGAAAATGCTCAGATAACATCTTTTCATTAAAGACTTCTTTTTTTAAAAAAAATCTGACCTGACTTAGCACCAAGGGATCTTTATAAATATATTATCTTCACTATATGGAGTCTTCATAATCTCATTTTCCATAGATTCATGAAAACATTCAGAAAAATAAGAGTATCTTCTTAGTAGCTCTGAGGACTGTCTGCATCTTTGTAAACCAGACATTTATCTCAGGGAAAGGAACTCCATCATCTTCCCAAACAAGGAAGCAGCATTTGGCAAACTGGATACAAAACGAAGCACAGTGAAGACTGGCTTGACCTTGAATCAGGCTTTCTCATAAGGGAGAAAGGCATCTCACAATTCAGGAATGTCTGGTTTATGTAAGACTAACAGGTTTTATTATTTCCATTACAAGCTCATCACATTGCTCCAAAAGCAGAGAGAGTTTATATATAACCTTTTAAACTGACAGAATAAAGCCGTTTGCTAGTTTTTTATCTTCAAAATCAAAAGTAAATAGAGATTTCAAGTAATTACAGAATCTACATTCTTCCAAAATAAGAGCAATCTTATTATTGGCTCCTGCTACAATGACCCAAGGCCCAGGACCAAGAATGTTCCATGACTCATGGCTTTATTTGAAAATGAATACAGTCAATTGTATTACATTCTGGACCTGCAGTTACTATGTGATGTGACCAAATAAAAAAGCAAACACGATCCATTACAGTGTTCAAAAATAGAAATCCTTTCTGGGAAACACTTTTCTGACAGTCTCAGAGTGACCTAAGGAGGAGCACATGAAAAACATGGAAACTGGCGAGTGTCTGCACATCCTCCAGGTGGCGCCCTAACAGGAAAGTGCTTCCTTCCCTGGAGCTCTCTTGCCAGGCAGAGCGTGGGAGTTGGCAGCCAGCCCCCTTTCCTGCCCTTCACAGTTCCCTTTGCAGGAAACTGGAAGGAAGATAACTGGCCAGCCAAGCAGTCATTTTCCAGATCACACTTCTCCCTTGATCAACCATGGTATTCCTAAGGATTAATATAGATCAAAATATTAGCTTCCTGTCTCCTGATTCATCTACAGCTCAAGTGACCAGTCCTGAATTAGGACTGGAGGTGAATGGCTAGATTTTCATGTATCAAGTACATCTGTGCCTGTCCTGGAGCCTTCATCCTCCTACCCAGGGGCAGCAGATGCTCATGGGAAAAGAGGAAGCAGGCAGCGGTGCCACACCCTGTGGATGAGGGACTGTATGGACACACTTTGCTGTCGCTGTTATTTTTTTCAGTCAGTGCAAGAAGTTACTGAATGGGAACTGCCTATTACACCAAGTTTGTGCTTCTGGAAAAAAAAAAAAAAGGTGACTGCTAAACGTTCAGCTTCACAATTCAGAGATTGCTGAAGAAATGAGAGGCATAAAGTGTGCAAAGCAAAGGCTCGGAGGGAGGAGCCTGGGATGGGGCAGGGAGCCAGCTCAGAGCGTGTGGATGCACATGCAGGCCTTAGACAGACAGAACATTCCAGCGGTAAGCCATATAGACCAGCACTACAAAGAGAATGTGGATAAGACAGAAGCCTATTAGGTCTCGAGAGCGGAGGGCAGAAGTTGGTTGTGGGGGTTTCTCCCCGAGGGCCAGCAGAGTGTCAACAGTCTTTCGAATGTGATGAAAATCCGACCGCAGGATGTCATACGGAGAGCAGAGGTCAGCCTATTCCGAGGGCAGCCGTTAGAACAGAAAGAGAGTGGAGATGATTAAATATACACCCAAGGACAGCTGGAAAGCAGCACACAATTAGGTTTCGTGCAAGTGGCGGAAGTAACCCTGTATTTCAACCAGTTAAACCCCTTTTCCCACCACCAAAGATCTTTAATTGGTTACAAAAGAAAAATAGGATACCCAATTCGCTTTCTGGAAACAGAGCGGAGAGATCCTTGACCTCCAATAGCCCCGGGAGGGACAGAACATTCTATAGTTTTACACCCTTCTGGGCTTCAAAGAGTTTCATATTCAAGCCGTGTCATTTGCTCCCCGAGGCTATAAAAAGAAGTTTGCACTTGGGATGTTTAGGACTTAACCTTGCTAAAGGAAAAACATTAAAAAAATTGACGATTTAATCCTTTGTTTTATTTTTTTCCAGAAAGGATCTTGTTCATGTAAGCTAGGCCTCATACTGGAAATCCTCCTGCCTCAACCTCTCAAGTGCTAGGATTACAGGCATGCACCAGCATGACCACCAGCCTTACTATTCGCTTCATTCATGTACTTCCCTAGATGTATACAAACTGAGTATTTTGCTCCAAAAGTTAATTCATATATATATATATTATTTGTGCTCATTTGAGGACTACTGGTGAACTGGAGAATGCTATTCCTTACATATGTCACAAAGTGCATTAACTTTCCTATTTTTGCAAATATACATTTAAGTATGGAGAAAGTTTCTGGAGTTAGAGTACAGTTAGAGGAACAGCACTCCTACACGGATTTGGTACAGGATCTGGGCTTCCGTGTTTTACCCTTAACAGTCAGGCCAAACACCTACTTAACTGAAAGCAAGACTTAGAGACTTAGCCTTTGGAGTTGACCTCACAGCCCACTGCCGCCAGGAAGTAAGTGGTTTACTTACTCACAGATTTGCTGGACCACAACTTTAAACTGTGGAGCTTAAAACTAGCAATGATGATCATGGCAGTGTGGAATAAGAAAGAAAATTTGAGGTTTTACTTTCACATTAAATAAGGATTGAAATATTTGTGAGCTATCCCCATGAATGCCGTTTCATGTCCACACTCAGCAAGATAGTTTCAAGTGTGCACATTTTCACATTTCTTCGAGGCAGATACAAATCAGAGTAAGTGATTCTGAAGAAGTTTGTCCTGAAGTTTCTTCTGAAGTTGCCCCCACCCTCACACAAGCTCTCAGGCAAGCGGGTGAATTGAGTAAATCTACAACCATTTGTTTCTTTCTTTCTGAAAGTAGAGATCCTGTTACCAAAAGAGTTTTGAAGTTTAACAGATCATCCAGATCTTGCGTGTTTTCTCAAAGGATCTGGAGGTATCAATCCAATTCTATTGTTAAGAGTTCTCCCCAAAATTAAAACAACTACAGAGAGTGAATTTCACTGGGGAACATGTTGCGTGTCACGTGCACATACGTGCCAGTACTGGGACTGGAACTCAGGTTTAGTTCATGCCTAGCACTCTATGATTTGAGTCACAGCTCCACTTTCAGCTTTTTGCTGCTTAGTTAGAGATAAGGGACTCTTTGGTTTGTCTGCTCGGATTGGCTTCAAGCCTTAATCCTCAGATCTCAGCCTCCTGTGTAGCTAGGATTACAGGTGTGAGCCAACAGTGCCTGCAGTGTTGATTTGACCTAAACAAAACAGATGTAAGATAGAAAGAAGGCTTACATGTAAACTGTAATATTTCCATATTAAAAGGAAACCACTGCATCTCCAGTGAGTATTCAAGACATTTCTCAGAACCCCATGAAGCATGTTTGGTCCCCACCCTGAGAGTACCATCCAAGGCCTGACTAGCGCATTGCTGCCGATTTCAGGGTGTGTATTCAGGCATGAAGTACCCTCAGGGGTACACTCCCCCAAAAGCTCTATCACAGATTATTCTTGTCATCCATGTAACCATTCCACCAAGGCAGAGAAGCTGGGTGTAAATAAACTCTGATAGGGCCTAGAATCACCGCTATGTGGTTTAAATTAATTGAGGACCTCTCAAGGAAAATGAGTGATTCTAAGCCAGCAGGTTGGCAACAATCTGAAGCATGATAATGAATGTGTGGAGTAGGCTGCCATGTGGACTGCTTGAGCACTGCTCTCTGCTTCGGCCCCAGGGCTCAGGTCATCGGCTCCAGCCCTGGCAAAGGGACCACGATGTCTATGTGGCTGAAATTCCTAAGGGAGCTGGAGACTTTCGGACTTGTGTGATTTCTGCAATTCCACCTTAATGAGAGGGATTTAGGGTTTGACTTTATTTCTCTCTGAAAATGAAAATTGGACAATGCAAAAAAGGCATAAAAATTTTAGAGTTTAAAGAAGAATTTTACCATGTCTTTAAAGAGCATTTGCTACTTCTGAAACTACTTGAAAACCCCAGTTAATTCACTCAGAATCTTCAGAGGCAAATACAGATGCTAATTTTGGTCATGGAGAACAAAAGTCAGTCCATCAAGGTCAAGTGATCAAGAGAGAACACAAGTACGGGACTGAAATACTATTAAATATTGCATCCATTTTCCCAAGTAATATGGAAATACACAGAAAATGTGGACATATCTGGCAATGGGCCTTGTTTTTATAGATGTTCTGAGTGTCATACTGTCTAACTTATAACAGCTAACCTTATCTGGAACTTATTTACTGAAATATAATTCTAATTTATTTATTTTATTTTTATTGAAATATAATCTTAATTTGAGGTCGATATGCTTAAACTTTTTAAATCTCAAAATATCAGCATAGTTACATTGACAGTCAGTCACTTTGAAAGATTTAAAGCCCCAATTTTTTATAAGAAAGACAAGAAAGGCAGAGACAGATTTTCAATCTTCTCCAAATATATAATGATAAAGTGCTAACTTTATGGATTTGGAAGGTAGCTCTAATACAGGTAAGCTAACTTATTTACAAATATAATTTAAAACCTTTTTTTAAGATGCTGCTTCTAAAATGGTTTGTTCTCAACCAACCACACAGAAAAGCCATCAGACCAGTGACCTAAGGTGACCAAGAGGTAGGCATTGGGAAAGAATTCTCACCCAAACAGTAAATGCATACAAGATAGCAGATTTTACATGCTACAGATGTGCTCTTTTTTAATGAATTATGAATTTGGAAACTTTGTAATACTAAGCTTGCCAGTCTGCATCTCTGATTATTCAACCTTAAAATTAAACAATATAAATTTAAAATTAAAACAAACATTGTAACAACAATCTCACCCACACCTTAACACCCCCCCCCGCCCCAAAACTGATATGAAAGTCATCAGTTTGGAGCAAAAAGAGGCATACGCTTAAAGAGGATAAGGAACTTACTTCTCCCCAAGGTGAAAATAAAACAGAAGCTTCAATATACACAGTGTATCTTTTCAACAACAAAAATCCTGATTCTCCAAGTGAGTAAGTGTCATTTCCTAAATCCTAACAATGGGTACAACCTAGGAAACTCAGTACTGTTACTTTCAAGTAGAAAATCTCAAAATACAAAAGTACAGGTATGCAAACCACGAAACAGCAGAGAAACTCAGCTACAATTACATTGACATTACATAATCATGGTTAGCACGGGAACATACTCTAGGGTTTTATTGTTAACTCCACTTGCCTGGTACAGAAGCTGAGGGACCCCACTGGTTTGCCTTTGCCAATGTGAATGAAAACCCATCACCCTCCTATCACCTCCTGTGGTAGTGAAGGGACCTGAGGTTGCTAGGCAGACAGGAGGAGCCACCAACTGCAATGATGTCTGTGGCATTGACCAACTGAGACCCATCCTGTGCCGCTGTCTCCCTGGAAACAGTAACAGAGGAAGGACGAGACAGCTAGTGTTCCCCACTAATCTAAACAGCAAGACTGTCACATGAAGGGCCATATTCCTACAGAGTTCTGAGACCAAAGCTACTTCCTTAAAACTGGGTAGAAAACATTCCCTGGGAAACCAAATCAATGTTTTCTAATATGTTGGTGTGTGTGTGTGTGTGTGTGTGTATGTGTGTGTGTGCACGTGTGTATGTGTGTGTGTGTGTGCACGTGTGTATGTGTGTGTGTGCCAGGTGCCAGTAGAGGCTTGAACTCAGGGCCTTGTGCTCTACCTTAACTTTTTCAGTCAAAGCTGGTGCTCTTTTGCGTGCACCACCACCCCCACTTTTTTTTTAGCTCAGTGGAAGAGCACTTGCCTAGCAAATACAAGGCCCTGAGTTTAGTCATCAGCTCTTGGGGGAAAAAAAGCTATAAAAGAATCTCACATTATTATCTTGCTGCCCAGGTTGGCTTTGAACTGTAATCCTAGATTTTAGCTTCCTGAGTAGCCAGGATTATAAGTGTGAGCCACCAGCATCTGGCTTTCATTTTTCTAAAAGTATATGTGTGTCCACACGTGTATTCATGCATGCTCATGACATGCCACTATTCCTGGGGTTTGAACTCAGAGCCTATGCACTCTCCTTGAGCTTTTTTTGCCCTTAAGGTTAGCACTTAGAGCCACAGCTCTACTTCCAACTTCTCAGTGGTTCATTGGAAAGTAAGAGTTTCATGGACTTTCCTGTCTCATCTGTATTTAAACTGCAATCCTCTGATCTTGGCCTCCTGAATAACTAGGCTCACACACAAGTGCCCAGTTTCTAATACCTTCAAAGCTTCATAAATCATAGGCTTCTCTCACCCTAAGAGAATATTGAGAATCATAAAACTTCCCTAAATTTAGGTCAATAGCCAACCACGAATCAGAGGCCATGAAGGACCAAAGGGGCAGAGAATTGGCAAGGGAAGCTCAGATGTCCATAAATAGCTTCATGTACCCAGGCTTAGATTGTTGGGTGATACAAAGACCTTGTCCTGAAGATCTAGGAGCCATCAATGCCTTTCAGGAGACCAAGTTGGAGCCCACACAGAAATCAAAGATAGTTGCATCATGTCACCAAGCCAGCATCAGCCTCCAAAAGGTATATGACAGTCCTTGCCCTGCCTACAAAACTCAACATGCCCCCACCCCCCCACAAGAAGCCACATGGATAGAAAAGCCACACCTCACACCACTGCAATACCGCGCCTCCCCTCCATTGTAAATAGTTAGCTCAACATTCCATGCGGGACAGTCTTGCCCACTTCCCTCAACTGTTTATTCAGTATATTTAGGGGCTAACCTACCACGTCCTGTGTGGACACATTTCCTGGATATTCAACTAACCACAGACCAGTTGTGTGGTTCCAGCTGCTGAATCACACATAAATGTTTCATGAAAGATCACCAGTCCTGATGGAAATCTCTGTGATTTTGCTCATGTAAGGAAATACAATAAACTATCATCATCGAGACAACTTTAAAATTGCTCCCATCCTCTTATAGGACTTTACACGTAATACTGAAACTAGATCTCCTTAGCTCCTTGTATCGGTCCCCATGCTCCTAATATAATTGCATGAACTGCTTACCTGAATGTGCAGTTTGAGTTGATGCCTCTAACAAAGGCTATTTTAGCATATAGAATGCAGAATTCAAAGTCTGAGTTAGCTTATGTATATGAAAGTAGTGTGGAAGGAAAAGAAAGAAGAAGCTTACAACTTACAGAACATTACCTATGTTGATTACAGGGAAATCAGTGGATGTGTGTTACCCAAACATCTGATTCAACAGAAAAAAAGTAATGCTATTCGTCCTATTGTCCTATCTATGCGTGCATGCATGCATGCATGCATGCATGTGTGTGTGTGTGCACGCACGCACACATATGCGCACACATGCATGCACTGACACTGGAGCTTGAATGTAGCACCTGTGTACTATCCTTTTTTTTTTTTTTAACAAAGCTGGCATTCTACCACTTCAGCCACAGCTCTACTTCAAACTGTCTGCTGATTAATTTTTATGTCTCATGGACTTTTCTGCCTTGGCTAGCTTCAAATTGTGATCCTCAGATCTGAGCCTCCTGAGTAGCTAAGGATTGCAGGCATGAGCCACCAGCACCCAACTCTTATCGTTGCTGTCAGCAGTACTGGGGTTTGCAGTTAGGTGGCTTGAGCAAACCCTGGCCCAGTACTATTTTATTAAAATGTTTAATTGTAGATAGGAAACTTCTCCAAGAACCCCTGTGAAACAACTGTCGTTCTAGTGTAAATCATCAGTCCCAGTGAGCCAGATAAGACATTCAACCAGCACCTCATTAAGACGTGAAAGAAGCATGCTTATCTAAGAGGGAAGAGCTCATCTGTCTCCACCACATGGCAACCCATTCTTAGAGTGGTGACCCATTCCTGACTGGAAACTTCCTTGTGCCTTCTATAAGATTCAAATATGCCATCAAGACAAATTGCCAGTTACCTT
This sequence comes from Dipodomys merriami, assembly GCF_024711535.1. Taxonomy (NCBI): domain Eukaryota; kingdom Metazoa; phylum Chordata; class Mammalia; order Rodentia; family Heteromyidae; genus Dipodomys; species Dipodomys merriami. Next base: position 74,707,809 of record NW_027206179.1, read on the forward strand.
CCAATTGAGAATTGCTGGATTTCCACTGGGGTATTCCTTCCTCTTAATAATATTCTAAGAAATTCTAACTGTTCAGAGAGTGTGTGTGTGTGTGTGTGTGTGTGTGTGTGTGTGTGTGTGTGTGTGTGTGTGTGTGTGTGTGTGTGTGTGTGTGTGTGTGTGTGTGTGTGTGTGTGTGTGTGTGTGTCCATGCACACATGTGTTGTGCCTTCTATAAGATTCAAATATGCCATCAGGACAAATTGCCAGTTACCTTCCAATTGAGAATTGGTGGGTGGTTTCCACTGGGGTATTCCTTCCTCTTAATAATATTCTAAGAAATTCTAACTGTTCAGTGTGTGTGTGTGTGTGTGTGTGTGTGTGTGTGTGTGTGTGTGTGCGCGTGTGTGTGTGCGTGTGTGTGTGTGTGTGTGTGTGTGTGTGTCCCCATGCACACATGTGCTTATGTGGCTAGAGGCTAGCACTCTACCACATGAACCACAGCTCCACTTTTGGATTTTTGGTGATTAACTGGAGGGCAGAGTCTCATGGACTTTCTTGCCTGGACTGGCTTTGAACCAAGGATCAGTTACCTGAGTAGCTTATTTACAGGCATCAGCTACTGGTGTCTAACTGCTCATACATTTTTTTTTCTAGTAGGTATGGTCTAAAAGTAACTCTCACTACAACTAGAATGCTACTGAAGTATCCATCAGGATGGCTATATATGTACATACTCACATGCACCCGGTAGACTTGAAAAAGTACTTAAAACCTCAAAAGTAACTTCCAAAATATACTTGTTACTAAGCATAGTGCAAGACAGGTCATTTGGTTTTTCTATTTTGACTTTCTTTGGAGTTAGGAGCTGCTACTGATGCCGGGCAGCCAATGCCAGGGGCAGAATTTATGATACACCCTGACCTGCATTTTTATGGTGATTCAATTTCCTTTTTGAGTTAACAATCCTTACTCACTGTAAATGGGTAAGGACATTCTCTTTTCATTTTTTACCACTGTAGCTAAAAACCTGTGAGGAGCTGAAATAATGCCAGGGTGATAGGTCATGACTTAGTAGTTTTAGTGCAGACCAAATAATCTACCACCTGAAACCTGCCATAAAGTTCTCATTCACACAAGGGAATCTTACCTGCCCCCAGCAGAATCAAATTATTAGGGGAAGTGTGTGTTCTAATGAGTATTTCAAGTCAAGAATGGACAATACGATATCAACATACAGATCAATACTGTTGAAAGAAGAATTGGTCCATTTTATAAGATTATATATTTTTTTCACAATGTATAAATTCCTTTTGTTTGATACTGATTTAATAGAACACCTCTTTCCCTCAAAAAAACAAAAACAAAAAACCAGAAAACTAGAATCAGGCCACTACTCTGAACTGCAGACCTCTTTGCTAAAAGATAATGAAGGAAGTAAAGAAAGAAATATGAGAAAAAAGAAAGAAGAAAGGGACATATAGGAACACAGAGGAAAAAAGACCTTGATCAGTTCAACTCCTATGGCTGAATTGGTTTATATTGAAATCAATTTCAGATGACACTCAAAGAGTTTTTCATGATAGAGTTTTAAAAGTTGCTTCATCCATGTATGTGTGAGGTCAAGGAAAGGGGGGCAGATGAATGAAAGGGAGGAACAAAGGCAGTAATGACATCCAATGCCTAACCAATGAAGTTAGAAAAATTGGTGGGAGGGATTGACAGGGAGGGAGAGAATGATAGAAAGGCTGGTATTGATCAAGATGTACTGCATTTATGAACTGATTTATTGAATAGTAACTCTTTTGTACAACTACCTAAAGATAGTAAAAATATAGTTTAAAAAAGGAAAGAGAAATCCTAAGAAAGAGAATTTGTATTTATTTCTGTTTTCCACAAATGAGAAACTTTTCAGTGTAAATGGCTACTACCCCCAAATTCACAGAGTGGACTCATGTTACCTTATGAAACCATTTTAGGTTCCTAACATTAAGTCTTAAAAGCCTGAGAATCAAACATCTGGGCATATGAACAAGTAACCAATTGTATGGTTAGAATGGCTATGGAGAATTGCCAAATGAACAAATTAGAAGGAGAAACTGTAAATATAAATCATGAATCACTTATAAATCAATGCATAATAATAATTATTACTTGTATTAATAACAATAAGACACTACTTTCGACACTGATTAGTTTGATTCATACACTCAAAATGCAACTACTGGGAATTAAAGCCAGCAATTAGTAGGCAACTATGGGCCTCTGCTTAAGCGGCTGGGATAGGAAGCAATCAGCTGCTATCACCCACTCTCCAAGCCTCCCAATGCTACCTGATCCCAGGTCATGCAACCTCGGCCACTTCTGCTCTTAAGAGAATCTACTGATGCCATCCAATCAGGCCGACTGATTCTCTTTTAAGTTTGGAATTTCACATTGATTTTAAAACCTTAAGGAAATTACTTTCCCTAAAGAGAGAAAGCCTCAGAATTGAACCTGCAATAATAAAACCATTTTAATTTCACGCACTAGAACAAGTTAAATTAAAACATTGTATAATGTATCCAAAATGATTCCTTGAGAAAGGAAGACTAAATGAGAGACACAAAGCTTTACCTGTATTCAACATTTCAAACACATATAGTACAGGTTTATTTTAAAATATGGTTCATTGAATTAAGTTTGATGTTACCTCTGGTACTCCTAGTTTCCGGCATGCCTCCAAGAAATTTTCCACATTTCTTCTGCATTTGGCCATGCTAAGTTTGGGCTACAAATGCAAACATAGAGAAATAGCATATTAAAATAATAATTACAAGATTTTATTAAAACCCCGAATGCTGTGGTTTATATCCAGACATGGTGTGTGTACATGTTTGAGTGCCTATATGTATATGTATAATTATGTGTGTATGCATGTATACCTATGTGTACATCCATGTTATATGCTAATTTTTCTGCACACAAAGATAGGCATGTATATACATGCATGTGCATACACATATACACATTTTATGGGATCATGCTGCTGTATAACTTACTTTAATTCACCAAAAAATATACCATAAACATGATCCATCCAAAACAAATACATCAAATCCACCAGGTTAATTAACATAGAAGTCATGCAAATGTCAGATTTAACCAGAAAGATGCAGCAAAATAAATAGCAATAAAAACAGGACTTAACCCAAAGCTAACCCCCCACAGCTTCTAATAACCAAGTGACCTTCTTTTCAGACCTTGAAGGTGAAGGATAACAGGTATATCTGATTCATACTCTCTAGTTTTGACACATCTGATTTATACTCTCTAGTTTTGACATGATAAATTTCAAACTTTCTTGATGAATTCTGATACTGTGCTATTGATTTCCTGAGGAAAACAAGCACATAATAATCTTGTGCAGAAGTCATGTTATTTCTTTTCCTTCCTTTCCTTCTAACCTCCCTCTCTCCCCCTCCTTCCCTTTCTCCCTTCCTTCTTTCTTTCTGTCATTTCCTCCATCTCCCTCCTTCTTTCCCTTTTTTTTTTCTGTGCCAGGGATAGAACTTGAACTCAAGGCCTTGTACTCTTGCTGTGCTTTTTTGCTTGCTTGTTTGTTTGTTTGTTCATGGCTGGTATTCTACTACTCAAGCTACAAGTTGTAGTTCCAGAAGTTGTGTTTTATACAGTCTTCTCTCATCCTTGTTATACGTGATAGAAGGAAATTGAGGACACAAATCAATCATCATTAAAGTATAAATCTGTGTAGTATTTATTCTAAGAAGAAGAGGCTTGCCTCCAAGCCCTAAGGAACGACATGGTTGGGAGGTGAGAATACTGTCCATGCTGGCTCCAGCAGACACTGTGTCTCTCTTAATATGGGCCACATAAAGAAGCACTAAACAGGTGCTTAGGTGGCTTTGCCTACCCATGCCCATCTCAGGGCAGGGTGGCTTCAGGAAGGCTCGGGAAGAGCAGACAGGAAGAGCAGACCTGAGAGAGGGACATGGGGATAACAAAGGAAGAGGTTCTAGACAAATCAGGGCATGAAGAAGCATTTCTTCCCATGAAATCCCTACAATTGTCTCTGACCCTCTGGGCCAATTATCTTTCTCCATTTACTTCTTATGGTTTAGTGGCTCTACTCTAAAGCTTTGATGGTACCCCACAACATTCAAATTAGTTAGGTCACCCTAGAAGAAGTCAATGGAGAGTGCACTCGAGCTACACAAAGAAGATTCCGCATATCTGGAAGAAAGAAAGTCTATTCTTAGCATTGTTATCTAGCCTCAGGTAGAAAAGTACTTGTCACAAGGACAATCATTAGGGTTTTGCCTCAAAGAGTGAAAAAACACACTAATTATATTAAAAAAACACACTAATTGAGGGGCCAATGTTTCCTTCTTAAACTCATTTTTCCTAAGGTACACTCTCCTGGCAAATGGATAATAGCACAGATTTTGTCTATCACTGTCTTCCTTGCACTTGGGATTAAACAAAGGCCAATATTAGTTTCATGAATGAAAAATTGGAATTCTCAGTGGTGGCAGCAATCCTGCTGGGAAAGGTGGCTGATGGTTGAGAGCTAGCCATATTTCTTGTTTATTCTGTGCATGACATTACTTGGTGTGAAAGATATAACTGTGGAACCCAAAAAACAAACCTCATGGCCATTTAGCTCTAGTGGAATGGACATATCAATAGTCAGAGGAAGCCGTGGTATGATCCAGGATCACTCCTCATGGCTGCGAGGTTGTGACAAGGAAAGGAACATGCAAACACACACAATGACAGCCATTCAACAGAGAGAAAGCAATAAACAATGAAGCAGAGGACACCTGGGGACTAGCAGTGTCAAAGGGCTGTGGGCCAATATGTGCACAGCAGGTATGGAGCCTCCTGGAGAGCAAATCAGGGCTGGGCCTGCTAACAGCTGCAAGAGGCTGACTAGTATAAGTGGTCATTTACTTAGAAACCAACATGCCAGATGCCAGTGGCTTACACCTGTAATCCTAGCTACTCAGGAGGCTGACATCTGAGGATGGACATTCAAAGCCAGACCAGGCAGGAAAATCTGTGGGATTCTTATCAACAATTAACTGCATGCACACACACACACACACACAGACACACAGACACACACACACACAGACACACAGACACACACACACACACAGACACACACAGACACACACACAGACACACACACACACACACACACACACACACACACACACACACACACACACACACACACACACACACACACACACACACACACACACACACACACACACACACAGTCCAGAAGTAAAGCTTTGGCTTAAGTGGTAGAGTATCAGTCTTGAGAAAAAAAAGCTAAGAGACAGTGCCTATGCCCTGAGTTCAAGCCCCATTATCAGTTCAAAAAAGAAAAAAAAACAAACAAACTAAATGTCTAAGCAGAAAAACTATACTTTAGCATTGTCTAAAAGGTGATAGTTTTAAAAAGCACTTTTGGAAAGAATTTTAATGAGATGAATATTTAGGCTTTTCTAATAAAATTTAAATACTACCAAATAGTAGATGTGAGAAGCTTACTAAGGAAAACGTGGAAAATGTTAGTAGAGAAAAGTGATTAGTAATGATTGTCTTTGGTAATGTAATAAAGAATGCTTTATTTATCTTCTATATTTCTCTATTTTCTCCAGTCATGTAGTATTTCTACTTAAAAAAATATTTTCTAGGGGCTGGGAAGGTGGTTCAGTGGTAGAGTGTTTGCCTTGCATGCATGAGGCCCTGGGTTCAATTCCTCAGCACCACATTAGCAAAAAGAAAAAAAGCCAGAAGTGGCGCTGTGGTTCAAGTGGTAGAGTGCTAGCCTTGAGCTGAAGAGCTGAGGGACAGCACCCAGGCCCAGAGTTCAGGCCCCACGACCAGACGCCCCCAAACAAAATATATCTATGTATGTATATATATATATATATGTATATGTATATGTATATGTGTATATATATATATATATATATATATATATATATATACATATATTTTTTTTCTAAAAAATACAGCACTTTTTCCCGGAAAACTAATAAAATATGCACAGAGTAAGAAGTTCCTGGTTATGACAGTAGAGTACACTCTTGGTTGAATACACACTGTCTCTGGAATCATTTAGGAAAAATAAGTCAGAATTTGGCAAACAGCTAAATTTTGTGGCAATTTGGACCTCATCTTTTAAAGATGCTGGGAAGTTCCATAGATAACAGGCAAAATTTACTGTCCTACACCAAAGCTATAAGGATCAGATTTGAAAAGAAGCCAAACTAGTCTTTTCGCTCCCAATGGTTCTGGCACCACAAAGTAGCTAAATTTAAAATTAAAAAAAAATCAACATTACAGAAAAGAAAGTAAGAACTGAAACAATGATCAGTTATTTTTTCCTGCTTCTGAGAAAAAACAGAAGTAGGGGGCATACTGCCACAGTGAAAGCTTCCTGGGGTAGGAGAGGGAGAAGAGGAGAGGTAGGGGCTTCATTCAAGTTTCCATCCTGGAGATTGTGCTGGAGATTAGGGCCTCCAAGGTTAAAAAAGTCTGCTGCGCATAAACATGACAGTAATGGTTCACCTTTTCATGGATCTGCTATGTTATGCCTCATCTCATCCTAACAAGAAGAGGAAATCAAGTTGCCCAAAGTCTTACAGTTTTTCGAAGTAGATCAGGAATTTTAATTTGGTGCAGACATTCTTAGCCCCTAAGCTCTTCTGCTTCCCTTAATGCAAAGCAAAAGCTGTGCACAGAAATTCTTTCTTCACTGTTTGTGGACATCCTAAACAGGCTTTAAAGACACGCTTATCCAAAATGCCAGCTACTCAGCCAGGAAGCTGTCTCTGTATCTCTCTCCTGGCTCATACCACTCTCTGGGATTTCCTGGCTTCGGGACTTTGGGCGTAGCACAGTAGTAGAGTGCTTGCTTAGCACAGAGGCCCTAAATCTGAGTCCTACAAACATAATAAAGAAATATTTCTAAACATTAAAAAAATAAAGGACAAGCCAGGTGCAGATGGTTCATGCCAGCGGCCCTCGGTACTGAGGAGACTGAGAATCATGGTTTGAAGTCAGCCCAGGTAGGAAAGTCAATGGGTCTCTACCTCCAATTAGCTGCTAAAAGCCAGAAGTGGAGCTGTGGTCAAGTAGTAGAGTGACAGCAAAAAAAGCTAAGAGATAGTGCCCAGGCTTGAGTTCAAGTACTGACACACACAAAAACACCCACAAGTATCCTCTGTGCATGTGCTATTTACCCTGTATGGAAGTGAGAACTTGAGAACACTGGTGTAGGTGCTTCTCCTTCCTCACTAGTTATCCCCAAACGCAGTGTAATAAGGCAGCTGTTAAACTCATGACCAGCTGACTAACCTCTGACTTAGCAGATTATTATGCTATTTTCCCAGAGCGCACATCTTTACAGTGCTATCTCAAAATATCAAAGATTAAAAAAAAAAAAGAAACTAATTGCAAGCAGGTATAGTGGTTATGTGCCTGTGATCTCAGCACAAGAGAGGTTGAGGTAGGAGGGTTATAAATTCAAGGCTAGCCTGGTCTACATCATGAGTTTGAGGCCAGCCTGGAATACTTAGCGAGACCTTGTCAGGAAGGGAAGGACAGAGAAGGGGAGAAGAAGGGAGGGAAGGGGAGAGGAGTAAAAAAAGGGGAGGACCATCTGCTTAGTGATTTTTTTTGGTCGGCTATGGGGCCTGAATTCTGGGCCTGGGCACTGTCGGCCAACTCTTCAGCTCAAGGCTACCACTTGAGCCACAGCACCACTTCCGGCTTTTTCTGTTTATGTAGTACTGAGGAACTGAACCCAGAGCCTCATACACACGAGGCAAGCCCTCTATCGCTGAGCCAGCTTCCCAGCCCCGCCTATTAACTGTAAAACATTCTCTTTCTAGTGAAAAAGTTGCTTTCCTAGACCTCCTCCCTTTTTCTATTCTTCTGGATTTGTGGAGCCCAGCAGAAAGGATTTGAGCCAAGTTACGAGGGATTTCCTTTGTGTGCCTTTACTTACAACCGCTGGGGAGGGAACGTGAATGCTGCCCACGGAACGCGGCCGCAGGTGATTGACCAGATGGCAGAGCACCACGCCGTCCATGAGTGCCGCCCCCAGGTCTTCATGCAGAGAGACCTTCAGCCTCATCTCGATGCTCTGGGGGAAAGAGGAGAAAGCCAGTTGCTACCAAGAGTGAGGGAACCTGACAAAAACAGCCAAAAGCACCTACAAACTCACTGTGGGGAGGAGGAGGATAAAGCAGAGCTAGAAAATATCAATGCGACTTAACACTTTCAAACAATAAAAATTCCCTCTGTCCAGAAACACATTCAGTAGTTTATCATTTATTGATTTATTGATTGAGCTGGTACTGGGGCTTAAACTCAGGACCTAGGTTCTGTTGCTTAGCTTTTTGGGCTCAAGGCTGATGCTCTACCACTTGGGCCAGAGCTCCACTTCTGGCTTTTTGGTAGCTAATTGGGGATAAGAGTCTCACAGGCCTTCCTGTCTGGGCTGGCTTTCAACTAGCAAATCTCAGATTTCAACTTCTAAGGAGCTAGCATTAGAGGTGTGAGTCACCAGCACTGGGCTTTCCGGCTACTTCTGGCAGCCACATCTTCCTGCTCATCTTGAGAAAAAATTCTTCTTCCCAGTTCTCATTCTCCTTTCCTTCTGGAACTCCCCTGGCATGGATTTAGGTCACTTATATGCCTATGGATCACCAAATTCTCTCTCTGTCTCTTTCTTGTGGTATTTGGGATCAACCTCAGGGCCTCCTCATTGCTAGGCAGGAAATCTACCATTTGATTTATGCCTTTAGTCCCTTTTGTCTTGGGCATTTTCAAAGTAAGGTCTCACTTTATACCTAGGCTGTGATCCTAACTGTGCTTCTGGTCTGTCACTGGGGATAATAGGAGTATACTACTAAATCTAGAGACTGTGTTTTCTCTTTTAAAAAAAAATCTGCCCAGACCTAAAATTAGACATATAATAGAGTTATTTAAATCTCTCAATGAAATATATCTTAATTTTAAGATACCCTTGGAGTCTCTAATTGTGTATCACTAAATCAAACTATTAAGTGATCAATAGGACCCAGTTTATGATAACATTATAACATACCACTAAGTCCTTCAACTCTGTGTCTCAGATACATGATGTAAACATTAAACCACAAAGCTGGCCAGCCTTCTCTTCGCCTGTCAGAGGGCCAGCATGTATGTTCATTTGCAATGGCTAAGGGTTCAGCCTCAACACAGCAGAGGCAGAGGAAGGAGCATGGCCACCCCACCCTCTAGGGAGCAGGAGAGAAATCAATTCTAAAACCCTGAGTGTCTGCTCTGTCCTAGAAGCCCCTTCTGAGTCTAAGCCCATGAAGAGATGGCTGGATCTGGTTGTTTCCAATAAATGAAAACTTGAAAAGCAGGCATATATGGAGGGTTGGGAAGGTGGCTCAGTGATAGAGTGCTTGCTTTGCATGCATTCCTCAGCACCACATCATAAGCAGAAAAAGCCAGAAGTGGAGCTGTGGCTCAAGTATAGAACGCTAGCCTTGAGCTGAAGAGCTGAGGGACAGCACCCAGGCCCAGAGTTCAGACCTTACGACCAACCAAAAAAGAAAAAAAAAAAAAAAAAAAGCAAAGGAGGAGGCAACAATGCTTGATAAGAAATGTACTTGTCGGTGTGGGGGGGGGAGGGGGGTACGATTGGGTGGGGGGGAGGGGGGAGGCTGGGAAGGGAGGTGAAGGGTAAACAAAGGAGGAGGCTGCAATGCTTGGTAAGAAATGTATGCATTATCCTGTCCAAGTAATTGTAACCCCTCTGTACAGTATGTTCTCAAATAAAATAAAATTAAATTAAATTAAATTTAAAAAAAGAAATGTACTCATTACCTTGCCCATGTAATTGTAACCCCTCTGTACGGTATTTTCACAATTAAAAAAAAAAAAGCAGGCATATAATAGAATTACATAAGTCTTCTTTGCAGAACTGTCCTGAGTGTAGGCATGTAATTATTTAAGCACTATTTTAATCTCTAATTTTATGTTGCTGAATTAAAACACATATGATCCAACATGACAGTGTATCACAGAGCTATAAGATACACATCACTTTTTGAGAGGAATATCTTAACTTCTACTCTTGTTTTCAGGTTCTTTTTCTTCGTGATTGTTCAGTTAAAAATGCTGCTAAGAGCTGGGCACTAATGGCTCAACAGGCTGACATATGAGGATTGTGGTTCAAAGCCAGCCCAGGCAGGAAAGTCCATCAGACTCTTATCTTCAATTAAATACCAAAATGCTTGGAATGGAGCTGTGAGTCAAATGGCAGAGCAGTGGCCTTGAGCAAAAAAGCTCAAGGACAGTAGCCAGGCCATGAGTTTAAGCCTCAGGACTCTTGATCACCTGTTTTACCATATGTGAAGTATGACCTACACTAACAAAGCTTTAATTTAACTAGCTTTAATTTAAATTTTATTCCTAGTACTCATTGCTCCTGCAACCCGGAATTGCATCTGTTATCTGTTCCCTGTTTATTTACAATAGACTACAGGCTTCCTATCATCAGGGCCTTTGTGTTCCTATATCCAACACCTTCAGTCCTGCCTTAGTGCTCAATAATTACTCAGTGAAAGAGAAGGTTAAATAGAGAATCTGGATCCTTTCCGAAGGTCTGGAGTCATCTTCTACCTCTAGTCACAGTGCTTCTTGGTGAATGAAAGCTCACAAAGCAATTTCTTTTTCTTTTTCTTTTTGCCTTCTTTTTTAATTGGTCATGGAACTTGAACTCAGAGGCTAGGAATTGTCTGTGAGCTCTTTTGCTCAAGACTACATACAGCTACACTTCCAGTTCTCCAGTGGTTAATTGGAGATAAGAGTCTCATGGATTTCCTTGCCTGGGCTGGCTTTGAACTATGATCTTTAGATCTCAGACTCCTGAATAGCTAGGATTACAGGTGCGAGCCACCAGTGCCCAGCTTCACAAAGCAATTTCTAATGTGCATCCTTGTCTGTCATAATCCTATCTACTCAGAAAGCTGAGATCTGAGGATTGTGGTTGGATGCCAGACCAGGTAGGAAAGTTCATGAGACTTATATCTGCAATTAAGCATCAAAAAGTTTTAAGTTGACCTGTAGCTCAATTGGTACAGTGTTAGCCTTGAGCAGAAAAGCTCAGGACAGCACCCAGGCTCTGAGTTCAAGCCCCAGTACAACACACACAAAAATAGTAATGCTCAAATGTTTTTAATATTTCTACTTCTCTACTTTCATATATTCTTTACAAACCCCATAAAAGGAAATTAGAACTGTTTTCAGTACACAAAGAACTGAAAGTCCGAGTGTCTTACCCAGTCCCAATGAGTCAGAAAGTGACCTAGCTAGAGTTGGAACTAGGACTTTTTAAAAATACAAAATTCTGCTTCAGTCTTGGGATGGACTGTTTGGTTGCTAGTATTTCCTGAATACCTCACGAAGTTGTTCCACCAGCTCTTTCTCTTCTCTCATTTGCTCCATTTTCCTCCGAATTGTAAACTGTGGGTCTACAGATTCCAAGTTTCTCTGAGGCCTTAGAAACACTGGAACAGAAAGTAGAAAGATTTTATGGGCTAGTCCAGAGGGCTACTTACGTTCAAGTCAAACTTACAGTTTCCTGATTCATCACCAACAATTTATTTACCACACACAAAAACACTGAAATTCTGAGTTTACAGGACAAGCCTGATTCAAATATTCTAGAGAAAATGATAAGTTACTTTAGATTGTGTGAATAAGGAAGGCATGTCTTTTGGTGACAGTAGAACGAATCCATGGAAATGTCTGGGTTACTGTGAAGACCACTCATAACCTGACATGGTAAATTAAAACCCCTTCATATAATTATATAAAGATAATAAAAAGCAAAGCTAAATAGGTAACTAACATGTTTAGATAAATGATTTTTGTTGGCATAACATTTTTATAAGCCTCAGTTAAACACTGAGTGCTAAAACACAAGATTACATATCAGAATAGAGTAGAATAATACTGCCTCCTGTGATATCATCTCTGAGGGTAGTAATGAAAAAAGGTGCTTCCTCTGGGTGGAATTTAGAAAACATGTTCTCTGTTAGGCTAGGGTGCAGATCAGGAGGCAAGCACTGGTATGCAGGAGGCCTTAGGAATGACCCCCCGGCACTGAAACATAAAATACTCTCAACCAATAATAATCCTTTAAAGAAGATACCTTTTTTTTTTTGGTCAGTCGTGGGGCTTGAACTCTGGGCCTAAGTGCTTTCCCTGCAGCTCAAGGCCAGCACTCTACCACTTGAGCCACAGCACCACTTCCAGTTTTCTAGTGGCTTATTGGAGATAAGAGATAAGCTGGACTGGCTTTGACCGTGATCCTCAGATCTCAGCCTTGTGAGAAGCTAGGATTACAGGCGAGAGCCAGCAGTACGCGGCTAGAAGGTATCTTTTACAGATCAATGAAGAAGGTAAACACAAATGCTATATGTGGAAGAGTGATTTTAATTCATGTTTTTGTCCTATAAAGCCCAGCACAGATTTCAACTTGTATTTTTTTTCCTTCCTAGAGATTTTTTTATCCTAGACTGTCAAAGCAGGGACCTAAGAGCTGTAAAATGCTATATTTAGTTTTCCATCTTATGAATTTTTAGAGGCTAAGGGACTCATCCAGGAAGTTTGGGATAAAGAATTCTAGTGTGATGCTTGATTAGAAACGTACTCATTACCTTGCTTATGTAACTGTAACCTCTCCTCTGTACAGTATTCTCACAATAAAAAAACTTATTTAAAAAAAACAATTCTATTGTGAGAAATCACAAATCTACATAGAAGAAGTGCTGTGATTGCATACTTCCTCTGCCTATAATCTCAACAATGTCAAAGCTGAAGAGCTTCAACTTTTATTTATTCTGACAAACACTGCCTAGAGGCCATTTATACGATTCCAATGCATATGGATTACAAATATATACTACTTGTAATAAAAGCCTGGTATCCAGGACATCAAATTAAATATCCTGTGTTGGTCTAATACTTTATTTTAATATCAATTTGTCTCTGGTTTTCTTTCTAAATGAATCTGCCTTCTGATGCACTAGGGATTGAGGATTGTGCTCTAATGAGGGCCAAGCCATTAGCCATTGAGTCTATGTATAAACTGTGGCCTGGTGCTCTGTTGAAAAGTATGTATGCATGGAAGTTACAGGCAAAGAAAGCCAAAGGCATGACACAGAAGGGATCTCATTAAAGCCCACAAAAACCAAAGCCCAAAGGAAGTGAGATCAATTGTTTATGACAATAAAGCCAACGGAAGAACAGAGTTATCTGGTAGGGAGAGACAAAGTTCACAGAGTAAAGGGAAGTCTCACAAATTAGAAAGAACAGAAGAAACTCAAAGAATACCTTACACCCTCTTTATACTATATCAAGAAAAAAATCCACCCATCAAAGTATATCCATTGGAAGAGAAATGCATTAAAACGTAAGATCTAGAAATAATCCACACCTCTAAGAGAAAGCAACCAAATTTACCAAAAAAGTCAAAGAATGTGGAATGAGCTGTGTAATACACAGATATGCCATCAGGAGGCGCCCTAACACCATTTCAATAAACAATGTTTTCTTTGGAGGTTTTATTTTCCTTTGCTTTTTTTTCCCCCCGGGGAAATCTTATCTAATATGGCATGTTTAATATTTTCAATATGCTTTTATTGGCAACTTTCTCTCTGAATATGAAGCTATCAGGAAGTCAAATGAACCATGAGCTTTGGTTTAATAGCACACAATTCAAGCATGGAGGCCTTATTGGAGACCCGTGAGGTCTATCAGGACAATGCAATAGTGTCTGAGTTGTAATTTCCTGCGCCCCTTTTCATTTTAAATCCCTGTGCATCTTAAATATATACCAGGCACAAAGGGCATGTGCTTTCTGAATGCTGAGCAACCAAGAAGTGTTCATAAATACTTGAACTATAGTTTTAAAAATAAACTTTTCAAATACACATACAATTACAAATCATGAATAGACTTACTACTGGGTTTCTAGTAGTGTTATTCATTTTTATAGATTACCTGAGATTTTTAAACAAATTCTGTAGGCTCATAATAAATTTGTCAGCTTATTTCTGTCTGGGTCAAGGTATCAGGGAGTTACCTACAGAAGAATTATTCTGGTTTTGTTTATTAGTATGTTTTTAAATTTTAAGGACTCCCCTACTAAATTCAAGAGAACAAAAGTTTTCCTTGAGTCTACTGAGAAAACATTTAAAAGCAGTCTCATTTCAAATCAAATTTCACCCCGTGAAAAGCAAAGGGAGCCGGGCGCTGGTGGCTCACGCCTATAATCCTAGCTACTCAGGAGGCTGAGATCTGAGGATCGCGGTTCAAAGCCAGCCCGGGCAGGAGAGACCGTGAGACTCCTATCTCCAATAAACCACCAGAAAACCGGAAGTGGCGCTGTAGCTCAAGTGGTAGAGCGCTCGCCTTGAGCTGAAGAGCTGAGGGACAGCGCTCAGGCCCAGAGTTCAAGCCCCACGACCGACAAAAAAAAAAAAAAAAAAAAAAAAAAGAAAAGAAAAGAAAAGCAAAGGGAAGTGGGATTCAGTGGTGTGTGTGTGTGTGTGTGTGTGTGTGTGTGTGTGTGTGTGTGTGTGTGTGTGTGTGTGTGTGTGTGTGTGTGTGTGTGTGTGTGTGTGTGTGTGTGTGTGCGCGCGCGCGTACAGAAAGGGGGGGAAGTAGATTAAAAATACAGGAAAAAATAAAAGTCCTTTAAGCTGTTTATTGTGTAGGATAATTTGAAACTATGTAATTGTTGTAAAAACATCATTTCATTAGGCAGAAAAAATCTACTTCTCTGAAACTTGTGTTGTCATTATATTATTATATGAAATGCAATCTTTGTATAAAAATTATCATGTGGGCTGGGAAGGTGGCTCAGTGATAGAGCACTTGCCTTGCATGCATGAGGTCCTGGGTTCGATTCCTCAGCACCACATAAGCAGAGGTAAAACCGGAAGTGGTGCTGTGACACAAGTGGTAGGGCGCTACCGTTGAGCTGAAGAGCTGAGGGAAAGTACCCAGGACCAAAGTTCAGGCCCCATGACCGGCAAAAAAAAAAAATAAAAGGTGCATGATTACTTCTATGACCTAAACTTAGCCCAGTGAATGGAAATTTCTCCTCTGGGGAGAGCATGAGGCTTAGAAATTTAGTTCTTACCTTGGAAGTTAAGAACCTAAACTGTATTAGTGGTTATAATATGCAAATTTAGCTAGGGCGCTATAGCTCAGCCATGCTCATAACAGTTGTGGCATGCACGAGATTCTGAGTTGGACATTAACCCCACAAATTCAAAGGCTGCACAACACAGTGGCTTTGAAAAAAAATATCATGAGCTCATGTGGGGTGGAAATTGGACAAGCTCAGTCATTTATTTCCTCCAGATCTACTTAACTTACATCAAATATCACATTTAAAGCAACTTAAAAAGTCAGTACGTAAGACTCAATGCTACTCCTAGTGAGTTAGTATCTCTGAATGTGGGCCTAGGCAATTCCACCATGGAAGCCAGAGCCCAGGTCCACTATAAAACCTCTCATGTCCTCAGTGTCCTCATGCTAGCAACGGGGAGGTTAAATGCTTAGTGCAAGATTATTATAATAAAAACCTAAGAGAAATGCCTATGCGTATGTCCATTCACTTATTCTCAAGTGAAAACCAATGTCAAACAGGTCTAACATAACACCCACCAAGTGAAAAGACAAACACAATCAGAAGACAAGAAGGGTCTTTAACTTCAAGGGGAAGGATGGGAAAGGACACCGAGTAGTAAGAGAGTAAGGAAAGAAGGAAGTGCGTTCTCAGGTTAAGATCAGAGATAAACCTGTGCCAGCCAATGCCAGAGGCAGGTAGACCTACAGATGAACTGATACTCTGGCCTCTGTTCCCCTCCGGAAATAGAACTTTGGGCAACCCAAACTTCTAAAATGATCATCTAGCCTGTTCACCATTATAAGAAGTTTCTTTACAGAATATATTCTAGAAGCAGAGTGCTGGTGGCATATACCTAGAATCCTAGCTGCCCAGAAGACTGAGAACTAAGCTCAGTGATTCAAAACAATATGAGCAGACAACTCCCTGAAACTTTTATCTCCAATGACCAGCAAAAAGCCAAAAGTGGAGCTGTGGCTCAAGTGGTAGAGTGCCAGCCTTGAGCAAAAATGCCAAGTCAAAGTACTGAGGCCATGGGTTCGAGCCTTATTTTACTGGGGAAAAAAAGGACATATTATAGAGAAAAATTTTAAGTAAAATTGATTTGGAATAAAATACTGGAAAGAATTTAAGTAAAACAATCTTTATCTAAAATGTGACAAATTCCAATGAATAAGTAAAAGTTAAACTCTGTTAGACTGAGCTTGTATTGAGATGCTATTTCATTACAATGGCTAAGGTTGGAGGTAGAGCCAAAAATAAGAAGAAACTACATAGATATGATAGCCTTGAAGCGCAAGGAAAACCCACTGAATAAAATGCTCCATGTGAGAGGAAGCATTTAGAACTGTAAAAAGTGGGCTCTGTTCTTCAACACCAGCTTGTATGTAAGACAACACACAGATTCTCTCATCTGCAGACTGCATTAGAAAATACATTCAAGTCCCAAGGCAAAGTTTAGCAAATTAAGAGCTGGAAGCCTGCACTGATGGCTTTGTAAAGATTTCTACACAGAAGATCATCTCTGGCCTAGGGCATGTGAAACACAAGTTACAAATAGAGAAGAAAAGCAACAACCACCAAACATTTGGCATGATTGATTGGAGTGGATGAATACTTAAAAATAGCCTTTCTTTCTTATTGGGGGAACCACATCATAAATTGGATTTGGGGGATTTTTCACTCACAGAAAAAAGAACAAATGCAAGATTATTTTATGTTAAGAAAGATTTCCACAGCGATTGTTTGCTATGGGAACCACAGCATTTTTAACGAGGCAAGGCAGCTTGGCTTAGTAGCAGACAAAGAATGGCTCCCATAAACATGTAACCAAATGTGGATTTGTCTGAAAATAGACACTTAGGATGGAGAGGCCCTGGGTATGCAGCTACCTGAGGCAGCACCTCAGCTTTCTGGGCTTTAGTTGGTTCGTCTGTAAGGACAGAGATTCTATAGCTACAGGAGATGTCTAATTTGTTGCCAGCTACTTAAAAATCAACCTATATTTTCAGGTATCATCTCTAAGGAAATGCCAAATCACCCGTAACTCTTTAACACGGGACGTTCTTTCCTTTAAATAGCATGACACCATAAATAGCCATTCTTTCTGAAAAACAAGAATTCCTCTCTTCCTTTCATTTCCTTTCTTATTTTTAAGCAAAAGAACAGTGTCACAGGAGTTTCCATTTAAATCTTTTCAACTTTTAAGATTTAAAGCAGGATGACGTAAGGGAAGATTTTTGTTTCAGGACTGTTACTTTCTAATTGTGTTAAGTTTCAGTTAGAAATGCTAGACATCTAAGAAATATAAGTATTACTGCTTTTGGTTTAAGAAAGTATAAAAGCATTTCAGCTGAATTTTAACCAGGAATCATGGTAGTATTTTAAAGACAAATCTACAAATGTATATGTGTGTGTGTGTGTGTGTGTGTGTGTGTTTGTGTATAAGATTTAAAAAAGAATATTCAGACAATGTATCTTCCTAGTTATGTGCTGACCATGGCTCTATCTCACATCTCACTTGCTTCCAAATAAATCCTATTCTGTTTCATTTAACACTGCAGCTACCACTGTATTTAAAGTAAAAAGAGCTGAACTGGCATTAGCCCAGGACATAAATCTAGATATATGTAGTATGGAGAGTTTAATAATTGTACTTAGTCTTTTTTTAATCTATTGGATTACTTAAGATATCTAATGGCACAAAATTACAATAAGTCCTAACTGTCCTCCATTTTTCATTTGCTCGTAAGATTTTTAGACTAACCTGCTACTCTTAAGACTTTACACTCAAAGAAGGTATCCAAAGTCAGAACATGCAGGTAGTTTGAAAAGCAAAAGGGCATTGATGCCATTTTTAGACATTTCTCAATGTTAACATAATTACTATCAGTGGAAGGCTCTTGGATCAGCCAGAGCAGCTTTTGATTACCTTAAAAATCTGGTGTCATAAGCAGAGATAATAAAAGAGCCAACTCTTAAATCATTTACGACAGGTCTCAAAGCAAGCAAAGTTAGCAAACCCCCCACTTTTACAGACAAGCAAACAAATCCCAAACCCAAGCAGAACAGGCAGAGAAGAAAGCTATAAAATCCTCCCCACAGTTAGAACAGCCAAGATAATTAAAACTATCATTTGACCAACTTTCAGAACAATCCACATGCGTGTTTGGACTTCACCACCCAGGCTTCCTGGGTGTCAAGCATGCAAGTGAATATACTTCATCTCCAGCTGAGCCCAAAGGAAGGCCCAGAATATTCACGGTTTTATTAATGAGAACAAGGAGGAAGATGTACGAAGTCACCTACCATTGTCAC
The DNA here is from genome assembly GCF_024711535.1 of Dipodomys merriami. NCBI lineage: Eukaryota > Metazoa > Chordata > Mammalia > Rodentia > Heteromyidae > Dipodomys > Dipodomys merriami. The sequence continues at coordinate 74,726,332 of NW_027206179.1, forward strand.
TGTCTCCTTCAGATGGAACGCTGTAGCTAGAGCTGTCCCATGTTTGTGCCTGCGTAAGTTTGTTGAAGGAGATAGGAGGGAGAATGAGGGCTGGGTCTGCAGGAGAGCGAGAGAGCCAGGCCACGGACAGGTGCACAGGGACCAGGGAAAACCAAAGGGGGCCGCAGTATTTCACATATGGCATAAGGTTCGTATGGAAATGAAGTGGGTTTCGTTTACAATGGGATTTAATTTCAAATGTACAATATAGGAGAATGACAGATGACGCATGGAATAAAAAGAATGATAAAAAAACTGAGTGTTAGTAATCATCAGGCAGAGTTACTTTGCATGCAATTCATACTGCTAATCTTAACAGTTCAGAAGACACAGAGTTGGGAGAAAGTACCCATAGGTTATGCAGATTAAAAGGCAAAGGCCTGCCTGATTCTTTTTGCAAACATGTCCTAAAACACGATCCCTCTTAGCAAACATGATCATATGATACACACAAAAGTTTGGTTACATTAAGACAAAGCATAATAGGTGTGAACGTATCAACCATTTAGAAGTAAAAACTATTACAGAGTATTATTTCTCTTAATGGCTCCTCCTCCCCTCCCCCATCACAAGGCAATGCAGAATTTCTTTCTAAAGACATCGCAGTGTTTTGGGATGAGTTAATCAGAGATGTGTCTCCCTAACTCTTCCTTAATCCTTGACTCAAGACTCACAATCTAGTTTCCAACATTGTTCAGTAAAAAACAATCAAACATCTATGCACCTATGGTTGACATCTATAATCCTATCCAACAGGCTGGAGATCTAAGAATCAAGGTCAAAGCCTGCCTGGCAAACAACTCTGCAAGACTTTTTTATCTTTAATTAGCTAGCAAAAAGCCAGGAAGTAGAGGTGTGATCATGAGCAAAAAAAACAAACAGAGGAAAGGGCCCTTAGTTCAATCCCTAGTTCACACACACACACACACACATACACACACACACACACACACACACACACACCACAGTAGAGTCTATTTAACAATACACACACACACACACACACACACACACACACACACACACACACACACACACACACACACACACACACACACACACACACACACACACACACACACCACAGTAGAGTCTATTTAACAATAAATCCAGTATGTAGATGACAATTTCAAAAGCTTCTGAACTAGTCATTTGTGAAACTAAAACATTGTATTTTTGCACTAAATATCTCCACAGTAATTTTCATACTCATTTAGGAAGTAGCTATATTATATTTAGGAAGTGGCACTGTGGCTCAAAGTGGTACAGTGCTAGCCTTGAGCTGAGCAAAAGGGCTCAGGGACAGTACCCAGGCCCTGAGTTCAAGCCCCATGACAGACAAAAAAGAAAAAAAAAGAATCATTTTTATTCAACCATAAGACAGGGCAACTAAAGTAAAATTAATCAGCCTCTCCTACAAGCAGGTATTTGGGTATGTGCCCTATCATGCTTTGGGAGGAAATCATACAAAAATGTTCCTTGTCAAGTGAACAGTTCATTTATTTAAAGAGACTAAATTATTCTAACTTGCTGAGTTAAACAATCTCTTTTTACTCTTAAAACAGAAGTCATCTACACCCACGCACTTACATTTTAAATAAAAAGTATTCAGGGCTGAAGATGTAGCTCAGTGGTACAGCACTTGCCAAGCATTTGCAAAGCCCTGTATATGATCCCTTCAGTCTGACAAGTAAACAAAGAAAATGAAAATTAAGTTGCTAAACCAGGCACTGGTAGCTCACGCCTGTAATCCTAGCTATTGAGGAGGCTGAGATCTGAGGATCCAAGTTCAAAGACAGCCGGTGCAGAAAATTCTCTGGGAGATTCTTATCTCTAATTAACCACTCAAAAATTGGAAGTGGAGCTATGGTTCAACCAGTGCTAGGCTTGAGCAAAAAAGAGCTCAGGGACAGTGCTCAGGCCCTGAGTTCAAGCCCCACAACTAACAACAACAACAAAAAGAACAAGAAAAGAAAATTAACTTGCTTTAAGTAACTCCAAAAGTAAAAGTGGTATATATCTTTTTTACCCATATGATCTCCAATAGAGATCACCATAGGTATTATTTCATCTAATGTATGAAAAATACATACTGTCATATTTTAAAATGACTAAATAAAAAAAAAGAAATTCCAATACACAATGCTAGATTTCTAAACCTCCAATATGTCACTTGATATTTCTGAAGACATATCCACATTATTTTTACACCAAGCAAACTCTACGAGGCTTTCGGGAACTAGAACCATTTCTACCTTGGCTCATGGAACACTGCGAGGATGGAAGCAACCTTCCTTTCCTGCTCTCCCAGGTACTCACGCCACAATTGCTCTCTACTACCAAGAAACCACTTGATCTGCTTTACAAAACGAGTACCTGGTAACCCCTGATTTTGCTAAGTTAAGGTGAGGCTCTAGAAAAGGAGTTAAACAATTTTAAACTTAAACAATTTTACAACAAAGCTGCAAAATAGACGTGCAACACTAACTGGAGACTCATTCAGCTTTTGACATATTACTTATGAACTAGTTTGAAATCGTTGCCTAGAAGGATGACAACACAGTCTTCGGCCTAACATGAATCCTCAGTGCCCAGAGTCAAGTCTCCTGGACCTCACAGGAGAGGTGAAGTCTGAAGGCCCAGAGCAGATGTACTGCAAGTCACCTCCCCTCCTCCAGGGACACACTTGAGACACTGGGGGCAGAAACAAAACGAGATCTGGTCGATTCGTTTTATATACATGAGGGCTGGCCATGTGAGCCTAACTTCATGTACAATTTTAGGCTCTGCAGTGACACACAGACTGGGGTGTGGGGATGTAGGACAGTGCTGTGCTATTAGCATGTGTGTGGGTTTGGGTTCCATCCTCAGCACTGGAAAAAAAAAAAAAAGGCAAAAGCAAGATGGATACCAGTGGCTCAGCCTGTAAATCTTAGCTATTCAGGAGGCTGAGGCCAGGAGGATCCCAATTTGCAGCCAAGCTGGCCAGTAAAATACTGAAACTGGAGGCATCGCTCAAGTGGTAGAAGGGCAGACATTAGTAAGAAAGCTAACTGAGAGCTCAAGGCCTTTGAGTTCAAACCCTGGGACTGATGCAAAAGGAAAAAGGAGAAAAAAATAAGACATACATAAAACCCACAAAAAAATTTCTTTTCAAATGGCTTTTTTCTTACAAACTGCCAGGAAACATTTCACAAAACCATTTCCTTTATTAATGAATCATCTCTGCTTTCTCCACGGGTACATTTTTTTCAAACTCGACATTACAGATGTCAAAATGCGTTTATGGAAAATCTACAAACATTGGAGTTTACTGCCAACTTCATTAAGACTTCCTAAACATTTGCATTAGCAATGAATATCAAAGTAGTTTTTCTTCTTTTCAAAAAGTAAGGTCCTTGGGGCTGGGAAGGTAGCTCAGTGGTAGAGTGATTGCCTTACATGCATGAGGCCCTGGGTTCGATTCCTCAGCACCACATAAGCAGGGGGGAAAAAAAAGCTGGAAGTGGCGCTGTGGCTCAAGTAGTAGAGTGCTAGCTATGAGCTGAAGAGCTGAGGGACAGCCCTCAGGCCCAGAGTTCAGGCACCACGACTGGACCAAAAAAAAAAAAAAAAAGGTCCTAGAAGAAAGCACTGGAAGTCTAAATAACTGGACAATTTAGAAGAAACAGTTTTCTATTCAGAGTCCTTTTAAAAATCAAGTTATTTTGATTGCATAATTTAGTCCTTTTTTGAGTAGGTCAAAAAGCTGAATGCTTCTCCAAAAGTTGTTGTTGTTGTTGTTTTGTAATAAATACTGCCGACTCTTACAAATGACCACCTTGTTACACAAGGAAATACACAGGTCCTGCCATGTTCACTAGCTACTAGAGATCTCTCTCTTTGGGAATCCCTTTCCCAGGCTGCTCTTTAACTCAGCAGAGAACCAGAAACCAAGGGAACAAAGGGCACTTAGCCCATCTTCTTTGGATAAAGAGTTCAATATTTCTTCCCCATTTACATGCTCCAACCACTGCTCTACCTTCCTTTGATCCAAAAGAAGGAAAGCTATTTATTCCTAATTGCATGACTGCACAGCTAGTTCACTCCAATCTCTGACCTCCCCAAGCTGTGGTAGAAATCTGGTTCCAGGATCCCAACTCAGCAGGATCAACAATGATTGCATTCACCACAAACAAACTGAAAAGCCTAAAGAATAGTTAAAAGGATGATCTGCAGTACCTGAGCGGGGCTTCAGGCCGAATGGAGGTGTGCTGTTTGTGGTAGGAGAGACCGCAGGGGAGTTCTCTCTCATCTGTCAGATCAGAAGGAGAGAAAGTTAGGAATAAAACTGAAAAGCCATGTAAGGCTCGGTAGGGTCAGGGATTAGTATAAACCCACTCTTTGTACTTGATGCTAAAAAACAAATCGCTTTGGCATAATCAATGGAATGCTACTGTAGGCCAATAAATTCAATTTGTGAATTGCACATTAGGAATATATTTTACAGTGGCATGACACTACAGTCTGTTTCTCCTCCATCATACCTGTGGACCTGCGTGGGTGTGCACCTATGTCCCAAAGAGGAGCCTCTACTGAGGACTCTCAGAACACCTATGAGAGGAGGACACAGGTAACATGAAGAAGTCTCTGGAGCTTCAGGCCAAACATTGAAGGACGAGAACTTTCTAAATGATGCCTATTTGGGAGATTTTCATTCTATTTTCCTTAATGATGTTCCTACCTTTGGTTCTGTGATGTTCCTACACTTGGGTTTTGTCAAAATATTTGGTATAAAAATTAATTTGTTAGGAATAGGGCCAGATAATACTCTGATAGCTAATGAGAGGGAACAACTAGTAAAAGTCCTCAAGAGACCCTTCATTAACTCATTAATCAGTGTTAATAATACATTTTTGTACAAGGTATTCCCACCTGTGTCATCAATCAAGATGCACTGTACTTATAACCTGATCTGTTGACTTGTAACTCCTTTGAACAACTTTTATAAAAATAATAAAAATAACAATTTAAAGATATTCCAGGGGGCTGGGAAGGTGAGCTCAGTGGTAGAGCGCTTGCCTCACATGCATGAGGCCCTGGGTTCAATTCCTCAGCATCACATAAGCAAAAAGAAAAAAGCTGGAAGTGGCACTGTGGCTCAAGTGGTAGAGCGCTAGCCTTGAGCTGAAGAGCTGAGGGACAGTGCCCAGGCCCAGAGTTCAGGGCCCACGACCAGAGTTCAGGGCCCACGACCAGACCGAAAGAAAGAAAGAAAGAGAGAAAGAGAGAAAGAGAGAAAGAAAGAAAGAAAGAAAGAAAGAAAGAAAGAAAGAAAGAAAGAAAGAAAGAAAGAAAGAAAGAAAGAAAGAAAGAAAGAAAGAGAGAGAGAGAGGGAGAGAGAGAGAGAAAGAAAGGAAGAAAGAAAGAAAGAAAGAAATTACAATATAGTCTTCACAGAATACCAGCTTTCCTTAAAAACTTACCTCATTTGGTGAATACTGGCTCCCATTACTCTGTAATGTTAGATCATGTGACTCCTTAAGGAAGAGAAAATGGAGGGCATGTTCCATTAGCGTATGAAAATGATGGGGCAGGAACTGTGTCTTCTCTAACATCCATCCCACCCCATAAATACACGCTGAATTCATTTATATGTTACTTTAAGTAGCTAAGTATGTTACACTCACATTTTCTATGACTGTAGCAGTTGTGTAACAACAACAACAACTATCTAAAGCATCATACAAACTAATACAAGGATTTGTCAGAATAAAGAATTCACTCCCAAGTATCCGTGAACATGAGCCTGGATAGGTAGGGTACCAAAACTGCCTGTCGGCTCGTCTTCATATTTAATTATGGGTGTTTAGAAATGGTCCAAGGTAGTCACTCCAAATTCACAAATCACATGACCGGGGGGGTGGGGGTGGGGGAGGGAGGGAGCTTTTGCTCCATATTTGCCCCATAACCTGGGCAAATATCACGGATCACATCAACATCAGGTTGCTTTGGCCAAGAGTGATTAAAAAATAATTCTAATAAACTATGCAGTCCTTGTAATTGGCCAGGTCTTCCAGCAGAGATGAGCAGGTGGGAGGTAGCATTCAGGAGTGGCTCAAGAGGAAGCAGATAGCTTCAACGTCACCATGCATAGAATGACAAATTCGTGGGTCATGGCGATGAAATTTCAATACTGGGGAAAAACAGGAGCGATCAGGGGTGGGGGCATGAGCTAAAGATTTTGAAGTGACTATTAATTATGGGGCTCCTGAGTCTACCAAGGTGGCCAGATGGTCCAGGCAGGCCAAAGCAAAGGTGAGGAGCAGTAGCTGAGGGCAGGGCTCTAGAAAACCAGCATGAAAGATACAAGGCATACTCCAACTTATTTTCCCAGACCTGCCTTCTTTATGAAGTGACCAAAAACCTCAGGGACTCACCCTAATACTTTAGGGACTATGAGGATAAATCTCTTCATACATACCATGAAGTAAGTATAAATTTAGGATGCTCATCTTAGTCATTGCTGACGGTACTAATTAAAACTATTCCCAACTTCAACACAAGGGGAAAAAAAACCCTAGTCTTAAGAGTAAGAAGTTATCATGCTTCTTTTCCATTAAAGGGCCCGTGACAAATGCTCACAAGTAGCACCAGGCTCTTTCCTCTGGTTGTTCCTATTGCCCCTCAGTACCCTCCCTCATTTGATAGGACCTCTTTGAATGAGCAGGAAATTTGCATTTCTCCCTGAATTGCATTTCTCCATGTTATCCACACTTGTGGATTGTCTTTGAACGTATATTGAGGGCACATAATGGGATGGAGTGCTGATTGTGATCTACTCCCTAATGTTGGCTCAGGCCTGGGCTCAGTCCCCACAGTGTCAGGATTGCACGCAAACCCCATTACGGTGCAGGACACCATCTCCTGACCACAGAGCCCCACCCTCAACCTGGCTGAAACGTCTACAAATATTTACTCCTCGCCTTAAGTTCTCTATCCTTCTCCAACTCTAACAGTGCATAAAACAGACTCACAACGGCAGACAGGCAAACATTTTTCTCTCCATTTGTTTTTGCAATTTACATCTTCCTTCTACAATTTATAAGACCTCATAAAACCAAGGATCATCTGATATCCTTTCACATTCCCATCCTCCACACCAACACCAAGCCGATCCTCACCCAGGTACTCAACCAACAGTTGGTGAATCCACACAAGACTACATGGAAGGATGCCACTCTCTTCCTGAATGGTGCAGAGGGTATATTAAGTAACCAAATCGCAGTGCGGTCACGCTGAGGCCACAGTGAAGCTCTACATATGCATAACCGCTGGCCTCAAGAAGCCACACACTTTCTTTTCTGGTCCTTCTTTTCCTTACACAGGGAACTATCACCCCTTCCTTTTCCAAATCAGAGACATGCCTGTCAAAGACTGAACTATGGGGAAATACAGCATTGCTCACACCAAAGATAAAGATAAAGATAAAGAACCCCCAAAGATAAAGAACCTTGTATCATATTAAACTAACCCAGAACACTGTGAAAGTGAATATATCAGGAGCACAGCTATCTTTTTTTGGCAGGGCTCCGGTCCATTCCATCCCTTACTTTCTTGTTTTATTTTACTTTGGTTTTGAATTAACAGAAGAATGGTACTTCCCATTCCTTCATATGTGTTTGCCATCTCTCTCCCTTCCACAAACCCTCACTAAGACCTTACTGTGAAGCAGGTACTGTGCTAGGACCCAACTTGGGAGTGAAAAGGGTAAAAAAGTGCTTACAGATGTGACAGAAAGACAAGCAGCAGAAAACATAAATATGTAAAATAAATACACAGAATCAATATGTAGAATAGAAATTCTCTTAAAAAGACTTGAATTGGACCAGGTACTGTGGCTCATGCATGTAATCTCAGCCATTGGGGGGTTCAAGTCTAGCCCATGCAAAAAGACAGAGAGACCTCCATGTCAACTAAATAAGGCTCTATGTGACAGTTCTCATTTACCATCCCAGCTATGCAGGAGGTATAAACAGGAGGGGCACTGTCCATTTTGGCCAGGCATAAAGACAAAATCCTCTTTGAAAAATAACGACAGCAAAAACTGTAAGAGGTGTGGTTCAAGTGGTAGAGCACTTGAGTTCACACCCCATTACCCTAGATTACATAATAGTTTTGTGGAGAAAACAGTCTGGAACAGTAGAGAAATGTAACTACACTTCTGTTAGGTAATCAAATTAAAATCAACAATGAGAGCAAATTGTCATGGTGTGTCCCCCAAGGTGACACCCTGGAAAAGATACACAAGATCACCTGGGCAGTGTCCCAAAAGACAGATGTAGAACCTCAACCTTATCATAAGGAGTTATTTGATAAACACCAAAGAAGAACACTCCATTCATAAAGGGGACACTTAGGATCTTCAAATTTTCAGAGTCATAAAAAAATGGGCATGTTCTAGAGTAAAGGAGGTTATGCAGATCTGATAACTGAATTCAGTATCTGTAAATGTATAAAGTTAACAACTGAAATACACACTGGCATACATGCATATAATATGAAATATCCTGGGAATATGACTCAGATTACATACAAAATTCACTTATGTTTCATACACAGTTTAGACACAAGTAATCTATACAATATATTATGTACACTACATTTCGACTATCCCTCATTACAAGTCAGGTGTAGAATTTTTCACTTGTGGCATCATCTTGGTGCTCAAAAGTTCAAACATTTTAGATCCAAAGATTTTCAGATTGGGGATATTCAACCCCTAACTGGTAAATCTGATTTTGTACAAAGACTGTGCTTTTTTTGGCAGAGGCTTCCAATTCATTTTTTGCAGTCTTCTGGAAGGTTAGCAATTATTTCCAAATAAGAAGCTAAGAACAAAAGCAAGACTGCAGAGAACTAAAATTAATCTCAGATGGAGAGCTGGAGGAAAATAAGTCCAGGGCTGCCTGTAAATAAAAGGTTTCCTGATGTTTCCTACTGGTCCATTCAATGAGGTCTCTACCCAGGGCAGAGACAGCCCTGTGATTCTGTCTAAAGACCACACCAATAACAATAATAGGGCAGGAGAAAACAGCCAGCATTTAGGTGTCCTGTGCGGATGGACTTTCCTTGAATCATCTCATTTAGCTTTATAACAGCTGTTATTAGTATCTCAATTTACAAAAAAGGAAGGTTCCTCTTACAGAAGTTAATTATCCTGCCGAAGTTAGCAAGCTCTGGCATGTCACAATGCCATCACCCTCTCTACAAGCATGGCTTTTCCATTCACAGTCTTTGTGTCTTCATTTCTCCAACAGAGACCTAGTTAACATTGTAAAGCTGCTTTAGGACTTAACATGTGCCAACACTTTGGAGGGCAGGAACTGGTTTGTATATAATTTCAGTACTTACATTAACATCCTAAACCCATTATCTAAGAAAAGATTAAATTTATTGTGATAGGTTGTACCTTTAAAATTACCACTCAAACCTATCTCTCTAGACCTGTAGTGATGTTTCTTTGGAACCTCTGTTAGGTTCATTTTTAATTCTATATCAAAATCGCTTTGTCTAAAGCTAGCCAAATGAGTTAGCCAAATCTCATTTCACAAACTCTATCTAACCTACCTTATCTATCCCCAAACACCTCCATCAGATTCTCTCTATAATATTCTGTTAATCCGCATATATATCTCCAATTCATTCATTCCTGTCTTTGGGATCTTCCCTGGCTTATTTTTATCTGGTGAAACTTCTTTCGTGGCTCTACAGTCTGAACTTAATCCAGGTTCTGACACAGAGCAGGTCCTTGTATCACTGTCTCACTCAGCCACACTTTTTTTTTTTTTTTGGTCAGTGGTGGATCTTGGAACTCTGGACCTGGACGCTGTCCCTCAACTCTTCAGCTCAAGGCTAGCACTGCCACTTGAGCCATAGTGCCACTTCCTTGTCTGGTGGTTAATTGGAGATAAGAGTCTCATGGACATTCCTGCCCAGGCTGGCTTTGAACTGTGATCCTCAGATCTCAGCCTCCTGAGTAGCTAGGATTACAGGCGTGAGCCACCAGCGCCCAGTTCAGCCACACTATCTTGATGTAAAAAAAAAAATAAATAAATGGTGAAATAGAAATAGCTAACTCTCATGTGTCATAGAAGATGAAGCATGGCAGCTAAGCAAAATCAAAGAGAGAGAAAGTATGGTCAGATGAAAACTGTGTCTTGAACACATGTAAGTATCGTGCCCCCACGCCATGCTCCCCTCATCTTACCCCTCCCAACTTATCACAGCAGAGGGCAGGGGAATGCTGCACCTCACCTCACACACCAGAGACGTCTCCAGCTGCCTTGGACCACTGTAGAAATAATGAAAGAGAGAAAGAAAACATTAAAAGGAATTCACAGCATTAAGACTTCAATGTCAAAAGAGGAAAAATGCTTAGTGATAGAAAGGCGCACGCACTTCAGTGTAGAATCTGGCAGCTCTAAGGTTTCTGCGGATCCCACAGGGAACAGACTCAAAACACTTCTCTCTGCGATGTCTGTGCTTAGTCTGAAAAGGGGGAAAAGAAGACAGAAATTTACTAACCTTCCCTTTTTATAAATTTCACATCATATTTAGTTTAGAAGTTTAGTACATTGAAAAGCGATGTTTATCTTTGGGATAAAGGTGATGAAAAGTCTGTGACAGGAGTTTCCTACCACGAGCCAAATTATAATTTTTTCATCTGCTGCTGGTACTTACATCCAAATTATTTACAATATAATAATTTCTGATAAAATCATATCATTCATATCTAAACATATATTCAATCTTAACTCTAGAACTTATTATCCCATATAACACTGATATACCCTAAGCCCTATCCCTAAGTACCCACATCAATTTCCCCATATAATACATTTTTAGTTTTTCTAGCTATCCTGAATAACTTTTATCACATAAAATAGCTAAAAGGCCTCTATACAGCATATACACCAATAACACTGACTTTAAGAGGTCTTTCTAATGGACAGTGGTATTTTCATTATAAATTAAGAATCCTAACCTAGGAATGGCAGGGTATATGCTTAGCATGCACAAGGCCCTGGGTTTAATCTCCAGTATCAGAAAAAAGGGGGGAAAAGAATTTTTGAGCAATTTTGTATATATTTTTCTGAAACAGTACAGTTTCTTCAGTTTTAAAAGATGTTTTTCCAAAGAAAATTCTCTAAGAAATGTAAAAGTTATAGAGCCATCTTAAAGTATATAGATTTTCATAGATCTATAAAATACAATTGTGTGAACTATAACCAACCTAACAGTGATAAAACAAGACAGCAATATTCGAGAGCAAGAGGTAAGTTCCATCATAAACACCAAGTTTCTGATGTGGCTGTTGTATAAAAGCTAAACCTTTAAGCTGGACACCAGTGGCTCACACCTGTAAGCCAGGGGACTATTCAGGAGACTGAGATATGAGTATTGAGGTTCAAAGCCAACCCAGGCAGGAAAGCATGTGAGACTCTTATCTCCCATTAACCACCAAAAAAGGTGGAAGTGGAACTGTGGCTCAAGTGTTAGAGTACTACTCTTGAGCAAAACAGCTCAGGGACAACACCTAGGCCCTGAGTTCAAGACCCAGGACCAGCACAAAAAATAAAGAATAAAAAAGAAAATGTAGTGAATTATATTAAAAAGGAAATGACATCTACATATTTGGGCATGTGTGCCATATCTATCCATCATCCCAACCCATGTAACTCAGTGCTCAGGCACCTGAGAGCTGAGGAAGTGTCTCAGGTACAACAGGGAGGAGACTGGGGCCCTAAACAGAGGAGACATAAATAATTGTTCAAGGATTATAATAATTACCTGCTCAATCTTGCAGCTCTTATAACCATAGGCATTATAAGTGCTTGGAAGGCAAGATCTATGTATGTTTTTTTTTTCATATTTCTCAAAGCATGCACTGAAAATCTTTCCATGTTCTGAGGACTCAATTGAGTTTTGATCTATATAGCTGAAATCGTTTTCAACCAGTTGCTAAAGATTTCCAGCCACAGTTAACCTGACCTGCCCCTGTTCTTTCAGGGCCAGATGGCATTACTGGAATGTTCACTGGTGACCGAAGTTCATTAGCACTTTTTTCAGAACTAGGTGAACATTCTACCATGAGACCTCAACGTCATTACATTGAATTCCCTAAGAATCTTGAATAGTTTACCAGGGATAAGTTTTGGGTTACTGGTAGTCATGTAATTACTGTCTGATACCTGAGACCACCTTAGTATTTTGTTCATGGGAATTCCATTATCCTTTGTTAGGAAATCAAAAAGTATACCCACTACCTAGAGTATACATTATTGATGATGGTCAATTCAAATATAAAAAAGTAGATTACTAACAATGGTCAATTCAAATATAAAAAGTAATCTACAACCCAGTTTTAGACATATATTCTCTAATAATCATATACTCCACACTGCCAGAAATAAATACAATAGCATTTACTTATTTAATTTCCATTTTAGAAAAGTTTTCCTTGTACTTCTACAAGGCAGTGGCTTAAACTTCATGTGCTTTATTACTGTCTATCTCCTAAAAGTTGTACCAGAACTCTGATATGAATTTCATGAGAGGGAAATAAATTTCACTGAGAGGTAGAAGAGTGGTGGCGGACTGGCCTCAATCTCTACAGAAATTCTACTCTGTCACTTTTAGACACTGAAAACAGAAGAGTAACGTGATGTGACTGTCAGGGGTTAGAGTGACACCAAACTGTATGTATAAATTCTTTTTTTTTTTTTAGGAATTGAGATGTCATACTCGGTAAATTAGTAGTTATCATGAACACATGAAACACAGGCCAAGGAAAGCCATGCATACCCGTTGGGATCTTGCAGCAAATCCACCGCTTCCCTCAGCTGCTCAATCATCATGATATCCACGTCCTGCTCTTTGGATGAACTTATTCTGAAACATGAAACCAAGTATGAGCATGGAAACATTCGCTAAAACCTGAGGATCACCTCAGCTCTTAAGAGTAAACATTAAAAAAAAAATCAAACTTATAAAAATGATCTTGGCAAAGTCAACATTCTAATGAAGATGCATGAGGACAATGTGAGGTACGTGCGGGAATGCGGGTGGGGGAAGTCCAGTGTGGAAGAGTCCTGGGTGAGGGAAGCCAGGGGTGGAGGCCCTCAAGCCCTCTCATTTACAGTCAGGGAATCAATGCAGTGGGGGTTCTTCCCTGAGTTCTTTTTGGCAGGGGGGTGGGTAGTGGTGCACAAGAGGCTCTGGTGAGTGCATCTGTGTTATTTCAGGTCTTCAACTCCAGTTCATTTGAGCTTGGCTCAGTTTTATTATATTCATACAGCAGGTGTTGGAGACTGGTTGTCAGCCTAGGTTCTACAGGCAACAAAATCAACTGTGTAGCTAAAGAAACTCCTAAGTAGGACTGATCTTAGGTAGGGTTGGGCAGTGCATAAAACTCTACACATAATCCTGACTTACAGAGTAGAAAACAACAGACATGAGACAGAGAATAGAGTTCTCAAACATGTAGATAATTTTAGAATAACTCTTTTTCCTGTAATTCTATGATTCTATCATCAAGCTAGACCTCCATAGCTTCTCAAGTGCTGGTAGCTCACACCTGCAATCCTAGCTACTCAGGAGGCTGAGATCTTTGAAGATCATGATCCAAAGCCAACCAGAGCAGAGAAGTCTATAAGACTCTCATCTTCAATTAGCCATCACAAAGCCAAAAGTAGAGCTATGGCTAAAAGGTGAAATCCCAACCTTGAGCAAAAAAAGCTAAGGAACAGTGCATAGGTACTGAGTTCAAGCCAACCCCCTCTAATAAACAGAACCCTATCCAATGAGCAGCTAGTAATATAGATGGTGACTGGAGAGAAACTTTCCAGTATTCTTTTTGCAGGAGAGATTTGAACATGGTTAATTGCTCTTACTCCAGAACAAATTAAATAGGGGGAAATGTTAACCATGTGATCAATCCTCACTAAGAGGAAAAATCCACACAAGTCATGATGGAAGGTTTAGATCTACTTCACAGATCATGGGAAAGCAAAATTTTAAAAACCAAACACCTACCCTGTGTCACAAGTTCCAAACTCAATTACTGTGGAAAGAGTTCACAATATAAGATGAGCATTTATATCCTCTGTGTAGATCCTGCCAAATAAATCTTCATAGCAACATGGTAGAAGGAATAGTCATCTGGTACAAGATTCCTTAAGGGTGGAATGCCTCTCTCTTCCTCTCTCTCTGTCTCTGTCCCTCCCTCTGTCTCTGTCTCTGTCTCTGTCTCTGTCTCTGTCTCTGTCTCTCCCTCTCTCTCTCTCTCTCTCTCTCTCTCTCTCTCTCTCTCTCTCTCTCTCTCTCTCTCTCTCTCTCTCTCTCTCTCTCTGTGACTTTGGTGGAAAGATTATCCATCTCTCTATGCCTCAGTTTCATCATCTGTGAAAGGAGGGACAACATACAGAACATTTTTAAAGATCAAATGAGTATTGACCTGTGAAGGACACTGCCTTGCATGTAGTATTTAAAAAGCACTAATTGTGATAGTTATTAAGACTTTGGACCAGGATATTAAGGATGTATGTTTTCCTAAGAACTTGAACCAGAAGTCTGGGTGAAGAGACAAACCAGCACTAAAGATCACACTTTAGGGCTAGTTATTGGCTTCTTCAAGGAAGGAAAGTATCATCAGCAATCTAGGTACTTTAGTTAATTCTCTGAATTATATTCCTACCTATGGCTTCAACAACAAAGAGGTACAAGATTCCATCATTCTGTGGCTTAAATATGTCCTTCAAAGCTCATGTCACAGAAATTAAATCCTTAATGTGATGATGTTGAAGGAAGGAAACTTGGTGATGTGATTGGACTAATGGCACTATCACACAAGATCTGAGTCCCTTACCTAGGGTTGCTCAGCTCTCTCTGTCTCTGTCTCTCTCTTTAATGCTGGTCTTGGACCTTGTACTGAGGGGGTCCTGGGTGCTGTCCCTTCTTTTGCTCAAGGTTAGTGCTCTACACTTGAGCCACAGTTCTGTTTACATATTTTTAGTAGTTTATTGGCGATAAAGAGTCTCTTGGACTTTCCTGCCCAGGCTAGACTTGAATTGTGATCCTCATATCTCAACCTCTGAATAGTTAGATTTACAAGTGTCAGCCACTGGTGCCCAACTCAGCTCCCTTTTTCTATCTCTCACACACTCTTCTTGCCTCGTGAAGACTTCTGTTAGTTCTACCAAGGAGGCCCTAAAGGGTGGGCAAATACAGCAGCAGTACTCACTAGACACTATGTTGAAAAGGAACTATATAAACTGTGAGTGAGGACAGGAAGGAAAAAACTGGGAGAATGCAAGGAAAGGGGTGACATTGTCCAAAAAGAAATGTACTCATTACCTGATTTATGAAACTGTAACCCCTCTGTACATCACCTTTGTCATAACAATTTTTAAAAATGCAAAAATAAAGAAAGGCCGCCTAGTCTCTAGAACTGCAAGTCAAATAAACATCAACTGTTTATAAATTACCCATCCTGTGGTATTCCACTACAACAGTGTGATACAGTCTAAGGCACACTGCCTGGCCCAATACTGCAATAAGCATCAGATAGAGAAAAAAAAAATTTTGGGGGGGTCCAGTCATGGGGCCTGAACTCTGGGCCTGGGCGCTGTCCCTCAGCTCTTCAGCTCAAGGCTAGCACTCTACCACTGGAGCCACAGTGCCACTTCTGACTTTTCTTTTTGCTTATGTGGTACTGAGGAATCGAACCCAGGGCCTCATGCATGTGAGGCAAGCACTCTACCACTGAGTCACCTTCTCAGCCCCAGATAGAGAAAATTTATCAGTAACACTTGGTAAGAATATCAGCTTGCTCAAAATAAAATGAGTCAAAATTCTATCAGGACAAGGCTGCCAATATACTTGAAAAGAGAATGCTCCAGAAATGACAGCCCATACCCAGGCTCCCAGCACTCACATTCCCTCCGTCTGCCAGTGTGCCTCCTCTTCTATCCGCAACAGCTCTTCACATACTTCTGTCCTGTCCTGGGGACAGAATGAACAGGGTTCCTAAGAGTCACTGGATTTCCAATAAAAAGTTAAAAACCTGCCCCCAGACTACAGAAATATAACTCACAAGAGCCAGAAGGCAAGCGAAGCATCCATTGACGGATGAGTGCATATACAAAATATGGTATGCATATCTACTGGGATATTATTCTCACATCGACTATACATATGGATGAACATGCAGAGATTATGCTGAGATAAGCCAGTCACCAAGTACACAACATATGACTTCACACATGTGAGAGACCCAGAGTAGTCCAATTCACTGAGACAAAAAGAAAAGCAATGGCTGCCAGGAAGGCAGGAAGAGAGAGTGGGGACTGGTGTGCTTTGCAAAATAAGAGGAGGCCTAGGGGTCAGTTGCATAACAGCAGCTAATACATATTTTACTGTGCACTTTAAAAATGGTTAAGATGCCTGCTGGGTGTGGTGGCTCAAGTCTATAATCCTAGCTACTCATAAAGCCGAGATCTGAGAATCACTAATTGAAGCTAGCCAGGGAAGATAAGTCCAAGAGACTCTTATGTGCAAAAAGCCAGGTCTGGAGGTGTGGCTCAAGTGGTAGACTGCCAGTCATGACTCAAAAAGCTAAACGAGAGCACAAGGCCCAGAATTCATGCCTAAGCATTGGTACACATACGCACACAACAAGGCTCAAACAAGGCAGGCATGGTAGGGGCACACCTGTAATCTCAGCACTGGGGAAGGCAAGACAGTTATGAGTTCAAGACCAGCCAGGACTGTACATTGAAATCCTGGCTCATAGTTTGAAAGGGTGATATAATAAATTTCATGTTATATATATTTTACTATAATGGAAACTTAGGAAATTAAAAACAAAAACAATAATATCCTAGCCAGAGACCACAGCATCTGTGAGCCAGCAGCAGAAGTCTAAAGCTTAACTGGGTTCCTCATTGGTACTTAACAGAAAAACACCCAGTGGTTTTCACAGGCACAAGATTAGACTTCATTCAAATACTCTCCTTGCCTCTCCCCAACTTTCTCCAAAGAGACCTTGTAGTGGGGACCAATACCAAGATGGCAGTATCACTGTGGGCCTTCCATATTCTTTCTTCTGACCCAAAGGAAAAATGTTTTTCTGTACCAGTTAGACTTGTATTATTCAATAAAGTCAACACACACATTGTTATTACTTGTGACTGGACAGGACTAAGATAACACGTCCTTGCTCTTTGCACTGATTTCAACTATAGGAGACCTAGGTATTTCTTCCCAGTTTGTGCCTTTAAAGTGAAAAGT
The DNA here is from genome assembly GCF_024711535.1 of Dipodomys merriami. Classification (NCBI taxonomy): domain Eukaryota; kingdom Metazoa; phylum Chordata; class Mammalia; order Rodentia; family Heteromyidae; genus Dipodomys; species Dipodomys merriami. The sequence goes on from NW_027206179.1 coordinate 74,743,702, forward strand.
GGGGGAGGGGGGAGGAGCTGGGGAGGTGAGGAGGGAAGGGATGGTAGGGGAAAACAAAGGAGGGGGTAACACTGCTCAATAGGAAATATACTCATACCTTACTCATGTAACTGTAACCCCTCTGTACAATATCTTTACAATAAAAAATACATAAAATCCAGAAAGGAAAAAAATGGAAAGCAGCCATTATATAAAACATCTCATTTTTTTCCCAAGTATATAAAACAGATTGTGCTGATTTATCCTTTCTCTCTACAGGATGAGTACCCTTGATATGAAACGACAATGTGACTATCTGCAGTTCCAAATGCTCCCTAGTCTCAAAGTTACTGTGCCATAAAAGCTTTCAGAAATTGCAACATTTTGAATTTTAGACTTTTAGATTAGGTGTACTCATCTTGTAAAGTCTATATAAATCAGACTAGTTTCACAATCGGAAACATCTCAGGTCCTAAGCATTTTGGAAAAGGGATAGATACTCCATTTATACCCTCAGGCTACATGCTTCCCTAGAACACACGGAAAAGAATGCGGAATTATTTCAGCTTTTCCTGACTGGAAAGTGTGCTAACTTACACAGCACAGTGAATAAGAAGAAGCTGAGCAATCTCAATTAAAAAAAAAAAAAAAAAGATCTATAATAGGCAAAACCAGGAATATGCCTGGGTGACCAGTTCCTCAAATCAGAAAACAGGTTCTTCTTTGAGAGGAAGTAATGAAGGCCACAAAAAGCTGGACTTTGAAAGCAGCAAACATGGGAACCTTGAACTAAATTCTAAGGTACCATACAAAAGAACATGACTACAAAGAATATTAATGGATCTTCAAAACCTTGCCTTAACATAGTTCATAAATCCCGAATGCAGAACATCTGCTCCATCCCTGAATGGATCTCTTTCTTGTCCTGAGTTGTTGCTGTCACCCAAATGGGAAGACTCTGGTTGAAATTCCTGATGAAACTCCCCTGTGAGAAAAGACAGAGAAAGGGTAAAAGGATGACTGCATGACCAGAAGCACAAGAACACTGGTGATCTTCCAATATGCTAATTGCTTCCATCTTCTCCTTTACCTATTATAGAATGATCTGGATAACTGACTCCTTCTCCTCCCCACAGAATGGGGGGGGGGGGGGATTTAAAACAGGAGGAGGAGGAAGAAGAAGAGTAAAAGCAATTGAGCTTAAAAAGTTAAGGCATGGGCTGGGAATGTTGCTTAGCATGCATGAAGCCCTGGGTTGGCTACCTCATTACCATATAAACAGAAAAGGCCAGAAGTGGCACTGTGGCTCAAGTGGTAGAGTGCTAGCAAAAGAAGCTCAAGGACAGCACCCAGGCCCTGAATTCAAGCCCCAGGACTGGTAACAACAAAACAACAAAAAAAAGTTAAGGCTTCATCAGGGCTTAATTCCTCATGGGAGAAATAAAATTTCCTCTTACTTTTTTTTTTTTTTAAAGAATGGAGCAAAAAACATTTGAGCGTTTTTGTGCCTTCAGAAATATGTGACTAATTATTTCAAATTCCCCACTCAACAAATATTTATTGGGCAGCTGCTACCTGGCAGGTATTATGCTATCCATTTTAAGGCTTTAAAAATTCAGTCAAGTATGACTCTGTCCTTAAGTAGCAAATAATATGAAGGAAGTACAAGGCAGAGTCAATAAGAGCCCCAAATCCTAATAATAATAGAAAGGCCACACAGAAACAAAATCATGCTCAAGTATAGCACACCCAACTGGATCCTGCTCCAGGCCGTAGAGGAAAAGGCCAAAGAAACACTGTGGGAACTACTGTGACCATCTGCAGGCCAAAGTGAACCATAGGGCCATCTTTACACACTCAAGCTAGCAGGATATCCACTTTGAGGTGAGGAGGGAAAGTTTACTAGTAACAGAGGATGTAATTCTTTCTCCTAAAATTTCTGTCTAAAACAGGACCCCTACTACTATATAATGTCACAGGTTGTACAAACAAATACACGAGGTACTTCTATCTGTCCACAAGTATGTATTTCTAGTTTGTTTTTGGATAACATATGGTTCCCACCATAGTCTCATTGAATTTAATGCTAAATATAACAACCTGAGTCTAAGAAGTAAAAACAAACCCGATAATCTGGAGTTATTTTAAACACTGCTCTCATCATTCAAAACGTCATATTGAAACTAGCAGGGAGGTAATCTGTATATTAATCCAGTGCAATAGTATCTACCAGTGAAATAGTATCTACCACAAATCAGTAAGCACCACATTTAAAACCCCTTGTGTAATCAGAGCTAGAGGCGTGGCTCAGAGGTAGAGCGCCTACCTACAAGTGGAGGCACATGAATACAAATTCTAGCACCACTGAATGGAAAGGAGAAAGAGTAAGAGAAGGAGGGAAGGAAAAAGAGAAAAGGAAGGGGGTAGGGAAGCCTGCAGGCAGGGAGGAAGGGAGGAAGGAAGAAAGGGAGAAAGGGAGGTAGACAGAGAGGGAAGGGACTGGAGGTAGACAGGAGGTATACAGGAGGGAAGGAAGGTCAATGAAGTTTTGGGGCAAACAGCACCCATCAAGATACTGCCACAATGTGACTTAACAGTATGATATAGACCATAGACAACAAGGATTCAGAAGGTATAAAGGAATCTGGCGATCACCTAATCCAACCATCTCACTTAGATTGCTGAGCACAAGTGTGAAGTGACTTTGCCACCCTCATACATCTCTAGACATGACCATGGAAATATGTTAATTTTATAAGTGATGGATACTTTTAGGCCCATCTCACAAAGGCCCACTATAAGCAGCCTCCATTTTCTTCCCCTTCTGACTTAATACCATGGACGTGGAAACGTTGGAATTCCTGAGTTAAAGGTGGCTGCTACCACATGGTAAGTAGAGCTTGGGTCCTTGAGTCAATGCTTTAGACTAACAGTCACGAACTCCCACTTCACTTACTTATATTAAGTCATGGAGATTCGAGAAAGGTATGTGTGACATCAACTATAATCATTCTAGTACTATATCCACCATCTCAATATTTCCTTTCAAAGAATGGATTTCAAGAATCTTCTATAAATCTTCAGCATGTGAATAGTTCTACTACTGCTATGATAAGTAGTACTGGCTTATGGGACCACTTCAATTCTCTAAGCCCTGTTTTGCCCCCTATAATAGAGATGGATAGAATATCATTTGGAGTTATTAATTTGAAAGGGGATCGCCTTCCCATTTGACTGGGACCTGGTTCAGGTCAGATGTGCAATCAACAGATACTATTATTGCCACCATGTTTCAACGTCCTCTGAAACCTAGCTCTGACACTGAAAAGCAAGCCCTCTACACTTTCCACTCAGACCTTTAGCTGGAGTAAGATGATGACATGTATCCTCCTTAACCATCTGCTCTTCTTCCAGGATGTTCGACATTGGCACATTGAGGCTAATGGTGTCTTCATCAGAGGGCTAAAACATACAGGAGACACAGGAGAAGTTTTACCAACGGAGACAAAGAGACACTGTGTAATAAAACAGTATTTTGTGATTTTCACAAACATCATTCTGAGTAAGACACACCAAACACAAAAAATAATTCTACTTATAACATTCAAAACCAGAAAAAAACGATCCCAGAGGTTTGAAGTGAGGATAACCTCTGTACTTGGGAGATGGCACATGGCTGAGGCTTTCAGGCATCCTGGTAAAGCCGTACCCTGAATTGTTAAGTTGGTAATATGAGTGTGCATTCACACAGCTGGGGCTGGGAAGTTGGCTCAGTGGTGGAGTGCTTGCCTTGCATGTATGAGGCCATGGGTTCGATTCCTCAGCATCACATAAGCAGAAAAAGTCTGAAGTGATGCTATGGCTCAAGTGGTAGAGTGCTAATCTGCAGCTGAAGAGCTGAGGGACAGTGCCCAGGGCCAGAGTTCAGCTCCCACGACCGAAAAAAAAAAAAAATTCACACAGCTAACATTTTATTGTATGTGTGTCTTTATGTGCACATTTTTGAGTTGAAATGTCAACACATATCTACCTTTGTCTAACATAAGAGCCACAGGCAGGACACTAAAAAGGACTGTGTAGTATCTGATATAAAAAGGAATAACTGTAAATACAGTATCTTATGAGCCTTAAATCTAGCCAATTATCTTACCAATAATGTGCTCTGAGACTTGAAAAGAAAGCAAATTGACCAAACACTACATAAAGGTTTCACATGATAAACCACAAAAAGCAAGGAGGGCATGTCAATGACAATAACTTATTATTCAGAGTTCATATAGTGTGGGATATAAGCTTTTGTTTACCTTTCTGATCAATGTTTTTGTAACGTGCTCAACAATTGTAGTAGTTACCTAAGGAACAGATGTTCTATGTACTCTTCAGAACTAAGTTTCCAAGCAGTAGAGGGGATTAGCACTCTCAAAGGCTTTCCCCACCCATTCTAGCTGATGTTTACCAAGCACATCTATAATTCTAGCACAAGCGAAACTGGAAGTCTCGTTTACTTCCTTTGCCTCCATTTCTGTGCTGTTCTCCAGGGACAAGCTTTCTGAGTCAAAGGGAGCAGGACTTCCACAGAGCACACTTCATGTGAGTATCGTTTACTCCTAAATTTTTGAGGCTAAGTTCTTCAGTTTGTCCTGGTTTAAATTTGGGACAGGGGCATAGATTGTGTCCAAAAATGGCTGAAAGCAAATGTGCATTTCACTCATCAAAGAACATTCATAGTCGCCCCATATGTTCTTATTTAATTATCTTGAGAAACATGTTTTTAATTCTTTTTGTGACAAATGCTAAATCAACCAGACAATCACAACAGCTAAAGAATAGAGTACATGTGCGATCCCTGAACCCCACAATAACATGCAAGGGAGGTGGGGGTGGCCTTAGATTGTAACATGTTTGCCACAGTAAAAATAGAACACTACACAGAGCCCTTATAATTTAAAAAAAAATCAATTTCTTATAAGCATTCTTAGGAAAGCAGATCATAGAGGCAAAATTGTTTCATAAAAGAGCCAAAGAGACAATTCATGCATTCTGCTGAATGTAATTATTTCTATGTCCTTCCTTCCTAGCTATGTCCCACTTTTAAATTTTTATACAATTCCAAAGATATGTGTTTAATTAAAAGGGAAAGAATAAATCCTTTTAAAATGATACTAGCATCCTACTTACACTAAATAAGAAGGAAAGGATAATGAAGTTCTTTGTGTAATGTTTTATTAATGAACTTAATTAGTCTTAGACAAGAGATAAAGAAGGGCCTGTTTTAATTTAATAGAAAATAAGCTTAGTGTGAGTAGTTTCCCCTAACAATGGTCCATTTGAGGGACCTTATGAGTTTTAATAAAGCCAAAGAGGTTGAAATAAAATACAACTTAGCTAACTGTGTTTAGTTTCCCCACCCCCCACCAGGGAACCACAATAAACCATTAATGTGGCTTCATGTGGGGTCATTTTCTTTATTGACACTGGCTTCCTCTTTCCTCCTACTAATTCTTTTCCCTTTCGCAATGTTCTGTATTAGAAAAAAAAATGTTAAGGAATCTAATTGTCTTAATATGCTTATTTCTTTAGTATTTTTGTGGAAATGAAACCAGACAGCTTAGCTAGATAGAATTCAAAAATCTGAGGAGAAACAAAAAAGGGATATTTTTCTGGATTCACATATAATAAAAACATCCATTTTGTAGAGAAATTAATTAATATATTAATTACAATCCCAAGGAGTCTTATAATGGTCGAGATTCAATAGTCTCAAAAACACAGTAAGTTGTCTCAGAATGAAAGAGTATCTATTCCTCCCAGTTCACAGGGTGACCAAGCCCAATCAAATGATTTACCGTTACTTAACAGACTAAATGTAAGACAATAAACATACTAAGGAAGAGTTGTTTTACACAACAGAAAGCTCTAGTCTGAGTCCTCTTAGCCTACCAATAATCAAATTTTTATCTAATTATCTGAAGAGCATCAAAGAACAAACCATTTCAGGAAAACCAATACCGGGACAAGAACTAATGCTAGTTAAGAATATATCAGGGAAGGTGGCTCAGTGGTAGAGCGCTTGCCTCACATGCATGAGGCCCTGGGTTCAGTTCCTCAGCACCACATAAGCAGAAAAAAAAAAAGCCAGAAGTGGCACTGTGGCTCCAGTGGTAGAGTTCTAGCCTTGAGCTGAAGAGCTGAGGGACAGCGCCCAGGCCCAGAGTTCAGGCCCCGTGACCAACAAAAAAAAAAAGAATAAAAATATTTCAGGCCAGCAAACTGCTAAAAATGCAATGTACACAGGATTTCTTAACATTTTGCTTATTTATCACAACTTTTTCCCTATGTTATCATTACTTATACACAAGTATAGTAATACAAGTATTTAGTGTATACTTGTACTAAGTCACTTTGTAATATGTATTCAGCATTTAAAAATATTTCAGCTGGACATTTGGGCGCACATCTCTAATTCTAGCCAATTGGGAGGGAGGGAGAGAAAGAGATGAGTTGGAGGTCTGAGGCTGGCCAAAGACAAAAGCACAGGACCCTTCCTAAAAAACCATGCTAGAACAAAAAGGATCAGAGCATATTTCAAGAGGTAGAGTATTTGTTTAGTATGTGGGAAGTCCTGTGTTCAATTCATACCAAAAAAAAATTACAGATTATGTGGAGTAGAAAAGAGAGATGATAGGAAGTCTACTCTTGAGCTCTTGAGGTATTTCCAAGACACTGAAGATTCAGAACAAACTAACCAAGGCTAGTAATCCAATATAAAACATCTGACATTTATTTACCTCAGTGGCAGATAATCGCTTATCTCCATTATCGCTTCCCACTCCGGAATCTGAATCCTTCTTGCTGAAATAGATGTCATGAATATTGAATTCATTCGAAATAATTTAAAACTACAAAGTCCAAACCAAGAGCTAGCAATCAGTATTTTTAAAATGACTTTTCTGCATACAATTTTTATTATTACAAATTAGCGGTTGGGTACCAATGGCTCATTCATGTAATCCTAGGCTTCTCAGGAGACTGAGGATCACAGTTTGAAGTCAGCCTGAGCAGGCAAGTCCATGAGTTCTTATCTCCAATTAAATACCAAAAACCTAGAAGTAGAACTAAGACTCCAGTGGTAGTGCGCTAACCTTAAGTAAAAAAGCTAAAGAACAGAGCCTGGGCCCTGAGTTCAAGCCCAGCTCTGGCACACACACAAAAATGCTCTCTGTGCATACTGGAAAGTAATAGCTATTAAAATTTCAAATGTGCCAGGCATCGGTGGCTCACACCTGTAATCCTAGCAACTCAGGAAGCTGAGATCTGAGGATAGTGGTTCAAAGCAGCCCAGGCAGGAAACTCTGTGAGACTCTGATCTCCAATAAACCACTCAGAAAATCAGAAGTGGTGCTGTGGCTCAAGTGGTAGAGTACTTGCCTTGTGCTGAAGAGCTGAGGGACAACTCCCAGGCCCAGAGTTCAGGCCCCACGACCAACCACCGCCCCCAAAAAGATTTCAAACATAGTATAGTTATTCAAATTAATAAAAGCAATTACTAATTTAAAATTTAATAATGGTTCAACTGTTTGATGTAGCTGTTCTCATTGACAAGTGAAAAAATAGCAATTTTTTAAAATAATTATCCAGAAACACATAGGAAGGACTGTTGACTGATCAGGAGAGGGCAGATGAGATTTGCAAGATGCAAAGCTTTCTCACCAGCATCCATTCTTATTCCAGCAGTCTCTTAACCTTGAGGTAGATTAAGTGGAACGAAGTTTGTTGTTGTTTTGGAGGTTTTTTGTTTTGTTTTATTTTGAAGCAAAGTTTTAAAGCTAAGTTACCTGAGCAGATTGGCTCTGACCACACTGTGACCAGGGCTTTGACTACAGGAAGACGTCCACTCACCTGTCTTCTATGTGCTGGTGCGAGTGTGGTCTCTCCATAGCATGGAGATAAAGCGAGTCCGTTGTCTTTATCTGGCATGCTTGTATGCTCAGATACTTAAATATGTGTACTTTGCCCTTTGTGCAAATCTACGGAGAAGTCAGTAATATATATATTCATTTTTCAATGACAAAAATGTTAAGTTCAAGATACCTGATGAGCTGTTATAATTTGCATGATTTCATGTTAAGTATCACCCTAACAGCACACACTGCACTTGACCTCTCCAGAATATATCGAAATTGTGAGGACTGTTTCTACCAAATTCTACTTTGAATAGAAAATTATGTTCAAGTAATTAAACAGCAAAATTGTAACAGAAACCTATTTAAGTATAAATAGCTAATAAGTGCAAGAGTTAAATAAATGGACTGGTAACATCCCACTAGCAAATGGTGATCCAAGCACAATTATTTTCAAGCTCCTAAGAGAACAATGGAAAGGTTAAAAATTAATTTAGAGCAAGGTGCCAGTGGCTCAATGACTGAAATCCTTAGCTACTCAGGAGGCTAACTAAGATCTGAAGGATCTTGGTTCTAAGCTAATTTAGGCAGAGAAGTCTGCACAATTCCATCTCCAAAATAATCAAAGCCTTGATTTCAAACACTAGTACTGGCAAAAGCATAGAAAAAAAAAGAGAGGAAGGGAAAAGAAAGAAGAGGAGAGAGGGGAGAACTGAGGGAGGGAAGGAGAGAGGAAGAGAGGGAGGACAGAGAGAAAGGAGGAAAGGGAAGGAAGGGGAGGGAAAGAGAGGTAAGGGAAGGGAAGGAGGAGGGGAGGGGAGGGAAGGGAAGGATTTTTCAACATTAAGAATAGAATAATTTTGCTTGTAAGAAAATGGATGGCACAAAAGATTATCAAATTAAGCAAAATAAGCCAGACTTAGGAGGATAAATATTGTATACTGTCCCTCCTATGAAGAATTTAAATGACATAGGAAGGACCATTGTAGGGTAAACTGCAGAAGGGAAGGGGGCAGGGAGAATGGCAGAGGGAAGTGGGTGGGACAGAAGTACACTATATGAATGCATGGAACTATTACAATGAAACCTTGTACTTATAGAATTAGCAGACACTAATACACAAATAAAAAGATAAACCACCACCACCACACAACCCCAGCTCGGTGGAGCTGCTTCCTTGTCTGCCATTGTGAGCAGCTCCTTGGGACAGTGGCTCTGATGCGCCCCCTACCTGTGCTGGAGGAGACTGCAGGGGGTTGTTCTCTAGCAGTAACACTTGAAGCTGCTTCATCTCTCTGAAACAGATGGGAATCACCAGCACTTTGTTGCAGGAGAAGTCAAACTTTACCAAGGGAAGGTCTACTAGTTCTAAAACGATAAACAAAGAAAGGAAGAAATCTCAGCAAGCAAGACGATCAAATGGCCGAATATTCCAAAACTGACTTTCTGCTCACAAAGGAAAATCATTTAGCATTATCAAAAGTGATAGAATAGACGGTATGAGTAATATTTCACTGAACAGGGAAAGCTTTCACTGTGAGCTCAGTAATTAAATTGGTTTCTAGTTGTGAAAAGGGCTGGCAACAATTGGCATTTACAGTATTCCACTGTTTAAAACACCATTTTTTGTTTTTTTTTTTAATAAGAGAATCATAAGCAGGTCATGGAGAAAATGTTTTGTTTTTCCAATTCCAGCTATTTGTATGGAGTACTTGCTAGCACATGAGTAGCAGGCTAATTATAGAATAAATTTATCTATTCAATGTATCTTGGTATGCACAGTCTTAAAAACAGTTACGGTAAAAATGTACAAGATCTTTTTTAAATACATGTTATCTAATTTAGGATTTTCCAATAGGCCCTATAATTCTGATTTCATGAGGCTTTATTGCTTTTAAAGTCTTACTTAGCTTTAACAAGATGAAGCATTATATTTAGCTTAAAATCTCCACCCAGTGGCACAGAAAACACTCAGTAATTTCAAGCATTTAAACCGACAGTTGGCAGCTGCTAGAAACAAAGTCAAATATATTCCATAGAGCAAAGAGAGGCTGAGCCATGCCACAATCTAGAGTGACGCTGGCAGATCCCTGCAATCTCTGGAGGCTACAACGTGGTCACTTCAAAACAGGGGCCCCATACTGTTGTTACAGGAGCTCTTAGGGCTAAACTCTGGCACTTTCAAATACTCCAGAAAGGAAGGAGCCTGAGTAAGAATGCACATTGGGTCTCCGCTCTCCCTTATACTGCTTGATGGCTTTCATTTTATTTTGCTATACCTCAAATTCCACCAGCCAAAAAAAAAAAAAATCTTCCTAGTAATCAATTCGGCTGCCTCTCAGCATTCACAGTACCCTGGGAGTGTGCAGGACTTCCCCTGTTTCATACCTTAGTTTTTAACAGATCAAGGAGCCTGCAATTTTAGAAGGAGGCTGAAGAGCGCCCCACTTCTAAGCCTGAAACGTCAGTTACCTGACAGGAGGGCTCTGGAGGAAAATCTCAAGATGGTTATTTCTAAAAAAAAAAACACAGGTTCCTGGTCTAAGCCAAGGAATGCAAATTTTCAAATTGTCCTAAGTAGATAAAAGCCAGCTGTCCTCCTCCCTGGAGAAACAGTGATAGGCCTCAGGCCATACTCTTCATGGTGATGGTTTCCGTACAGAGCTATGAGCAGCTGGAGGTGGCAGCAAGAGGGACAAGGGAGACCTGGAGACTTGGAAGTGTGAGAGCAAAACGAATGAGAAAGGAAAGTCCTTTGTTGCTGTCATAGTTTCTAGAAAAGCTTAGAAGCAGGAGTCTGAAATTGGTGGGATGCCATCCTGCTGTAAGCCCTAGTGCTGGGGCTAGGTTGGCAAATCAGAGCCCAATTTAAAAAGCCTCTCCACTGTCTGCAATGCTTCGTCACTTAAATACAGACTCATCCAGGAGTATAAAGAGTAGATTCATGGAAGATACATATGGGGAGTTTACTCACAGGCCAAAAAAAAAAAGGGGGGGGGAGGGGGAATCATTTTCTAACGACTATTTCTTTTTGGCTCCAATTATGGAGCCACAAGTTTAGGAAAATGAGAATTATACAAATTCACAGTAATCAAATAGAGGAGAAAATGATAATTTCTCTAAGGCCCAGAAGAGATCAAAAGAAATAGCAGGAAAGTGAGGAAGAAAGAGATGGCAAAGAAGGAACAGGAGGAGGAGAGAGAGAGAAGCAGCAAGGTAAGTTAGGAGGAGGACGAAAAGCTTAAAAAAAGCAGCAAGAAAAAGAGGAAGAATAGGAGCAAAGAAGGGAGAGAGGGACAAAGAAGAAGGAAGTAGAGAAGAAAGAAGAACAAAAGAATGGGGAGGGGAAGAGACAGGAAGAAGGAGGAGGAGGGTTAAGAGGGGCGGGGGAGGGGAGGGGAGGAGGTGTGAAGGAGGGAGAGGAGGAGGAGGAAGAAGAACAATAACCTTACTTTTCTTTCTACTCCTAAGAGGGACAATGAATTTCTACCTGAGTCCTCTGTTCATTCTGGTCTTATCAACACCAAAATATGGTCCCCATATTGTAGTAGTTGTCATCAGACACCAAAGATGATCTAGGAAATCAGGCCACAGTTTCCCTTTTTGCCCCCGCCTCAAGCTGGAAGCCTATGATGAGGGTACTTAAGGGATTAGATGTGCAGTGCCTGAGAACTCTTTAGTCAATAGAATTTTCAAGAATGAAGCCAAAAGGACCCTGATATTCAGAAACCATTTTTTTTACAAAAGCTTTTCCAAGAAAACTCAAATTTGAGGTCTGAGAATATTTTAAAATATCAAAACTACAAAAATACAGTTATGGAGAACAGAGCAATTTGTAACTGATCTGTTTGAGAAAGGTATGCTTTTAAGATAAGAGACAAAACAAAAATCCCTAGATTGTGCAGGTGAGTATATTTTCCACACATTTCCAAACAGTGACTATAAAATGATGTCCCTGATTTTTCCTTTAGGGAATAGGAGTTCAATTACTTGTGACACTTTCACAGTGATTATTTTAACAACAGGACTTGAATTTAAACTTTCCTTTAATGCTTGAAAGGTCTCTGGGGTATAAGTTTATCCTTTGTGTTTGCTTTTAGCTAAGATAAACAGTTTCAAATGAAAAATATTTATTCACATGGACAAAATGAAAAGTCAATATGCTTAGATTGGTCTATCTCAAGTAATAAAGCAATAAAGTCCTATGTGGAGATAGTTTCTAATGCAGTTTCTTCAGAATTCAAGTCAGCATGAGAAGGATGAACTTTGCAGGTAAATGCTCAGCCTTCCCATCCATCACAGAAGTTGCATTTTACAAAATTCTCTCCACAGTTCCATTAGCATCGCTTCCTTACCTTGAGTTATGGACGATTTTAAGCCAAAGGTCAAGCTGTGACTCATGTTTATAATCCTAGCTACTCTGGAGGCTGAGATCTAAGATCTGCCAGGTCCAAACCCAGACCAGGCAGGAAAGTCCATAAGACTCTTATCTCCACCAAACTACTCAAAAAAGCTGGAAGTGGTGCTGTGGTTCACTCAAGTCGTAGAGTGCTAACCTTGAGGAAAAGGAAGTCAGAGACAGAGCCCAGGCCCAGAGTTCAAGCCCTAGGGCCACCCCCACATTCCCCCCAAAAAAGAAGGCCAAAGATCAAGATGCAGAAGCAGACAATAAAAACAGAACAATTCAGCCAGGAACTGATGGCTCATGCCATAATACTAGCTACTCAGGAGGCTGAGATCTGAGAATCATGGCTCAAAGCAGGAAAAGTCCATGAAACTCTTATCTCCAATTAAAATTAACCGTCAGAAAACCAGAAGCAGAGTTATAGATCAAAGTGATAGCACTTGCTATGAACAGAAAAGAACACACAGTTAGCACCCAGGTCCTCAGTTCAATCCCCACAATGGAAAAAAAAAAGAAAGAAAAGAAAAATCAGAAAATCAGGCAGGCCTCAATGTGCAGTAGCAATGTCACCTTAACCCAGTGCTGACCACTTCAAAACACATGCTTTGCCTTTTGCAAGTATGTGTTTGAAATCTGGCATGTCTAGAAGTCCATAAACACAAAAAATGAGGATCAAGATGATTTTTGAAAAGGCAGTATGTTGGGAGACTTTAATAGTGTTCTGCTGCTGATCAACTCATTCCTGACCTATACCCGAGCCCAAATACCAACTTCAGACCCACCACCTCTGACAGGGCTGTTCTCCAACTCTGAATGGGACAAATTTTCTAAACAGATGTACCTTTTAACCAGAAGGACATCCTGCACAGAGCTGACAGCCAGGGTCTGTCCAAGTGTGTCACTGGAACTGTTAGTTTCTTTCATTCAGAACATCACATACTGATACAAAAAGAATTTTTGTTGTCAGTGCTAAGGCTGGCTGTTTTCCCTTCACCCAGATTTAAATGTGGACATCCTGACCCAAAGATATCAGAATGTGGCTGTATCTGGAGATAGGCCTAAGAGGTAATTAAATTGAAATGAGATCATTAGGGTGGGCTCTGATCCAATCCTTGGTGTCAGAAGGGATTAGGACATAGGAGAGCACAGAAGTGGGTGGAGAGAAGCCAAGGAGAAAAGCCAAGGAAGGAACAACCCAGTCAACAACCACAATACACACACACACACACACACACAACCACATACAACCACACAACCACATACACATTCTCTCTCTCTCTCTCTCTCTCTCTCTCTCTCTCTCTCTCTCTCTCTCTCTCTCTCTCTCTCTCTCTCTCTTTTTCTCTCTCTGCAACAAAAGTCTCTTGTTTCTTCAACTTCCCCTTCTTTCTCACCTGGTGGTAATACTTTAAGGTAATTTCTTCGGACATTCAGCTCCCGGAGAGATTTCAGTTGACCTATCTGCTGAGGCAACGCTGTGATCTCGTTGCAACTAACATCCTGTAGCAAAGACAGAAACTATCAGTGTACTGTTCTCTTTATGTGAGTTCTCCTCAAGGAACTTCAACATGTGGACAATTAACTATCACACACATCACACACACATTTTGTGTGCGGGGCTCAAACTCAAGTGTCTGTAGCTCTCACTTGGCTTTTTCACTCAAGGCTGGTGCTCCACCCCTCGGAGCATACCTTCACTTCTGGCTTTTTGATAGCCAATTGGAGCTAAGTTCTCTTGAACTACACTAATACAGCTGGCTTCAAATCATGATCCTAGGATCTCAGGCTTCTGAGTGGCTAGGATTCCAGACGTGAGCCACCAGGTGCCTGGTCACATTACTCTTTTATACTGACTGGACTTCTGGGTCCCTAACCAGTAAGCCTCAGAAAAGGAGAAAAAGAAAGTTCAATCTACACATCTCCACTGAGGAAAGAAAAAAAAAAATCAGTACTTTCACCACTATCATTTTTCCTGTGCTTGGATTTTATTTAATTCTCTCAAGAAACCCAGGAGGCAGCATTACTAGCTTACTATTTACAGATGAGAAAAATGAGGCTCAGTGGTACTAGCTTAATATTTACAGATGAGAAAAATAAGGCTCAGTGGCCCAAGGCCACTAAGTGAGGAATCAGCAGCCACTATACTCATTACCTTACTCATGTAACTGTAACCCCTCTGTACAGCATCTTTACAATAAAATGTTTTTTAAAAATGGAAGGGAGGGTACAACATATCCTAGTTTTTACGAGTAGTTATGCATTGTTTGGATGCACTATTTTATTTTTTTAAGTTTTTATTGTAAAGGTGATGGCAAGAGGGGTTAGAGTTACACAAATCAGGTAATAAGTACATTTCTTTTTGAACAGTATCACCCCCCTCCCTCATTTTCTCCCAGTTTTTTCACTATGTATTTTAAATGAAGCTCTTACAACATGGCTGGAAATCTTGTATCTGATTACCTTCCCTTCCACTGTGGAAGCAAGGTAAGGTCTTGAAGAGACTGTACGCTTTGCTTTAAAAGGATAATACCCTATAAATCCTTGATTGGAACCAGCTCCTGACACAGGAAATAAAGTCCTCGACATTTATAATCCTTATTATCTCCTTAATCCCACTCTTGCCCTTGGCACTGGTCCGTGCCTGCTCTTCTCCTTCCGTCTAGCCCTGCATTATCTCTCAGTTGGAGACCGTAATGGTCCCCTCCAGGCTTCCATTCAGTCTCCCCATAAGTCCATCCTTCACAGAGCTGCCAGAGTGTGAATCTCATTGTGCTGTTCATCACCAGTAAGGTCCAACATCTAGATAAGGTCTGCTAATCTCTCTAGGACCATTTCCCTGAATGTCTTCCCCTTGCCACGTGACTGCTACTTGTTCTCAGTATGGGCCATTTATTTGTTCAGGCTCCTTCCCTGCCTGGTGCCAGCCCCTGACACTATCTTGTGGCTCTACCTACTCATCTTTTATGACTGAATCCAAGTGTCCTCTTTGAAGCCTCTCACAAGGTTTCCCCATGTTTCAACACCTGAGAGATGGACCACTTTTTCCTCTGGGGTTCTAACCATCAGCTTTTACTGTAATTTTCTTATTTATATGGTCATTTTCCCCTTTAATCCTCTGATAGAGCACTAGCCTTGAGCAAAAGAACTCAGGGACAGGGTCCAGGCCCAGAGTCCAAGCTTCAAGACCAAAAACAAAAACCAAAACAAACAAAAAACTCTAGCAGCACTTCTTACAGGGTCAAAAATGTTTAGGGAAATCAATATAGAATTAGTACGTGGCCTGTGATCACTCAAGGAAGCTAACCCACCAATCCATCCAGTGAAAGTTATGTCTTTGTCTTTACTAAGTCACATAAACCAGGGGTCCTTGGGAAGCAGAGATCAAGGGAATGAAGATCAAGGCGATCAAGGCTGACAGCTAACCTGGGCAAAATGTTAGTGAGACTCTATTTCTACCAACAAACAAACTAGACGTGGTGCTAATACATACACTTATACACAGAAGGCTGTAGGTAGCATGATCACTGGCCCAAAGTAATAGAAAAACCAAGATACTTTATCTTAAAAACAAACTAAAAGTAAAAGGACTGGGAGGATGGCTTTTAAGTGGTAGAACATTTGCCTAACAAGTTAGAGGCCTTGAGTTCAATCCTTAGTACCACAAATAAGGAATAGGGAGAAAGAAACAAAAGATAACCTACATATTTAGGTAGTATGCTCACAGGATGAAATCTCCTGAGATGACACTCAGCTTTCTGCCATTTTTTAACATGAACTACATGTATCTTTCTCTTTTTGACCATCCCTAGTTATCCATGAAATCAAGGTACACTGCTTCCCTACATCTAAGGTCAATTTCTTCTAACAGATAGGTCTAATGCAATGGCCTATTCAAAGCAAATCAACTCTATAAGCTATATTGAAATATTGGTAGAGAAAGTAGAGTCAACATACTTGCAACCAATCTCACATAATGATAAAAACAAAACTTTCCATCTATAGAACAGGACATGTGCAGACAATCAGAGTCCAACTGTCCATTCATATTTGGAAGGGTATTTGATGAGGGTCAGGTTATGTTAATAGTTCCCTGCACTGTACCACTTATTCCCTGGTCTCATCAAGTGTTAGAGGGAGCTGCTCAGGCCATCTGAGACTCTTCACCTCTCTTCAGTCAGCGTGGCAAACAACAGCGCAAAACTCCAATCCCCCCAAGTCACTGAGCCTTGCCAACTCTTAAAAGAGGTTATGAATTTCATCACAAAGATAAAACCCATGGGTAATTATGCTTAATTAGCTGAAGGGAGAGGAAGAAATTAGAGATAATAGTCTATGTATTTGGGGATAAGATATTTTGGTTTTACAAATGGATGCCTATTTTTTCTGGAGTGACCTCATTCTCTAGAACATAACTGTCCAAATTTAGCCTTAGGTATAGATTTGTTTTAGCCACTGAGAGATAATATTTAGGAAAACAAAGTTTAAAATAAAAAGCACTAGTATCTTCCATTTCTGTAATTAGTGAGAATTTATCAGGCTGTAAATTCTCAATGCAGTTATTTATTAGACAGCTGAATTAGCTCCTTCTACTCTCAGTCCTAAGCCATTTTTTAGAAAATAATTATTCCAAACTTCAGTGAAATCATATCACCAAAGGTTTAATGTTACACTATTACAAAACAAAAAAACATCTATTAGGAATATCCACTGGTTTGTTATTGGTTGATACAGATGTGAATCTAAGTATGACAATATACTCAAGCTTAAGTTTTTATGGACCAGCTAGTCCAACTTTGGCATTAAGAGAAAAAACAAAATAGGAATTATAATTGTGACTTAAACTCTACTTATTTTCCATTAGTTTAATCATTTTAATTTTTTCAATTAAGCAACTAAAAGAAAAACCTGGGAAAATAAGTATCTCTCCTCATAATAATAAAAGAAAATTTTTGGCCCGGCGCTGGTGGCTCAAGACTGTAATCCTAACTACTCAGGAGGCTGAGATCTGAGGATCTTGGTTCAAAGCCAGCCCGGGCAGGAAAGACCGTGAGACTCCTATCTCCAATAAACCACAAGAAAACCGGAAGTGGCACTGTAGCTCAAGTGGTAGAGCGCTTGCTCGCCTTGAGCTGAAGAGCTGAGGGACAGCGCCTAGGCCCAGAGTTCAAGCCCCACGACCAACAAAAAAAAAAAAGAAAGAAAAAATTTTTGAAGTGCTACATGCATACTGAAGATTAGTATGCTTTTGTTACTAAGTGATAGCTGCTGAAGTACCTTCAGAATGCAAAACAAAGATTCAGGGCTGGGAAGGTGGCTCTGTGGTAGAGTGCATGCCTTGCAAGCATGAGGCCCTGGGTTCGATTCCTCAGCACCACATAAAACAGAAAAAGCCAGAAGTGGCGCTGTGGCTCCAGTGGTAGAGCGCTAGCCTTGAGCTGAAGAGCTGAGGGACAGCGCCCAAACCAGAGTTCAGGCCCCATGACCAGCAAAAAAAAACAAAGATTCAAGCTACCAGAACAGAATTCAGGGATTACTAAACTAGGTAATGCTGATTTTCCAGAAAAAAAAAAAAAAAGCTAGAAATATTTTAAGAACTGATGTCCAACATAAACACTATGTCCAACTGGTTAAAGGAGAGGCCCAATGAGACCAGGCCACTGTGGAACTGTAGGTGGTCTGCTCTGACAACAGGATTTTCACAATCTTGGTGTAGTGATACTCCGAGCTTGTGTTGACTTCATTGATGGAAATGCACGTACTCTGACAGGAAACACAAACTGCTAAACACTTTCCTCCCATCATGTAACCTCACCTTTCGGAGAAACGTCTTTTGCATAACTCACTGTGCAACCTGAGGTTAGTATCTTAACCTGCCAGTGCCTACATTAAAAAAATAAAAATAAAAAGGGAGCATTAAGCAATTCTAATTTGCTTCCAACATTAGGAAAATCTATTTACACCACCAGAAATAAGAAAAAGACTTGTTGATAGTAATGTCAACTTAGATTTCTTAGCCAAAAAAAACCCTCTGTGCCTGTGGTCAGAACACAAAACAAGCAAAAACAGTGAACTTGGTAAGTTCATCTAAACCTGAACTCTTTTCAAGCAATCTCTGGTGTGATAAACCGTCTTTTCTCAACATAAACACATGCTCCACCCTGTGGCTCTTCCTAAAGGCAGAAATGGAAGCCACAGAGGGGCCTTGTGCAAACCCTGGGTTTCCAATTGTCACAAAAAACAAAAAACCAAAAAACCAGAGAGGTTAGGGGGCATCACTGGAAACCACAAATGGACAAAGAATTACTTACAGCAGACATGTACAGGGAAGACCCCACTGTAGGCACCTCTGAGACTGGAATGCAATCCGTAACAGTAATAAGGGGGTTTTCCTGAGGCAGATCAATCCACCATATGTCGACAGTTAGTGCTTACATTAACTCCCCACACACCAAATATTTCAGGAAATGCATCTTCTCATCAGTTATGACTTGAGGCGGGCCAGGTGGCATGCTGCTTACAGAGGTGGGATTACACTGGTGCTCTTGGAACTGGGAGACACTGTGTGAGTTGGGGCAAGCGGGGAGGGGAGGGCCAAGAACTGAGAAAAAGTGAACAGAAGTCAGACCGCAGATGCGGCCTGCCACCAGGCTCACAGAACCAGTGAAGACACTACTAGATCTTTGGCCAGTACCCCATACCAGGTTCTGCATGTTCACTTAGTGAGTTTGTCTTTCCAGGCTGTGGTTTACCTGTAATGTGGCATTTATACAGCACCTCTTACCAAACAGACCTTATTGTTCAATGTAACCTCACAGTAAAAGAACTATGTTTTCCAGAAAGTTCAGAGGACTTTATAGAGTAAAGGGAGATTTAGTTGGTACAAGAGAAGGTCCAAGACCCCTTCCTGACCTGCATCCACAGTAAGAAAACTTGTGGACACACATGCCCACTTGTACAAAACCTGTGTTTATTCAGGTTCAGCAGTGCATACATGGCCTACCACAACCTTAGTGGGAAAAGCTGCAAGGTGAACCAAGAAACTCCAGAGGAAAATGGTGGGCTGTGTCCCCAAAGTGCTTACAGCCTGAACTCTAATCACACAAACCTGATCTGGACTCCAGCTCTGTCATGTAGGCTCCACAACTAATTGGATAAGATGACAAGAAGCAATACAAGCCATGTTCTACCAGTCTGCCTGGTGCACATGGGTGCTCAGTAAATGTTAACCAGTTCTCCCTTCCCTTCCAGAAAACACAAGCTGGGAGACAAGACAGGCTATCAAACAATATGCACACCACCACAGTATGAGGTGAAGGAATTATAGGTGCCAATTAGAGTGGGACATGAAGTCAGAAAGTTCTAGATTATTCCCATTAGAAATAACCCAGACTGAACACGGGTGGCTAACATCTGTAATCCTAGCTTACAGAGAAGGCTGAAATGTGATTATCTCAGTTCAGAGCCAGGCTACACAGAAAAGTCCATTAAAACTCTTATTCCCAATTAGCAGCAAAAAGCTGGTAGGAGAGGTGTGGCTCAAGTGGTAGGGTGCCAACTTTGAGTAAAAAGTCCAGCAAGAGTGCAGGCCCAGAGTTCAAGCAAAAATTTAAAAATAAAAATCACCTGAGAACTAGGTACAGAGAACTAAGGTTCCGTAAATTCTCCTACTCCTACAGTAAGTTAGAAACATAACCCAACCACTCATGTTGATTCATAAAAATGACATCCCATAGGTGATGATCAGCAGCTTGTGGGTGACATTTCCATTCTCCCTGCATGTTCTCAAATGGCTGGCCATGTCAATGGTAGAACTGGGACCAGTATCTGTCTTAAGGATCTTGGGTAACAGTGACATAGCTTAAAAGATAAAACAATGTTTTGCAATTCCACTTCCTTTCAAAGACAAGGATGATCCCTGCTTCCTGATGATGTTCTGGCTTAATTTTTCAAGTGGATAGTAATTCTGCAGATGTCCATCCACACTGGGAAGAAGAGAGTTTCTTATGACACCATTTGGGATACATGAAGCCTGATGTGAAAAAGTGATACTCTTTCCAAATCAGTAAACAATGTTTACAACCTAGCAGGGTAAGCAATTTTTGTCAGGATGGAAGCCATAAGAGACTGCAGGATTCTGAATGCTTGGGAAGCTTCCACTCTTTTCTTTTTTTATATATTGGTACCATGCAACTACAAAGCCAAACACTCCCACTGCCAATCCAGAATTAAACTCTCCAGAGAATTTTCTTTTTCCAACCGATAGCTAAAAGTAATCTGACATGGTTACCTATAATCATACTACTATTGTAAGTAAAATGTCATCAAAGATAAACAAGAGTTGATGGAAAATAATCTTTTTTTAGTTTATGACCTTAACCAAGGCCAGTCATATCACTTCCTGGTTGTTAAATAATGCCATGTTATGAAATATATGCGTTTTACAAAAGCGCACTTATTCAGACGGGCGGAAGGGAGCAGAGAAAATTCACAGGCTAAGGAGCTAATCCGTCAAGAGGGTGACCAACAGCTCATGTGGATCCTGAATACCAGAAATCCAGATAGTCCCAAAAGGGGTGCACTGTCAATGTAAAAAAAACAAAAAAAACAAACCTGCTATATTTCAAAGACTTAACCTGAAAAAAAAGAATTTAAACTGTCCCTAAGGGGGGGGGGGGGTGTGTGTGTGTGTGTGTGTGTGTGTGTGTGTGTGTGTGTGTGTGTGTGTGTGTGTGTGTGTGTGTGTGTGTGTGTGTGTGTGTGTGTGTGTGTGTGTGTGTGTGTGTGTGTGTGTGTGTGTGTGTGTGTGTGTGTGTGTGTGTGTGTGTGTGTGTGTGTGTGTGTGTGTGTGCGCGTGCACGCACCCTGGCCCTGGGGCTTGAACTAAAGTCCTACTGCTCTCATTAGGTTTTTTTTCCTTATAACTGGTGTTCTAGCTCTTAAACCACATTTCCATTTCTAGATTTTTGCTAGTTAACTGGAGGTAAGAGTTTCTCAGATTTGTTGCCTGGTTTGGCTTTGAGCCTTCTTAGATCTCAGCCTCCTGAGTAGCTAGGATTATAAGCTCAGGCATCCTAGGACCGGAAACAATGTTGCTCTAGTCGTGCCAAAAATCTTTACTTTCCTCTTACCTAATTCTTTTTTTTTTTTTTTTTTTTGGTCAGTTGTGGTGCCTGACCTCGGCCTGGGCGCTGTCCCTCAGCTCTTCAGCTCAAGGCTAGCACTCTACCACTTGAGCCACTGCACCACTTCTGGCCTTTTCTGCATATGTGGTGCTGAGGAATCGAATCCAGGGCCTCAGGCATGCAGGGCAAGCGCTCTACCACTGAGCCACCTTCCCAGCCACTTTCTTCTTTCTATCCTCTAACTTAACTAGACATCTTTGTAAAATGTGGCCTGCCAACTTATTTAGAGATCTTTTCTCCAGTTGTAGCCATATTCTTCATGAACTTATAAGCAATCTGCAAAATTTATCACTGTATAATGTGATAACCCATAAACCTCAGGAACTGTAAATCCTGTAAACTTCAGGAACTGCAAACCTCAGGAAGTTTCAGGAACCTTATCACAGCCAAGCCACAGCTACTGGGTCATATCCCCTCCCCCCTCCAATGTCTTCTTCATATGCTGCCCTCAAACAACTTAGGCTCTGCTACCAAGTGAACAGGATTTGGTCAAGTATTGGAAGCATACTAATCATTTGATGGTATTAAGAGGGAGTGGTGTCTTTAAAAGGAAAAGCCTAAGGGAAGATGGTTAGATCACTGGGGGCATGACTCTCAGAAGGGATTAACATAGTTCTCAAGGGACTTAAGAAATTTCCCATGAATATGGGTTGTTACGGGTGCCTCTTCCTTTTTGCTTTTTGGCTTCCTGTCTTCCCATGTGATCCCTCCTTCTCACATTTGATCCGAGGAGGGTGCCATAGCTGTGGTACGATGTATGATGCAGCCTTCTTCAGTGGGCCTCCCTCAAAGGCCTCACAAATAAAGCCACCTGATCATGGACTTTCCGCCTCCAAAACTAAAAGCTAAATAAACTTTCTTTTTCCTTTATCAAGTTCCCAGCCTCAGATGGTTTGTCATTGTAATGGGAAACAGACTAGTGCAAGTTCCTCCTTCTCCGATTATAGCCAAAAAGTCTTTCTGGTACTCTGGCAAGTTAAGATCAGTTCATGAACAAAAAGAGCATCTTAGAAATCAGCAACATACCAACTCCATTAACTGTTTGAGCTGACCTATCTCTTCTGGCAGTGATCCAAGCTTGTTGTTACTTGCGATTAAGACTTTCAGAGGCAGACCACACAGGCAGGCAGGCAGGGCAGACAGCTGATTTCGACTGCAAAGACAATACAATAAGAACACATATAAACAGAAAGGCCACTGTACACTGTATGCTAGGGAACTCTTAACAGGAAAGGAAAACAAAGTGATCAGAGAAGATATTTACAAATACAAGCCCGATACATTTTATGTGTCTACAATAACACAAATTACAAGTGCATAAGAAAACAAAATTAAAAACAAAATAACAAGGCAGGGGACAAAACAGGATAATGAACACCAAAAAAAGTTAGATAGCAGGAATAAAATCTAGTGTCCTATAGCAATCCTTTACAACTTATTAACTAAGTATTTCAAAGTAGCTCTTAAAGAGTTCAAAGGTTTCCAACACGAAAACATCATAAATATTGACAATGGGGGAGATACTAAGGACCCTTATTTGCTCATAACACTTTGCATACAAATGTCAAATTATTACCCTGCAGACCAAATCTCTGGACAATTACTATATACCCGTTATAAACAAACAGATGGGCAGTTCTGACTGAAATAACTTTTCCCAGCACAAGGAAAAATATGAATCTCTCCGCAGAAGCTGAGTCCTTGGACCAGCCAGGAAAGCAGACAACATGCCTTCTCAACCAAGGGCAACGTAAAGCTGCTGTTGCTACAGTTTAAATCTTAATTATCCCTAAATATGTATGTCTTATGGTCTTGGTCCTTAGCTGGTGCCACTAAGTGAGAGATGACCAGTGAGACATTGGCTCCAGGGGCTGCAGCTGTGGCTCAAATGGTAGAGTGTCTGGCATAGCAAGTGAGAGGCCTTGAGTTGAAGCCTTGGTACTGAGAGAGGGTGGGGGATGGGAGAGCCTAGAGGAGAGCAGGAGAGGAAGGTGGCTAAGCAGATTAGCAGATGTGGAACTGGGAGAGTCATTTATCACAGCACTGGATGTGATGAAAATAAAGATCTGCTAATTCTGATGCGCAGGTATCTGAAATTACATAAACTTGCTGTCCCTGGACTCCTTCCAGCATCAGTACTAACTTCATAAAATAAAATGAAGGCCCACTTTGATGGAAATAGATGGGTTGGGTGCGTGCGTGCGTGCGTGCGTGCGTGCGTGTGTGTGTGTGTGTGTGTGTGTGTCCCATTACTGGGACTTGAAATCAGGGCTTTACACTCTTGTTTGGAATTTTTCACTCAAGGCTCTCTACCACGTGAACCATCCCTCCCCTATGAACGTTATGCTGGTTAGCTGGGGATAAAGAGTCTCTGCAACTTTTCTGCCTGGGCTGGCTTCAAACTATAATCCTCAGATCTCATCCAGAGTAGCTAGATTACCAGCATGAACTACCACGGACAGGTGCCTTGCTGGAAGGGCTGCTTTTTACATTACAAGCTGCTGACAACAGAGCTCACTTCCTTCTGTCCCAAACACTCCTTATTTACTCTGAGTTAATTATCTGTGGATGAAATCGTTCTCCAATGCCAAGAATTTAGTCCTAGTGCAAACATGACATGGAGGCAGATCCCCCATCTCTCCTACTTCATCCATCTGCCCTTCAACTTCTCCACAGAGCTGGTCACAGGATGTTCTTCTGTTACTTGCAATTTCCCCAGCAGAAAAGGGAAACACACACGTATTATCTGCCTCCCAGCAGATAATTGACCTAGGAGAGGAGAAACTGTTCCCTCCTATCCTGAACCATGTGACCACATCAGCTGCCTCAGCTTTCTGAAACCATTCATCTGGCAGCAATTCTCAAGTAAATAAGCACCTCAGGCTCGATTCATTCTCCTGACCCATGGGTCTCCTGCAGGCCTCTCTGCTATAAACAGACCCTTCAAGAACAAAATACTTAAAAAATGAGGCCATCTCATGTCTGATGATAGTGGCCAACGGTTACCTTTAAATCTAGTCTGTGAGCTACATCTAAAGGCAAAATCTATTTACTTTTACTCTTACTTACTCTTTACAAAAGAGTAAATTTGTAGGGAAGATGGGCTGCTCACTTAGAAGTATAAAGTACAGGTGTAGAGGTGGTGGCTTGAAATTTCTTGTACTTGCCAGGGAAGAGCCTGCCCATGTACTCCTGCCACCTTCCCTGCCCTGTGCGGGGAGAGAACAGGGGCCAGGAAGGAAGAGGAGAGGGAGGAAGAACCTGGTTTTCATCAAATGCACATCTATCATTTCCATCTTCCTTGACTGAATGAGTCCTTGCTGTCAGTTTCACCATCTCAAGACAAAATAAGAGCCCCCTCTAGCCTGAGGAGAGCCTTTGTTTCTTTGGCTTAAATAACCTTCATAGCTTTTTGCAAATACATATCTATATATAGTTTTTATACTAAACTTCTGAAAATTTAGTGTGCATGTGTGTGTGTATGTCCCCTTGCCTTCAATCACCATAATCTCCCACTTACTCCTAAATTAAGGGCTTTACAAGTCAAGTTGTTTCTTACCCCTTCAATTTTAATGTATTTTAAATATTTTGACTAGGGAACTTTTCTTTTGAAATGCAATGTTAGTATATGAAATTACTTATTATTGGTTTATGAAAAGGTTATTGTCTTTAAAATATGTAAAGGCAGAGACACATTATATTCTGTGTGTGATTTTATGAACTCGGCAAAACACATTCTTTCAATTCTAGAATATGTTCCTTCATTTTTAGTGTCAAAAACTTACAGAAAAAAATTTTTTAATTGCTCAGAGATTCACTTATCCATTTGGCTGTTTAGGGCTTCAGACAGATCATTCATGCTGGAATCAGAAGACCTGGGTTCAAATCCAATCTCCGTAAAAATAAAATCAAGCCTATGACTTTAGTTAAACGTTTTAATCTCTCTGGTTTTGTTCAATATGAAGCGCAGGCAGCAAGATGTACCTACTATATGATTATGGGTATGACAGTGCTTAGCCAACACTGAATCCACACTTATGGATTAAGTTATCCAGGCCAAACCAGAAAGAGGACAAAAAAGAGCATGTGTGTGCTTAGCTTGATTTTATACATTGATTTTATTTATTGTCTTCCATAATTGCTAAAATGTCAACTACTCAAAATGTGGTTTTGTGTTTTACTTGCTGAAAACCTATAACAATTAAAAAATAAATATGATTCAAGTTAAGCTATAAAACAAGCCAAGAACCTAGTGCTAATCTAGAGAACCACAACTGGACATACATGTAATTGTGTGAATGTGGCTTTCTCTGCTGTCTTTTTTAATTCTGGAATCTTACCTTCTCCCTGGGAAAACATTCTGCAGGCAACACCTGGCAGTTTTCATATGCCATGAACAATATCCATAGTAGAACTGTTTCCTTTTTCCTGATTATTCCACCCTGAAAAGTCTGCTGGCTCACCCTTGCTTCTCATGAGAACTAAGTACTTCCCCTCATCCCCAGTCATCCACCATCAGTATGTATCTAGACAATTAACACAAATATTAAAAGACTTGCTTTGAGCTGCCAGGTGATATTTTGGCTCCCTTTAATTGTATGCTATTAAGCTAAAAAAAACTACTTTTATGCACATCTTATAACAAAATTGTATGCTATGCTGTAAAGCTAAAATCAAATAACTATATTTATGCACAACTAAAAATATTCTACATACATTTTTTTAAGACTGAGATTGTATATATCTAAGTATTGTTGTCTTGTTAAACTAAGGGTTGGAACCTAGAGCCACTTGCATGCTAAGCATGTGTGGTAGCTATTCTCTCAGCCTCATGACAGAAATTTAATCAAGATACTACATATGCCATGAATCTGGGAGCACAAATTTAAACCTAATGTTGAAAACAGTTACAATTCACTATCAGTTATAGTTAGCTATCATCTGAAAACTCATCATGTCTAGATGCATAATTGTCATTTTAATTTCTAACTAGATTCTTAGAAAAAAATATAATCTCTACACATGCAAAAAACAATATTTTTGTTTGTTTATTGTTTATGTATGTGTGCCTGTACTAAGGACTTGAACTCAGGACCAGGGTACTACCCCTTAGCTTTCTCACTCAAGGCTAGCTCTCTACCACTTGAGCCACAGCTCCACTTGCAGGAGGATTGGAGTCTCATGGATTTTCCTGCCCAGACTGGCTTGGAACCACAATCCTCAGATCTCATCCTCTTAAGTACCAAGGATTACACATAGCATACACACAGCCACTACACCTGGTTAAAAACCATGTTTTGAGCAAGTAAAGAACTTAGTTTGAAAGAACTGTTCGATGAACTACAATCGCTTAAGTGAGCTTCTAAAGCATCCTGGAACTTGGGACAGTTTTACATTTCCGTTGTGCATGCTCTCACTATATTTGGGTACTGCATCCAAACTAGCTTCCCACAGCAGCAGCCCATCTGTCTCCTGTTGAGTATAAATACTCTTATTTTCTCCGCCCCTACTTGTCAACAAACACGGTTACCCACATCTGTAGTTAGGTTTCACAGAACAGTTATTGATAACTAGCTCCATCTCACTCTTTTCCTTTCTTCTAAGAATTCTTGAATTCCAAAGGCTCAGGGCTGATACTGGCCTATTACTTGAAAATTCTTCCATTTCAAAGGGGAACGGAAAATATAAAACCGAGGGGGATGTTCAAAGAGAATGTAATATCCAGCACTAGCAAGAATGTTGATTGATTGAAGGATTTCAGGAGACTGAGCCAGACACCGTGCAAAAAGAACACTGCTGTTGGTACACAGGAGAGCCACAGCTATGAAAAGACAGAGAAGAGGGACTGGCATGTATAGAGCTCTCCTACTTTGTGGAGCTATGTTTCAGAAAATGGACGATGTTTCCTGTGACCAGGAAGTTACCCACCTACATTCACTCTCCTCCCTGCCAGACCACTGGGACACAGAAAATACACACTTTTTTACTTATTTGTCTGGCACAACAAAAAGAAATGAATATTCACATTGACTTACACAATCACAGGCTATTAGGATCCATTTTACTCAAGGATACCGATTTAATTTTTTTAAACATGGTAATTTAAGATGCCTAAATATTATGCTTACCATTTGAAGACATATGCCTGTCCATCTATTTCTGGGATTTTTGAGAGTGTACGATAGACTGGCCTGTGTGGAGATTCACCTGTGCACATTCTCTTTTCCCTTCTAAAGACCCACGGCTTCTGAGAAGTTCTGACAACTTGATGGTCAACAATAACTCAGTTCTTAATGGCTCTAGTAATTTTATGTTCCCAGAACCTTCTTTACTAGCAATACTATGAAACCCACATACCTTACTCAGATAGGAGACCTTTCCCAAACATGCCACAAAATCTGATACAAGTACTCAACAAACATTTCCTGGGTCGTTAGTATGTCTAAGGTACTGAGCTGGCAATTAGAACACTATTTCTTCCTTTACATTCATAACAATCCTTTCACCTAAGAGAATTGAAAGTAGAGAATTGAAATAACTTGCTCTAAACCACTGGACTAATGAGTTGCTTGCAGCTAGTCTCTGAAATCTGTTGAGTGGGGCTTCAGACCAAAGTCTGTGGTCTTTCTTCCACACAACACAGCTTTTCCCCTTGGTAACCCTGGCAAACAGCAGCAGGGAACATTTCCCAGCAAGAGACTCTCAGATGCTAGACCAATAGTTCATGCAAAAGAGGATGGAGGAAAGGGATCAAAAGTAATTTCTAGATTCCAATAAGGGATATAAGAAGAAAAGGCCACACATAGTGGTGGCATGCATGTAATCCAAACACTTGGGAGGCAGAAACAGGAAGACTGCAAGTTTGATGTCAGCCTCAAACTTGCCAATTTAGCCCAGGGCCCACCTCTAAAAAACTATCAAACAACGATGATTAAAAAAACAAAAACAAAACTAGAAGTCAATGAGTTAAATTCTCACCCCAAACTTAGAAACTGAGAGGAAAAAAAAATACTTGTTAAGAATTTAGATCAAAAGAATGAAAGGAAATGACAGGTCAAATCAGAAATAAATGAAATTTTTGTTTTTAATATACATGGGGGTGGGGGATGCTGAGAATGTGTCTCAGTGGCAAAATGCTTGCCTTGCATGCATGAGGCCCTGGGTTCAATTCCTTAACACCATATAAGTAGAAAAAGCCAGAAGTGGCGCTGTGGCTCAAGTGATAGAGTACTAGCCTTGAGCTGAAGAGTTGAGGAACAGCGCCCCGGCCCAAGCCCAGAGTTCAGGTCCCACGACCAACAAAACAATAAACACACACACACACACACACACACACACACACACACACACACACACACGGGGGCTGGGTATGTGGCTTAATGGTAGAGTGTTTGCCTAGCATGCATGAAATGAAGCCAAATAAACACACACACACACACACACACACACACACACACACACACACACACACGGGGGCTGGGTATGTGGCTTAATGGTAGAGTGTTTGCCTAGCATGCATGAAATGAAGCCCTGGGTTCAATTCCTCAGTACCACATAAACAGAAAAAGCCAGAAGTAGCGCTGTGGTTCACAGTGGTAGAGTGCTAGCCTTGAGCAAAAAAAGCTCAGGGACAGTGCCCAACCTCTGAGTTCAAGTCCCAGGATTGGCCATACGTGTGTGTGTGTGTGTGTGTGTGTGTGTGTGTGTGTGTGTGTGTGTGTTGTGTTGTGTATGTGTGTGTGTATATATACATATACATATATATATGCACTCACATATATATACACATATTTACATATTAACACATATGTTTTTATATATGTATACACAGAGACACAATTAGAGTATTGTTGAAATATGAATAAAGAAAAGAATGCATAAATTTGTATTTCTAGGGGAAAAAAGAGAAAACAACAACAAGATACAATCACCATTTTGGTGGGGTTTTTTGGGTCAGTCGTGGGGCTTGAACTCTGGGCTTGGGTGCTGTCCCTCCACTCTTCAGCTCAAGGCAAGCACTCTCCTACTTGAGCCACAGCACCACTTCCGGTTTTCTAGTGGTTTACTGGAGACAGGCCCAAAGAAACACAGGTGCCATGGTTTCCCTTATTTGTTATAACTAGTATATGTCTGAGTCAAGCAGAAAAGGTCAGATAAGTTGATGTTAGGGAAATGAACCCTAAGATATGTATTAAAATGTTTTTTTCCTTTCATGAGATTGTTTCTAACACATTTATAAGATTATTTCTTTGTTGCTTTGTATGTCCCTCCCCCACAGTATAACCCCTGTTTTCACTGTATTTGATGTCAGAATAACTTGTGGAGGGGAAGGGAAAAAACGAATTGTTTAAATAGGGATACAGGTGGACCCATTGCAACAATGAGATGTACAAGATGTTATGTCGAAAAACGAACTTTACAACTTTGGCGTGGAGGTGGGGGGAGGAGGGTTGGGTGGGGGGCGGGGGGAGGGATGGGAAGGGGAAACAAAGGAGGAGGCTACAATGCTTGGTAAGAAATGTACTCATTATCTTGCCCATGTAATTGTAACCCTCTGTACAGTATTTTCACAATAAAAAAAAAAAAAAAAAAAAAAAAAAGAGTCTCACGAACTTTCCTACCAGGGCTGGCTTTGAACTGTGATCCTCAGATCTCAGCCACCTGAGCAGCTAGGATTACAGGCATGAGCCACTAGCCCCCCAGCAAATCACTATTTTTAAAAGACAAAGATAACAAAGGTGTAAGGGCATCACAAACTATGCAGAGGCAAAGCAATATGGTCTGCTCATTTCTATACTTAGGAAAAATTCCTATTTCACACCTAAAACAGTTAAAGGGCTCAGATATAATAGTATAATACCTAGATTCTACTTGATTATTGAAAAATGGTAGGATGATGGTGATGATTTTTAAAAAATCCACTCCTCTTGTACATGTGTATTTTTTAGCTCTTGTTAGAAGCCATAGTGAAAGCATTTGTTAGAAGACATAGTAAATTGCAATATACTTAGAAGAAATAAAATAAGTTGGCTATTGATAAAATGGCAATTATCTGACTAGTTAAGAAAATAAATGTGATTCAGAGCTTGTTCATTTGGGCATGGAGAATTAACTATAAATGAATAATGTATACAATGAGTTAAAAGTAAATATTCACCACACTTCCAGACAGCTACTCTGCAGCACACAGATCTTAACATCCTATTAAAATGGAAGCAGAACTGGAAGAAAATCCAATGACATCTGATCGTGCTCTAGAGATGAAGGTCAAAATATTCCTTCTGTATAACTATTCTTTTTTCAATACACACAGCGAACTAAAACAACACCTGCTATTACGTGATGTGTCCAATGGAAAAAAACCCTCTCTGTAAGTCTTGCCAAGTATGGGCTATATTAAAAGGAATGGAATTTGATAAGAAATATCCAATTATTAACTCATCCATGCATAAGAAAGCCTGTCAGCCACCAATTCCAACAGACACTATTTTCCAAACACAACAATTTACAAATACATTTAAAACATTAGAGACCAATAACTCAGCATTCCATTTAAAAATAAACAAATATCTTTAGAGGTCCCAAAAGGGTAAGGCTTAAACTATACAGGGCTAGTCTTGCATACAGATACACTGGATGCCACAAAGCCTCTCCCAATTCTGCTAATTCTGTGAAAAATGTTTTTAACTTTTAAGATGAATACTTTCACATTCCCATCCAGTTCATTATATTTGAGTGTATTGCTGCTAATTTGTCATTTCACAATTTGGCTATCAAAGGCCAGTTTCATATATAATATATGTGTATGTGTATGGTGGTATTCTCATTTTCCCTTCAAATGAGATAAGATCTCATGAAAATGGTAAGATCTTCATGGAAAGAATGTGAGATTTAAGTCTATACTAAACAATGCTCCTCCTTTTTTCCAGTTTAAGAAGACACCATCAATTCCTGCAGCACATGAAAACCAGCACATGAGCACTTTCTTCAGAAATGTTGATACAAAGAGAAAAGACAACAAAAGTTAAATTTGTGCACATATATACATATGGGTGTGTATATAATATAATCTGTGTTTTCTAAGACAACCCTAATGTACCTGATTACTCCAACAGAGAACAAGGTTGTGAGGACTAAAGATCATATCTCAGAATGAGTCCCAGAAGAATGTGGGGATACAGGTTAAGCAGCCATCAGGAAGTTGGCTCTTTTTTGTAAATTGTTTAACAGCCAAAAAAAAGGATACCAGTGGCAGAGAAAGGAGCCAAAACACATTCCTTTTATGGTGCGACAACATTTTGTGCAATACTGGCCTCTTTTCTTCTTCTTTTTCTTTTTTAATCAGGCAATGCCTAGGAACCCAGTCCGAGCAGGCTGGGGCAGACAGGGACTTCTGATGAATAAGCCATGGCCCAAAGGGTTGTGGTTTCACCAGGAAAAAGTAAAACCACTTGCCCAAGTTCTGGAAGCAGAATGACTGAAGTCTGTAAAGAACTGAACTTTCCTTTTTGGGCAGCCTCTATTCCTGAACCTCCATAAGATAAGACTTCTAAGCCATGGTCCCTACTCTTAGATTTATAACACTCCAACTATTGCCAAGACCTTTGCCATTCTCTTTTCTTTTTTTGGTCAGTCGTGGGGCTTGAACTCTGGGCTTGGGCGCTATCCCTGCACTCTTCAGCTCAAGGCGAGTGCTCCACCACTTGAGCCACAGCACCACTTCCAATTTTCTAGTGGTTTATTGGAGATAAGAGTCTCACAGTCTTTCCTGCCCGGGCTGGCTTTGAACTACAATCCTCAGATCTCAGCCTCCTGAGTAGCTAGGATTTCAGCCACCGGTGCCCAGCTCCATTCTCTTTTCTTAATGTATGTATTATTTATGAACTTCATCAACTACCTTTCCAACAACTTAAAACAGATTTCAAACTTCTCAGTGTTTCAAGCTCCAGATGTTTGTTCCTAGATAGGAACAAGTCTTACCTATTCACCTTTATTGTTCTTGGCCACTTTTCTTGGACTTAGATACTTTCTAACAGGAAGACACACAGTGGCACATACACTACACTAATAGACCCTTTTGTTATAAACACCAAGAAGCAAAGATTAAAAGGCCAGATCCTTCAAACACAGATTACATAAACAGCAATAGATCAATTTCCTCTACAAAGATGACATTTCCATCATGTGAGAAAGTAGAGGAAAACATTTTGGTGTTTTTAATTGCATTTCACGGTGAAGTTTTATTTCTTTTATGTGCTAATCAAACCCACCTCTAGCCTAACACATAAACGGAGTTGTTGGCACCATTCATATGGCATTTAATAAAACATCACTGAGAAGAGTATGCCAGCCAAGAAAATTAGCTGTGGCATGACACCCCCACTACCAAAACCATCATTATTATCACCAGCATCATTGAAAATTTAGGGCTGTATTCCCCAGAGAATCAACAGGGAATGTTTCCTATAAATTCATCATACTTTTATATGGTATCTATCTCACTTTGGAGTGTACAAAACTAGTGATTTCTACATATGGTTTATTAAGAGAGAGGGAAAAATCAGAATCCAGTGAGCATGGGGATGGGATTGTAGCACAATAGTAAACCAAGTGTGTGTCTTACACTATGGCTTTGGTTCCATCCCCAGCACCACAAAAAAAATTAATACTACGGTATTAATTTTTAAATTTTATTGTAAAGGTGATATACAGAAGGGTTACAGTTACATGCTTCAGGTAATGGGTATATTTCCTTTTAAACAGTGTCACTACCTCCCTCATTCTCTCCAAGTTTTTCCTCTCCCCACTTCCCTCCCCCAAAGTTGGCAAATGTTTAATTTCTAAGTACTGGTAAAGCTTGAAAAGCTACTTGTTTGTACTACTTGATCTAATAACAAGTCATTTTCCCAGGTTAACAGAAATAAGAGGGAAACCCTTAAGAAACATAGCAAGGAAAATGCTTTGAGCTGCTCATAACTAGATGAGCTTGCCTGTTTATTTGAGCTCTTTCACTCATAGTATTCTGAGTTCCTCCTCATTAGCAGCTGAAAGACAGCTGGACATTGAGGCTAGTTTGAGGACAGAAGACTACACAGATAGCACTGCCATATGGATGATAAATCACTGAACATCTTAGAAGAGCTAGTAATTTAATTAGATGCCACCAGTGTTATCTAGATGCCACTACATTTGTGCAATCAACTAGGTGTAACAGTTACCCACTATTACAAGAGTACTCCGAGTTACTCGGAAGGTTGAAATCTGTAGGACTATGGTTCAAAGCCAGTGTAGGCAGAAAAATCCCCAAGAGTCCACCTCCAATTAGCAAGCAAATTGTCAGACTCAAAAAGTAAGCCAAATGAGAGTTCCTGACCTAGTTTAATTGTAAGCGATGAAAGAAAAAGAAATCATTAAAGAAAAAAGGGTGTGTGGACGGGGGATGGAGTGTAGTTCAAGTAGTAGAGTTTCTGGCTAGCAATCACAAGATCTTGAGTTCCAATCACAATTCTACCAGAAGAAATCAAATAAAACTGAAAGAATTATTTCTTGGAAAAATCTTGTCATACTGGCATTCAAGGAAGTAACACCAAAAGCAATAGTAAAGGCTCTATAAACATTCTACATTTCTTAAATGGTCTCTGTATGTTTAACTTCAGAAGGTGTATGTTTAACTTCAGAAGGAGATCAGAAAGCGCTCAGAAAAAAAAATGATAGAAATGAAAGAGTCATTATTTGGTGTTTAATAACTTCATTTGATTGCACTTTTTATAGTGAACCTACCTCAAGTTCAAGTAGGTCAGCATCTGCAAATTGACAATGGCCTCAGGAATGACTCTGATACAATTGTGATAAAGATTAAGGATTTCCAGTGACACGAAATGGCACAATTCCATTGGAACTTCAACCAGTCTGTTTTTAGATAAATCTATGAAAAAAAGGAAAACAATGGTCAATAAATGTTTAACATACTCAATATAAAGTTATAATAGCACCACTGTATTTGTGCCTGTATTACTAAAGCATGGTGATTGCTATTTCTTAGCCAAATTAAAAAATACGTGAAATAAAGAAAAATGAACAAAAACATAGTTATAACTTTTTTCAGTTTTCTCATTTGTAAACCTGGCCAGCAAAGGGAACTTTATACTCTATCTGAAAATTATCTCAAACTTAGTCTACCTTAGACAAGTCTATGACACATGTATTTACCCTAATTATTCATTCAATGTTGCATTCATCACAGATATCTCTCCAAACAGGGTATAATCTCTTTTTATATACAAGGAACATGCCTCTTCTATCTTCTGCAAAGGGGCCATATAATAGACATTAAATATTACTTAGTTCCTATTTATAATACTGAGATAAATCAAGGGTGCCTATTAAGATTCAGCACTGTGTCTCTGCTTGATCACCGGTATAGAAGGCCACTGACCTAACTTGCAAACATGACAGACATGAACATTCTGCAGAGCAATGCAAAACATCTGGCAGGCATTATAGGCTCGCCATCCTAACAACAAAATGATGGTAACATCCTTCATATAAAAGAGGGAATGGCAGGCATAACCACCACGTAATATAAACCACCACTCTTGAAAACAACAATGGTAGCTCACTTCAGCCTGCACCAGGAGGGTCTCACTCAGTATGAACTGAAGATGGGCAGTAAACAATAGGTAACAGAGACCTAAGGAATCACATCATGACCAGAGTGGTAGGGAGTCAAAAGACAGGCAAGTCAATACCATAAATGAACTAAAAGTCAAAAAAAGTCACCTTCCCTGATAGGCCTTACAACAAATAAATTCACTAATATTCAAAACAGGATGGGGAAGGGAGTATTGCAACATGGAATAATTCTGATCATACCTAAATGAATATTATTACTACCTCTATCAAAAAAGGGGAGGTGAGGTATAGTACTGATATTATGACCTAAAGAGGTATACAAAAGAACTACATTTGAATCTCATTTTAAATATTGACATATATCCTAACTTTCAAATTAACAAACATTTTACCTAAAATATCAATATGCTACCAATAAGTGGGGTTTACTCTATAAGTACCTCTATTTCTTCAACGATTCATGATATAAATGGAGCATAACTGTAATACTGTATATATAAATATATATATAAATGGAGCAGAAGTTTAATAGTGTGTATATATATATATATATATAAAACAGAGCATAAGTTTAATAATGTGGGTGCATGTATGTGTGTGTGTGTGTGTGCGTATATATATATATATATATATATATATATATGTATGTATGTGTATATATATATATAAAATCACCCCAAGAATACTAAAAAGGAATTTGGCAAAACACTACGACAGCCTTATTAGGGCATGTTTTATTTATTTATTTATTTAGTTAGTTAGTTAGTCAGAGGTGGGGCCTGAACTCTGGGCCTGGGCACTGTCCCTCAGCTTTTCAGCTCAAGACTAGCACTCTACCCCTTGAGCCACAGCACCACTTCTGGCTTTTTCTACTTATATGGTGCTAAGGAATCGAACCAGTACCTCATGCATGCAAGGCAAGCACTCTACCACTGGGTCACCTTTCCAGCCCCTAGGGCATGTTTTATATCATGAAATCAGCCATTAAACTTAGGATTCTTTGAGCTTCCATGATTTTAGTGAGTGCTACTTTCATCACTTTTAGAATATTTTCAAATATTTGCATTTATACAATTACCTAACTAAAAGGAGTTTATCAAGGTATTTTCTTCCTGTATATGTGTGAACACACACACACATACACAAATTCATGCACATTAGAAAAAGAATGGATTTACTGCTAAATATCAAAAACAAGAAATGTTTCCATTAGATAACATCAATTTAAAAAAGTTAAAAAGCAAAAAAGAGGGAAAAGTCAGCTTACAGGAAAGTGAACACAAATGGTTCATAAGTATATGAGGAAAGATCTTCCTTCTTGCAGTTAGAACAACACACAATACAACTACACAGAATGGAGTT
This sequence comes from Dipodomys merriami, assembly GCF_024711535.1. Classification (NCBI taxonomy): domain Eukaryota; kingdom Metazoa; phylum Chordata; class Mammalia; order Rodentia; family Heteromyidae; genus Dipodomys; species Dipodomys merriami. Next base: position 74,780,163 of record NW_027206179.1, read on the forward strand.
GTTTTTGTTTTGGGGTGTTTTTTTTTAACCTATCTCAACAGTGGAGAGAAAATATTTTCTCACACATAGTGAAGACAGAATGAGGGACATGCAAATAAAGACATTTTTGCAGTCTATCAGAATTACAGGTGGGTCAAGGAGAAATGGAGAGGTATAGATCAAAGAGATAAGGTTATGGTTAAGGGGGGTGAGTAAATATAGAGGAGCACTATCCAGTTGGAACTATGGCAATATTGGAGATAATGAGTTATATACTAGAGGTTTGCTGAGAGTCTATTTTAGAAGCACTTCTTTGACACCAGCATGAAGGTAACTATGTGAGATGACATACATCTTCACTTGCTTGACTGTAGTTACCACCATACTGCATGTATGTCTCACAAAACATCAGTTCTACACTTAAGTGTACACAATTAACAATAACAAATGTACATATGCTTCCACCTAGCCTACAGGTATACATGTCCAAATGACGTACTTTTTGCATAGTTTGAAACAGTATAAGAAAGCAATTGAAAGACCAAGAGAGGGCTTGTTAAATATTCATAGACTATTAATAAATATTATAATGATTCAAAGATTAAATCAACCAATAAATATTAATAGAGTATTAATTCCATCTCATGTAATAGAATAAATTAGTATCATCATCTCCTGAATACTAATACGATACAGCTATTACAATGAATGAAGGAGCTCCCTATGGACTGATATGGAACAACCTCCAAAATGTACTGGAATGTTATTGAAAAGCCAGGTACAGAACAGTCACTAAAGCGTTTGTGTTTCATGGTGGACAGTTACACACGATTCAACCATAAATTATTTCTAGAGAGTCATGCAAGAAACTGGTAAAGGCAGTTGGTTTTGGAAGAGTTTCTCGGTGTTAAGAAGTGAGCAGAACATACTCATTGAGAATGTTTTTTATCTACAAAGACTTCAATGCATGTTTTATCTAACTGCCTATATTACTAAGCATTAGTTAAAAGGTACATGTATGCCTACATTTCTATTGTTTTTTGTTGTTGTTTTTGTCACCATGGGGCTTGAACTCTGGGCCTGAGTGCTGTCACTCAGCTCTTCAGCTCAAGGCGAGCGCTCTACCGCATGAGCCACAGTGCTACATCTGGTTTTCTAGTGGTTTATTTGAAGAGTCTCACAGACTTTCCTGCCTGGGCTGGCTTTGAACTGCGATCCTCAGATCTCAGCCTCTTGAGTAGCTAGGATTACAGGTGTGAGCCACCGGCGCCCGGCAGCCTACATGTCTAAATCAAAAAAAACCCTCCCCATCAGAAAAAAGTACCAGGAAATGGGTACTTGTAAAGGTGGAAGAGTGCCATGGAGAGAAGGGTAGACAAATGAAGGGGAGAAGCAGGGAGAATGCAGTCAAGAATTAATTGTATCAATCACAAAATTAAGAATAAGTGAAGGGGTGGCTTGAAGGGGGAGGGGAAGATGTTGAAGGGATGACACAGATCAGATGCATCATATACATAAACTACTTTGTTTCATGGCAAACAATTCAATACATATCCTAAAAAATTAAGGAAAGTGAGGGAAGGAGAATATTGAAAGGAGTGACAAGGATCATAATGCACTGTTTTCATAAACTGCTTTGTTAAAGGCAACTCCTTTGTACAACTAAAGACAATAGCACAAAAGATGTAAGTATTTTTTAAATCTTATTTTCCAACTAAAAGAAAAGGTTGAAGCAAGTTTTGTATCTTGAATGTTTCCGACTAAAACAGAAAGGAGACTTCCAGAAATCCCTTCTCTAACTATGTGCTACTCAGCTGGAAATTTGCCCAGAAAACTCAGATGTGTTGTTTCCTTTGAGTTCTACTCAAAGAAGAAAATTCCAATGAAGTATCTTCAGAAGCAACTCAGATACCCAGTCTGCTATTTCCATTACTATTTACAACACGCATTTTATTTGCTCGCCTCCTTTCTTATCTTCTCCTCCACAATCTCCAGGTTTGAGGGGAAAGTTCAGCATTTTTCCTTCCTGTAATTACTTCCTTGGCAGTCCGACTGCATCCCAGAGGCAGGTGCCGAGTTGAGGGCCCCTCTGAGGCTCTGGAAAGTGGAATTTTTAGTTCTGCCTACTGAAAGGAAAAGGAGGCAGGGTACTCCTGGTCAAATGCTCGTTTTGCCCTCTTCTGAAATTGTATCCAAACTCTTCTCTTGAAGTTTTACTTATAATTGCGCTATTCTCTATGTACTCTTTCAAGGATCCTTTTTTTCTTAAGCTTCAGCTATGCATTCCAAAAAGATAATACTCTCGGAGGTGCTGACGTGCAATCTGCCTTAGGCAGACGTGTACATCCACTGAGTTAGTGAGGACTTACTTGTGCCATAGGCCCCCTGTCAATCTGGGCTTGCATCACAGCTACTACATTAGAAGAGAACATTCTGTACTGCAGAATCTACACATAGCCTAGACTCAGCATATATACAAAAAACAGTTGCCTAGCTCAGCATGGTTCAAACTCAACAAAACTGAAAAAGGAAAAAAGCAAAACAAAACAAAATGCTTTCTATAAGAAAGAATGGCATTGCCCCTTGTTAGGAAGTGGAAAGACTTAGAAAACATTATATTAAGTGAAGTAAGCCAAGCCCAAAGAAACATAGGTCCCATGCATGGTTTCCCTTATTTGCAATAACTAGTATATATCTAGGACAAGCAGAAAAGACCAAAAGCTATGTACATATGACCATATAAGATGATAAGTGAAATGAACCCCAAGATAGGGACACAAAGGTCTTTTTTCTTTCTTGCTATTGCTCCTAATGTATTTATAATATACCATGTGATTTTTTTGTTGCTTTGTATGTTCCTCCCCCATGGTATAACCCCTGTTTTCATTGTATTTGATGTCGGTGCCCTGCATTTTGTATTTACACTTCTCTAATTCAGGGAGGGGAAGGGAAAAAACAGAATGCTTAAATAAGAATACAGGTTGACCCATTATAACAATGAGATATACAAAACACTATGTTGAAAATGAACTTTACAACTTCGGCAGAGGGTGGGGGGGGGGTGGGAAGGGTAGTTGTGGAGGTAGGAGGGAAAAGAAGGGATGGTAGGCGGAAAACAGAGGAGGAGGCAACAATACTCAATAGGAAATGTACACATTATCTTGCTCATGTAACTGTAACCCCTCTGTATAGCATTTTTACAATAAAAAACATACCAAAAAAAGCTCTCTGTAAGTATTCCATAAATATGTACCATAATCACATGGTTTCTAAATGAAAACCCACGTGGGCCTACTTTCAAGGAGCTGAACTTTTACAAATAAAGATGAGATAAACCCAGAATGAACCCTAAGGCAGGATGGTACTAAGAGCTGGAGTTTGGGTAAAGGAAAGCAAACAGAGTAGGTAAAGTGTGCCTGCTAGCATATTAGAGGTTCACCGCTGCATCACCATCAACCTAGAGATGAGAAGTCAGCTGAGAGATGGGATTTTAGAGGTGACTACATAAAGCTTTGTAAGTGAAAATCCTGACTCAGATTGCAACCTATACCAACCTCACATAACCACTGCTACAGTGAATGCATTTGCAAGGACCTAACTTGTTTTCGCTACTTGTCTCTGGAGCATCATTTAATTCTCAATTAATTTTGTTAGCAGAAGAGAAAAAAAGAGAATGTAAAAAAAAATGGGTAGGTTTTCTTCCCAAAGTTTTGCTATTGTGGACATCATCTTGTATGTTGGGGATCACTGTAGCCCATAATGAGGAAGATGCCCAGAAAAGGGGGAAGTCAGCCTGGATGAAGATGTTTTGCAACATTCGTATTCTGAAGTGGATAATCCAATTATAAACAGTGAAGTGGGGGAGATAGCATTGAAAGGTGTTCAAAATGTTTCCTGATGCCAAAATGAGTGAAGTAGAATGAAGTCTAGGATGAGAAGAAAGGGAAGGAAGGAGGGAGAGAGGGAATATGGGATGGAAAGAGAGAAAAGAGACCAATGTGGGGGATAAAATTCGCAGGTAACAAACAAATGCTAGGAAGATAATTCCTATGTTTATCTTGAATGACATCCAAAACAAAGGGGCAGGGACCAATGGGTTAAGGACTGGAAAGGCTCAGTAGGATATGAGTGACACAAAACTCTTTAAGAGGTGATGATAAATATGGGCAAAGAACGTGTATTCATGCTTGTTGTTTATTGCCCTGAGTCTTTCACAAATAAGTCGAGCTATGGAAGAATCAGCTGTGAGCTCTTTTGCTAAATAAAATATATGCCTAGTGTTTCTCAGCCTTGTTGGCACAATGGAGTTTCCAGGAGAGGGTGTTTTTTTTTGTTTGTTGGTTGGTTTGGTTAGGTTTTTTTCTGAAAGCTTGGGGCTCAAGATAAAAATTTCTTAGTGAAACTTGGCCCTCCCAAGCCCTTAAGAAGGCCACTGGGGCCTATTACTCCACAGAAATCCCTGACGAAATGGCCCACCCTATCTCAGCTTTCCAGCCTCAGGCCTGCCACTCTCCCTGGGGCAGAGTCCGGCCCAGGAGGACCTCAGGATAAGTTTACCAAAATACAATTTGGGAAAGAAAAATCTTACTCAAATCAGAGTTAATCATTGCTAGATTTGATTCCTACTCCAACTTCCTTTTCAGCTTTGGATACAATTTGAAAGAAAAAAACAGCTGAACTGGAATGAAGTTTTGTACATTTTGAATTGGTCACAGTCAAAGAAAATGAATTTTATCTTTTCCTCCAAAAGTCAGAATGAGAAGAAGCAAGTGGAGTGGTAATCCCAGTTATATGCATCACTACAGACCAGAGAGATTAGGTTACTTGTCTAAGGACACAGATCTAGCGGCAGAGCCAAGAACTAATCTACATGAGTTTACCCCTAAACTCCTGCCTTGAACCTTTCCAGATTCAGCCTGAAAGAACTGTAAAGTAAGTAAAATCCATTGTTTGTAAGGATTTGGGAGTTGGGGGGGAAGGGGAGTTGTGTGCATGTGTGTGTTTGTGTGTGTGTGTGTGTGTGTGTGTGTGTGTGTGTGTGTGTGTGTGTGTGTGTGTGTGTGTGTGCGCGTGTGCATGGGCGCACATGCCTGTGCACTGATACTGGGGCTTGAACTCACTCTGCTTTTATTTTTTTCCTCAAGGCTGATGCTCTACCACTTAAGCCACAGCTCTATTTCTGGCTTTTGTGCTGGTTAACTGGAGATAAAAGTCTGATGGACTCTCCTCCCTTGGCTGACTTTGAACCACAAACTCAGCCTCCTGAGTAGCTAAAATTACAGGTATGAGCCACTGACACCTAGCCTGTTCATAAGAATTTATCATGTAAAAAGAAAAAAAAAGTTAACAAAACCGCACTCATTGCCTGATAAGCAGAAATTTAGAACACTCCATAGCCCTGTACTAAAAAGAAGCTGATCTCTGACCAGATCCCTAATGATCTTTCCAGAAGGAGTGTGGGTCTGCCTTTGTCCTCCATCCAGCCACGCTGGGCGTGTCTGCCCTGCTTGAAACCCACGCTAGGGTTTTATCCTGCAAAGGGGGCTGGGTATATACACCCCATCTCTGTACAAACAAGGCCCCTGCTACAAACCGGAACGTCCAAAACTATGTCCTCTCACTTCCGCTTCTTAATTGAATAATTCACATGAAAGCTGTGCAGCCTGAAATAAAACAATAAGTGTTACCACTGCCAAAATAAGCTTTTCAGATCCCTAAAATAAAGTAGCCAAATGAATAAAAATAAGCAGGGTAGGGTAGAAAAACAGCCTGTGGAATCTGCTGTGCTGTAGGCATGCTCACAGGGCTAGCTTGTTTTTGTACCAGAAAGGAAAAGTGGAGGCTGAAGAGGAACTGGAGGAGGCCCTCACTCTGGCAGCAATATCCTGCGTTTGCAGTCATGGTACACACACACAGCACTGATGTTGCAGGGTGACATCCGACAGGAGAAAAGCCTCATCATCATCATCATGACCCCTTCAGCAGATGAGTCCACAGACATATTCTCATGGAAATTTAACTTCAGAATACAGTAATCCCCTTTGTAGATGGACACAACCAAGACCCCCAATAGGCGACCACAATGATAACTGGCTGCAATGACCTACTGAAAGGAGTAGACTGGTGATACAATAAAGCCCTCAAAGCAGGGCCTGACACAGAGCAAAAGTACTATAGAATAATCTCTACAAATGTATTTGTTACAAGCAGGTTCCATGAGAAACCAAGTAATAAAGTCTGAGATGAACAGATGAAAACTTAATTGTTAAGCACATACAGCTCCCACCCTGTGCAAACCAAACCGATCATACTCCTGTGTAAGTGAAAAATCTATGAAGGTTTCCCTTCCTCCCTAAATTAGACTGGACACTTTGATCTAATTCTCCACTGGTCAGCATCTCCCTTCCCCCATTCATCACAGCCACAGCCGTGAGAGCCTGATACACCTGCCCCTGAGGAGATGATAGAAAACACAGGAGTTGCAGTGTCTGGACCTTAGTATATGACAGATGAAACAAACACTCCCTAGATCATGCCTCCTGCTCTAACTATCTCAGTGTAAAAAGGAAGAGAAATTTAGCTTTAGTGGAATTGTAGAAAGAAATATGCATACAGAACACTGCAGGAATGGGGTTTCTAAGGGTACAGAATAATCCCAGGGCTGCCTGGCAGGTACTACAGGGCTCTCCTGGGTCGGGTATCCTTGACAGCAAGCTGAGGGCAGCTGTCCACATGGTTCCTGGGAGTATAAAGGGGAGCACAGAATCCTCTGAAACTTTCCATTGCAAGGCCTTTCCCTAAAAGGAAACATTTAAATGAAGTCCAACAGAAAGAAAGAAATCTTCCCAGTCCACTAGAGTAAATAACCGATCTGCTAGTCAGATAACCTGTTACGCTGCTTCCTAACCTTTGGAATGGGTCATGTTAAAGAAACAGAAATGAAGAATGAAGATAGCAGTATTATTTAGAAATACGAACCCTACAGCAATCAAAATTTAAACCACAAGTAGTCAACAGAGGCAGAGGGTGGAGAAGTGAATGCAGTAGAGAAATGGTGTGAGGGCTTACCTGCTTTCATTCCTGAGTTGAAAGCGAGGTCTCGGGGATGGCCACAGTGCATAAAAGCATCTTACAGAAGTATGTCTAATTCACTGAGCACATCTGCTCATGTTCCACCTCAGTGCATTTGTCAGTCAAAAAGTTACAGCTCACTAGTGGCTCATGCCTGTAATCTTTACTACTCAGAAGGCTGAGGATCCTGGTTTAAAGCCAGCCCAGGTAGGAAAGTCAGTGAGACTCTTACCTTCAATTAACCACCAAAACAGCCACAAGTACAGAGTTGGAGCTCAAGTGGTAGAACACTAGCCTTTAACCTGGAACAGTGCCCAGACTAAGTTCAAGCCCCAGAACTGGTGCGTGTGTGCGTGCACACGCGCACATACACACATACAACTCAGTAGGAGAACATTTGCTTTATATGTGTGAAGCCCTGAGTTCCATCCCAGCATGGCAAAACAAATTACATCCAAACTCATTTGTATAGATACATACATGCATTGTATACATACATAATACTTATATCTTGCAGCTCTGGTTGCAGAGCACGTATCTAACTGCAGAGGGCCAGGAAAAGTCATCACCTTGGTGAGCTTCTCAGCAGTTAAATCATGGGTGCTGGAGCAAGGCTCACAGTGGCTATATGGTACCTTCCCAAACCTTCTCACCCTAAGAAAACCACCCCTGCATCCACCCACTTGTTTGGTCACTCTCTAGATGTCTTCTATGGGGCAGACATACCATAGAGGATAGTACACAGACAGACTGAGTGAGCCTCAATATATAACCTGAAGTAACTGAAAGAGGAGATAGACAGGGGAGATAGACAAGTAAAGGAAATGTGCAATGATTAGATCTACATTTATCAGCATGATGAAATCTTAACTCTGTCAACAAAGGTTGAGAAAGGCTTCCAAAAGGCATGGACCTGTAGGTGAGTCTCTGGATCTGTATCTGGCATCTTGCTATGGCAGACAGGATAATTTATTCCAGAATAACAGGCACAACCTGGACAAAAATGAAGGGAAGGGCATCTCTACAAGGAGCCGCTACAGGTATGAGGCCAGGGCCCAGGCAGTGATGTCTAACAGAGAGCGATCCATGGAACAACATCTCCATAGATCAAGGGGAAATAATGGGGTGAGAATTAAGGTGAAGATAGCTGATATGGAAAGGAAGAGTAGATAGGAGAAACATTTGTGATGAGCAATTTACAGAGCTTAGCGGTACATTGAACATGGAATATGAAAAGAAAGAGCTGAGCGTAAACTGGAAGCTTCTGATTGGGGTGATGGCCAGAAATGTGCTACCTGATAAAAGGAATGCAGAAAAGGAAATAGATTTGGCAGTGATGGTAGGAATGGAGAGGCATGATGAGGTTAGTTTATAACACAGTGGTTTAAGATTCTCAACGAAGGAGCCATTAATAAGTGGGCTAAAGATTTAAAGAGAGACTTCTCTGAAGAAGAAATAAGAATGGCTACATGGACACATGAAGAAGTGCTCAACTTCTCTGGCCATAAAAGAAATGCAAGTCAAAACAACATTGAGATTCCACCTTACCCCAGTTAGAATGGCTATAATCAAGAACTCTAATAACAACAGATGCTGGAGGGGATGTGGACATAAGGGAACCTTACTGCATTGTTGGTGGGAGCGTAAACTTGTTCAACCACTCTGGAAAGCAGTAAGAAGGTTCCTCAAAAGACTATACACATAAAGCTCCCCTATGACCTAGCAATCCCACTTCTGGGCACTTACCCAAATGATCACAAACAAGGCCATACTAAAGCTACCAGCACAACTACGTTTACTGCAGCATTATTCACCATAGCTAAGATATGAAACCAGCCCAGATGCCTCTCAATAGATGAATGGATCAAAAAAAATGTGTGATTTGTACACACACACACACACACACACACACACACACACACACACGGAGGAATTCTATGCTTCCATCAGAAAGAATGACACCATCCCATTTGTCAGGAAATGGAAAGACTTGGGGAAAAAAATCATATTAAGTGAAGTAAGCCAGACCCAAAGAAACATAGGTCCCATGGTTCCCCTCATTTGCAACAATTAGTGTACATCTAGAAAAATTTATCAGATGAGCAGAAAAGCTCAAAAGCTATGTACATATGATCATAAAAGATGATGCTAAGCAAAATGAACCCCAAGATATGGACACGAGATCTTTTTTTATTGTTGTTTTTAATGTACTATGTGATTTTTTTTGTTTCCTTTGTACTTTCTTCCCCTTATGATATATCCCCTGTTGTCACTGTACTTGATTTTGGTACCCTGCATCTTATATATACATTTATCTAATTCGGGGAGGGGAAGGGGAATAACAAAATGCTGAAACAAGGACACAGGATGGCCCATTGTACCAATGATACTCACAAGACGGACACTATGTTGGAAATGAACTTTACAACTTCCATGGGGGGAGGAGGGGCGGAGTGGGACGAAGGAAGGGATAGTAGGAGAAAAACAAAGAAGGGGGTAGCAATGCTTGACAAGAAATGTACTCATTACCTTATTCATGTAACTGTAACCCCTCTGTACAGAATCTTTCCAATAAAATTAAATTTTAAAAAATAATTTTTATTTTGAAAAGATTCTCAATGAGCAGCTAAGTAGAAGGTTAGCTGGCCACTAGTTTGTGGGCACAAGGATGAGTGATGTTCCCCAGGGGTAGGTATAGGACCTTGAGCACAGGTGGAAGTATGAGAAATGCCTTGACTAAAATGTTCCCTAGGAAGACATCAGCAGATAAGAAATATGATGTCGGGCTGGGAATGTGGCTTAGTGGTAGTGCTTGCCTAGCATGTATGAAGCCCTGGGTTCAATTCCTCAGTACCACTAAACAGAAAAGGCGAGACGGGGCACTGTGACTAAAGTGGTAGAGTGCTAGCCTTGAGCAAACGCTCAGGGACAGTGCCCAGGGCGTGAGCTCAAGCCCCAAGACTAGCAAATATATATCTATAGATAAATAGACAAATGATTATATAGGATGTCACTCTGGAAAAATGTGAACGGTGAGGAGAAAGAAAGAGCTAGAAAAGAATCTCCTGGCAGCTCCTATAACCAGAAGGCCAATGCCTTCTCTTCTACAACTTCCCAAAGAAGGAAAGCTCAGTAAGTCCCAGACTTTACATGTCCTGAACTCAACCCAGAGTTATTTCCGTCCTGCTTCCGTGGCTCATTACTCAATTCAGTGAGAACGATGTGTTTTGCTGACACCATGACCAAGTGGTTGATTCCCTAGTAAAATTTAATTGCTCCATTATCATTCACTTTTTAGGAACCTAATATCATCCATGCCCTAGAAATTCGTTCTGGTGTTCAGAGTCACTATCAACTCCCAAAGCAACAAAAATACTGTAGGCTAAAACACCAAGGCAACTGAAAAGTTAGCCTCCTTCCAGAAATACTTCCTAGGGCATTTTTTTTTTATCACAGCCCCAAAATAGGAAACAAAGAGTGAACTGTGTACAAAGTGCCTGATTTTCCAATTTTTAAAGTTCACATTTAGCTAGGGCAATGCTGACAAGAAAGGCATTTTTTGTGATGGTAACTGAATAGAGTATATGCCATTGTGGGAACTTGACTTTGAAGGTTAGAAATCGTTCTTTATGTTTTCAAACTAGTCCTCCATCCCTTTTCACAAATCGATTCAAAAGCTTCTTGTTGAACTCAAAAGCAGTTAAGATTGACAATTATAAAATGGGAATTATTTTGTACTGTTGATTTACTTCACAGTGTTCGTTCTGAGAGATTTCAATGTAAACAAAATGCTTATTCTCCTGTGACTTCTCTTCTCCCCCGCATTTGGATCACAACATTTGCTTTTCTAGATTCCATGAATAACAAATAATGGTCACTCATTTTCTTAAAACAAGAAGTTTTCTGGAAAGTTCTGAAGAAATCCTGTTGATGTGGGCTATACAAAAATATACTCAATTCAAGCCTCTCCATGATGTGTGTGTGTGTGTGTGTGTGTGTGTGTGTGTGCACGCCTATGTCTAGACTGGGGCTTCATTAAGAACCTTGAGTTGTCACTAAGCTTTTCTGTTCACCGCTGGCACTTTACTATTTGAGCCATACCTCCACTTCCAGCTTCTTGCTGGTAAATTGTAGGTAGGAGTCTCTAGATTTGTCTTCCTGGGCTGGCTTCAAATGTCAATCCTTAGATCTCAGCCTCCTGAGTAGTTAGGACTATATGTGTAAGCCACTGGTGACCAGCCTGTAGTATTTATGCTTAAATACTACATAGATTTCAGCTTCTCATTACTGTTTACAATTTGAAATGTACATCTGTTAAATAATATTTTTTTCTCCTTTAAAGTCCAACTGCTAAGTAGTCCTATGTACAGTGGCCATAAAAAGGGGGAAAAATAATGTGAAGCTAACCAGTGTTTGCGGTACCTAGGTCTTCACCATGACTCAGTAGGGTGCAACTGCCACTTGTGTATGGTATGCAAATGAGACCAGTAATGCCTAACTAGCCAGTGTGACCAGCTGGTACTACAAGCCTTCTAGGCCACTATAGTTATTGAGCATATGCTATATTTTATGTATACCAAGTGTTTTCTATGAATTAATTCCACAATCATAAAAAACTTGACACACATGTTAGTGTACACCAGTAATGCTCATACTTGGGAAGCTGAGGGAAGAGAATCTTAAGCCAGACAGACTCTGTCTCCCTGCTCCACAAAAAGCATTAAGAACAAATACAAACAAACAAACAAAAAACCTTAAGGAAGGTATTAGTCTCACCCGGAAACTAAGGAAACTAAAGCACAGAACGGAAATAATTTGACTCCAATATACAGCTGTGAGGTCAAAAAGCTGTGAATGTAGTCAATGCCACTGAGTAGTCCACCTAAATTTAAAAATTACTAAAATCATGAATTTCATATGTTATTTAGATTTCAACTTTAAATATATTTAAAAATCATTTTAAAAAGAAACAGCCATTAGATTCAAGCTTGACTTCTTATTCTAAAATAGTTTCCAAGTAGATTACATTTCAACAGTAGATTAAATTTCCCAGAGGGGAAAAAAGAGAGGGGTGAAAAAGTTAGGTGGTATTCAAATTTGAGTAATCCAGGCAGCTTACATCTATAATCCTAGCTACTTGGGAGGCTGAGACCTGAGGATTGTGGTTCAGAGCCAGCCTGTGCAGAAAAGTCTGTGAAACTTTTATCTCTAATTAACCACCAAGAAGCTGGAAATGGGAGAGTGGCTCAAGTGGTTAGCCTTGAGTAAAACATCTAAGAGACAGTGCCCAGGCCTTGAGTACACAGGAATAAAACAAAACAAAACACTTAAGTAATCCAGCTTCAGAGTCCCTGCTAAGGTCTTCCACAAATTGTTAACTTATGGGTACATTTATGGGTAAACAGCAAGCAAGGGCTATTATATAGACCTTCCTCATGATCATCAAATTAGGTTTCATAATGACTCAATAATAATTTATGGCTTGCTGGAAAATATGTGATGCACTGGGCATGTGTGACTGGCAGTTGAAGAGGGACCAGGCCCCAAGACATGGAAGCCATCTAAGAAGCAGAAAACATCCCAGCCAGTCTGTTCACCATAGAGACAGTCACTCTCAAGAGTTCTTTCAGAAGTACCCAGTGCACTTGAGAACACTCTTTTTGACGCTGTATTTGAGAGAGAAATGTTTGCTCTGGGAAGGATGCAGAAAATAATCACACTTGTGTTTTAAGAAACCACATGCATACAGCAGAGAACAAACAAAATTATAGCTTTCCAAAATACCTCAGAGTTGAAAGCTTACAAAAGCCTCAAAACATTCCTACAGATCTAAAATAAGAGTTCAGAGAGAGGAAAGGGGATAGAACCCAACTATGGGGAATGTCTCTCTGTGGCCTTCAGACTAGCAGATTTCCAGACCTGGGAGCATGGTTCTTCTTTAAGACACAACTGGTGGGAAGTTAGGGAAGCAACAGAGAAAATGGGATCTCCCCAAAGCCTGAACTTACAGCCAGGACATTCTAGATGCCTGGCATGGATGATTGCCCATCCTTCATGTGCTAGTGAGTGTTCTCTCACCATTGTTCTAACTATCAGCTGAAGTATATTTCACAAGAGAAGGAAAATAAAAAAAATACCTCCCCAAAGCCTCAATGCAGCATTGAATTTCCATTTAACAAACCTTAAGAGACCTTTCTCAGTCCCAGTTTCTTTATGTACACACACAAAAAATACGGTAAAGAGCTAAAAGAAAACGAGAACTGACTGCTGGGTCATGCTCTTATCAAAGGGTGGGACTTCAGAGATAAAGTATATGTGCCTTAAACTCTTCAACAGCAGATGCTGCTGAAAGAGGAAAGGCACGTCTTCAAATTCAGAAGACTCATTTACAGAGAAGCCTTAGCTCTACCGAGTTCTTCAGTATCATTCTTGGGTCCGCTTGCTGAGGAAGTGGTGATAATAATTTTGGAAGCTAGGATCACAAAAAGAATGCTCATTTTTACAACTTACAATCCACTGTCATCGACAGCAAGGAAGAAGACAATCCTGTGTCCCATCCATCTGCTGTTCCACCCATCAACTACCCCCCAGGGAACCAAATACTCCATCAACTCTGAGACTCACCATATGGCCACCGTCATCAATTTTCAATGAGCACTCATAGGGTGAGTAGCAAGAATATTGGGGAAAGTAATTAACAATATCAGTAGTCCTTGGGATGAGATCCACTGGTATAATTATTATCCTCACAAGCCCTTAGGACTATCTGTGTCTTTTATCTGTTCAGAATTCTCTTGAAGCCCATGTTCCTTCCCTATCTTCACCCTTCTACCTCTACTTTTCTAAAGACTTTCTTGGTGATCACCTTTCGGGGGAAACCACTTTTCCATGCAGACCTAAGGGATTTCTACCTTTTCTAATTCCATCTGTCTGGTGGACCGTGTGGTGCTTCTCACTCATCTGGCTCTGATACCATGGATGGTGTCTGCTACATACTCCTAGAAGGTGAAATGTAACACAAATTCCAACCTGTGTTTTGCTGGCTCCTAATTTGAATTCTGGCTGCCATTTCCCACCATTTCTAAATTGTTCCTGCTTGTTCCTAGAGGCTCAGAGACACACAGAAGGCTCTCCAGCCTACCCGGAAGCAGTATAGAGCAGCCTACCCAGAAGCAGTATAGAGCCTTCTATGAAGTGAGGAGGGCTACTAATTAATCTCCCACACACTGCATTCTAGGATACAGAGGAGGCTGTGACAACAGTCACGGACTAAGTGACAATGGACTCCAGTCACTGGTCCATCAACCAATTCAGCCAGCTGCCCCCTGGTCACTTGCAAGCTTTTTACACAGGAAGAGGCATTATCCATGCTTATTTTCATTTTTGACTTGCATTCCAGACACCAAACATTTCCATTGGACTAGTCTAGAAAAGTTCAAAATGGAAAAAAATAACAGGTGAGACTAAGAAACAAAGGGCAGAAAGGACTGTCTTCCCTGACAGTTTTACAGTAGTTTTATTATTATTAGCGAGAGAGACCTATCTTCCTCCCATCATGGATGCTATCCTGGTTTCCTTGGGTTGCTTTCCAATTTACTGACTTTACCCCTGGGACTTGCTGCAACTTGACCCTGTGTTTCCCACAGCTTACCAAGGAAGCTGGCATAAAATTCTTGGGAAAGGATCTCTGCGATATCTTTACTTCTTTTCTAGAGTTCAGAGAGATGTTCACTGGTTACTGCCAAATTCAGAGTGAGTAATACATACCAAACACTTTTTACAACTGACAGGAAGGATAATGCAATGGTACTTCGGTGCTCTGCAGCAGCACTATCAGGGTGAGGTATGGTCTGTCCTGCTCCAGGACTATATATCTACAGTATGAATTAGAATGCTAACAGGGAAGCCTGTGTGCTTGTTTTGGGTTAAAAGCTGGCTGGAAGTGAAACACACAGTAAAGCAGAATGGAGCCTCCACATGACCAGAGCTCTCTTCGGAGAAGAAGCCACCTCAGAGCTGAGCTTAAGAGACCTGGTGTCTTGGACTCATCCCAGTACAATTCCCTTGGGATAATTCCCACAGGTCACTGTGTATTTTCAATCCTGACACTTAGTAGGCACTTAGTTTCCTTCTTTATAGCCCTTTCCATCAAGTAGTTCCACATGTTTTAATTAAAAGTCCTATTTACAAAAGTGTGCTTACATAGATGAGGAATCTGGTGTCTTCTGAACTGTACTACTATATGGATTTACATTTGCATTGCTTTGCTAGTGCTCTGGTTACAAAATAACATAAATTTACAGTAGTCATCCCTGCAATACCAGAAAGTCGTGTCATAGAGAATGCATGATTTTGCACAACCTAAGCTTTTCACGAATGTGTTCATCAGGGTTAGAGCAGAGACATTCCTAATGGTAATACCGGCCATGAGAACAAGAGAAAAAGAATGTAGTAAAGTCAGGGGCCAAAACCTACAATCAGAAGAAAAGTCCTTCAAAATACACTATTGTGCCAAGAGCCAGTGACTCGTACCTATAATCCTAGCTACTCCAGAAGCTGAGATCTGAGGACTAAGGTTCAAAGCCAGGCTGGGAAGGAGAGTCTCTGAGATTCTTATCTCCAATAAACCACCAAAAAAAAACAAACAAAACAAAAAAACCTGGAAGTGGAGCTGTGTTAGCCTTAAGCAAAATAACTCAAAAACAGCATCCAGGCCCTTTGTTCAAGTTTTAGAATACACAGAGTTATGAGATCAACAACTTGCCATGTCTAGCCAAGAGCAAGAGCAAAACTAGCCCTGGAAAGGGTGCTCAACACAGCACCCTTCTTGATATCTGCCTTACAAGTGTGTGTGTGTGTGTGTGTGTGTGTGTGTGAGAGAGAGAGAGAGAGAGAGAGAGAGAGAACAGAAAGTGCAATGCTACCTTTAATTTTCATTGAATTGTTGCAGGCATTTGAGGCCCCAGGTCCAAATTCCTGTGTTTCATATGCCACATCTGGCCAACTGCTCCAAAAGGCCAAATAAAAAGACAACTAGTGATGGAGGTTATACAAGGAGGTTCAATTAATGAATCAGGACTATACAGTAAAAAGAGAAAACCTATCTTCTGCTTACAAATGTTTGATTTAGGTTTAAATGGACAAAGGGAAAGAAGTACGTGTGATTATTCAACAGTCTCAGTCACTTATTCAACAGTCTCAGTCACGAGTGTAGGTGTGTTCAGGTGACCACAGGTGGTCCAGCTGATGCCTGGCAGGTAGTCTGTCCTGTGGAGACCCTGCTGATTCTTTCTTTGGTGGGTAGCTCTGGTTTCTTGTCATAAAGATGTCATACGATCGCCCTGGAACCCACCTGGAACCTACCTGGAACCCAAGGGTGATTGCAGGAGACAGAGACTCAGGAGTGAAGGAAACAGATATAAAAAGGGTGGCGAGGATATCAAGCTCTTCTGTTTTTAGTTAATTGATAGGCCCAAAGAATGAGTTAGTGCTTTTCAGCAAAAGCAGTTTAAATATGTTATAGGATCATTTTTAGCTCTTTTCATGTACAAGGATGGGTTGTAGCAGCTTCTTCTAAACCTCAAACCTGTGCTCATGTTACACTGTTAGTGGATTATGGTTGCAGATACATGTGCTGAGGTTATTGTGCCCTTCCACTTTTAAGTTAAAGACCATAGGAGTTAATATGTTAATACATCAAATAGTTTCATATACTTTAGTGTTGTTTGCCTTCTTTCATTAACCATCTTCTTTCATGAACCCATTTGTGGTTTTATGCAAAATTAAAAATAAATAAAAGTGACCATATGTAAATATGATATAGATTTCTTTTTTCCATTATTTAGAGAATACTTTATTAGTTTCTGTAATCAAACCTACATAGATAAGATCTTTCATATTTAATAAAGTGCATTTACCCCTGTACAAATGGAAAAAAATTAATTTCTAGAACAATATAGCAATTAATTTCTGCACAATGCCAACTCAACACAGTAAACTGGGATACTTTTTCCAAAGTTCTCAGCACAGCTAAAGTTTCCAAAAATTCAAATTATATATGTATATATATATATATATATATGTTTATATTTATACAAAAAGACCGGTAATAGCAGTATGTTATGAATCAATAGCAGCAACAGCTTTTCCAGGTTCTGCAGTCATCTGAACGACACAGATTTCTAGATGGACAGATTTGTATTCTTTTTCAGTACTGGGATCTCAATGCTTTTGCCTGGGATGGCCTCAGACCAAGATCCTCCAACCTCTTCCTGCCTCCTGAGAAGCTGGGATTACAGACATATACCACCATACCTAACTTGCCCTCTTACATCTTTTATTTAGACAGCATAGTCAAATGCAAAGAGCTTTGGACTTTTAGGAGTAAATCTGCAATTTAGTTCTGTCATTATCTGGTAAATGTATTACTTGGAAAGACAAGAAATAATACTAATCTCATAAACCAATTGGAAATAATTAGTCCAACCTCATTTGCTCATAAGTAAGTATAAGTATATTAAAAATTTGATAGTAACATTTTGGGCATAAGCATCTGTAGAAGTATGCTAGTATTGTGTTCACACAGGTAGTATAAGCTATCATGTAAACTCCTGAGAGCTGAGACAAGATCAAAGGACGGCTCCCTTGCTAACTCTTTAGCTTAAATCATAGAGGTTTAGATATGAGTAAAGATTTTATTTGACAGAAAGAAAACTGAGGCCCAGCAAACTTAAACGATACAAGTTGCGGAGCGCATTTGAGGAAATATTAAGGACTGTGTCCAGTGCTCCATTTTTATCATTATACTGTTGTTTCCTTCTTAACCATTTATCCAGTCTTTCCTTTTCTCTGAATTTTAATGTAAAATGAAAAAGTTCTGGAACAGGGTACCAGTGATTCACATCTATAACCCTAGCTACTCAGGAGGCTGAGATGTGAGGATCATAGTTGGAAGCCAGCGCAGGCAAATAACATTCTTATTTCCAATTAATGAACCAAAAACTGGAAGTGGAGGCACAGCTCAAGTGGAAGAGCAACAACTTTGAGCACAAAAAAGCTAAGAAACTAAGAGACAGCACCCTGGGCCTGAGTTCAAGCCCTAGTACTCTGGCAAAAATAAATAAATGAAGTGAGTTCTGGAGACACAATGGTGATGGCTTCTCAAGAAGATGAACATATTTAATGCCACTGAACTTACACCGAAAAAGAATTGAGAGGAAATCTTTTATGTTGTGTGCACTCTGCCATAAGCATAACCAATTTCTTAAACCCCATTATGTTTTCTACGTACGTTCATATTCCTTCCATCCAGGGGTGAGGTCTTATGGACCACTCTCTGTTGACCACTTCCACATGTAAGAAGGCCTTCACAGCTACCTCATGACTATAATGCAGCAAAAGTAACTATGTGATCTTCAAGGCAGGGTGGGTTCTGCCAGCTTCTTTAAGAAACACTCACTTGCTGGGCACCGATGGCTCACATCTGTAATCCTAGCTACTCAGGAGGCTGAGATCTAAGGATCGTGGTTCAAAGCCAGCCCAGACAGGAAAGTCTGTGAAACTCTTATCTCCAATAAACCACCAGAAAACTGGAAGTGGCTCAAGTGGTAGAGCGGTAGCCTTGAGCTGAAGAGCTGAAGGACAGCGCCCAGGCCCAGAGTTCAAGCCCCACGACCAACAACAACAAAAACACTCACTTGAGGAACCCTGGGCCACTACTTAAGAAGTACAGCTACCCAAGTCTTCCTTGAGGAGAGGCCATGTGAAGAAAACACATTGAAAGGAGTCCCCCAGCATCCCTGCCCACAGCTATTGGAAGCTTCCAGGCCCCAGCCTTAAACCTGTGTGCAAAGACATCTTTGAACTCAATTCTAGCCATCCTCAGATGGCAACTGCCCACGAGACTCCCAAGCCCTGACTCTCTAGCTGAGTCCAGCCAATCCCCAGATTCACAAACAAGACAAATCATTGCTATTGTCTTAGCTCAGGCTCCATTACCAACACCACATCAGTTCCCTCTGTTGAGAACCTGGTTTCTAGTTTATAAAGCGCTGCCTTTTCTCTGTGACCTTACACGGAGGAAGGGACCAGCTAGCTAGATTTTCTGGGTCTGTTAATAAAGGTGCTGATCCCATTCATGGGGACCCCACCCTCATGACCTAATCACCTCCTAAAGTCCACCCTCCAAGCACAGCCTTTGGGGGGTTAAGATTTCAACACATCAATGTGGGATGCACACAAATATTCATTCTACAGCACTGTTTTAAGCTGTTGTTTGGAGGTGATGCAGTCCATGGCAACAGGAGATGGAATACAGAAGAACCTAAATGTTAGGTGAGTAAAGAATGAGGATTCCCAGCTAAGACTACGGGAGATAGGGAAAAGCCTAACACCCAGCTTCAAGGTCAACCTGCCAACAGGGCAACAACGCTAAGCACTCCAGTGGGGAAAAGGGCTGGGAATCTGAACTGCTTAGTGTAGGCTGGTTTGGTGAAAATCTGTGCTAGCACAGGGATAATAATGGAGAACAAGGTTGGACAGATTTTGGGGTCTCTGTGAACATAATCCAGAGAATCTGGGTGGGCTATTGAAGGTTTCCAACAGAAGAAAAAACATGACAAGAAGAATTTCAGTGGGAAGATTACTGAGCTTAATGAATCTGCCAAACACAAAATTCTTCTCCACAGTTAATGCTATTGTAACAAGAGTTAAAATATATCATGAAAGAGTAATTGTGGAGTTGGAAGCTAAGGCAAAATGGTGTTAATAATGTCTTTTTTCTTCATCTTGATTAAAACAGAGGTGTTCTTGCAGGTAGCTGGAGGCTCATGCCTATACTCCTACCTAAGATCTGAGGACTGCAGTTCAAAGCCAGCCTGAGTAGGAAAGTCAGACTCTCTTATCTCCAATTAACCACCCCAAAACCAGAATTGGAGCTGTAGCTCAAAGTGGTAGAGCACTAGCCTTGAGCAAAAAGAGCTTAGAGAAAGCACCCAGGCCTTGAGTTCAAGCCCCATGATCCACAAACAAACAAACAAACAAACAAACAAACAAAAAGCAGGTGTTGCCTTGCAGCCAATATAAGCAAGTGAATCCTAACTTGGCAAGCAGTAGCTACCCACACCCTACCAGCTCAGTCTTCTCCCAGGCCCAGGACCATCTGACAGCAGAAACTTCTGTCCTATGCTTCACTGACTCCCTGCCTATATAAGAGTGTTCCCCAAACTCAAACTACCATTTTAGGAGGCATTCATGTCCTTCCACCAAGGAAAAATTCCAGAGCATTCCACTGAAAATGGATAATGATGCACTGTGTTAAGCTTCACTACCCAAACCGTGGTGAGCAGAGCAGGGTTAGGAAATGCGAGAGACCAAGGGCCTAGCCAAAGCACTGTGGGTGCAAAGCTAAGTTAAGTGGGGCCTGGCCGGTTCCCCAGTGTTTCCTTAATAACTTATGGAACTCTTCCATTCTCTCTGTTCGCCAATTCTATGGCAATCCACCCACACACTGGAGACCGAAATGAATGAAGGCAGCTATCTAACAGAATACACTCTATCTAGTCCACAAACTTACAATGTTTTGTCAACTCAGTCTTGCAGAAAATTGATTACAAGTTAAAAACAGACATGGTTGCATGACAAAGTCATGACTTTGTCTCAGTCAAGAAAAGGGAAAGGGGCAAGAGCCAATAGAAACGATGACAAAATTAGCACAATCACTAATGAAAGATGCCAGGCTTAAACACAACTCTGGAGGAAAAGGTTGATTCTGAACAACAATTTAAAAAAAAAAAAAGACTCTCTAAGGATGAGTAGCCCTTTATAAAGGAGGCTAAAGATTGAACCCTTGGACTTAGTGGTAGTGAAAAGCTAACATTTTGTAGACATTTTAAAACTCTTAATCACATTTGTGGCTCTTCCCATCCTGCAAAATATATGCTTTCTTCTCACCGCTATCCTTGTAGTAAATATTCCCACCCCCACAATCACCTTTATGCCAGAGCCTCTACTCAGTCTGCATATTTCCAATAACCACCAGCATTACCATTCACCAAGATTGTGTGTTATTACTGCCATTACTAGGAAATTGCTCTCAAGATGAGGCAGGGTTGATTAAATACAGCAGATGATGGGTCCCTGGCTCACACAAAACCTGTAGACTCCTACCAGCTGCTCTCAATGGAAGCATCCTGCAAAGCTCTGAAACCACTTGCCCAATTACAGTGCATGCAAATGACAGACCAGCATCCTTTAACTATGCTAAAAGCTTCCAGCCCTGCTCACTCTGGGACACATGCCAGTGGGATCAGCTTTTACACTGTACATCTCTTTCCAAAGGCTGTTTTCCCAAAAGACTCCTTCAGCAAATGATCTAACAACAAAGCTGCCTCACTGAAAGTATTAAAGGCAAACCTCTGAAAGACACAAAAGCACCTGCAAAAAAGTCTTCAACGCAAATGCCAACTGTTATCACTGTGTTTCTATTTGTTGCTGGAAAATCCTGCAGGTAGTCAAACAGTTCAGATTAGAAAGTGATTGTCTTTTCTTTTTTCCTCTTTTGTACTAGTTCTCGAACTCAAGAACCTGGCACTGTCCCCAAGCTTTTTCACCCAAAGCTAGAGCTCTACCAC
Organism: Dipodomys merriami; assembly: GCF_024711535.1. NCBI lineage: Eukaryota > Metazoa > Chordata > Mammalia > Rodentia > Heteromyidae > Dipodomys > Dipodomys merriami. Next base: position 74,801,843 of record NW_027206179.1, read on the forward strand.
TTTTAAACCACAGCTCCACTTTTATCTATTTGATGGATAATAGATAAGAGTCTCATGGACTTTCCTAAACTTCAAACTATAATCCTCAGATCTCAACCTCCTGAGTAGCTAGGATTACAGGTGTGAGCCACTCGTACCCATTTTAGAAAGTGATTTCCTTAACTCATACATTAGTTTCAACAAATATACTAAAAAAAAATCGGAGTTTCTATTTTCTCTATCTCATTGGTCCTTGGGTTTAGTGAGAGCAACTTGTATCACATATTCTAGGACCACACCATCATGGAGGCAGAAAAGAGAGGAAGCTTTAGAAACACCAGATAGAATCCAGTTACAAGAATCCTACAAGTCCATGTCTGCTGCTAGATGCAGGATCAGGATTTGAGCTGATTTTTAATGAGTTTCTGCAGGCGATCTTTTGCAGATGCTTGTCTGTCAGGCAAGATGTAAATCACATCCACCCAAGATGAAATGATCAAAATCTACTCAGCCAAGAAAGCCCAGAAGTAGATTATACTTTACCTCCTTTGCAGGACTCCTGTGACACTAAGTTAATGATGTACTCTATTAACCAGGCAGGTGGCTGGCTAACTGGAATTCAGTCAAGCCAGTGTGCTTGGGGGAAACCATACCAACAAGGGAGATTATGAGGTTTCCAGTTTGGAAAGTTCTTTATTTTACCAAAGTTTCAACCTATCACTTCTTTAAATAGAAACTTTTGTTAGCACATTCCACTTAATTCCATGTACTCAGGACTGATCTACACACAACTTCATATAGACAGTGAATCACAGACAGGAGAATAATACACTGCTTATTTTATGTTTAGAGTACAACGTCTGGAAGCCAGACATAATAATATCTTATTCATCATAGCAGAGAGAAGGGACTAGATAAAAGTCTGCAGGATCAGGAGGTGGAAATAAACTACTTAAGGCAACTTCTCACCCACATGATAGCTCTTCTATTTTATCATAACACAATGTACAAAAATATTATACTAAAGCCAGGCTGAGTGGCTCACACCTATAATGCTAGCTACTCCAAAAGCTGATATCTGAGGATCATGAGCAGAAGCCAACCTGGGTAGGAAACTCTTATCTCCAATTAATCAGCAAAAAGTCAGAAGTAGCCCTGTGGCTCAAGTGTTAGAGCACCAGCTTTGAGCAAAGAGCTAAGTGACAGAGCCCAGCCCCTGAGCTCAAGGTCCAGTACTAGCACATGCACTTGCCCATGTGTGCATGCGCGTGCGCACACACACACACACACAAACACACACACAAATACTGACTAAATAATAGTATTATTATTATATGTGTTTAGTATCTCTTAAATATTCCCTTAGTAAACTGAGTTTTTATACAATTTCATCATATCAAGGGTAGTACAATATCACATTTATTCACATGCAAATACAGTAGGTCTAAGACTTGCTTTGGTCTGGGAAACCTAGTTACAGCAATGAAAACAAAGCAATGCAGAGCCCCTTCCACACACAGTCTCCCTGGCTCACTTAGACTTTGTCAAATGGCTTCCAACTAAAGCCTTTCCCCCACCCTGCCCTTTCCTAATGACACCAGAGCTCACCTGCTCCACAGCCTCTGACTATTTCCTACTGTCCCCAGACCAAAGTCTGGAACTTGACTCTAAACATTTGAGCACCTGACACTCAGATCTGAGCTCTGGTGAGTCAGCTGTATTCCTGTCCATTCCACCAACATGCATAGCATTCCTTTCATGTGCTTGACTCCAGGGGAGAGGCACAGTGCTGGTCCTCCAGCTGTCCAGAGCATGTGGGAAAGATGCAGAATATATACTGTGGTACCTCCCACCAACAGGTGAATGTTGCTTTGCAGGCACAGAAATATCTGATTCTCTGAATTTACATTTACCTTTACATTTACATTTAGGAGAAGGGCCACATCAGAGCAGAGGAAGGTAGGGAATACAAAGGTTGCTGGGTACAAAGCAAGAGGCTCATGTACACTGCCCCTTTTGGAGCTCAACCAGTCCACGTGCTGAGGCACAAAACATGAAGCACTGGCTCTCCAGAAGGAGGGCATATGTGAGTGCACAGTTGCCTGTGACACCACAGTGTCACAGAGCAAAGAATTCCCATAACACCACAAGCAACATAGTGAGGATTGATTACATTTCCTGTGTGAGCCAAGAACTGTCAACATCAGTCCCCTGTCATGTTACAATAGTTAATTACCTTTGGTTAATTGTATTTACTAGCTGTCTCTATAAAATGAGACAAAAAAAGAAATATATACTAATTCAGCACAGTCATGACTAAAGTTCAGATTCAATGCTAAGCACAGACAGGCATACATGGTAGCTCACATCTGTAATCCTAGCTACTCAGGTGGCTGAGATCTGAAAGGATTGAGGTTTGAAGCCAGCCTAGGCAAGAAGACTCTTATCTCCATTTACCACCAAAAAAATTTTGAAAAAAAGCCAGAAGTAGAGTTATGACTCAAGTGGTAGAGAGCACCAGCCTTCGGCAGAAAAGCTATGGAACAGCATGCAGGACCTGAGTTGAAGCCTCACTACAGGAACAAAAGGGGAAAAAATCAAAATTCAAAAGTTTCCATAAGGTAAACAGCAAATTTACCAACTTCAGTTACAGAACTCATCACTGCTTCAGGAAAATGTGGTAGATCTCGGGAAGGTCTCTTTATCATTGCAATAGTCTCTGTTCTCACAGTTTACCTAAGCTAGGATTTTGCAAATGATTAGAACTGGCTCTTCTTTGAGCTATATAGCTATTTCCAGTGCAGAACACTTCAGACTTCATTTTACTTTGTGCTTTTATTTTCATCCTCAGGAAGTAACTGGACATGAAACCTACAGAATAATGGACATACTACTATATCATTATTGGTGAAGAAAGTAACATGATTTTCTTTACTCTGTTGGTAAGGAACTGCAAGAAATTGCTAAACTGTATTACCTTACTCATGGAATGTAACCCCTCTGTACAGTATTTTTACAATAAAAAATGTGTATTAAAAAAAAGAAATTGGTGCATGAAAAGTGGTAACAGGTAGATGAGGTTGGACCAGGAAAGAGTTTGCATACTCTACCTTCCCAAATCTGGCAAATTGGGAAACATGTTGTTGCATTATTGAGTCAAATAGTTAAGCAACCAAATCCAGATGCTATGATTACATCATTATCTCCATTCATAACTTAAGCTGAAATGAACCAAAAGGAAATTAAAGGTACCCTTTTCCCTTAAACACAAATTTAATCCAATATTAAAAAGAATGCAATCCTACACTTTGGAAAAATGTTTCTGGCAGTAACACAAGGACTCAATATGTGGGTGTAAAACTGTGGAACTGTTTCAACATAAGGACCTATTTTAGCTACAATTCTAAACACATGCAAACATATGAGGCTCGCCATTCACTCCATGTTACCAAGGAAAGAAAAACAGTAGTACAAGCTATGCACATCCAACAGTTTCTCCATCCAAATGCCTACTTTCTTCTTCTGACACCAAGTTTTGTTTGCCTCCTAAGGGCAAAATTATCAGAGCATGGTCTCTTGTAGGTACCTTCTCCCTGTTAAACTATGAGCATCTTGGCTTGACCATCTTACAATCTAGACCTCATTCTCACCTGTTTTACTGAATCATTCCTTCCATTTCCTGAAAATAGTGGCTACTTCAAAGCCAATCTCTTAAACTGAAATAAAGTAAGAAACTTTAATACACATGAAGCTAGTCTAAAGATCTAAGAATCAGGCAAGATTTTTCAAACTTTAATACACATGAAGCTAGTCTAAAGATCTAAGAATCAGGCAAGATTTTTCAAAAATAGATTTGTAAACTGTGAAGCCCTTTCCTTGTAACAGTTACTCAAATAAAGGGAAATTCCTTTCCTTTTTCACAGGACAAATCCAAGACAGGAAATACAACTGAAGGACAGATGTAGCTGCATTAAGACTGAGTAACTACAAACAGAATTCAACACTGAGCAAAGCAAAAGGAGAACATGACTAGGTATAAACTTCCCAACTATTAGGGGAAAAAACACCAAAGTTGTGGCACCCATTTTTGCATTAAACTTAGGATTGAAAGAAATGTCCACCAAGGATATGCAGTAATACATCTTCCAGTGTTTTCCATATCATTATGCCCAGAAAATGCAAAATTATGTAAAATGTAGAAGGTTCTGTATTTACAATTCTTCTGCTGCCACTGTTGAGGAACAACAACACCAAAAACAAACAAACAAAAATCCCTCAGAGCAACAAACACAAAGGAGCAGTTTCCCCAGACCCCACCCAATTTCTCTTAAAACAGAAAGTAGCTGTAACTGCATACATATAAACACACATACATACAGCCTATAAATAACACACCCAGGGCATCACTGTCATGGTATCAAACATCATAAAGACTGAGGCTAGTCCTATTTAACTTTAAGTCCAAGGACCTAGTATTTACAAGTGCTCAGAAAAATTCTATTCAATTCAAAATAACTATTGAATTATTTTTTTTAAAAAGGCAAAATAAGGAAATAGAAGCCTACCATGAGAAAAAAAATGGAGGGCTTATTTTGGATGAATGTTTTCTTTTCAATGTTCTCCAAGAATTTCCTAGAAAACTTCCTAAGGATCATTTGTTCTTTCTCAAAGGAGACTCTGGATCAGTCTAACACTTCCCTGCCTCAGAGAAATGGCATGGCCTGTGTGTTTTAAATAATTGTTTAGGTAAGGACCAAGGACATCTAAAACCTCTCCCCACAAAAGAGAAGGAGAAAAGGCTCTGGGGGACTCAAAAAGTTGATACCCTGTGAGAACTCTGCTCTGGCTAGGGCACACAGCTTCTCTCCAACTCCTTGAGCAGCAGCAGGAAGGTACTGCTCATACCACCACCCATGGTGAGCTCCATTTTCAGATGTTCCGGCTCTAACACACAACAACAGTGTTAGAGGAGACCACCCAGACTAGGCAAGATCCTTATTTTAGAAAAGGATTTGAAAGGGAAGCTAAGACAAATGGAGTAACGCCCACAGAGCTAGTCAGTGACTCAGGATGAGAACCAAGTTCTCCAGCCTCTAGTTCACAGTTGTATCAACTCAGCACAATCCTCCGCCCAAAATGAAGGGCCAACTCCCTGCCCACTCCCCATGAATGCTAGCATCAACCGTGCACACAGATGTGTCAGGTGAGGGCCCTGACAGATTAGGGACAGAGGAAAAGTCATCTATCAGATGATGGTGGGAATTTATTTTGATAGCAAAGAAACTGTTTTTATGGCACTGTAACAAAAAAAAAACCTAGTTTACGTGGCCCTCTCTCTGTTTTGGACCATTTACTTTCACGTTTAATTTTAGAAGTTGGTCATATGCCCGGGTAGACTCATCTGAGAAGAGAAAGTGAATTGGTCCAATTCACTGAAGAAAGCCATTTTTCCTTATCTGTGAAACTAAAACCCACTCCAAGATATTTTTTCTTTGCCTGATACACAGCTTCTCTGCCAAATGCATTACAGAACCATAATTCTAAGGTCCATGTTTACATTTCCAAGAAACAATGTTTAATGACTCCAGAGGCAAAATGTAAGGGAACTTTTCAAGCTGTTAACAAATCATAGACAGCTAGGAGAGCTGCCTTACATAGGGAGAAACAACATACAGGAAAGGCAGAAAAGAAACAAGGGTCGACTCTGCATCCAAGGGCTTTTCTTTCCTAATACTGAAAGCATTAACCTTCTTGGGAAATTTTTTTCCAATCTCGCCATCTATGGAATACCATACTTGGGTATATCTGACTTAAGAGTCAGAAATACTTGGAGAAATAATTGAAAAACATCCAGTCTCTGAGACAAAAGTATTACTGAAATGCCAGTGCCTTTCATCAAAGTTCCTTTCAGAACTTTCAGATTTGACTGTTATCTACACAGTCTACCACAAATATGTACCATCACTATGTGTGTCCACTAAAAACTTAAAAGTCGCGGGCATGGGTAACTCATGACTTTAGTCCTAGCTACTCAAGAGGCTGAGTTCTGAGGACTGAGGTTCAGTGCCAGCCCAGGCAGGAAAAATCAAGAGATTATCTCCACTTAGTCACAAAAAAAAGTTGCAAGCAGAGCTGTGGCTCAAGTGGTAGAACACTAGCCTCGAGCAGAAGAGCTCAGAGACAATGCCACGACTTGAATTCAAGCCTGACAGTGGCAGCACACACTCGTGCGTGTGCACGTATAACACACACACACACACACACACACACACACACACACACACACACACACACACACACACACACACCTTAAAAGTCATTAAACAAAGTGCCCTCCAGTCTTGGGAAACAATAATATGACGGCAGATCTCAATCTATCTCCATGGTGAATGAAGGTCTTGATGAGGAATCAGAAAGGGGCTCAAACTGGGTCAGAAAAGAGCGAAGATGCCAGTTACATCTTATGCCACTCAGCCATGGAAGTATGTTCTGAAGAATAACTCAAGAAGTGCTTGGATTGCTGCTTTTCGATGAATTTGTCGATATGGACAAGAAACAAGGGATAGCCCTAAAAGCCACATAATAAATTTACAAGAAAGCGATGTGGTAAGGCCTAAGGATATAGCTCAGTGGTGAGTATCTAGCATGTACAAGCCCTGAGTTTGATCCTTAGTGCTGCTAGGAAACAAAAACCAAAAACCTGATAAATAGGTGCAGCCATGAAATGAGGCATCTGAGCCCAGATGCCCAAATGTCAGACAGTAATTCTGAAATGGTTTCCTGCACTCAATACAACTGTAACAGGATTTTCTGAGTCACTACCATCTCTTCCCAGGACAAACTGTTTTGATGGTGCACTATGATATATAATAGAATAAGTCTTTCTTACATCATCACTCATCTCAATGTCTTAATACCCTCGATCTGAATCTGACAGCCGCTGGCAAAGAGAGTTAATTTAATAACACACCAGGCCAGAGAAGCAAGGAGAATCCGCTGTAGTCATCTTCAAGTGGAAAAAAAAAATGTGAACCTGAAATCACAACTCAAGATAAACTTGCAAATAGGATTGGGAAATACAATTTTACCACTAGAGAATGGATTTTACTAAGACTTTTTCTTTTTAAATGCTTCATGATTTGTACATTCTCTCCCCTCCAAAAACAACTTGGGTCATTTCATCATTTTTGTCTATGTATACTAGTACTGGGGCCTGTACTCAGTTCCTGGGCACTGTTCCTTAGCTTTTTCACTTAAAGCTAGCTCTCTACCATGTAAGCCACAGCTCCACTTCTGGAATTAATTGGAAATAAAAGTCTCACATCCTTTGCTTCAAATGTAGATTCTAAGTTCTAAGCTTTCTGAGTAGCTAGGATCAAACATATGAGCTACTGGAGCCCAGCTTATTTCAACTTAAATAATTTTAACATTTTGTTTTTTCCTGATGTGGATTTGTTTTCAGATGTCTAGAACTTTAGTTTTATGGTTGTATTTATATATGTAAAAGGTAAAAGGACCCCAGGATTCAGTGATGACAGAAACTACACTGCTTCAAGAGGCATCTTTGGGACAGATGGGGAAGATAGCTGAGGTCACTTTCGGTTAATTAGCCTGGTGATCTAGTGTACATCCTGAGGTTTATTGTTAATACCACATATGTACTTGTCAAGTCAATTTTATGCACTCTTTCCATACAAAAAAAGACAAAAGCAAAGAAAAGTAAGTATATGAATTTGTAGGTAAGTTTCTTGAGTGTGGTAAACACTTTGCAATATATGTGTATCAAAATACCACGCTGGACATTTTCAACACATAATGTTTAAGAATGTGAAAGAAACACGCAGTAGGCATAATTTTAATGCCAAGAGATTTAAAAATTCATACACAACCTGGATCACCTAAGTATGAGTAGAAATGCTGACAAAGCAAAACATCCTAGCATTTGTAATGCTGGGAAATGTCAGAACTATGTCACTCTTAAAGACCAAGAGTGGACAATAGGAATGTCAAAGGCAGTAAGGAGCATGCCAGACTTCTGTAATCGTCTTCTTGTATTGTATCTATTCAAATGGTTTCTGCATCTACTTGTATTATATCTATTCTAATGGTTTCTGCTACAAGCTATAGAGAACCCATTTCAAAGTGACCTAAGCCAGGTTTTACAACAGACCAAATGAACCAGAAACTCTGGTAACAGAGCCCAGGCATGTCTTTTTTAAAGTTCCCACAGTAGTTCTAACATACAAGGTGTTGAGAGAAGACAGCATAGGTCACTCCTGCTTCAGCTCTGAGGCCTTGGACCACTTTCTGCCACATGGATGATAGAAGAGGCCTAGGTGAAGCTGACAGTAACTATCAAGAAGGTGAAGCAGGTAACAATTGCCCATGACTGATGGAAAGAAACAAAATTTGGAGGTTTTAAAAGGAAATTGAAAACTTGCCAAGCTGTATTACGGTGATCTTAAATATGAATGTACAAAGTTCAGGTCTCTTAAATATACATTGGCTTTCAAGAAATTTCTCAGAACCAGGAACATTAAGAGTTACTTAATTATTCTATTCTATAGTTTTTAGTAGGTTAAAAACAAAGTATCTGTCAAGTGCCAGTGGCTTACACCTGTAATCCCAGCTACTTGGAAAACTGAGGATCACAGTTCAACGCCAACCTGGACAGGAAAGTGTGTGAGACCTTATCTTGAATTAACTACCAAAAAGCTGGAAGTGGAGATGTGGCTCAAGTGGTAGAGTGCTAGCCTTGAGCAAAAACAAGTGCAAGAACAGCATCAAACTCCGTAACTGGCACACACACACACACACACACACACACACACACACACACACACACACACACACACACACACACACACACACACACACACACACACACACACACACACACACACACACACACACACACACACACACACAAAGGAGAAAATTCAATCTTCTCTAAGTTCTAAAAGGTCATTTTTTGTTTTGTTTTGTTTTTTGGGGGGTGATAGTTTGGATTGAACTCAGAGCTTCATATTCACTCTACCACTTGAGCCACACCCCTAACTCTTTTGCTTTTCCTTTTCAGATAGGGTCTTGTACTTTTGCCTTGACCAGCCTTGAGCTATGAACCTCCTGTCTCATCTCTCCAATAGCTCAGACTACCATCCCTGGCCCTAAAGTTCATTTCTTAGCTGATTAAATGCATCTAAAACAAAATACCTAGTCTTATAGATAATGTTACTTTGAAACCCTAAACAATGAGCTCTTGATAAAGCTTCATCTTCAAATAAAAGGATGGTTAACTGCATGTTCATAAAAATATACAGATAGTTTTCCTCATACTCTTGTCACTAGCCTCACAAAAATGCAGTATTTGCTTGTTTGTGTTTACTGATAATGGGCCCTGAACTTAGTTTAAAGTGCTCATGACTAGCACTCTACAACTTGACCCATACCTCCAGGCTGGCCTTTTTCTGGTTAACTGGAGGTAGAGACTCTAAGATAGTTTTCTACACAAGAGCAATAGTTTACAAACGTAGTAAAATGAAGTCTATGTCTAATGAGCAAAACCATCACTCCATCCCTAGAATAAGTTCTGATATTTAATGAGGATATCACACAACAAAATGAGGAATAAGTGCCTCCAAGTCTGTGAGGCTATGCATAGCAGACAAGAAGTACTTAATGCCTTCTCTGTGCGGTAATCCTGACCTGGTGTGAAACTATGGTGATGTGTTAAGGGATACAAACAGTAAGTTGTGCCTGATGAACAGGCACACTAAGAGGCAGCTCTTTCTCCCCAGCCGACCATCATCATGAGCAGGGAAACTGTGCCTCTCTGCATCTCCATCTTCTTTCCTTACTTACCTTACTCCTATGAGAGATGTTCACCTTGTTAAGAGACAATAAATGACAGTCATCTTCCCGAGGTGTTCAAAGGCCTAAGAATTCATATTATGGCTTAAGTGATACTAATGAAAGTGTTTAACAAGCAAATTACATTCTAAATCTGTGTGGAGAAACTGGGTATTTAGAAAGTAGTGGTTTTGGGGGAAGTTGATTATGTCTGAAAGAAAATACCTGATACTAATATCAAAGACCCAGAGTTTTTGGTATCAACTCCAGGAAGGTGTTGGCTGGCTCCTCCCTTAGCTGAGCACACAGGCATTTTTCTTCAACATACCTCTTCAGCACAGTGTGTGTGTGTGTGTGTGTGTGTGTGTGTGTATGTGTGTATGAGTGTGTGTGTGTGTGTGTGTGTGTGTTGATGCACAATGTATGTAGTAGAATTTTGATTTGATCATTTTGAAAAGAAACCAAACTGCCAACATCTTTAGCTCATGTGTGGACCTCCACTTTCTAAATTTCTGGGGTATTTATGGCTCAATAAGAGAAAGGGAAATGAATTTCTGATGCACACCATATTAGTTCCTAGCAATGCTGTACAAATCACTACCAGCTCTGTGGCTTAAACATCAATTATGATCTGAAAATGCTAGAGATCAGAAGTCAAAAGTGGTATGACTAAACCAAAACCAGGGAACAGAAAGCACTATATCCCTTTGGATGGCTCAGCTCTTGCCTTTCCTGCCTTCTAGAGGCTTGGTCCTGGTCTGGTGACATTATATCCTTTGCACTTCTGTTCCCATCCATTCCTATGTCTCCTGTGATTGACCCTCCCACTCTATTTCATAAGAACCCATGTAATTATGTTAGGAACATTGGGGAAAATGAAGAAGTCCTTCCATCTCAAGATCCTCACATGCACTGCAAAATCTTTTAACAAACTCACAAGCTGCAGAGATTAGCTGGACATTTTTAGTAGAGGGGAGGTTTTTATTCAATTGATTACAGTAATGAATTATATCTTAATGCTTTCCATAACATCCTTGACATGTTGAGTTTTTACCCAAATTATTTCAATTTTACTTACAGGCAAGAATAGGTTGCAATCTTTTTTTATTCAATATTTTACACTCTGTGACCTCAGTGTCCCTTTTGTCTGCCTCACTGACTCTACTCTAAAACCCACATTACTTCATTGATCATACAAATGCTGCTAGGATCTGTCTGACATAGTGTCTTTTAACACAGATTAACATGTATTACATACACAGCAGTCTCTTATATTCCTGGAGTTACACAGCAAATGGTCTCAATTGCTAGGGCAAATCTGAGATCCAGCAGGAAGCAATAGTGGCAAATGAAAGCCATCTCAGATGCCACTCACTCAACAACGTTTCCATCTGGGCTACACCGTAGAGAATGCATTAGGAGAAAAAAGAAAAGGACCGTGGCTGGAAGAAAGTCACACAGAGGAAAATCCAAAATGTGATAATACTTGATGAAAATACAAAAAGGTACCACAGAGTTGAGCCGAAGGAAGTACCACACAGTATCGTGGCAAAAGCAGAATTTATGCTTCATTTAAACATAGGGAGAATTCTGCTACAGAATCTTTCCAATAAGAAGACAGAGAATGAAGTCCCAGGGTAAAAGAGTCCTTCAGTTTCTACTCACCCATCACTTATTTGCAAATAAAGTAGCATTTCTAATTATATAAAAAGCTAATATTTGTTTTTTAAGCCCAAAATTAAAAGAAAAAAAGAACTAAGGTAAAAATCTATCTCAGATCCCACCTCCTCATAAAAGAACACACACTCTCTCTGGCATCGACTTAAGAAAATATACACAGCATATACACCTTCAAACATGTTCAAGAAGATGCTTTTAGATGCACCAAGTAAGCCAAGGAAAATGTCCTGCGTTTTCTTAGATCTGTAGTTGTCTATTTGGCATTCACCAAATACATAGACAAACTGAAAGTCAAAATGGCTTACACCTACCCTGTGATATAGAATCTATCAGCTGAACCACATCCTTACCTAACTCCTACACCCCCAGCCCATAGTTCCCCTGCCCTTTGTCACCTACAGATAATAATAAAAAGGTCTCTGTACCCTCCCCTACTCCCCCCCCCCAGAGCATGCTAACATTACTCACACCAGCCAATCCAGTGCCATTCCTCTGCCCTACTTGTTCCTCTAAAGCAAATCCTATCCCAGGCTCTGGTCCAGGTTCTCTCCTTGCTTGCTTCTGCCTCCTAAACAAAAACTGGTACTTCCCCCAATAGTCCTGAATAGCATGTTGTGCCCCCTTCTTTGGGAAATCTAAGTAAACACAACCTTCTCCCAATGGTATTGGCCTCTATGGCACCGCTCACTCATGGCCACAAATTAAAAGCCTGTGGGCACAAATGAGGCAGAGAAGAGAAAGCACTATTGTCAAGCCTCATCTCTGAAAGTAGCAAAAAGTGACAACTTAACATGATCCATCAATTCCTACTACAAGCTTTGGCATGCAGGAATCTGAGTCTAACCACCAGCCAAAAGTTCTATAGCAAAGAGCATCTAGGAATTAAACCACAGACAACAAGCAGTGAACACAAAACAGGGCTGAGAAGGGCAAAACTGAGAAAAAGCTAAATTATCTTCTACATAGTCAAGCTTTTTGAAGATTAAAAAAAAATCACTATAGATCAATGTTCAAAGGCTGAGAGCATGGCTCAGTGTTGAGAGTTTGGATAACTGCTCCTCTCTCCCTCCCCACAAAAAAAAAAAAAAAAAAAAAAAAAAAAAAAAAAACCAACTCATCAAAAACTGATAAAATTACAATCGGAATACTTCAAAGGACCCTTCAGTTGTAGGAAAAGTTAAATCCCACTGGACTGTTTTTCCTTAACACCTGGGGGAGAACTCTTCTCTGGAATCAGGCAAAACAGGTCTTGATCCTGGCTTCATCATAACTCACAGAATCTGAGGAAGAGCCTCCCTTTCCTCTGTGAAAAAATAGTATGCCAGACCCTATCTAAGACTGGTTCCAGGCTCTGAGATTTGCCAGTATTGAAACTACAACCTAAATTCCAATCACACAGCCATGACCACACAGTACAGATTTCTTTGTTCCTATAACCAGAAATATAACATTTTCAGATGGCAAGGAAAGTGAGTGACAGACAGACACATACACAGGCAGGCAGGCAGGCAGGCAGACAAACAGATAACGCAAAAGTCAAACTATTCAAATCTTTCCTTAAGAAACGTATGTCATGAGGGCTGGGAAGGTGGCTTAGTGGTAGCATGCTTGCCTAGCATGCATGAAGCCTTGGGTTCGATTTCTCAGTACCACACCACAGAAAAAGCTGGAAGTGACACTGTGGCTCAAGTGGTAGAGTACTAGCCTTGAGCAAAAGAAGCTCAGGGATAGTCCTCAGACCCTGAATTCAAGTCCCAGGATTGTCTCCCCCCTCCAAAAAAAAAAAAAAAAAAGAGAGAGAGAGAGAAGAAGAAAAGAAAAAAGAAACTCATTTCATTAAAAAAAACACTCAGATGAGGATGTTGGGGAATCCCAGTCAAGAATGTCCAACACAAATATTTACAGACACGTGACCAGAAAACACATGCTTATGACTAATTTTTAAAAAGAGAAGACAAAGGGAGGAGGACCAACAAGGAGAAGGACAAGGAAAGATACTCCTTCATTTTAACATATGTCCCTATGGTAGTATCTGACAGAAAATACACCACACGTTTTTGAAGCACTGCTCTTGCAGGACACAAGAATGTTTTCAAAGTGGATGTGAAGGGATAAAAGGCACAAGGCTTCTGTAAAATAAATACAGAAAGGAGCATGGAAAGAACACATTATTGTTCAAGAGTCAGGAAGCTTTGGAGCCCAGCCCAGGAAAACACTTTGAAACTTAAGGTGCGCCCTTTCCAAGTCTTGGTCTGTTTATAAAGGACTCAGAGATAATTCCAGACATGTGTGATTCCCTGTCAATCCAATTTTTCCTTAGAGAAAACATGTTTAAGCTCAGAATAGTTACGATTTAGAAAAGATCGGGAGAGATGATTTCAACATATTTTGCCGTGCTGCTGTACACTAAGAAAGCAGACATGCCTCCATTTCTTGAGGAAATTGTACCATGACATAAAACTGGCTGTCATTCCCACCAATGTTTTTCTCATCCATCTGAGCTTTTGCTCATTACTCCTCAGCTGATGCTGAGTATGGCTGAGAACAGTCAGATGGAACCTTTGCTCTCCTCAACCTTTGCTCTCCTCAAAGCAAAAGGACTGGGTCAGTCGGTGTGTGGATAACTTTGTCATGCAGAGTAGACACCTGGTGACTTAGAATGAGGGTTTGAAAAGTCCGTGGATTGTGTTGGAATGAGGTAAAACAACACAACACAAAATTACTTCTGCCTTCAGTTCATCCAGTAGAAAGCATTGTGCAAATTCTTCCGGTGTCTTTCATCCCCTTGGACAATGATGAGATGAAAGGGCAAGCAAGTCTTACAGGAAGGTAAGGGCAGAAGACAAACCAGACTAAAGTTTCACTCCAGCTACAATTTCATACTAACTAACTCAGTATCATGGGGCGGGGGTGGGGGGGGGGGGAGGGCAAACAACTGAGAATGAAAATAGCAGGATCACTGAGTAAACTTTTCCAGAAGACTGGCCCACTGTATTCCTACACAATTAAGATATCCTGTTGCCTCAAACCATCACTGAGTCGCTGCAGTGGCTACAGGGAGAGGCAAAGGGCTGGAGATCCAGGAAGTATGAACCACCCTACCTAACCCTGATTATCTCTCTTCTGGCCACACCCAGAGCATCTCCACCATGCCCACACCAGTGGGGGCTGCCAGAGAAAATGCAGAATGCCCAGTTCAATTTGAATTTCAGATAATTAACAAATATGGACGGTCCCTAACAGAATGGTCAAACTTCAAGAGTTTTTTTACTTAAGTAAGATGGGAAACTGTACTCATACAAGCTGTTTTTCATTTCCAAAACAGTATTCAATAAACCACATGAAATATTAAATACATAAGTATAAAACAGGCTTTGTGTTAAATCTTTTTTTCCCCAACTGTAGGCTCATCTAAGGATTTCTGATCTTTTTTTTTTTTTTTTTTGCGGAAGCAAGGTGAAGCTAGGCTACTAGGTAGATTAAGTTTAGCAAGCATATTTTAGACTACTAATATACATACCTAATGGTACTTGAAGGTGTATATCCTAAATACTGTGTACGCTAGCCTTAAAAAACAATTCAGTGCTTATATGAAACTTGAATTTAACTGGATGTCCTGTATTTTCATTTGCTAATTTAAATGTGGCAACCCTACCCCTTCATCTTACAATATTCTTCCAAGGTATTCTATAGTACAAAGAAAAAAGGGGGGGGGAAATTTCAGATAAAAAACAATTGGTGAATGAAAAGCAATCAACAACATCAACAAAAAATAAAATAAAATAGCATGATCAACAAAAATAGAAAATGATTTTAAAATAATGAATTTTCATGTCATTAAAGGGTTTACTATTATCTGAAAAAATATGAAAAAAGTCACTGAGGTTCTATAAGACACAACCCCTTCTCAAGGGACTATGGGTATTATGAAGGTATACACAAAGAAAGGTAAAGCTAGATTAAAAAGTATTTTTGTCTGTGCGTGCCAATACTGGGGCTTGAACTCAGGACCTCTCTTTTTCTGCTCAATGTCAACATTCTATCACTTGAGCCACACCTCTACTTCCAGATTTCTGCTAGTAACTGGAGATAAGTGTCTCATGGATTTGACTTCCCTTGACTAGCTTGAATCATAATCTTCATATCTGTGCCTCCTGAATCACTAGTAATAGCTAGTAGCTAGTATTTAGCCAACTATCACTTGGTTAAAACGTACTTTTAAACAACATATTTCAAACTCATCAAGGTTAACGTTTTCTAGTACACTAGACTACATTGTATATGGTAAATATCATATATAAACTTCACTGACAACATGAAATGTCAACTTCCCCAGCTCCATTGATATTTTTTCTTCTTTTTCTATGTTTTTTTTTTTAATTAGCATCAGATGTTCAAGGGAGTTTTATTTGGACATGTCCACATATCACTGTTTTTTCCTTCATTACTTGCTTCAGTGACACAAATTGACCCCTCTCCAAATTCTTTTCTGTTATCTACAGAACAGCTCTTCAACAGGAGCTCTGGAAATATAAACTTGGAAACTGGGCTGAGTTACATAAGAAGGGTGGCTGGTAGAAAAAAAAAATATGGCTGGACTAACAGGAGATTTCAAGGAAGACTTGAGTCAGGGTCAGGAGGAGGAAACTGGATAGGTTCCCAGGACTTCAGACCCAAGTGTGGCTTTGTTATCCCCAGTGATCACACACACCCCATGTTCCAAACAGGGCCACGCCAAAAACGGTCATCTGGAGACTGTCTACATCTCTCTTCTGTGCCTACAATGAAGATCACAAAAACCTCAAGGAGGAAAAAATAATCTACAAGATGGAGCATGGAATGCAGACATTCCATTATAAAAAGACAGCCATTCATTCATTCAGCAAGAAACAAATGTCTTGAAATTGACTGACTGGCCTATGAAATAGGCCAATGTATACTGTATTAGTAAACAATTCTCTGATCATGTAAGATGGTGCTAACAGAAAGAAAAAAAAAAGTGTACAGCCCGCATCGGCCTCTCCATTTTATTTTAAAGCATTAATACCCTTTGCTAGTTTCTGAGTGCCATGCACTGCAGAGAGCTTTATATAAACTTATCCTCCCATTCAAAGTCCAACAAACTTTTTTAAAATTTTTTTAAATTGTATTTTATCATAAAGATGCTGTTCAGAGCGATTACAGTTACATGAGTAAGTTAATGAGTACATTTCTTAAAGAGCATTGTTGCCCCTTCCTTTGTTTTTCTCCTACTATCCCGTCCCTCCTGACCTCTACCACTCCTCTCCCACCAACTTGTAAAGTTTACCTTTGTTGTTGTTGTTTTTAATGTACTATGTGATTTTTGTTTCTTTTTGTATGTTCTTCCCCCTACGGTATATCCCCTGTTGTTACTGTATTTGATTTTGGAACCCTGCACCTGGTATATACATTTATCTAATTTGGGGAGGGGAAGAGGAATAACAAATTCTGAAACAAGGACACACTGCAACAATGATTCTCACAAGACAGGCACTACGTTGGAAATGAACTTTCCAACAAACTTTTATAAGGTTTTTTAAAAATTCTTATTTCTATTTAATATCATGGAAAACCTAGTCTGCAAAAAGTTAAGGCTTGTCTAAAGCTACAAAGCAAATAAACTGAAGGAGAGTAGTTCAGACCCACCACAGGCTAACCAAAAACCATATCCTTTATCCTGAGTTGACATCTTCTCAGATTTAGTGGTAGGGTTTCTGGTAGTAATCACAACACAGTAAACATATATGTAACCTGTTCCCAATTTAATTCACTTAAATTTTTCTGGCCTTCAGTAATATAATAGGAATTTTTAAAAATTGCCCAGGGCCAAGTTATATACAGTTGTATTACTTTTCCTGATACTTCTTAGGCTTTGAGAAGTTAAGTGGCTGATTCAGATTCTGATCTTCCCACCTCCTATACAGTGAACATTAAACTATATAGCTGGACTCATGATCTCTGATTTTACAGGACAATGTTGCAAAATGGAAGATCCAAGCCAAGTGTGGTGGTACATGCCTATAATCCCAGCACTGGGAAAGTTGAAGTAGGAGGAGTGTAAGTTCAAGGCAAACCTAGACTATAGAGCAAAAATTAGAGGCCTGTCTGGGCTACATAATGAATGAGAGCTTTGAATAAAAAAAAAAAAAAGCCAAAGCAAACAAAAAGATATAATGTTCAGTTTACACATCCAACTAATAATGCACCAACTATAAATTCTAGTATTTATCAAATAAGCTCTTAGCTATCAACAATTTAAAAGAAGAAAAATAGCTGAAAACTCAGGCTCAGTAGTTGAATCTCAAGAGTCAGGCAGCCCTACTCATACCTTGAGACAAGCCTAGTTCATGTCCCTAACATACACAGCACTGGTGACTGACCATCCTGAGAAGTTTGCTACTCTCTTCCCACTGCCCCAAACAACCTGGTTCTGTGAACAAAAAAAAAAAAAAAAAAAAAAAAAATGTGTTTGTTTTTTTTTTAATTAAGTGGTTGTACAAATGAGTTTCAATTTCATTAGTCAGGTTATGAGGGCAATGCATCCCTCCTCCTACCCCTAAAACAACCAAGTTTTATGATGACAGTGTTCAGTATTAAAATGCATGATGAAGTAATTTGTGGGTCATGGTATTCTGTGACCAGTATTCCTTAGCAATGAGTGCATACAAATGCAACTAATCATACTTTAGGGTGTGTGTTGGGAGAAGGTGTTTAGACCAGTAAGGACATGACATATATATTCCTTGCCAGGAAATATGACCTACCCTGTCTTGAGCTCAGTAATAAAATCAACTTTGGATACGTACAATAAGGACAAAAAAAGGCAAACCAAAGTACTGAAAAATAAATGCTTCCCTGAACGGCTGACCATAGGGCTCACAATCTTGCCCTTGTTATTCCCAACTTGAAGTAAGATAACTACCTAAGACAATTATCACAAAACACCTGAAAGATGCAGGTGGGTATATGGAAGATACACACACACACACACACACACACACACACACACACACACACACACACACACACACACACACACACACACACACACACACACACACACTCCAATTCTAAAAGACAAGATGCTCCATTTCCCAAGATATAAAGATACTACTAGAATAAAAATGTTCCTGCTATTATGTTCAAAAGCCAGGGAGAAGACAGTACACACCACAGCACATGGAGACTGATCTCTGAACACCATGGAGAAATGACATCACACACTCAACTACCTTGGATGGAAAAAATGTAATAGGATTATTTTCCTTAAACGCACAAACCCATCTATCAAATTAACTTTGTCATCTACTAAACATTTCCTTAGGGTAAGTAAAGCAAGCCCTTTTGTTTCAAAAATGGCCAAAGAGGTAACCAAGAGGAAGGCTAATACATTCCCTTTTAGGTTTTTCCTCTGTCCCGCTGTCGATTCCATAACCAGTAACACTGTCCTTACAGTCACTGATTCACTCATTTAGTAAAAATAAAAATTGAGCACCCACCACACTGCCCATAGTTGTAAGTGTATTTTGTCAGTAATAGTTATTCAGCAATGTTATTTAGTTAAGTATATCAGATAACTATTTAAAAATCTTAAAGTACGTAGGACACAGAAAATCGCAAGTATTAGCAAGGGTGTGTAAGAATTAGAATCTTGTGCTCCAGTGGAAGTGATAAGCCCATGCAGCTGCTATGCAAAAACAGCGTGGCAGTTCCTCAAAATATTAAAAATGTGATTACCCTATGACCCAGCAGTTCCATTCATACACATATATAAAACTGATCCAAAAGCAAGATTGCCAAAAGTTCTCTGCAAGCTGCAGTCAGAAGAGCCTAAAGGACGAGCAGCCCAATGGTCCAATGAACAGAGAAAGAATCAACAAAATGTGGCACCAAAATAAAAAAAAGGAAATATTATTTAGCCTTCAATGGGAAGAAAATTCTGACCCATGTTACAACATAGCTGAGGCTTGAGGACATTATGCCAAATTAAACAAACCTGTCACAAAAAAAAAAAAAACCACTCTATATGCCCATTTATATGAGGTACCTAGAGTAGACAAATTCATAGCAATAGAAAAGTAGATATGATGGTTGCCAGGATTTGGTGTAGGGGAAAACAGAGCATTGTTGTTCAATGGATACAAGAGTTTCAATTTTGCAAGATGAAAGGAGTTCTGGAGATCTTGGTAGCACAGTGTGAAAGGACTTAACATCACTGGACTGAACACTTAAAATGGTTAAGATGGCATATTTTGTATTTTTGTAATTTACGTACACACACATGTAAATAGGTAAACGTCTGTCAGTCTTTGACTCTGAGGTTTTATGCACCAGAGAGTGCTACCCATGGTTCTGGAGGCAGAGAACCACCCGCCTAAAGACGCTGTGGAAACTGAGCCCCAGGCCTGACAGTATTCATTTCTCCTACAGAACCCATCTCAAAAATTCTGCCTCTAATTCACTGACTAACCAAATGGCCTCAACAAAACCAGTTCCTCAAAATGCAGAACATAGCTATTTTGTTTTTGTCCCATTTTTAAAAACTGGTAAAACTACAAAAAAAAGTTAGAGGGAACACAGAAAAATAGACCACTTTTACCTTTGCATTTGCCAAAATTAAATACTCTTTTTAAATTTCATCCTGAAGCTAGATCCTTTTTCTTTGAACCTACAGAACACCAGCCATTCCGAAGCAAAAACTTCTCCATATCTGCAGTTCTCTCCTTCCCCCAGACAGGCAGGTTCCTGTGTTGTCTATTTTTATACCAATTGCACACAGAGTTGGGGCACCCAGGCTGCAGGAGGGCTAGAGGAAATCAGCTCAGCGCTGCACAAAAGGGGCCATTTTTGCATATCAAGAAATGGCAGAGATTCTGGGGTAATCAGTACAGTATATACTGACTTACTTTGAAAATGTATCAGAAACTGAAATTAAAGCTCTATTCTTATTTTACTAACTTGATGGTTTGGGACTCACATAACAACATCCACCCACATCTGTAGTGATACACCAATTAGAAAGTGTCTTACAAGTTGAGTGCCAGTGGCTCATGCCTGTAATCCTAGCCACTCAAAAAGCTGAGATATAAGGATCACTGTTCTGGGCCAGTGGGTAGTCAGCCTGGCACTGAGATTTTTATCTCTAATAAACCAACAACAACAACAAAAAAAAGGTGGAAGTAGAGCTGTGGCTCAAGTGACAGAGAACCAGCCTTGAATGAAAAAGCTAAGGGAGAGTACTAAGGCCCTGAGTTCAAGCTCCAGTACCAGTACCAAAAGAAAAAAAGAAAAAAAAAGGAAGGGTAGGAGATGATGCACTGAAAATGTTTTGTTCTGAGTTCTTGTTTCAGCACCAGTGAAGATCAATCCCAGGGGCTCACATCTGCTAAGCAAGCCCTCTGCCACTGAACCACATCTCCAGCTCAAGCAACGATTTTTAAACTTGCCTCCTCTTTTTTCTATGATACTCAAAGGATTGGCACTGCTCTTAAAAACTTCTGCATTTTATGTCTCTAAACTGTTTATTTTTTAAAGCTTTTTTGACATTATTACTAAACAGTTCTAAGCGATCCTGAAAGTTATGATTAATATGTTCAATTCTAATGTCTGTTTGTCATTTTTAGTTATTTTCCCAATTCCCCACATCCCTTCCTTACGGAGACTATTCAAAGAAAAAAAAATTGGGCTGTGCTTTGGTTTGGTTTACATGTAGACAATTTCACTAGATGTAAGTCGCCAGCAAAATTCTTTGTCTGAGACAACTAGTTCATGCCTAGGGCCTATCCTGTTCTTTTTATTTCTTTGAGTCTATTCCTGTCAGGTGTAAATGCTCCAGAAATGTGGAATTAGGACATGAGAACTCACACTGAGTCATAGCTGGAACCCATCTTCTCTTCTAAGCTCCCAACTGAACACAAACCAAGTCTAAAATTACAATTAAAATAAAAGTAAGGGGAAGTTGAAGTGCAGATGTGACTTCAGCCCTGGCTGGATATACTCAGGGGAAACAGATGTCAGTAATAAAGCAAGGTCTACAGGTTTAAATCCATCTCAATCTCTAAACAAACACCTGACAGGAGCATAAAATGGCCTGGTGGTCACTTTCCCACCCCATGTCAATGTGTTATGTAGGAAGACACAACCTGGAGGAAAACTCAAAAAAAGCATGGCTGTTTGCAGGGAGGAAGTAGCTGTGGTATGTGGTTAGGGCATCTAATATGCATGGTCTCATGAGAAGCACCAAAAGGGAAGCTACTGACCTTCAGCATGCTCTCAAGTTCCCCAAACTAAAGAAAATAGGCAACCTATTCTTCTGTTCATTCTAGTCTGCCAAATGGAGATCAGCTCTAAATGGTGTGCAGAAGATGCCAAACCAAAACTACAACCAACCAGGAATGGAACATCTTAAACTTAGGTAGGATCAAAATGCAGATGGTAATTAAACAAAGACTGAGGCAAGTCACAAGAAAGGCAGAAAGGATCACAGTCAAGTTCAGTTTGGACAAAATATTAGGCAGACTGTATCTCAAAACAAACAAGTAGAGTGACTCACACCTATAATCCTAACTACTCAAGAAGCTAAGATCTGACTATCACTGTGCAGAAAGAAAAGTCTCCTTGTCCTTTCTCCAATTAACCACAAAAAGCCAAAAGTAGAACCATGGCACAAGTGGTAGAAAGCTAGCCTTAAGCAAAAAAGCTGAGAGACAGGGCCTAGGCCTGTGCTCACGCCCCAGGACCAGAACCAAAAAGAAAAAAAAAAGTAGGATGTGGTAAAACATGCTAGTTACACAAGAGTCAGAGGTAGGAGGATCACAGTCCAAGTACAGCTTTAGACAACAGTGAAACTGTATCAGAAAAGCAGATGAAAAACAAAGAGGCTAGGGGTGGCAGTTCAAGTAGTAGAACACCTGCCTACCAAGCACAAGGACTGAGTTCAAACCTCTTTATCACCAAATGAGAAGAAAGTGAGGGAAGCAAACCTAGAGTAAAATAGAAGAAATCTTAGATCTTGAGAAGACACAAGAGGTTATAGCAGTGATACTGGAGACCTGAAACCTGTGTATGAGAATTTCTATTTTTCCAATTTATTTTTGATTAGCATAATTATATAAAAGGGTTTCATTATATGTATAGAAGGTATTTTGATCAAACTCATACACTATATTACTTGTTTAACTCTGATCACTCCTCCCACTCATTTTTAAGAGATTTTAGTGAGTTTCATTATCCTATTTTCATGTATATATGCCATACTTCTATCCCCACTGTTGCCCTCTATTTTCTCCCCTACAAACAGTTCTTCTCTTACAACCATGGCATGACGCTATTTACAATGGACAAGATATGGAACCAACCTAGTTGCCCAATAACAATCACCATATTCTTAAGTGTGGCACATAAATATGATAAGAGTATTATTTGATCATAGAGAAGAACGACTTGGTATCATCTGCAAGGAAACAGAATGGAACTGGAGATCATCATATTAAGTAAGAAAAGCACAGATCCCAAAAACAATTGTCACATGTTTTCACTAATATGCTGAATTTCTGCCACAAGGGAAATTCTCTTTATAGATTTAACTGGTTGGCTACAGGTGTACTGATGATATTATGGTTACTGGATTATCCTTCAGCCCACACACTGTAGAGAGATAAAGGCACTAAACCGGTAGGGCAAGCAGCCAGGACCAATGTGCTACAAATGACTGTGGTCACTGACCCAGGCAGACTGGGCAGCCACTTTAACAGACCCACAGAGCACATTCATGAAGAACACCTTCTCACTTAGCTAGGGATTGTGGTTCACTCAGATCATGTACTGTCACTACAGTCACTTTGGTTCTCCCAATTTGAAAAATCCAATGACTTAGGGCTAGGAATTTGGCTCAGTGGTAAAGTACTTTGTCCAGTATTTGCAAAGCACTAGGTTCCCACCCAGCATCATAAAATATTTAACTAAAATCCAGCAAATCTCTGTGAAGGTTTTTTTTTTTTATTTCCAATTTCCTGATATCCAGTATGACCTAATAAGCTACCAAGTCGTTAGAGTCCTAGAAATGTTTAAAGGGTGACAAGTTCTATTTTACTAAATCTGTCTACTCCCACTCAGGTCTTGGGAGGAAAGAAACAAAAAAACCACTTAAGAAAAAAAAGAGAAACTTTCAAGTCTTGCTGAAAATTGTTGGATAAACTTGTGGACTGAATACATGTAAGTAGCAGGAACCCTTGCTTGATATTTCTCTGTGCCTTGAAATAGAGATCTCCAAACACACAGTAATCAAGGCAAAGAACACTCTTCCAGTTTGAAAAGGAAAAGGAAAAGCTACACCAAGCACAGATGGGGCCTTGTAAGGTCTAAAGCACAAGGAGATTTGAATAGGTGGAGATGGACAGAGAAGGAACAGAAGCAGAGGTGGCTATAGGAGTTTTAGGTGGAGCAAAGTCACACATGTAATGGAGCCATAAACCCAAAATACTGGTCCACATGCCCCCTAAATGTCACCAAGAAGGAAAAGAACTGGGAAGGATTAATCTAGAAAAGCAAGATAAGGTCATGTTGCAGAGAGCGAGATCCAAGGACTCAGGAGGATCTTAAAAGTTAGCCTTAAGTAGTAAAAAGTCACTGATGATTCAAGGAAGAGAACTCCATGAGAGAGTGACATAATCTAATGAATGGCAGATTTAGAACAACGGTGGTGCAAAGATGTAAATGGAGAAGGTGATGTTCAATACTGTGTATAGCTAAGTACTTGCTAAGGGCTTCTCATACTTTATCAACTTAATCTCATTTTACAGATGGAAAGGAGACAACAAGGAATTAAAAAGATTACCCAGATCCAGATCACTGGCTACAGAGAGCCAGTGGAGAAAACTTGATATCCATGTGGAGAACTGAGTTCAGTGGATGGTTCAGCCTGCCCCTGGTTATTATAGCTGGGCAGGGTATTTCAGAGGTCTGTCTCACTGGGACTCTGACACTAGCACTATATTTTGGAGAGTCTATCTATAAACTGTGGCACTGTCTGGCTCAGGAATCTTCCCATTTTTATGAAAAGTTAGCAATCCAAGGCCAAGGCCAAGAGATTGTCACTCTATTAATGGAGGCCTTGGTATGACATTGTGCTTTAAAACCCTCTGCACCCCAGGGAAGAATCTGCAGGCCCTGGCCATTCCACTGCCTGCTAACTGAGGGCTTCTGCTACAGAAGTTGGATGGGAATTATGCCTCTTCTGATGGTTGAAAACTAGGATTCTATTTTGTATTCAAAACCACATGATACTAGGAAAGCTTGGACATTTTCCACCCAGTTCCATGACAAAGCTCCATGCAAATAGTCTACAAATATATTATTGAAGCTGGGTGTCTGTGGCTGTCCTGTAATCCTAGCTATTCAGAAAGCTGCAACCTGAGGATCACAATTTGAAGTCAGTCTGGGTAGCAAAGTCCCTAATACTCTTATCTCCTTAAAATTAACAAACAAACAGCTGGAAGTGGAGTTGAGTCAAGTGGTAGAATGCTAGCTTTGAGCACAAAAGCTCAGAGACAATACCAAGTCCTTGAGTTCAAACCTCAATACCAACACAAATAATAAACTAAAGGTATCCAAGCTCAAGTTTCCTGGCCTGCTTCATTTATTCAAAACACTATTATTGGTTTTAAATAGTCTGGTCTGTCCATGTGACTAATACGGTGATCTGATGGCTTTTGGCAACAGCTTGGCCGGTATACGGACTCTTAAGTTAGCGTGCCAGGTTACAGATCTCTGAAATTAGGACTCTCATCTTAATTGACTATAGAACTGACTTATGGGAAATTAGCCTTGAGTTCTACTGAATGAATGACATCTAAAAGTGAATTGCACATTCAGAGGAATAGTTTTTCTTCATATTTGGTCCAAGTTTCCCTTTTCATAAGGGATAATGAAGAAATCTGACCAGTTGATCCTCAGTACCAAAAAAGAAAAGACAAAAAGAAATAGTTTAAAAAAAAACCCAAACCAAAAAAAAAAAAAATCTAACCAGAATAATTTTTGCTCTATCACATTAGATATTAAGGTTTCTCTTTACATTTTTAGGGGGAAAGGGACCTACTTCATTATGAAAATGACCAACACACATACATGCTTACAAGGGTTCCTAAAATAAATATTTTTCATACAAAAGCTATGATTTTATACTGTAAAATTATTTCCAGCATTTGGAATGGTGCCAAGGCAGTTCAGTAACTCTGCCATTTATAGCGAAGTTTAGGCTAAGTTAGTTGTTGAACAAACAGAAAGGTTTATTTGCTAAATATTTCAAGGCTGGTGAGCAAATCAAGATGTCCCCACAGGAAGGGGCTCTGCCTGCTTGCAATTGAAAGTGAAACAGAACCCACAGGAGTACATGGGTGTTCCCACAGCACTTATCGGAAACAACCAGAAAAAGACAAAAAAAATTTAAGCTCCAGGCAATGGAAATCTAAGTTCAGAGAAGATATATCGCAGTTCCTAAAAAAAAAGAAAGAAAGAAAGAAAAGAATCTAAAAGAAAATAAAACAAAAGAACATCCACTGATATGCAGACCTATCTTCTCACTTTCCTTAGGATAGAATAGGTCTAGATGTGAGAAACAGTGATTATAGGGAGCAAGATAGATGATAGATGGCCATCTAGCATTTGAAAAGATGTCTATCAAACAGAAGCAATTCAGTAGTAGGCCCACAAAACTCCTTTCCCTGTCCCATTTAAGAACATGCTAGAGTTGGGTGCTCGTATCTCACACCTAGCTACTCAGGAGTTTGAGATCTGAGGATCAAGGTTCAAATCCAGGCTAGGAGACTCTTATCTCCAATTAATCAGCAAAAACATTGAAAGTGGAGGTGTGGCTCAAGTGGTAGAGTGCCTATCTTGAGTGAAAAGACCTTGCAAGAATGCAAGGCCCTAAGTCTAAGCACTGGTCTAAGTACTGGTGCCTGTGAACACACACTCATACACACAAAGTGTGTGGAATGGAAATAAATTTGCTTGTGAAGAAACTGAATTGTATTGAACTTCAAAAAACAGTAACTTTACTGTCAGAAACTCACAGTCTAATGGGAAAGACAGAAAAGTACACAAGACATTTGTCACACTGCCTGACATGACCTCATAGCCTGCTGTCCAGTGAAGAATAAACAAGAAGGAACAGGGAAAAAGGGACTCTGGCCAACTTGTAGTGTGGAAGTGATTACTCTTGCCTACTTTTCTGAGTATGATGAATGCAAAGACAGAATTAAAGTGTTCTTCATCTCCTTCATCTTACCTTCCCAAAGAAGGTTAAAACTTCTGGCCTAATGTCCAGTTTATAGGAAATACACAGACAAAAGGAACATAACAGGAAACAATCAATCAGAAGTAGAACCAAAATGGGCCTTTCTCCCAGTCTTTCTCCAGCTCTCTTTTTTATTATTATTTTATTACCATTAAGTAGTTTTACAAAGGAGTTGCCATTTAACAATGCAGTTTATGAACACTATACCTTTCAATCAACGTCACCCCCTTCAACATTCTCTCCCAACCCACCCTTTTCCTCATTTTTCTTAATTGTGTAGGACTGCATTCTCCCCCACTTTCTCCCCTTCATTTGTCTACCTTTCTGCCCTTGAACCCACCCTATCCCGTTCAAGTACCAAAGTGAGCTTTTCTTCAAGTTGAGTGGCCTTTTTTTTAAGAAGTCAGTTATCAGCCAGGCACCAGTAGCTCATGCCTATAATCCTAGCTACACAGGAAGCTGAGATCTGAGGATCAAGGTTCAAAGCCCATCGAGATAGAAAAGTCCAAGAGACTCTTAGTTCCAATAAACCACCAAAAATCCAGAAGTAGGGTTGAGGCTTGAGTGCTAGAGCAACAGCCTTGAGTAAAAAAGTTAAGTGTCAATGTCCCAATGTCCAGGCCCTGAGTTCAAGCCCTAGTACCAGAACGTGCACACACGTACATACACACACACAGAGTCAATGTCATAGAAAAAGGTTAGACCTGTTCCAGACTCCAAAATAAAAGAGGTTCTAGGGCCATTAAAGTATCATAATGCCTGAGCACTGCTGACTAGATCATGGGGCCAAAGGGAAAAGAAACAGCCACCAATGACATTGTGGAGACAACTGGAGAAATTTGCCTTATACCCTGGACATATGCTATCATAAGGAAAATCTAGTCAATTTTTGTACTTTGAAATGATATTGTGGTTATATAAGAAAATGTTCTTTTCAGATAAAGAGATATTCAAGAAGCATCATGCTATCTGCTTACCTCCAATTTACTTCCATTTTTCATGAAAAAAAAATCAATGCCCAAATATGTCACCCCACCCCTGACACATACAAATAAGATACAGCAAAAGCAGCACAATATTCATCATTAGCAATTAGGTAACAGACTATAAGTTTGCAATGTACTATTCTTTCCATTTCTCTAGGTATAAGTTTTTATAATAAAAAAATCGTAGGAAGAGAAATTGCTGCTAGGACCGTAAGCAAGCCAAAAGAAGGTATATCTATAAGGAAAAGAATGAACAAGTAAAGTGAATGAATGAACATCTTACTGATCCCCTAACTAACAAAGATAATGAATCAGACTAACAGGTTACTTATTTATCTCTGCATGCTGCTACCACTTTCAGAATCTCAGACCCATAAGTTTGTTATTGAAATCTCTCCTAGATTTACTATGTAAATACAAAATATGTTATGACTTCAGATGGCAGCAAAGCTGTACGATTCTGGTTTTCCCACTTTAATGTACAGAAGTCGTAAATATAAAAGACCAATGTAAGGCAGTTAGGAAAAAAAATCAAGTAACTAGACAATTCTATCAGACACACATGACTAGATTTGTCCATTAGGAAGAAATACAACCTAGAACACACACATTCCTTTCTCACATTAAATCCTATTTAAATAGCCCCACAGTACTACGAGCAGTCTTAACCCAACCATCCCTTAACCACTCTGTCATTTCAAAAGGAAACAAAAATTCCAAGAATGGCTTCCTCAATTAGGAGTGGGCAAAGAGCTTAGTAATGTCATACATTTTATACATATATATATATATATATATATAGAAAAAGAGAGAGAGAGAGAGAGTGTGTTTAGCAATGTTACATACTATATATGTATTCCTTGCTTCTCATAGCTGTTGAACCCATGCTAAGGTTATAATTTCAAGTCTATCAAACCCTGGTGTTAATAATATATATTTGCTTCAACCTTCATCCATAAAATGACTGGCATTTAGTAAGGTCCATCTTCAAATATTTTTTGTTGGTGGTGGTGCTAGTGGTGGTAACACTGGAGTTTAAACTCAGGGTCTCGTGCTTGCTAGGCAAGTGCTCTACCACCTAAGCCATGCATCCAAACCTTATTGCTTGTGTTATTTTTGAGATAGTCTTCCTTTTTCCCAGATGAAGATCTGGTTTCACATCTCAGTCCTCTCAGGTGGCTGGGATGACTCGCATGAGTCACCACATAGAGTTGGTTTTTCTTTTTTAATTTATTATTATTTTTTACAATAGCCGGTATCCTTGATGGGCCCAGGGCCTGGGTGCCACCTCATATGTTCCAGGAGAGATGACACATTTATAACAGCTGGGGGAGGATCTCAGAAGAGTGGAAAGACAGATGGCTTTGGGCGCCATCTTTGTTCCCTTTTTGTTATGTGACGTTTTTATTGTCATGGAGATGTATAGTTACAGTTACCTAAGTACGGTAATAAGTATATTTCTGGTTAAACTTGTTACCCCTTCCCTCATTTTTCTCCCACTTTCCCTCCCCCTTCCCCCCACCCGAAAGCCTTCCCCCAAGTTGTACAGATAATTTCCAACATATGGTCTTGTGAGTACTGCTGTTGCACCGGTTCCCCCCTGGTTCTTTGTCTCATCATTCGGATGTTCCCTTCTCTTCCCTAATTCAAATAAACGTATATACAATACCAGGGTAACCAAAATCAAATACAGTGACAAAAAGGGATATACTACAGGAGGAAGAACATACAAAAGAAACAAAAAAATCACATAGTACGTTAAAAACAACAACAAAGAAAGACCTCTTATGTCCATGTTTTGAAGTTCATTTAGCTTAAGGTCATCTTATATGGCCATATGTACATAGTTTTTGAGCTGTTCTGCTCATCTGATAAGATTATCCTAGACATATACTAATTATTGCAAATAAGTAAAACCATGGGACCTATGTTTCTTTGCGTCTGGCTTACTTCACTTAATATGATTTTTTTTCCAAGTCTTTCCATTTCCTTACAAATGGGGTCGTTTTATTCTTTGTGATGGAAGCATAGAATTATGTAACACACACATATCACATTGTCTTGATCCATTCATCTACTGAGATACATCTGGGTTGGTTCCATATCTTAGCTATGGTGAAAAATGCTGCAATAAACATAGTTGTGCTTGGTAGCTTTAGTATGGCATTGTTTATGGGATTGCTGAGTCACACAGGAACTCTATGTGTAGTCTTTTGAGGAACCTCCATACCATCTTTGTTCTTGAATGTATATGTGGTGCACTTTCAGTAGCCAGTGAAAGACTAAGATTCCTTGAGTGGAAACAGGGTCTTCTATGGATCATATGGCTTCTGCCAGGGCCTGCCCAAGCCTGTCAGGCAGCATTGCAAATAGAATGTGCAACAGTAATTCTGATTTGACAGTTGAGCATTGGTGTTTGGCCCTTTTCTGTGGAATAGGGTAATGGAGATGAGAAGATTCCTTTAAGCAAGAAATGCTGTAATTAGACCATTTATAACTCAAACAAGTTGGTTTGCTAAAGAAAAGTCTAAACTCATTAACCCTCTTTTAATATTGGTCATGAGCTGTTTGATCTTCAGCAAACTACACAGCTCAAGATGTCAAAGTAAAAGCAAAGGGATAAGCCTTCATGGACAAACACGTATGCATATATAGTTTAAGAGCCCAACTGAAAAAACAGGTGCAGGGACCATCACAGTGTTTGAGCCCTTAGCAAACCACATAACATCTCAAGCAGCTGGACCATTACCAAGGTCATTTCAGATCAAATCACATTATGAGCCATTTCTTCTATAAAATAGAAGAGAAACTAGGCAGTTAGAGGCTTCTCTCTCAATTGCCTAGAATTTTAAACTTAGCTCTTCTGTCCAGGAGTAATTAAGCTTGTTAGTTTGTGTAGCAAGCTACCTGAAGCATCTCTACAGACCGGTGTTGACAGACTGGTTTCTAAGTTAGGGGCTTTCTCTGTGAAAGAAGATTATGGCTAGGTGCCAGAGGCTCATACCTATAGTCCTAGCTATTCAGGAGTCTGAGATCTGAGGATCGATATGCAAAGCCAGCCTAGGCAGGGAAATCTTTGAGACTCTCATTTCCAATAAACTACTCAAAAAAGCCAGAAGTGGCTCTGTGGCCCAAATAGTAAAGCGCTAGCCTTGAGTACAAAGAAGCTCAGGACAGAGCCCAGGTCCTGAGTTTAAGCCCCATGACCAGCAAGAAAAAAGAAAGAAGAAGGGGAGGAAGAGGAGGAAGAGGGGGAGGAGAAGGAGGGGAGGAGGAGGAGGGGGAGGAGGAGGAGGAGGAGGAGGTGGAGGAGGAGGAGGAAGAGGAAGAGGATATCCCAGAAAGGAGACAAAATCAATATAAGTGAAGTATGGTATGGTATATTGTGAGATACTCTGGTGAAGCATCTTTGGACAATTAGCCTGTATTTTTAACAAACAAAAAAAAAGGCTATTTTTCGAAAGGTAAAGCTTGTCCTGTCTGGATATGGGTCCTAGTGGGAGGCTAGATGAACAGAAAGGGTGAAGGGTGTATATGTTCAAAATACTTTATTTATATGTGTGAAAATGGAACAACAAAGCTTGTGAGGAGAGTGATAAAAGGGGTGAATCTGATAAGGGTATCTTCTTTATTTTTTTGGGGGGGTCCAGTCGTGGGGCCTGAACTCTGGGCCTGGGCACTGTCCCTCAGCTCTTCAGCTCAAGGCTAGCATTCTACCACTTGAGCCACAAGCGCCACTTCCAGCTTTTTTCTTTTTGCTTATGTGATGCTGAGGAATCAAACCCAGGGCCTCAGGCATGCAAGGCAAGCGCTCTACCACTGAGCCACCTTTCCAGCCTCAGCGTATCTTCTAAGCATATATGTCCACATGAAAATGAAACCCTCATAGTCAATAAATTGATGGTAATAAATAAAAAATTAAAAATGACTGGAAGTGGCGCTGTGGCTCAAGCGGTAGAGTGCTTGCCTTGAGCTAAGAGCTGAGGGACAGTGCCCAGGCTCAGAGTTCAAGCCCCACAACCGGCCCCCCCCAAAAAAAAATTAAAAATGACCCACTTATTTCGCATGAGAGAAAGGAAGAACAATCAGGGAAAGGAGGGGGGAAGGACAAAACCATGATGCATTTGAACAGAGACCTGGGGTTGGGGCAAAAGCTCTCCAGCTACCTACCTCCAGCAGGCTCCTCCAGGCAATGACAGAAATGAGGTGATTGAAACCCATAACAACCAAGCCCCAAATGTCACAATAGAAATGGCACATGATCCTACTTCAGCAACTCAGGAACTGAGTTTTACCTCTTTTCACTAATCAGTGTAATGCAACATCTAAAGTTCACCCAGTGATAGAGCTATTCACAAGGAAAAGATGAGCTCCAGCTACACACTCAATAGGCAAAACACTCCTACCAATATTGAAACAACACTAAGAAAGGGACCTCTCGCCGCCCTTCTGTGTAAAGTCCCCTGCCACAAGCTTTATTAGAACTGACTAAGAAGTAAGAGCCCTGGCATTGCCTCCACTTCCCTTTGCAAACTGCACCTCTCTCTTCCAAAAGCTTGGTTCTTCCCATATCACAGCAATGGATTTAAGCATTTTCACTGTGGTGCACTCCATGTCAGAAACATCCTGCCCCTGACAGTACATTCCTCCACTGAATCTGTAATAATTAACATACATCTTATAGGATTAAGAATGACAAAAGTTAAAATAAAAAAATAATGAAAAGGGACTTCCCTTTTCATCTCATAAAAGAGTTCCTCATACAAGTCTTGCAACCAAACAGGGATTAAAAAGTGGCCTACTCTTCTTGCAGAACTGTCCTATGTCAAAAATTAGGTATTCCTGAGCCAGGCACCAGTGGCTCACACCTGTAATTCTAGCTACTCAGGAGGCTGAAATCTGAGGATTGCGGTTCAAAGCCAACCCCAGCAGGAAATTATGTGAAAATCTTGTCTCCAATTAACCACCAGAAAACTGGAAGTGCACTGTGGCTCAAGTGAAAGAACACTAGCCTTAAGCTGAAATGCTCAGGGACGGTGCCCAGAGTTCAAGCCCCACAACCAAGCAAAAAAAAAAAAAAAGTGTTCCTAATTTCAATGCTAGGGACCTTGGGGTAGACAGCATTGTGCATTGCTCTAAATGCTAACCATGTAAGAAGACATGGGTTCCTTCCTGTTTCTTCACAATTTTGCATGCTGCAAACTATAGATGACTTCACATTCTCATTCTAACTATGTAGGATTCTGGTCAGCAGAGTTCCATTACTGAGTAGTGTCCTGTAAGAAAAAATAAAACAACTGAGCTCCTTTGACTCTCTTAGAACTTTAAGTGATCAGGTTATAATTTGATTACAAGAGACAGAGTTAGCTTCAAATCTCCTCTTATTATAGTACTTTGTTCTGCACTAGCTCATTACCAAGCAAGAATGAGTTCAACAAAACTTAGTTTTTCAAGAAAGTTGGAGACAGTAGGAAAAAGACCTGGGAGAGGAACAACTATTACGGAGGCCTGAACCTACAAAAATCCAAAGCAAATCTTACTCCCAGAATGTGCCCCAGGGGTCTGCCATACACATCCTACTGGATTGAGAGGATTCTCTTCTTTCTGAACCACTTTCTAAGTCAATCTTCCCAGGGACAGACTCCCAGCCTGCCTTGATTACTCTGAGGATCCCCCAAGTTTATGTTAAAGAGCTAAGGTTCTTCTTAACCTCAGGAACCCCAAGCTTTGACATTTCAAACTGCCAGGTGATGAACAGTCTGACAGATGTTTCTGAAACAATTCTTTCATTGCAGTTTTATTACCTGTAAGTAGTTGTACCAAGGGGTTACCATTCAACAAATCTGTTTACAAGTATAATGCATCTTAAGAAATATCACTCTTTCCATCAATCTCCCCCATCTCTCCCTGAAACAAGATTTTTTTTAATCTGACAACTATTTAGATGTTTGCATTGCACAGGTAGGCCAGGAGGAAGTGGTCCCATCCCCTGCCTTCCATAACATTACAAGAAGGTACCAACAAGCAAGAGGGAAATTTAGGAAAAATTCTGAAGATTGTTGACATAATACTTTCCTTTTTTAAAAAATACCACTACTAGGGCTTGAACTCAGAGCCAGAGTGCTCTACCTTAGCTTTTTCACTCAAGGCTGGTGCTCTACCACTTGACCCTCAGCTCCACTTCTAGCTTTCTGATGGTTAACTACAGATCAGAGTCTCTCAGATTTGTCTACCCAGGCTGGCTTTGAACCTCAGTCTTCCAATCTCAGACTCTTAATTGGCTAGAATTACAGGTGTGAGCCAGTGGTGCCAGATGATATTATCTTTTATTTTTTGTCAGTCATGGGGTTTGAACTCTGGGCCTGGGCACTGTCCTCAGCTCTTCAGCTCAAGGCAAGTGCTCAACTACTTCAGCCACAGCGCCACTTCCAGTTTTCTGGTGATTTATTGGAGATAAAAGTCTCATGGACTTTTCCTGCCCCAGCTGGCTTTCCTCAGATCTCAGCCTCCTGAGTAGCTAGGATTACAGGCATGAGCCACCAGCGGCCGGCTTGATATTGTCTTTTTATCATCCATATTATCAAATTCAAAGTGATAAAGCCAGGAAAAGAGCTGGTGTTTGTGTGGCTTAATCAACTTAGCCTAAGAAGAAGTCAGACCAAGAAAACTCATCTTTTCTCCACCACTAGCTACTAAGCTGTAATAAAAAGTTCCACAGACCAAAGTTAAAGCATTTTAGCCCACCTAATGCATGTGTATATACACACAAGCACTCCTATGTGTGCTTTTAAAAACAAGGTTTAGCCCAAGCTGGCTTCCAACTCTCTCTCTTCTTGCCTCAGCAACCCAAATGCTAGGATTATAGGTATGCACCACCATGTCCAACTCAATCTATCTAATATGAATGTTGATGGATACCACGTTCATGGAATTCTAGGATGGTTCTCTCCTCACAAATCAAACAGATGACTACTGAAAGTCAAGGTTAATCTGTATTCTGTAGGTCACTCTCGGGAGCAAATCAGTTTGCAACTTTTGCTCATAATCAGATCTGCAGTGGAGTGTGTTAACATCCTACCTGCTTGATAGCTAGACCAAGATATCAAAAAAAGCTGTCTTCTGGTCCATTTTATGTTTAAGGACTTAAAGCCACAGTCCTTCCTGACCAGCAAACTTCTGCTTTTCCCCTACCACCTTCATACCAGGGGGAAAAAATCAGAATGCTCTTCATGGGGATGGAACTTTTATGAGTCATGGGTGTTCCCTGCAGAACTGGAAGGCTGCATTCTGCCTGTAGCAGTTAAACATTTGTTCATTAAGAGAATGCTCTGTCATCCCTGACCCCACTCAGGGAGCTCCACCAGAGTGGAGTTTCCAGTTAAGGGCCACACGCTGAATAGCCAGCAAACAGATGTTCACATCTGACCACATAATTCAGATGTCTCCAAAATCCAAGCCACAGTTGTTGCTTGCACAAACTTGCAGACCACCGGACCACCAAATGGATTCAGTTCTCAACAGCATCCTAAGGACCAAGGATAGGCTATGAAGAATTTACTGGCTACTTCCAGCTAAAATTCTGCTATTTTGCTACTCAAAGATGCTCTGGATCTGTCCCTCAGGAAAGACAAAGGCTTTTTTTGTCCATATTACCAGGCTCCAGTCTATTGAGTTTCCTCCAAATTTGAGATCCTCCTCCAGCTGTTACCAATGTGTCATCTCTCCCTCTCTGCCACTCTGGAACAACAATGATGTTTACAGGAGGTGACACCCAGGCCCTGGGCCCATCAGGGATGCAGGCTATTGTTTGTCTGCAAACTCTCAGGCTGGGTTGAGCAGTATTAAGTCATGGAGACTTTCATCATGTGGGCACCACAAAGCGCATAGCCCTTCTACTCTTCCAAATTCAACACAGATGCCACAGTTCAGTTTGGTTCTAAAAGCTAACCACAGCCAGGAGATTTAAAATGAAGGCTTCCTTTCCACACCTAATCCATCTCCCCACTGCTAGACCTGGAAGGGCAGCCACATGTGCATGTGGTTAGTTAGATCCAGGAGTCCAATAAAGACTCTCTCTTGGTTGCTCTCTGGAAACTAGAAGCCAAAATGAAAGGGGGTCTATTTCCTGGACACTTCTGCCCTTCTGTGTTCAGTGTCTATTCCACAGAATAGAACCAAACATACCATACATGACCCCCTAATCTCTCGGTCTCTAAGCAAGCTTAAATGACACTTGCCAGATAGCACCTAAAACTAACACAAGACTTTTAAAATTTCCTATCATTCTCCTCTTTTCTTTCTTTTTCTTCTCCAGCTCAGTTACTGGGAAGCAGCTCACTAATGATAAAACTGCTGGCAACTGCATTCTCCAACAAGAAGTCAATACTTTCTCTCACTCCACACAACTGCTAAGGTGTTGCTTAGCAGACATCACTAGTTTCATTCATTCATGCTTTCAACCCCCATCTGCATCCCGTGGAGGACACAGTCACAATCTACACAACTGACGTGGTATGACCAGCAAATACAATGAGATATCACTCTTAGGTTTACGTCACTTGATATGGCAAAAGGACTGTACTCATGTAATGACAGTCTCTAATCAAGTGAATGATCCCAAGTAGATAAAGTCAAAGCTCTCTAATCAACCAGAGCAGTGGGACCATATTGTGACAACCCTCTTTGGTCAGTCACAAAATGCACACAGATAAGTTTAGCAGCCACTGGTTTCAGCTAGGACTCCCAAGTAAAAGAAAAGTCATTAAATTGTTTCATTTAAAAGCTGACAAGTTGGAAGTGGCACTGTGACTCAAGTGGTAGAGCGCTCACCTTGAGCTGAAGGACAGCACCCAGACCCACAGTTCAAGCCCTACGACTGACAAATTTAAAAAAAAAAAAATCTGACAAGTTTTACAATTAACAACCTGACTCTAAAGGGGAAAAAAAAATTAAAGCCATTCTGATGTAGGGCCTGTGTGATGGGAACACTAGTATAAAGTCGGCTGCCATGTGTGACAGCCCGGCCCAGAGTGCCTGTGGTTTCTTGTTTCTTGGCTTAGGGTGGCCGCCCTGCGAGGTCTATAAACACAAGGGCCATGGCAAATGTCTAATCCAGCTGGCTCTCCCTGCCTTGCCAGCACGCCTCCAGGCTGCCACTTTCTTTGGCCATAAAAGCATATGCTTAAGGAATGCTAATTCCAACGTTTGTCCAGTCAGAACCCAGGGAGACAAAGCCACCACCAAAAATAAAAATGCATTCCAAAGTCAAATATTAGCTGCTTTTGGAGATCATACTGGTTTGTATCAACCCTTCCAGAACTTTCCTCCTTCACTGAGGTCAGTGTAAATTCCCTCCCTCTAGACTAGAAGCCTGGGCTCAAGGATGAGGAGGTTACCTAGCTCTAAACATAAGCTGGGCATAGATGATAGATAAACCATTTCTGTATCATTCAATTCCATCTGAGTCCATCCCAAAAGCATGCATTGTTGATCTCCAACTACTTTCACCTAGGGCAGAGCTCACATCTAGTTAACAGAAAACTGCAAACCCCAAGCTCAGGAGCTTGGAAATCCCTGCCTGAGATTTTTTTTTTTTACAAGTCAGAAAGGAGATCATCTCCTACCTCCTACCTCCACTACACGCATCTGTAGTGCTACACATACATCCTTCACAATGGACAGAAAGAATCATTTGTGCATAGCCGGGTGCCAGTGGCTCACACCTATAATCCTAGCTACTCAGGAGGCTGAGATCTGAGGATCCCAATTCAAAGCCAGCCCGGGCAGGAAAGTCCATGAGACTCTTATCTCCAATAAAACCACTTAGAAAACCAGAAGTGGCGCTGTGGCTCAAGTGGTAGAGCACTCACCTCGAGCTGAAGAGCACAGGGACAGCGCCCAGGCCCAGAGTTCAAGCCCCACGACCGACCGAAAAAAAAAATCATTTATGGACCTAACACATGAAAACAAAAAGTCCTCCCAAGCCTGACCCAATCCAATGGCCAGACCATGAGGTCACACTAAGGGTTTTTTATTTAGTTTTCCATATGCATATCTTGTGTTTCTGTGACTCTAAACTACTAGTCTTCACCAATATTTGGGGTGCACAGCAGAGCTTAAATTCCATGCCTAAAAAGACCCCTAATCTACAGAGAACAGAAGCTTTGTTCTGAGATTATGGAGGGGTCTAGTAGCACAGCATCTGGCCAGCCATTCCCCGGTGGAACAGATCCAGGAAGACCAAGGAAGAGAAGAGCAGATTCTCACAAGCATTCCTATTAAAAGAAGGTGGGCCTGCTGCCAATGGCTCAGGTCTATAATCTTAGCCACTCAGGAGAATGAGACCTAAGAATTGCAATTCAAAGCCAGCTTGGGCAGGAAAGTCTATGAAACTCTTATCTCTAATTAATCACCACCACCACCCCAAAAAGCCAGAAGTGGAGCTGTGGCTCAAGCAGTAGAGCAACTAAACCTTGAGCATAAAAACAAAGCTCAATGGGGCTGGGAAGGTGGCTCAGTGGTAGAGTGCTTGTTTTGCATGCATGAGGAACCTGGGTTTCATTCCTCAGAAAAAGCCAGAAGTGGTGCTGTGGCTCAAGTGGTAGAGCGCTAGCCTTGAACTGAAGAGTGAAAGACAGTGCCCAAGCCCAGAGTTCAGGCCCCATGACCGACAAAGAAAAAAAAAAAACAGCGCAATCCCTGAATTCAAGCCCTAGAACCAGCATACACACACATTCAAAAAGGTGGTTCTGACCATCAAGCATATTGCAGTTTAGTGTTTTCCATGAATTTCAACAAGTCAAGAATCTGCTATTGTAATATTCAAGTATACACTTATAAATGTTTTGCATAAACTTCATCCAAAGACTGTGACAAAGCAGAAATCTTAGATTCTTAGAATCTTAAAAATCATAGGTGTGTACTTCCAGAAAGAATTCTGCTGGCTGACTTTATTTAAGCAGATAAGGAAAAGGTTAGAAAAATCAATACATATTTCTATATACCAACAATGAGGGGAAAAAAGAAAAAGAAAATATAAACTAATGCCAGGTAAGGAAAAGTAAACAAGTGTTTTGTAATCAGTTTTAAGTTACATGTGTTGACTTTTTAAAGATCTCTTAAATGAGTAACATTTAGTTTTTTGTTTAAGACTAAAGATGAACAAATGAGTAAAACTGAGATGGAAATGTTCTAAAATTAGGAAAGGGCCAAGTGCTAGTGACTCATACCTAAAATCTTAGCTACTCAGGAGGCTAAGATCTGAGGATCTTGGTTCAAAGCCAGCTCAGTCAGGAAAGTCCATGAAATTCATATCTCCAATTAACAAATAAGTTTTCATATCTCCAATTAACAAATAAGTTATATAACTTTCCCATGATCACCTGGCCAGGGTATGGAGGAAGCAGGGATACTAACCCCAGACAAGGTAGTCCAAGCCATTGAGCATACTGCTAACACTTTAACCCAGACAGTGATAGGCAAGGGGAAGGAACAAGTTCATGGGCAGTTCACATACTAGATAATGACTACCTGCTATATAAATTAATTAATTAATGAATAAAATAAGAGCACCCCTTAGTTCATAAAGTATGGGATGTAGGCGTAGAACTTAAATAAGCCTTTGGAAGTCTTTGCTAACACTAGCCTCTCACTTACCTTCTTTATAACCCTATGAGTTGAGGAGTGTGTGTGTGTGTGTGTGTGTGTGTGTGTGTGTGTGTGTGTGTGTGTGTGTGTGTGTGTGTGTGTGTGTACGCATACACGTGCGCACACGTGTGCATGCCTGGGCTTGAACTCGGGCCCCAGTGCTGTCCCCTAACTTCTTTACTAAGGGCTAGTGCTCTACCACTTGAGTCACAGCTCCACTTTCAACTCTGGTAGTTAATTAAAGTTAAGAGTCTCAGAGACTTTCCTGCTGTGGCTGGCTTCAAACCTTACTCCTCAGATCTCAGCCTCCTGACTAACTAGGGTTACAGGCATGAGCCATCAGCACCTGGCAAGTTGAAGAATTGTTGACCATTTTCTCTCTAGTGAATACAATTGAAAGATGTTATAAACAATTTTTTCCAAACTGTACCTCTATCCATTAAGTCTCGCCACTCTGAGGTATTCCTACTGCACATACAGAATTAGTTTTAAGACAATCCTGTTCTCTAGTCTCCATCCATTTCTTTTTTTTTTTTTTTCTTTTCTGTCAGTGGTGGAGCTT
Organism: Dipodomys merriami; assembly: GCF_024711535.1. Lineage (NCBI taxonomy): Eukaryota > Metazoa > Chordata > Mammalia > Rodentia > Heteromyidae > Dipodomys > Dipodomys merriami. The sequence goes on from NW_027206179.1 coordinate 74,841,861, forward strand.
GAACTCGGGTACAGGCATTGTCCATGAGCTCTTTTGCTCAAAGCTAGTGCTCTACCACTTTGAGCCACAGTGCCACTTCCAGTTTTCTGGAGGCTAACTAGAGATAAGAGTCTCACAGACATTCCTCTCCAGGCTGGCTTTGAACTGAGATGCTCAGAATCTTAGCCTCCTCAGTAGCTAGGATTATAGGTGTGAGCCACTAGCACCCAGCTCCCATCCATTTCTTTTCTCTCACTCACCCATTTCACCAAGAGCTAAGACACCATGCCATATGGTAGGTCATGGTCCAAATCACAGCCCCAAAGCTTACAGAAAGAAGTGTTGCCAAAAGTTTTTAAGTACAACAAAATGGGCCTGGTCAGAGAACTACAGCTTTAGAAGTTCTGCACCTGTGTTTCAGGGACACAGATTCCAAGTCCTTCCTTCCAAGAGCAGCCAGAGAGCTCCAGGCTGGCTCTATGGCCAGAACAGAAGCATGAAATACAGGTACAAGGTCAGAGAGTGGCCTCATCTCTGAGCTGGCAGACCAAGGAAAGAGAGAGACAGCTGTACCAGCCAGGGGCTATGTGTTCCTAGTGACAGAGACAGATGCAAGTCCCGAGCATAGAGGGTAAAGGGATCAGGAAGAATAAGCAGACCTTTCCTCTCCAAAAATAGCTCTTCTTGTATACATATCACAATTCAAAAGACAGCTACTAGCAATAACACATATTCACATGCACACAAGCTACATACACACAGGACACACACACACACACACACACACACACACACACACACACATGCATGCATGCATGCATGTAAGCCAAGGGCCATGTATTTAAAATTTGATAGTTTTATCATCACAGCAATGATAATGACATAAGTATTATTAATTTCACTTTACAGATAAATGAGGATTCAGAGGCTCAGACAGGTGCATGAACTGCACCTTGTAAACAATGGATCCAGATTTGTCCTTGATGTGTTGTACTCCAAGCCCATTGATCTGTTGAGATTTATCACCATCACTGCAAGAAAAGCATGTGTGCCAGCAAACACACTCATGATCACTTGGCCATTTCCTTGTCTGAGGGCAGCTTCATACACCATGCAATTCTAGAGAACTAAGTTGCCTTTGGACATGCTATGCCCAGCCCACTTTGAGAACCTCAGTGTACATATCTAGCTCTTTTCTAGTTCTTAAGAACACAAAAGACAGTGTATAAATGACAGGGCTGGCCAGCACCATTTGAATCTCCCTGGCACACAACTCTGTGAATACCACTGACAACTGCTCTCTTGGCACACAATACCCACAGAAACACTCTGCTCTAAAACTGAAAATCGGGGATGTATTCCCAGGCTGAAAAACTATACCTGCTGCAGACCTGTCCTCTAATACTGCTGGGTCACCTGCCTTAACAGCCAGTAGCATCGCCAACAAGATGTCTGGGCATTTAAAGGAGTTACAATCTTCCAAATTCTAACAAATCTTTATATATTTTGGAACATAAAGAAGTTCCTTTTTTTCTTGTAATTTGGAGGGGTTTTTGTTTTGTTTCCTTGGTAGTGGTGTGTTTTATTTATTTGCTTTTGAGATAAGGTCTCCCTGTGTGCCCCAGGTTGTTTCTAACTTGCTGTGTAGCTCAGGATGGCATGAAATTCACAATCCTCCCACTTCAGCCTCCTTAAGTGCTGGGGTTGCAGACATACACTACCACACCCTTGTAATACATGAGAAGAATTTGGAGTTTTTAAAATAGTAAATTGCCCAACAGGATGAGTTCTCAGGTGAACTACAGTAGTGCACAATTCACCAGTGGGAAGCCCAGGGCAATCCTCTACTACCACTTACTATGTATTTGAGAAGAGCAGTTAGTGAGGGCAGCAAAATGGCCAATAAGAAGACAAATCTAAAAGGCTAACAACTTAGCACCTCAAGAATCTGAACAGAGATATTAAATCAGCTACCCTAACTTTGTGTGTGTGTGTGCGCGCACACACACACACACATGCACACACATACACCAGAACTGGTACTTGAACTCAGCCTCACACTCTTGCTTGGCTTTTTTGCTCATGGCTAATGTTCTACCACTTAAGCAACACTCCCACTTCTGGCTTTTTGCTGGTTAACTGGAAATGAATCTCACCAAATTCCCTGTCCAGGCTGGCTTCAAGTGCCAATCTTCAGATCTCAGCACCCAAAGTACCTAGGATTACAGTATGAGCCAGCAGCACCAGGCCTCAATTCCTTAATCTTAGACACTCGTGCATTACAACAGAAGTATAAATTTCTCCAAGAGTAAACCTTCTGTGGAAATTTCTCCAAGAGTAAACCTTCTGTGGTTGCTGTGCTCAATGATCTGTAGCACCTTGTCCATGTTTTACAGTGCATCTTCTAAAACCCCAACTCACTTTCATTAACATTATTTATTCATTGTTATGTTTGGGGTGCTGGAATCAAACCCATGCCTTGTGTGTGTTTACCCAGGCAAGCAGTCTCCCACAGAGCCACAAATCCAACACTTCATGAATTCTACTCTTCCCTGCTTGAAGATGCCTCCTTCTAAGGTCATGTTTTTAACATTATTAAAAGAGCCTCTGTTGCCAGGCCCTGAAAAGATTGTAGAAGGATGGCAAGGTGTTTCTCCTGAACAGTGAAGAACTCTCTGCACACCAGCTTTGTAATGTGGAGCTAATTGTTTCAACAGAGCCTTTGGAGAGTGGATGATTTTAGCATTAGGGCCAAGACCACGTGAGATTTTTGTCCCAATAACCTTCACCACGTGCTATGAAAGTCTGTCCCATTTCTCTTCTGTTCCCCCGGGGGCATTTGCAATGAATCTGCAAACAGTAGTCACATGATTTGAATCTATCTTGCCATTTAGTAGCTATGAGATCTTGAGCATTCCTCTCTGGGCCTCAAATTTCTTGAAACTGGAAAGAAAATGAGGACTTGTCTCCTAAGACAGTTAAGGGAGAACAGGCACATGAAGTATGATATTTGACTCAACAAATAACACTAATACTGACCAGGTCAGGGGTTAAACATTTGTAATCCCAGCTACTTAGGAAGCAGAGATCCAGAGGCTCACAATTCTAGGCCTGGACAGAAATTGAGCAAACGTGTACCCATCAGAATGGGTACACATCAGGCATCTCAGGTATGCAGGAGGTATGGGGGAGGGGGGTGTAGAAAAATATCGGCCTGATGCCAGCCCTTGGCAAAAACACAAAACTGTACCTGAAAAGTAACTAAAGGACCTGGGAAAGTGGCTCAAGTGGTGAAGCACCTGCCTAGCATGTTCAACCCCACAGTACACTGTGCCTCCACATTTCAATTAAGAATGACCTCAAGCACTATAAATTGCCTGTTACCAACCACAATGTGGGGGGAGGGAGGCTGGGGTCTGAGGTACCAAGGAAGAGGCAGGAGCTGGGATTTTGAGATGACTGGAGGGACTGGAGAACTTGGGAGGGTCTGTTGTTGTTTTGGTTTCTGTCTTCTTTTATTTGGCAAATGCAAAGCGGAAGGGAAAGGTATGATCAAAGGCAAAGTAGAAGCACTTAACCTGGAACATATGGCACCATTAAAGAGAAAGGCAGCTGGAGCCAGGGAGGCCCTTGATGAGGGTAAGAGGAACCTGAAGATAAACAGGGTGGCGCCAGATTCCAGAGGCCCTAGATGCCTGCTCTCCAGCAGCTGAGCCTGGGCAGCAGGCAGGAGGGTGTGGGCAGGGAGTGTGCAAGGGCACAGCTGTGGCTTAGAAGGAACAGATAGGCACATGGTCCCAGGGCCTCAGGATCCACTCAGAGATGCCAGCCAAAGTGCTCCACTTGCCTAGCAAAGGGCAACTCATAATCATGGTATGCTTGGTGGGACGTTTCAGTCTGACAACTGGGGTGCAGACCCGGGCTTTTCCACTTGTGTATGAAGATTCTGAACAAGCTGCTTAGCATCAATAAGCCTTAGTTTTGCCTGTGAGGAAAATTAAGTGATACCTATCATATGGGCTGAGAGGGAGGTATAAAAGCATGTCTATAGTGGCTGGCATTCAGCAGGCTTCCTTGGACTGGGTTAGTAACATCATGCCAGTGGTCCTATGCATTAGTTTCGTTCATCAATCAAATAAAATGTACATGTTATAAACAGAGAATTTTATGAGTAACATTACACAGTGGTCACATGCTATTTCAAAAGAAAGAAAATGAAGATCTTGGTTACTAACATAGAAATAGTCTTTTAAATAGTCTTCTCAAAGTAGGCACTGATTCAGCCATAAAACTCCCATTATTCTGTGTTCTCAAACAATTTGTCAATTGAAGAATCAGCAATAAGCAGAGAGCTAACAAGTTACTGGAAATGTTCTACTTGCTAAGTAAGGTCTACAGAGGTGTCTTTTTACTCTAGAAAAATGTGGTTATGTACAACAAAGTATACCCATTCTAAGTATGGAGTACTAGCAAACACACACTCCTGTGCACCCAGGGTTACAACCAAGACGAAGGTCATCAGCCTGGCAATGGTGGTTCAGCCTGTAATCCTAGCTACTTAGGAGGCTGAAATCTGAGGATCACGGTTTAAATCCAGCCCAGAGAGGAATATCTGAGAGACTCTTATCTCCAATAAACTACTCAGAAAAAAGCCAGAAGTGGCACTGCGGCTCAAGTGGTAGAGTACTATCCTTGAACACAAAAGAAGCTAGAGGACCGCCTAAGCCTAGAGTTCAAGCCCCAGGATCAGCACACATGCACACACACAAAAAAAGTCATTCCCATCACCACAGGCCTGGGGCCCCTCACCAGGCAAGGTCCCCTCACCTCCAGCTTGTGTTCTGTCTGTCTGCTTCATGTCCCTAGGTTTGTTTTATTATTGTTATTGAACTGATGTCTACAAGTATATAGCTTGCTTTCTCTAAGTTTGATATTTCACAATTTTAAAATTAATACTCTATTTTCCTAGCTAAAACAAATGTCAAGGGCCTTACTGATTTTCTTGGTATGAAAGTCAAAAAGGAGCCAGCCACCTACTGTAATTCTTTCAAAGGACAGCAGTGGAGACAGATGACAAAGATGACCAGGATAACTAGTCCAGTTCAGGACCTGATGTGACGAAGCTGGCTGGGGAACACGGATAAATCACATCTCCCTAGTCTTCATTTCAACTTCAGTCTTAAATGACATCTGCCACCTACCATGTTAAACATGTGAGATGACTTCAGAACTTCCTCCAATCCAGGTATGTCAAAACAGGGTGCTAATATTACATAGACCAAAGCAAAAGGTATAACCAGACTGCCCAGCTCAGACGTAGGCTGACACAACTTATGAGCAGCCAAGAGCAGCTATGGTGATGTCCAGGGACCTCCTGATCTCTTCAAAAGTAAGAGAGTCATGGAGACTTTACACATAAAGTGATAGGATACGAGCTGAACCCCTTTATCCAAAGATGAAGGAGCTCTTCCAATCCAACTTACCACATTATTAACAGACTATAAGCAGGCTTCAGGCAGAGAGCGGGGAGAAAGGATATGAGACACAGAAACACCACAGAGAACTCACACTGAAACCATGAATCCACTTCAGAAAGACCAGAATGCAGAAAAGTCTGTGAGAAGCTTAGATCCAATTAACCACCAGAAAGCTAAAAAAAGCAAGTGTGGCAGAGCGTCATCTTTGAGTGAAAAAGCCACGCAAGAGAACAGAGGCCCCAAGTTCGTGCACCAGAATCAGCACCAAAAAAAAAAAAAAAAAAAGAGAGAGATCAGGTTTCCCCAACTATAGTTAGGTTATAATTGCCTGTCACTGTTCAGTTACGATACATCATTACTGTGCTACTAGGGTATATTACCTCAGAACTCCCACTGTGAAAATTTCATGTTGGGACCTCCCAGTCTTCATTAATATGTCAACTCCAAAGGAGTAGATTGGGGTGGGGAGCTAGGTAACAATCCAACGAGAGACCCAGGAACCTTTGTCAAACTGAGGAAGGATAACAAGACATCAGCATCACCCAAGGAAAACTATTTCACCATCCAGGTGTACCTGTCATGAGGAATAATAAACACTGCCTCCTCTGCCATCTTCCCCAGACTATCAGAAAATAGAAGTAACACCTACACACACACTCAGACGCGCACACCCAGGTTGTCTGAATGGTGTGATTATTTTATTAATGTCACAATATTTCTAGGTAATTACTTTTCCAACACCTTGTGAGACTGCATATTTTTTTTAAAAAATAGGAAATCTTGGGATAATAGCAAAATCAGTGCCAGGCACTTAACTAAGTACCTGATTTTTTTTGGGGGGGGAGGAAATCACATCTATGTGTACGGTATATGAATATACATTTATTTACTGCCCACAATAATACTAGGGTTATAGTCTCCAATTTTACAATGAGGAAACTAAGACACAGGGAAGTAAAGCTCACTCAGTTCCTGTGGCGCCAGGACCAAATCACAGTTCACTTCATATGCCAATGGTAAGTTCACAACTTCCAATTTATTGATGCAACTGAAGACAATTGCACCACATAACCCCCATGGGTATCAAGGACTCCTGTCCATCACTTTATCAGGACCAGACTTGCCCTAAGTACTTCATGTTACCACATGACTCAATACAGCACTCAAGCAAGAAGGAGCATTTTAGCTATTTAACAAATTACAACCCACAGCTTCACAGAGATTCAATAATTTGCCTCCTATTTTAGAATAAACAGGGTGACTTTATGCTAGATATAAAAATTAACTATAGAAGTATGTGAATCTCAGTTGGCTCACCCAATCCTCTTTGCACAACCAACCAGAGAGCCTGATTTATGCCAACCCTGGCTTCTCCATTCCAGTGTAGAAGGTTCCCCTAGGTACTGGGCCCTCCCATCAAGGGGACAGGGAGAAGAGTGGGGACCCTCTGATCCCTGGGAGGAATGGCTGAGGGGAGAACCATCTTTCACATGCAGAAGCCAAGTTCGTGGAATGATATCCACTCCTTAGACCTCAGGATACCATGTCAGAACTGAGTTTGTACTTTCCCAAAACACAGTAAGAAACCACCAAGAACATGAAAGCTGGAACAAAACTAAACACCCAGTTACTATGTCTTTCCACAGGAAAATAACTTGCAAGTTCTACAACACAAAGATGGATCTAAAAGATGTTTGTGGCCTCTAGTTTGAAAGTCAGGGTCTGCCCAAGATGGCTGTGTTTAGTGCTTGGAATCTAATTTACAAGGGGCCCATACATGTCTCCCAAACCACAGGCAGTAAAATTCTAAACCAACATGTTTAGCTGACAAGTTCTGTTGGTCTTACTTATATTCTCCCCAGCTTTGATGCAGATGTTAGTGAAGATTTGATAGTACTTTTTGTTCTTTCAGAGGGTCCTGCTACATGGGTGACCTGAGAACTCTAGAAAGAGACAGAAGTCTTCATCCATTCCTATGCAGCACAAGAGAAGCTCTTCAATATGGTTGGCCCTGGCACCCTATACCCCTTGACTTTGGATGACCTTGGCCAAATGAATAACACTCTGGGCCTCAGGTCCTCAGCAATTAAGTGAGAGAGATTAAAAAAAAAAAAAAAAAAAGATGGCTTCTAGGTTTTTAAACCCTTCTCTTTCAGGCTTCAACAGAAAGGCATAGTTAACAATGGCTAAAACAGAACACCAGGTAAGCAATAAAGTAACAAATGTATTAAATATATTTAATATCTGTATTCACATATAAGGCACTTGAATAAAAACCCGGCACCAGAAAATCACTGGACATAACTGTCTGTTCTTATACATAAGCACACACTCACAACTCTACCAGGTGAGTACTGTTATTATTCCCATCTTTCAGGTGAGAAAACCAATGCTTAGGGCTTAAGTTATTTTACCCAAGTGACACATTATGATAAGAGAAAGGTAAGATTTGGACTCAGGTCTTTTAGACTCAACAGATTCAAAAAAAAAAAAATTTAACCAATACTAGAACTGGAAATCAGGCCCTGGGAACTGTCTCTTAGCTTCTTTGCTCAAGGTTGGTGCTCTACCACTCAAGCCACATTTCCACTTCTGGCTTTTTGTTGGTTAATTGAAGATAAGAGTCTCTCACAGCTGTCCACCTGGACTGCATCTGAAAAGTGACCCTCACAGCTTTGCCTCCTGAGTAGCTAGGATTACAGGCATAAGCCATAGGCACCCAAAAAGTCTCTTGACTTTTTGTTTTTTTATACAAGTCCTGGGGCTTGAACTCAGACCGTGGGAACAACTATCCCTGAGCTTTTTTGCTCAAGGCTGGCACTCTACCACAAAAGCCACAGCTCCACTTCCGGCTTTTTTGGTAGTTAATTGGAGATTATAGTCTCAGATTTTCCTGCTTGGGTAGGCTTTGAAATGCAATCCTCAGATCTCAACCTCCTAAATAGCTAAGACTATAAACATAAGCCACTGGTGCCAGGTGACATCCAATTTTTAAATCCAGTATATGGAATTCTGTCATGCTGCCCCAGCAGACTAAGACAGTGGGTAATAGTGAGAAATTCTGAAATACTGAAAAGAAAACATGTAGTATGAGAAAAATAAAGTCAGGTCTAAAAAAGTCAACTCAGATCAACTCATAGGGAAAAAGAAGAAATGGCTTCAGGGTAGATTCAAGATAAGGAATGCAAAGGGCAAAATCAAGGAGAAGATGGATAAACAGTGTTGATTATCTAGCTCTTTCCATGCTAGAAATAGAAAGCATTTGTGTCAATCAGGAAAAGTCCCTGTACAGCCCATCTCACAGGCCAATAAAAGAGAGCAAAGCCTACACTGGGTAAAATACAGGCACACACCCCCCCCTTCAATGACAGGGGAACACTCAGGGCCCCTGTGGATGCCTGAAAACATGGCTTAGTTCTGACACCTCTATCTGCACTGTCTCATCCCACACATACCTATCTATGACAAAGTTTAATCGACAGATGAGGTACATTAAGAAATTAACTAAATAAAACAACTAGGACAATATAGTGTAATAACATATGAATGTGACCTTTCTCTTTCTCCAGTATCCTCTTGTATCACATTCACTCTTCTACTAATTTTGTGCAGTGACGCAATGCCTATGAGACAAAGTGAGATGATGTGGATACTGTGATGTTGCCTTAGGCTATTCCATAAGAGCTGTGTGAACACAAGCCCTAACTTACTTCATCAGCCAATCTGATGAGCAAGAAGGCTTCTAAGTGAGTCATGGGCAGGTAGCATATAGAGAATGGATACACTGCACAAACGTACGATTCATGTCCCAAGTAGGATGGTGCTAGATTTCATCATTTTCATGTATGACTCGTTTCTTTCTGGAATTTCCAATTGAATATTTTTGGATTATGGTTAACCACAGGTAATTGAAAATGCAGGTAACCAAAACCATGGAAGCAAAACCATGGATAAGGGAGATTACTGTACCAAAAAAGGGAAGGGGGGGGAATATAGTGCAAAACACACAAGGAAATACTACAAAGATGTCTTGGGCTGTGTTCACTTCAATGCTGACACACACAAGAAGGGGCAACTTGTTTCCCTAAGACTGAAACAGGATGAAATGAAAAGTGGGGTACACCGAACCCCATAAGGTGGTAAAGAATGGGAACATGTGGTGCACAACTTGGAAAAGCAAAATGAAGACAATCTAGGAGAGGGAAAGTCCCATTGTTTTTTCATGATGCTATCTTCAAATTGTTTCTTTTGCCTGCAGATATAAAAGGAGTTAAATCAGAGCTAAGCTAAAGTGGACCAGGTCAGGCGTACTGATGCTGTAAGACACATTCATGCTGAAGCGCATAAACATCAAAAACAGATAAGAATATGAAAGGAACCCAGCCTGCAGCAAGACCGTATATACCACACTTCAGGGGTCAGCTGTCAAGAAAGAAAGCCACACAGTCAGCCACAGAGTTAGAAAAAAAACTAAAATGGGAGCCTCTTTCTGCCCTCCCTATGCAGAGAAGAAATTCAAGAACTATTAAGGTGAAGGCCTCCTGTTCTGTTTCATTTCATGACCTTCTGAGGTAGCTAACCAACCTAGCACAGGGATTACTGAAAAGAGCAAAAGAAAGAAAAGCATTAAGAAAAATCCACTGTCAAATAACCCTCTCTGATCACTTTTTTAAAAATGTTCTGCCACAATCAAATATGGTGGCTTATGCCTATAATCATAGCTGATCAGCAAGCTAAGGATCCTGACCCAAGGCAGGCCTAGGCAAAGAAGTTCATGAGACCTTTATTTCAACCAATAAAAAGCTAGGTGCACTGGTAACTATGTATCATCTGATACACAGAAAGGGTAAATAGGAGGACTGCAATCTAAACCAACTCCAACCTTGCAATCTAAACCAACTCCAACCTCCCCCCCATCCTCAAAAACAGCAAGACCCTATTTAGAAATACAACAAAAATAAAAAGGGCTAGAGTAGTAGAGCACCTGCTATTGAGTGCAAGGCCTTGATTTTAAACTCCAATAAAATAAATAAATAAACTTCTGTCATTTAAAAGGGCTGAGAATGTGGCAAAATTTGTAGAATGGTTTGCCTATCTCACGATAGGCCCTAGGTTCAAATTCCAATACTACTCCTAAATAAACCAACAACAAAAAAAAAGTTTGAGAGTTTCAGGTACCAAAAATAGAGCTGCCTCAGCATCAAAATCACACTGACATAAAAAGTCATTTCTTTTTAAGAAAAAAATGAAGTACTTCTGTTAAATCAAACATACTATTCTCTTATCTAAGCCTCTTCCTCCCCTAGCAATATCCTTCTTTTTGGTGAACAAAGGAAAATAGAGTTGGTAAAAAAAAAAAAAAAAAAAAAAGAATATATGCAGAAATGTGACTAAAAAGGCATTTCCCTCTCGTGCATTGCTGGGGTAAGCAAGAGAAAAAGCCAAATTCTCACAGTTCATCAACTTTCCACTCATGTAAACAGTCTCACTTTATTTTTGAATAACTTTGTGGGAACAGACGGTTTCCAAATGCACTATTTCTTACTACAGTATATGAAAGCAATATCCCTAACTCCTCAATTAAAATGAAGAATAACATATTTCTTACTTGAGTCTATTGTGTTAGGCCTGTTTCTTAAACTAAGTCTTACTGAGAATTCTGACTTCTCTATTATTTCTTTTCTTTTCATTCTTGCATTCTCTTTTTTGGTTTGTTAACTCATTGCGTTGTTTTATTAAATTATTCCTCTATCTCTCCAATTCTCTCTCTCTCTCTCTCTCTCTCTCTCTCTCTCTCTCTCTCTCTCTCTCTCTCTCTCTCTCTTTCACACACACACACATACACACACACACACACAACTATCACAGTAAAATTATGGTGCAAAAAAAAAAGTATTTCATGCAACAAAAGAATAGGAGTAATATCAGGAACTAGGCTATGCCTAAGTAAAAGCATTCCTTATATAAATAGGGAATGAGTTTTGTCTCTTAACTTTCAACTTTTATTCTAGATTCTAATTTTGTAACCTGAAACAGTCTCTACAATTAACACCGAACCACCTTCATCCTAACTAGTGACACAACCATTAAAGTAGTCCCCACATCGGTGGGCAAGTCGGTGGTATTACCAGACCTAAGCCCAGGCCAGGTTCATCCAATGCCAATTTTCAAAAAAACAAAGAAAAAAAAAAAGCTCAACAAAATCTGCCAAGTTGCCTCATAAAAGTTTTTGTGAGGGGCTGGGAAGGTGGCTCAGTGGTAGAGTGCTTGACTTGCATGCATGAGGCCCTGGGTTCGATTCCTCAGCACCACATAAGCAAAAAGCCGGAAGTGGCGCTGTGGCTCAGGTGGTAGAGCGCTAGCCTTGAGCTGAAGAGCTGAGGGACAGTGCCCAGGTCCAGAGTTCAGGCCCCACGACCGGACCCAAAAAAAAAAAAAAAAGTTTTTGTGAGACTCACACGAAAAGCTCAAGTGTTGTGGCTTAAAGAACCCATAATCACCTTAAGTAAAGTTGTATCATTTTTGCCATTTAGTTTAATTTACTAAGTCTCTGGAAAAGCACCCACTCATCATACAGCACTTGAGGAGAAACAGTAACTGTAAAGAAATACTACCCAGCTTCAATTTTTCCCCCAAAGGACTGTAGGTAGAAGGGAATCAGAGGATACGAAAATACCAGCAAGAGAGGGAACAACTTACATGTAAATATAAGCAACAATGAAATTGAGAAATGGAGCAGAAAAGGCCTTTGCACACATGAGGACTGAGAGGGCCAGGAAGTAGACCTTTGAACTGATCTTCATTAGTGTGGATTTTCAAAACAGCATCTACCCACCCTTTAAATGCTGTATCAAAACCTTACTGTTTTCTAAGTTGCTGCGGCAACTCAGAAATATTCTTAGTAAGTAACTCAAGTAAAAACTGTTAACTGGTATCTCACCTTCCAAAAATCAAATAAGATATTTCAATGACTGCTAACTATTTGACAGAATGTGTTTAATGACAAAGACCAAACTTGGAAGCTGTTCTACTGTAAATTAGCACGAACAAAAATCCCCAGATGTTTCCTGGCCTATAACAGCATGTTATTATTCTAGAAATATGATTTTTGTCTGCTCTTGTCTTTTCAAGAAAGTAACCATGATGCAAATAATAAGACAAGCATGCATGTTGATAGAAATTGTTTCTGACATGCCAGAGACACATAAAAGACATGACTGTATATACTGAGTCATGGTGGTTCTAAAAGCTTTAAACAACAGAAGTCCCATCTACATTAACAAGGAAAAATGCACCGCAGAAGAAATATGAATGAGAAAGGGAAGGATACAACTACTAGTGTATGGATGGATGGGATCTGGAATACATGTAATGAACATAGACATTTATTCAATAGTAACTACTACAGATGTGAGTGACAGTGAACATTAATAACTAATAGCAGGAAAATAATGGTAACTATAAAAGAACACAGATTTTAAGAAAACGTGGATTTTCATTGCACTTAATAGTAAGAAATCTTTTCAAATTACGTAACAAAGCATGTTATCAAAAGTAGACCGATGTCTTTACCTGGACCAGTGGATCTGGACGGCGAGAGGATGGGAGTTGGAGAAAAGTTAGAATCCATCAGGTAAGCTGGGTGCTAATGGCTCACACTTGTAATCCTAGCTACTCAGGAGGCTGAGATCTGAGGACCACAGTTCAAAGCCAGCCCGGGCAGGAAAGTCCTAAGATTCTTATCTCCAATTAAGCCCGGGCAGGAAAGTCCTAAGATTCTTATCTCCAATTAATCACCAAAAGCCAGAAGTGGAGCTGTGGATCTAGTGGTAAAGCATCATCCTAAAGTGGAAAAATCTGAGAGACAGCATGTAGACCCTGAGTTCAAGTCCTAGTTACCAGTACCAGAAAAAAAAAAAAAAGACTATCTAAAAATCACAGGGGAAAAAAAATCTTCGAATCTAGGTAGGTACAGCTCAGGCAGATTAGAATGCTAGTCCTACAAGCTGCAACCACTTCCAGAGTCCTCTAACAAAACATCCTAAAAGTCCTAAGCTGTGGAGTAGGAGGACACAACCTGAGGACAGGCTTTCATGCCTAGAGTCTTAGAATCTTAGTGACAGTGTTTCACCCCACATCTTTTTGTTAATGTTCTTATTATGAGAATCAAGTAAACCTAACATTTGACTATATGGTAAAAATATTAGCTTGCATAATTTTGCATGTATTTTCTAGTTAGCTTTTCTTTTTATTATTAATTTTATTGGCAAGGTGATGTACAAGGCATTACAGTTGCATACATAAGGTAGTGAGTACATTTCTTGTCCAACATTGTTACCCCTTGCTCGTTTTTCTCCCACTATCCCTCCTCCAACGCCTCCCCCACCCCCGAGCTGTAAAGTTCATTTCCAACATGTTGTCTTATGAGTATCCACATCTTACAACTGTCTTTCCAGCCACAAAATGACCATGGGCACTCTAATCCAAATCCTGCCCATCCTGCAAAACCTGATCTGAATCCTGCCTCTGCTGTGGAAGTCTGCCCTAACCATCTTCACAGAAATGACCTTTCCTCCGAATTCTGCACACAATGCCTATCAGTACTATAGTGGAAACTTACCGTTATCTGCTTCAGCTCCAGTAGCTTCCTGGAACTGTTTCTTGGGGATCATTTACTATGGAACTCCCCACTCCCAAATTTAAAACACACACACACACAACCAGGGCTAACTCAGTAGAGAACTTTCCTAGCATGTAGCAAACATATACACACACACATATATTCAATGAGTATTTTTTATACCATTCTTGCCTGGACAAGCTCTGCATTTCCTATATACTCTTTCCAGCAAACAGAGAACTCAAAACAAAAATGAAGATGTACCCTGTGCACTACTTAACAATACTGTTCTTCAATTCACATTCCCCAAGGTCAAGCAAGTTCAAGAACTTCCTTTACCGTTCTAGAACTTCCTTTACCTTCTTAGAACTTCAGGCAGTCAGCCTACATTACTTTTCTCCCTCCTGATTCAGGTTTTTCTTTGTTTGTTTGTTTGTGCCAGTCCTGGGGCTTGAACTCAGGGCCTGGGCACTGTCCCTGAGCTTCTTTTGCTCAAGGCTAGAACTCTATCACTTGAGCCACAGAGCCACGTCTGGGTTTTTCTGTTTATGTGGTACTGAGGAATCAAACCCAGTGCTTCATGTATGCTCGGCAAGTACTCTACCACTAAGCCACATTTCCAGCCCTTAGGCTCCTTTATTTCAATTACACAAACCCCTTTTGAACTTCTCCATTTGAAATGACACTACTTTTTTTTTTTAAGTTGCTTTACTGATGTGCTTATCTGTGTACCTCTTCTTATCTGACCCAATTTTATGCTTCAGTTTATATTTACTAGTCATTTATGTTCTTGCTACAATCCAGCTAAAGTGTATGTAAATCGGACTACTGCATCATTTTAAAACTCCCCCTACTTATCTAACAAAATTATCTCACTTATCTCTCCATCCCTCCTTCCAACCGAATAAGCAAGCCCACCTTACTCACAGATTTGTTACACATGAGTTTGACCAAGCATGGTCCAAAAAAATCATAAAATTTTTAAATTCAAAAGAAATTTCAAAAAAATTTAATTTCCAAAAAAAGCTCTCAGTCCATAGATCCCTATTTTGTTTAAATCATTGTATGATCTGCTTGCAGCTTCTCTGCCCTTAGATTTCTCCTAAAGAACAAATGACGCTCTAATAAAGTCAAGGTAGAGGCAAATGTGCTTAAGTGAAGTGATGAAGTGAAAATGTGAGATCTGTTGAAAGGCAGCATGCGTTTAGCATCAGTCAGGCAGCTTTATGGGAAAGATAAATCAAACATCCACAATCCACCACTGAACTCTTATTTACCTTGAGCATTCCTGGTTTTCCTCTGCCCTGACCTTCTCTTGGAACCATATTCCCTCAGATACTAAGGATGAAAATTTCATAGGAGAGACAATACAGGAATTCTCGGTGGGTCATTGCTGTCTGTAATCCACAACAGTGGATGGAGCACAGTAGATACTTTGGAGATGAATGAAGGATGAACGAACAACCAGAGACTCTTTCCAATTTTCCACCTCCCAAGCTATTCCCTCAGGCTTCACAGGATATGTTCAAGACCATAAACACTGGGAGCACTGGTTCCCAGGCAATAAAATATATAATCTTGAGTATTTTACCTAACTTTTCTCCATCCTGGTCTCCCCACTGGTGAGTGAGGTGCTCCTAGTGAGGACAATGCGGACCAAATACTCAGCACATACCAAGTGCACACAGTCAGGCCTAATCACAGCTGTCTGGTCCCTCTGGGCAGTGCTACCTCTGCACTTTCATGTTCTCATCTGCTAAAAGACTAGAATCTCACAGCAAAACTTACTTTGACTGAGAAATATATAAACTAATAGGCTTTGAATAAGAGCCTGAGACATTTTTTTCCTATGCATTTGAGTGACAACCTGGACCTCTACTGAGCAGCTCAGGGCCTTTGTTTTTCTGTGTTTACACCTTATTTTCCAACTCTTTTCAGATCCTCTACAATGCCCAAGAGTGCAATTCTGAGGAGGTGACTGCCAAAAGGTACTTTTTACAAGGCATAAACCAAATGGCCTGTACTATACAACTTCACAGGGAGAAAAAAAAATAAACTTTCTATGTGGCTCTGTCTTGCAAAGTTTATGTGAAGACCTTTAAGGATCTTTGTGTGCGATTCTGATTTGAAGAGACATTCTGTAAGCTATCTTTAGTGAATATATTACTACTGAAACTTTCCATTGTTCTAGAACTCAAGATGTAGAAATTGTCAACACTGAATACTAATGGGTTGTCTTAAGTTTCTATAAATTTGTCCCTCTGTCCCAGATTGGAGCAATTAACATAGAGCCTTTAAATTTGACTAGTTAGAATTTTCTAATCACTAAATATGAGCAAGGGAGACTCGGAATTAAAATCCAACAAAATCCACAACCCAAGCTGGCCATAAGCAAGCAAAGAGGAGACAAGGTTTAAGCATCCATCTCACACAGCTAGATTTTATCAGAAAACAGAGGTTCCTGCTTTTAAAGCACTTACTGTCTTCTCAAAGTAATGTCAACCAAGCAGAGGCCTTAAGTTCACCAACTAGTGTGATATCTCTGAGTATTTTCTATGCCATGTTTCAGTATTCTTGCCTGGACAAGGTCTCTATTTACAGTCTATTTATAGTCTTTCCAGTTTATGGATAACTCAAAATGACAATGAAGATATATCCCCATCCACTCCTTAACAATATCATTCTTCAATTCACATTCCCAAGGCAAACCAAATGTAAGAACTTCCTTTTACCTTTCTAGAACCTCAGGCAGTCCGCGTAGACTTCTGCACTGTACAAACACCTATTACTTCTGGTCACACCTGCCTCTGTGTTCTGTAGACCTACACAGTCATTCCACAATTCGTGGTACACTAGGGGAGCAGAATTTAATACCAGATGTGTTTAAGTCAACCATTCAGGGGATTCGGGGAATAACTTCTGAGTAAGAAGATGTAATGAAGAAGTCCTGTCAGAACAGCCTCCCCCAGCTGTTAAGACCTCCACTCTGGAAATTCCCTTTTTGTGGCTCATTCCCAAATATCCCTAAAATCCAAACATCAAAGTTTAATGGGGGGTGAGGGGGAGTGTTTGGTTTGGTTTTTGCCTTCCCTCAACACAAATCTCTAACTAAATATTCATTAGGGCCCTATAAACGTTTACTGAATTAAAGGAGGGGACTAAAAGGGCCTCCTAAAAGCCACTCAGGTGGACTCCCTTGCTCCCCCTCCTTCATCCCGTAGGGCAGAAGGCCTGCAGACCTTGAGCTGAGCTCTACAGCAATCCCAGAGGGGTTTGACACTCGTCCCAAAAGGCGATGACAGGAGAAGTCTGGGTAGTGTCTCCAAAATGGGGGCACCCATTACCGTGGAAAACGCTGGGCGCCCGCCAGGATGCCAGCCCTGGCTTCCGAGGAGCGGAACCAGATGGTCGGAAACCAAGTCAGTTCTGTACGGATCTCAAGGACCCCCCCTCCCCACCTCTCCTCCTCCGCCCCCCCCCATCCCAGCGCACCCGCCTCCTTCCTGTTTATGGATCCCGCGCCCACAAACCCCAACGACCGAAGAGCGAGCAGACGTCTCGGAAATATGTCAACACATGACATAACTTGAAATCGCTGGCTGCTCGCGGGCGCGAGTTGCAACTTGCCGGGCTCACACAGGCAAACCGGCTCGCTTTAATTACTTTCATTGACTAACGCCATGCCGCTCGGCCAGGGGAGGTGTGAAGGAGGGGGGGGGCGCCACCAAGGTCGGGGTTCACCGAGAACCCGCGAGTCCAACCCGGGGAGTTGGACGGCTCGGTGAACAGCCAGGAGTCGATGGCTTCCGAAGGCGACAGGCGGCGGCTGGGAGCCGCGACGAGCCGAGGCGACGGCGGTGCTCGCACAGGCGCAGGGCCGCCAGGGCCCGGCACTTCCTCGCGGGCCGCCCCGAGTGGCCCGGCCGGCTCGATGCGCTCGCCCCGGGGGCCGCTGTGGGCACAGCGCGCCCCTGCCCTGGGAGGGGTCGAGGACGTGCCACCTTTGTCTGGGTGGATGCGACCGATGCCTCCACGCAGAGAGAGGGAAGGGGGTCTGACCTAGGCCCCGGGGGGGGGAGGCGCACAGACGCGGCCGCCCGCGCTCGCGGCCCCGCACCCGAGCCGCCGCCGACACCTCCCACTGCCCCGTGCGCGCCCGCCCGCGTGCGAATCTCAGCCCCGCGGCCCCTCAGCCGGGGCGGGAGGGGAACCGGCACCGCCGGGGAGGGCGAACCGCCCGTGCCCCCCTTGGCAGCGCCCGCTCCTCCCGCGTCCACCCGGGAGATCACCAGCCCCCGGGGCAGCCCGGAAAGCACAGCCGGGCCGCAGGTGGGCCAGCGCGTCCGGGAAGGCAGGACAGACAGACAGACAGCTCGGCAGGACGTGCCCTCCGCAGCCCCGGCCGGCCCGCCCGTGTCTCGCTCACCTGCCTGCACCGTGTCCGAAAGGTCGTGCCCGGGGGCCGCGGTCCGGGGGAATTCCTTCAGTTTCCGAGCGCTGAGGTTCAACCCCCCAGAATTGGCCGCCTCCTCCAGCGCGCGCTCCAGACCCCGGTTCAAGGGCAGGCTGAAGCCCCCGCCGCCGCCGGCCCCGGCCCCGCCACTGCCTCCGGCTCCGCCGTGGTGCTGGTGGAGGTGATGGTGGTGGTGGTGGTGGGGATGATGATGGGGGTGCAGAGCAGGGGCGAAAGATTGGGGTTCGCTCCCCGGCGTCGCCATCTTCTTCAGGACCCCCCCACCCCCGCCCCGCCCCGCCCCGCCGCTCCTGCGGGGAGGGTCACGGCCTTTCCCGGGCGGGAAAACCGCAGATCGGGCTCCCGGCCGTTGCAGAGTGCTGGGTCGAACGACGCGGGAGAGCGGGTGGAGGCTGCGGGCGGGCGGGCGCGCGCGGAGCGGGGGGTGGACGGGGAGGCGGCGGCGGCGGCGGCGGCTCGGTCTTAAAGGTTTCCTGTCCCCGGGAAGCCGAGGCCGGCGGCGGCGGCAGCGCGCATGTGCCTCCGCCCGCCCGCCCCTCCCGCCCGCTCCGCCTCGCCCGGCGCCCAGCCCCGCAACCGCCCCGCAATCCTCCTCGAGCCCCTCGGAATATCCTTCCACCCGGGAGATTGTAGCTCGAGAAGGGTTTTGAGCGACGTGATTGACGGAATCCTGAGATCGCGGAGAGGAAAGCCACTCGGGGCTGTTTCACGCAGGATTTCCTCCTTGCATAAGGCAGTTGTTGTTGTTGTTGTTTGGTTGGTTGGTTGGTTGGTTGGTTTGGTTTTCCCCCACTAGGGGCTCAGCCCACATTTAAGGCCTTCTGGCATTTAAATTCCTACAAGGAACCCGGAAGCCGGCCTAGGGAGTCTACATAAATTACCTCATTAAACCCAACAACTCCGTCAGGGGAAAGATTGCTTCCTTCCTCCAACGGAGGAAGTGAAGGAACGCATCTAACCGAGGTCGCTACTGCCAGTCAGAGGTGGAGCGAGGTGGATTCGAACCGGCTGCCCCCAGACGAGGATTGCTGCCTTTCACCGTCATACTCCCAGAACCCAGATTTCAGCGCTAAATAGCCAAGTCCGAGGAAAGATTTTACGGGAAAGGGTCTTTTTTATGATGGACAAGATGAATGGTCATATAAGGGAGAAGGATTGGGCTATGGCTGATTTGAATCCCAAATTAGGTGGCGCCTAGAGCCAGCACGCCAATAGGTGGCAGCTGAAATCTGAGCCTTGGTACCATCGAAGTGTCCTTGTGCAGCTCGTGGTGTGGCAAACCAGCCAATACACAGGCTGGCAAGAGAGTGAGTTTAGGTCCTGCCCTCTGCGGCCCTCACAGGGTGCCCAGGCCAGAAAGTTTGCACACGGTAGTGAGGATACAGAAAACATCCGTCACCGAAGGGCAGAGAGCCTGGGAGATGGATAAAATAGCACTGCCTTCCCCAGGCTTTGGCTCCAGCCCCGTGGGGGCCTTGTTTTTATTTTTGCTCTGCACTAAAGGCTTGATGTCTCTACAGGGGTCTCTTACAGTGACTGGGCTTGCAGAAAGGAAAGGGCATGTGGGGTTCGGAAGTAATACCAGGAGGGAGGTAGTCTTTTAAAGTGGCAGTGCAGAAGTGTGGTAGCCTAGGAAACAGGGTGGAACTTGTGACTTCATACACGCGGCATTGAAGTGCTATGGCACTTGATTGACTTCTGGCAGTCACCCTTAATTCCTCGGAGATTCCAGGCTGAAACCAAATGCACCACCTCTTGGAAGGGACATATGCCACCTGCTGGTAACTCCCCCAACCTCCAGCCTCCTTTCTCTCCAGCTCTTTTTAACCCTTTGCTAAAGATTTGTGTGTGTGTGTGTTTTTTTAATCCCAGGCTTCAAATTTTATTATAGTAATAGAAAACAGAAGCATATTTATATTACATAGAGCTTTCTCCCAAAAATCCAGGGAGAAACAAAGAGAAAGCCTGTGAAGATCTGCATTCAGGTTGAGGCTGAGGCAAACTCAGTGTACAGCAAAAAAAAAATTTAGGCCATATCACAGAGAGCCTAACTTCTATTTTAAAAAAGGATCATGAATCAATGAGAATGAGGCTATGATTTGCTTTTGAACAAATAAGGAAGTCCTAATGTGAGATTGACCTAGTAATATTAATAGTTCATTTTATGAACTGGAGGGAAGGACACATTCATATTAGCAGCTCCCTCCCTGTATTCCAGAACTAGGGGAGGACTTTATATATAATAAGTGGACAGTGACTATTAGTAATGGATTAAATATTGCATAAGAGGACACTATTTCTCAAATTGCTATTTGTTGATACACCCTTAAAGTTTTAAATGAGTTCCCTGAATAAAGGAATTTTGACTTCACATTTAGGAAGAAAATGTGACCCTTGAAATTGATCTTGATTATTTCCAAAAATTCAGGAAACAAGCACTGTCCCATGACTATTTGTAATCCCAGCAACAGGGAGGCAAAGGCAATAGAATGGCAAATTCCAGGTCAGTCTGGGCCATGGTCAACCTGAGCTTCATAGGGAGACTATGTGTCACAACAACAACAGAGACAGAGAGGTGACAAGCCAGTTCCACAGGCTTCTTTAAAGATGGAACTATTTCTTTAAGCTAATACTGTGTTTCTTCTAGAGAATTGTACCTTATTTCTGGCCTGCCCTCCCCTTTTTCTACATAGAGTGCACTAGGAATAGTATATCTGGCTATTGTGTTACTTTGTCCAAAAGTGGCTTCTGGTCAGTGTCAGAGCATCCAGCCAATCCCAACTGTGTTCACGCCCCTGGTGACTGTTCCTGATGCTTACCCCCAGTTTCTTTGAGCTATGTCTCTAGTGCGTAGCTGGCCATCTAAACCTTAGGTTTTGCATTTTGAGCTCCAGCGTCCTTGTATTTAACCAACCATGGGTTGGGAAAGACCTGTGTATGTATCAAACATGTTTAGATTTTGTTTCCTTGTCCTTCTTTTGACACCCTTGTCATCAAGAGGGTTTTGGTTTTTTTTGGGGGGGGGGGTTGTGTATCTCTGTGTGTGTGCATTTGTTTTTGCTGGTACTAGGGTCCTGTGTTCATTCTTTCCTCAAGGTTGGAGCTCTACACTTGAGCCACACCCCCACTTCTGGCTTTTGCTGGTTAATTGGAGTGAAGAGTCTTTCAGATTACTCTGTCTGGCTTCAAACTATGGTCCTCAGATCTCAGTCTTCAGAGTAATTAGGAATAAATCAAGAGTGTCTGACTGAATCAGATATTTTACATAATCTAGATATGGAGTAAGTAGGAAGGTTCTATGTACATCAACCGCCACTTTCAGAAAGAACTTGCCCTTCGGATTTCAGTATCCCCAGGGAGGACTCTAGACCCACTCTCTCATAGAAGCAAGGTTTCTGTTCATTTTTGCCAGTCAATTTTATTTGGTTTTTTCAATTATTGAAACCAAGAGTCCTTGTTAATACATTTATTCTACCAAATTTTAGTATAATTTCCTTTTGTTTTTCTTTTTTCTTTATTTTTGGATCATCTAATCATCATATTTTATAACTATTTAGGTGATAGCAGGATTTTTTTCATAGTTTGTCTTCAACATTGTAAGGTTATTCTGTGAAACAAAATAACTGAAATTATTGGTTAAGGCGATGGGAATACAAATGTTTTTCCATTAAAAATGTCAACTAATAGAGCAAAAGTGACCAAGTTAATCAACAAACATTTTTAAACAGTAAAATCATTAAAAAAAATTCTTGCACTCAGTAAAGATACCAATCATAAATCCTTCAACATTTCAAACCCAACCTCAAACATGTGTGAGACATGCAAGGTTCATAAGAACCAACATTATTAAGGATGGCTTAATGCCCTGGTCGCTCACAACTATAATCCTAGCTACGCAGGAGACTGAAATCTGAACATCATAGTTTAAACCAGTCAGCAAAAAGCCAAAAGTGAAGATGTGGCTCAAGTGGTAGAGTACCAGAATTTAGAGAGAAAAAAAGCCATGCAAAAGTACAAGGCCCTAAGTGCAAGACCTCATAACTGTACTTAAAAATAAAAATAGGAAAGAGAAGGTAGTTGTTTGGCCTATGTAGTCTTCTCTGAAAGTCTAAGAATTCTCTTTTGATAGACTGAAGGTTGTACATGGACAGCCATATTTGGTGTTCATTGTCCCCACTGCCCTCTCCAGGAATCTGGCCAAAGTCCAGTCATCATAACAGATGAGTTCACTCATCGGATGCACCACTGAAAATGTAATCCAAAGCCCAGGGAAACCAAAATCAAATAAGAACAGGCATCTGGCCGTAAGGGTAGTGAAATGAGTCTTTATTCTCATCTATTTGCCTTCATGGTCTCAAACCCCTCTGTTTCCAGCTCGGCTTCCCCAAAAGGAAGCAAGAATGTTTCCTGATTCACAAGGCCTTTTCTGGTTATCCCCTCCACATACTGTCAATACTAAAGTATTCTCTTTGTGCTAGTTTATAAATATTTATCTGTAAATATTTATCTGTAAATGATCAGGACATGTTGTATTTATTAGCTTTCCGTTGCGAGGAACAGAACTTTTTAATTCAACCATCTAGCTGATTCAATAAATAAACATTACCTGAGATAGTCATGTATTGCAATATAACTAATACCAACAACATGACTTTTTCTGAAGATAATAAATATAAGCATTTTAGACATGTTTCAGATATTTTTGGGGGGGGCGGGGGGTCGGTCGTGGGGCTTGAACTCTGGGCCTGGGCACTATCCCTCAGCTCTTCAGCTCAAGGCTAGTGCTCTACCACTTGAGCCACAGAGCGCTACTTCTGGCTTTTTTCTTTTTGCTTATGTGGTGCTGAGGAATCGAACCCAGGGCCTCATGCATTCAAGGCAAGTGCTCTACCACTGAGCCACCTTCCCAGCCCCTCAGATATTTTTCTAGTGTTCCAAAACACAATCTGTAAACCAGTTACTTAGTGTCAGCATAGCCCTGACATGATAGGAAAAAAAGGATGTTTGTGCTAAGTTATTTTGTTTGTTTTTTGTTTTATGCCAGTCATGGGGCTTGAACTCAGGGCTTTGGTGCTGTTCCTGGGCTTTGTTTGCTCAAGGCTAGCTAGCACTTTACCACTTGAGCCACAGCTCTACTTTTGGCTTTTTTCTTTTCAGTAGTTTATTGATGATAAGAGTCAAGGCTGGGCATTGATGATCCATGCCTGTAATCCTAGCTACTTAGAAGGCTGATATCTGACCATCATGGTGAAACTCTTCTCCAATTAACCACCAGAAAACCAAAAGTGGTGCTGTAGCTCAGAGTATAAACCACTTAACCTTGAGCAAAAAAGCTCAGGGACAGCACCCAGGTCCTGAGCTCAAGCCCCAAAACAACAACAAAAGAATCTCATGAACTTTCCTGTCCAGGCTGTCTTTAAATAGCAATCCTCTTATCTCAGCCTCCTAAGTAGCTAAGATTATAGATATGAGCCACTGGTGCCTGGCTAAATTTGGTTTTTTTTTCTTTTTTTTTTTTTGTAAAATTGAATATATTCAATTTAAAGAATTGTATGTTAGTTGTGAGACTGTGCCCTTCCTATTTGTTTGTCTAGAAGAAAAAAAGAAACAATGGTAATAATTATAGTGGTAATGTCTTTTCTTTGAAATAAGAGAAAGGTTATTAGAGTCAGTTAACAAATTGGAAACTGCTTGGGGAGGTTGTTGGGTGTGTGTGTGTGTGTGTGTGTGTGTGTGTGTGTGTGTGTGTGTGTGTGTGTGTGTGTGTGTGTGTGTGTGTGTGTGTGTGTGTGTGTGTGTGTGTGTGTGTGTGTGTGTGTGTGTGTGTGTGTGTGTGTGTGTGTAGACTAAGACTTCCAAAATACCTACATATCAGAAGGAAGTACATTTGAGTCTTTACCACCTTCCCATTCTAGGAATTATGGGTAAGTCTAGAAAGAAGTTGTGTCCCTTTACATTATTAAATATTTCATAGCAAACAATTGTGCAGACAGCTGCTCTACCATCACTCCCCTAAACTCTCAAACAGATATCCTCAGCGCCTCCTAGGAGCTCATTCTTCCTGCTCATGGAGAAAAGAAGCAGTGGCTATTACCAGTTAGCCAGGCCCTGCCAGGCCTGACTCCATGCTCTTTCTCAGACCAAAACAGAGAACTAGTCCCAGACTTTATTCAAGATCTCCTGTCTATGGCAACACCTATCAGAGCAGGCAGAATCTGGGACCTCACATTCTAATTTTTTAAGAAGCTAGCTTGTAGAACCATCTTCCTAGTGCCGATACAAAATCCATGTATGATGAATTAAGTATGCTTTAACTTTGTTCTGTTTTCATGAAAATAGTTAGACTCATGAAGAAGTGCCCTTTTGCGTGGTTTTTATTATTTTAAATCAGTGCTTTTAAATTTTATATATGAGATGTGATAATCAATTATACAGCAGAGATAATATTCTGACCTTGAACTTAAGAGAGATAACAGCATTTCAGAAGAATTTATGTAAAAGCCAGGCATGGTGACTCACTCCTGAAATTCCTCCTACTTGGGAGGTTGGTGGTCAAGACCAGTTCCAGACAAAAAATTAGCAAGACTCCATCTTAACCAAGAAAGTTTGGTGTGATAGTATACACCTGTCATCCTAGCTATGCAAGAATCACCGTCCAGGTTGGCCCTGGGCAAAAATGCAAGACTCTGACTTAAAAATAACTAAAGCAAAAAAGGATGAGTAGACTGTTCAAATGATAGATCACCTGCCTAGCAAGCATCAGGCCCTAAGTCCAAATCCCAGTCTAAGAGAGAGAAAAAGAGAAACAGAGGGGCTGGGGAGGGGGGGGGAGGGGGTACAGGGAGACAGAGAAGCTATGTAACTTGGACCACTAAGGATTCGAAGCTGATTATAATATCTTTGGCTTAAAGAGGTTGAGATTTCCCCTAAAATAAGCTATAAAAAAGAGGCAACCAACCATGAGATTTCTGTTAGAAGTTTGTTAAGTGACAGCCAAGAGAAGTCACTGAAAGTAAAGGGAACTAGCTAACAGGACTTCAACTTGCAAAGAAATGTTTTTGGAGTAACTGGCTATTCAAAGATGAGGATGTAAATATTAAATAATAGATCAACATTACATCCATGATGAATTAATTATACATTAGATGAGAAGGTACTTTATATGTTACCAAAGCATTAATTTATCTACTCCCCAAAGGCAGTTTTTAACACTACAGTATTATTAGAAGGATAGCTTCCAAATCCAAGGCTATCATTAGCATGTAGTCAGATGCAGACGGCCCCCAGAGAGGATGTTCTCCCTGGATTCACACTAGGAATGTACTCTGGCTACAGTATCACTAAGCATCCAATATCCCAAAGATGTTATTATTCTAATGTATATTATACATTTGCTGTCAAGAGCCTTGAGTAAATTCTCAAGGTAATCCTTCCAACTGGCTCATGTCTGTAATCCTAGATACTCAGGAGTCTGAGATTGAAGGATCACAGTTTAAAGCCAGCACAGGCAGGAAAATCTGTGAGACTCTTATCTTCCATTAACTACCAAAAAGTCAGAAGTAGAGCTGTGGCTTAAGGGGTAGAGCATCAGCCTTGAATGAAAAAGATAAAGGTAAGCAACCCAACCCTGAATTCAAGCCCTAGTACTGGCACAGAAAAAGAACAAAAAGAAAGACAGAGACAGAAAGAAAGAACAAGAAGAAAGAAAGGAAGGAAGGAGAGAAGGAAGGAAGGAAGGGAGGGAGGGAGGAAAAGAAGGAAGGAGTCTAGCACATCATTTAAAGAAGGAGCCATGTCTGGACTTAAGGAATAAAGCTGGCAATGAAGTGATAGGACAGAAACAGAGGTTATTGTGTCTCCTGCAAACCAGATCAACAGCTTTACACAACCCTCCCACAGTGAAGGAGAAAACGGTTAGGGATTGGCATTAGGAGGCTGATAAGGAAGGAGGTTCCACCAGTGAGGGGGAAGAGTACTGGAACCACCACAATGCAAACAGAGGCCTACATCAATTGCTAGGAGCCATCTAAGATGACCAAAGATAGTTCTAGGCCCTGTGGATCCCCAGTCCTAGGAGTCACATATGATAGACCCTAGCATGAGGGAAAACATCCAGTAGGTAAACAGGACCACAGCCCAACTGGCTGAGATTCAAGACAGGGCTCCAGGCACAGTTCCATCTGTGGTGTAACTTTGGAGCACTTGAATTTCACAGGATGACTTCTTAAAGATGGAGTAGAAACTCAATAGTGATTGGTTATGGAAAGAAAACAGAGAGTATGGATGGGAGAGTGATTTACCCCTCCTTCATATCTTTTCTGCTCAGTTTAGATATTTCAGCTTACACATCTCTACCTTTTATGAGACAATGAAAATTCCAGTTAAGGCAATTGCTTTTGGGTGATAGTCAGTGGGGAGGAATGGGTGGATCTCAAGGAAGATTTAAGTCATCTACTGCTCTGAAAGAAGTGAAGAAGCAAGGCAGAATAGTTTATGACAATGCATGAGATGGGGGATTCGGGACAGTCCTGGGTTGATGAGAGGTATTTGGGAGGAAAAGATGACAGTGTGTTGGCATTGAATGAAGATTCATTGAGCTGCTTCTAAGTCATTGATAATGTTTAGTAGAGGAGGTAGGATGGAGGGGTGGAGGAAAGTACTATCTCTGCATTATATTTATATATAGTGAGTGTCAGAGATGAGATGAGGGATCACAGAATACCATCTGACCTAGAGAGCAGTTTCAGGATACCCAGACTACAGAGGTAAGATGAAGGTAAAGGAAACAGAAATAGTGGGCGAAATCTACTTATTCTAAACATTCAGGGTTTGGGGGAGGGGATGAGTAATAGCTGGCTAATTTGGCAAAGAGAGCAAAAAAAAGTCTCCTTTGAAGATGAATTAGATCTGAGAAGATTTGAAAGAAAACTCTCTTGTGACGAAGGAAAGGCTGGAGAATCCCAGAAGAAGCAAAAGTAAGGCCAGAGTCAGGATTATAGGTGTGATCCCTGAGGAAGAGGAGGAGCAGAGAGGATAGAAGCCAGGGCAGACCAGACTTAGATATCATCCTTGAGCTTGCAGTAAAAAAAAAAAAAATAGAAGCACTTAACTGGACTCCAGTGAGCGACTCGGGCCTGTAACCCTAGTGATTCGAAAGGCTGAGATCTGAAGATCACCGTTTGAAGCCAGCCCTGGGCAGGAAATGTGTGAGTCTCTTTAACTAATTACACACACAAAAAAAAAGATAACCAGAAGTATATCTGTGACTCAAGTGGTAGAGTGCCAGCAACCCAATGCTCAGGTCCTGAGTTCATGTCCCAGGACACACACACACATACACATACACATACACACGGACACACACACACACACCCAAACTCTAAAGACATGCATTTCCACGAGACTATCTCTGAAAATATCCTACTGTTTATATACAGTAAGCTTTCCCTCTGCTGTGGCCACAGAGGAATTTGTATGGCAGGGAAACTCTTCATGTAAGACAGTGGAGGATGGGAGTGAGTGAGGGGGTGCTGCTGACGAAGCTGTACCATGCTGCTCTAGGCCAGTTCTGCTCTGGACTCCCCAGCCTACCTTTCCTAATCACCTCCCACAGTTTAGATGAGATTATCCATATGCGCTCTGGCCTTTCAGTGTTTCTACCATCTGGCTGATGACAGGACACCATGTGTCAGCAGCAGGATCTGGGTACCCACCCATGGCTGGGGCACAGACCTGCCTTGTGCACAGCATGATTGCCCAGCATGTGGCTGGCTTCTCTCACATCAGTCCTTCACTGCCTAAGTCTCACAACCAGGATACACATGGCTGCGTTCCTCCCACTCTGGTGAATAGCATCGTGTGTTTGGGCAACACTGAAGTCATGCATCACCTCCCATTTATCTTGAACTAAGAGTGGTTTCACACAAAGGCACAGATATTATCTGAGCTAATACTCTTTTAAGTGAAAAACCTCAGAAGGCAAGGGTTTTGCTATGGAGTTTGTCACCTATTTCCTGAGATTTTTCACTTAACACCATCCCTACGGGCTCAAGGTTTCTCAGTGAATTATGGCAGAGAAGAAATGGGAAGCCTGATGTCAAAAAAAAAAAAAAACCATTTGAGCAAGGCACTAGTGGCTTATGACTGTAATTCTAGCTACTCAGGAGGCTGAGATCTGAGGATCCAGGTTTGAAGCCAGCCCTGGCAGGAAAGGCTGGTTGAGCCAGCCTTGAGCAGAAGATCCTAAGCAAGAGCTCCAGGCTCTGAGTTCAATCCCCAGTACTTACATAAAAACATCAATAACAGCAAAAGGAAAAAAGAACAAAAACACATTTGATGTTTTTCACAGAAATAGGATCTTCCTGTTTTCACACTTATAAGGGAAATAGATATGTATGTAGAGTTCTTGCATGGCTGGCACTCAATGAGTAAATGGGAGTTTGGGGACTTTATAGTGTGAACCCTCAGACCATGGATGGTAATCTCACAATCAGACAGGAGACAATCACACACATCTTTCGAGCCCTTCCTGTTTAGTAGGTGACAGTGTTCTTTACTGGTTGATTGAACTTATATTTGCCTCTCTACAAATAAAAAGATTGAGATCCAGATAGCTGCTAAGCAATCCCTATTTTAAGCAGGGGTTTTGAGGTCGTGAGTTCTATACATAGCATCAAAGCAAAAAAAAAAAAGAAAAAGAAAAACAATCTCTTGAAAGTCAAGAAAGTGTCTAAACTTAAAAGTTTTCTAAAAATGGGACCAGGCATTAATACATCATTCCCTTCCATTTATACATTATTCCTGTTGATTTAAAATAATGTGAATGCAAACGAGAGTCATTTTAATTCAGAGCTCTTAATAATTGACTGTTTCCTTAGTCATTAACTATTGAGTTAAATGGACAAACAATGTGTGTTCAGCATCTATTAACCAACCTCTGCAACTTCAGCAAGTTACCTGAAGACCAGAGGGCTTTTACGTGAAGCAGGAGGTGCCCAATGTGGCAGTCATATAACCTGGTCTAGATTCTGAGAACCATATTGAAAATTCATGATGAACTTAAAATACCTCTTGTTGCAAGTTGTAATTTATATTTGTTCCCTCTGACCTCACCCATAGCTTTTTCTCCAAACGAGGAAAAAGGGTTTGTGTAATCTGTATGATTCCATAAGATCAGAGAAGTTCAGTAAAATAATGCATGCTATAGCTATGTCTTAACTACTGTGCTAATTAGATTCTGGAAGACCAAGGTCATTGAGAACTGACTGGGAGGTGCAGCCTGGTTCTGCCAATCAGCTCTGTCTCTGTGGCGAAGTCATTTGTTTTCTCTAGAAATCAATTTCCACATGGGTTGAATGACAAGACTGGATAGTTTGTGCCAAGATCTCTTTTTAGCTCTAACATGTAATAACTCTCTGAATTGTAGTTTGGTCAACAATTTCTATTCAACTGAAATATTTTTTGTGTTCTTGTTTTTTCAGTTTTTTTATTTTATTTTGATGCATTTTTGTTATTGTAAAGGTTATGTACAGAGGGGTTATAAGTTAGGTAATGAGTACATTTTCCACCTCCTCCCTCACTCTCTCTCAGCTTTTCCTTCTTGTCTCCACCCACAAGTTGTATGGTTCATTTTCAACATGGTGTCTAGTGAGTACCACTGCTGCATTTGTTCACCTTTTGTATCACCATTTCTGTCCCTCTGTTACCCTCCCAATGACAGATAAATGAGCAAGCCAGACAAAAGGAAAAAAAACAGCAACAAAGGAAACTAAAGCTCTACCCAATCTCCCAGTGGTACTAGGAATCTGAACCTAGGACTCCCCATTTGCCAAAACTGGTACAGTTCCACTAAACCATGCCTCCAATACTGTTGTTTTATTTACTGGTTATCTTTAGGATAAGTTCTCACTTCCTTCACAAGTATGTACCTCAGCTACAATCCACTTAGTTTTAGGCCTCTTGTCATTTCTGGGAACACAGGCATAGGCCACTGGGTCCAGATTCCTTCTTTGGAGGGAAGTTTTTCTGCTTGGGCTGGCCTGGAAAGGCGATCCTCCCATTCTCAGTCTCCTACACAGCTGCCATGTGCCACCTGACCCACCTATGTGTTGAGAAGGGGATCTTTCAAATTCTCCTGCCCAGACTGGCCTCTTAACTCAGTCCTCCAGTCCAGCATCCTAAATAGCTAGGATCACAGATTTTTGTCCCTGGCTAGTGAGAGAGAGAGAAAGGAAAAATTATCAATAGCCTGAGGTATAAAGAGGATCCAGGATTCCAAGTAACTCACAAAGCCCCATATGCAGAGTGCTATAGAAAAGCCTTTTCAGGGTGGCTACTGATGTATACTCCCATTCCATAGTACCAAAAGGCTGAGAGTTTTGCCAAAAATAAAACAACTCTCCAAAAAATCTCAGTGGGAAGTGAGAAATGATGCAGTGGTCATATGGGAAAAGAAATTTGGAATAGGATCATCTTAAACATTAGTTTCAAAAGACCACAGGTCAGCCACACAATGGTCAGAGTGTGTTTAGGAAAGTACAGAGCAGTAAGAATTTACCCTGTTTAGGGCTGGGAAGGTGGCTCAGTGGTAGAGCACTTGCCTTGCATGCCTGAGGCCCTGGGTTCGATTCCTCAGCACCACATAAGCAAAAAGAAAAAAGCCAGAAGTGGCGCTGTGGCTCAAGTGGTAGAGCACTAGCCTTGAGCTGAAGAGCTGAGGGACAGCGCCCAGGCCCAGAGTTCAGGCCCCACGACCGGACCCCTCCCCCCCCCCCCCCCCCCGCAAAAAAAGAATTTACCCTGATTAATACATTGATGATGTAGACACTTGAATTATGAAAAAGGGACCATGATAATAAAGTAATACTAATGTTTCAGGTAATAAAACTCACATACACACATTGTGCTAGAAATAGTCTTTCCAACAGGGCACAAATCCATTTCCCTTCATCACAGACACAGACTTTGGAATAAGAATTGTTTGCATTACTATTAGTTTTCTACCATTTGCAGTCATAAAACAGGTGAAAAGGGAGATAAGTTGGAAGGTA
Source organism: Dipodomys merriami (assembly GCF_024711535.1). Taxonomy (NCBI): domain Eukaryota; kingdom Metazoa; phylum Chordata; class Mammalia; order Rodentia; family Heteromyidae; genus Dipodomys; species Dipodomys merriami. Next base: position 74,873,460 of record NW_027206179.1, read on the forward strand.
TAACAAAATCTACTCAGAAATACATTCTCCCCACCCTTTCCCTGCCCCCTGGGAAGTTTCTCACCACTTTTCCTGACAATTCACATGTATTGTGGCAAAGAATAACAAACCCAAGATATTTTAACAGGCTAGTCCAGATTTTAATCCTTTTGTCATCCTAACACTATACTTAGCTTTACTGAATTTCCTTTTGAGTAAAATAAAAAATGTCAAAACTGTATCTTTCAGGGTGCTGTGAAAACTAAGTTAGATAAGTTTAAAAACTAAAGATGGGTTAGGTGTGGTAGTTCACTCTTGTGATTCCAACTATGTACTTGGAATTTTCTATGCCAGCTTATAGCCTGAGCTTAAAATGCATGCTGCATACATGTAAGTGCAAATGCTGGAAAACAAGGCAATCAGCTCACAAAATCATGCCATGGTATTCAAGAGTTATTGGGCAAAATTAGAAATTAAAGTTGATCAGCCAATCCAAAGGAACAGCCCGAGATCTAGCTGGGTGTTATTATTAGATAGAGCACAGAATCTGCCATCACCACAAAATAGTTTTAAAGAGGTTGGTAAGAATTTGTGACTCAAAGAAAAAAAAAAGTAAGCAAGAGAGGAGAGACATTATCTGGGAAATGTGACAATCTGAACTACACTACCCACGAGAGGTGGAATATGCTTTTTCCATAGGATCAGCCTGTTTTGCCAATGGTTTTTTAGTCTGAGCAACTGCCTTTAGTCTGTCACTTTCCCCATTCCAGGAAGGAATTAAGGGGAAATGAACATTGGACAAAAATATCAAGAAAACAGTGTGACAATTCTACATGATACCTGAGCCAGCATTATGGTAGTCAGAGACCTCTCTTCATTGCTAGAATCTTCTGAGAGGGGTCTCCTATGGTTAGACCAGCAGAGAATAATCCACTAGGTAGCTGGATCAATCAAAGAGAATCCAACCTCTTCTATCCTAGGAGAGTAATTAGTTCTAGAATGAGGGAGCAGAATTCAACTGGGAGAATTTCCAGGCTAGCTCACACTAATATATACAGAGACCATCTGATATGTTCTTGGCATTCCAATACAGCTATCTTTTAGGACAAAGTTGTTGAGGCTTCCTATGCATATCATTCACATGACTGCATTAAATGAGCCAGTGAGCAACCACTCACCCCTTGTCTCAGACCTGCCCTCAGGAGCCCACAGTGGAGTGAAGGAGTGAAGGCCCTGCTTCCACTGTATTGCAATCACTCCTATCCCTGGTTTGTTGGGGCCTGCTCTGTGTTCTTTCTTTTTCATGCCTTCACTCATGTAGCCACCTGGAGATTTTCCCCTCTGGATTCAAGATTATCGGTGCCACACATTTCTGAATAGGAAGACTGCACTCTGGGATCCTTACATCTACAGTCAATATTTGATTTGTATATGTGTATATGAAACAAGTTTGAACTCAAGGCCTTGTTGGGCAGATGCTCTGCTACTTGAACCATGCCCCCAACCTTTTTATATTAGGTTACTTTTCAGAATAGGGTCTTATGCTTCCCCCTCCTTCCTACCTCTATTGTCTAAGTCTCTAAGATTATAATGACTGAGCAGGGTACACTGCCACCTTAGCCCATGGATTTGTTTCTCCTGAATTGCAAGTATTATCTAGACTTCTAACACGTCTGTTGAAGAGGGCTCTGTGGAAAAGGACTTTGATCTCAAATAATGGAAGACTGTGAAAGAAAAAGCACTGGGATATATTCATAGCTTTGTGTGGAATGTATGTACTGTTCATTGCTAAAGTCTTGTTAGCAAAGATGACCAAGAAAACCTGAGAATCAGACAAAAGTCAGAAGCTCCTATTATTAACTGTTTAAGGTTAAGTGTTAAACCCCTGGTGGATCTCCTCTCACAAAGTCACATGACAGAGGCGATGGCCCCATTAGAGGGCCAGGCTTTACTATCAAATTGTTAAATACATCTCTAATAGGAGTGCTTAATCTTCATTACTCTTTTGCTTAGTTTTGTTTGAGATATCTATGTATTGATTATTCTAAATAGACTTGAAAATAATTTTATTCCCCTTTCCTTCTAGGACACTTTTTAAATTGTAGAGAAAACTCCTACAGTTTTGCTGCCAGAGACCTAGGAGCCACCACCTAAAAATGAACTAACAAACAGTGGGACAACCTGAATTAGAACCTAATGCGTGTGACACTGTATAGAAAATATATTATCTGAGAAGGACTCTTGCTCTAAAGGCCTATCCTGAACCTGCATGCTTTTTTTGAAGGAAGGAGAAAAGCAAGTTAAAGATACTACAAAAACATTGTCTGGCACACCCAGAAGAGAAAACTGAGAACTAGGATGCTATTTTCAAAAGGTCAAGATTAAAAAAAAAAAAAAAACTTTGAAATTAATGCCAGACATGCTGATACACACCTGAAATCCCAGCTACTCAGGCGGTAGAGACAGAAAGATTTGATCCAAGGCCACCTTGGCAAAAGTAGAATACTCTTAACTGAAAAGCAAGCTAAAAGCTAAAGGGTTGGGTGTGTGTGTGGTTCAAGCAGTAGAGTGCTTAAACTAGCGAGTTGCTAAGCCTTGGATTAAATCCCCAACTCCATCAAAAATTCTTTTAAAAATTATTTTTGTAATGAAATTATTGTCAAAAAGCTAAAGACAGAGCTGGGTATGGTGACACACACTTGTAATCCCTGCACTCAGGAGACAGAGGCAGGAGGATTAGGAGTTTGAGGATGTCCAAAACACAAAGTATAATTTTTTTTTAAAAAGCCAAGAACATAAGAAATAAGGTTTAGACAAGCCTCAACAGTAAATATACTAAGGAGATAAAATAAATGTTGAAGCATTTATACAAATCTGTAATGATATCAGCCATAAAACAGAAAAGGCATAAATAATTATTGTGTATAAATATATATAGCAGTTCGTGATAGTGGTTATATAATAGTGTATGATAAACACCCATAATCATATACACACATACAAATAGACACCAACAGCCAAACATTAATGATTGACAAATCTCAATGTATTATTTTTTTCTAGACAGGGTAAGAATGAAAAACACCCCTCCAGTGAAAATTAGGTTTCATTCACAGTGTTTCCTTTTTGACTGGGCTTCTTATGGAAGATAGACCATGGAGTTCCCAGAGAGGGAAGTTCCTAAAGGAAGGAAAGACAGATTGGATGAACTACGCACAAAAACTTAATGTGGAACTGAAAGTAAATCAACCCTTTTGTACCAGTACTGAGGCTTCAACCTCAGGACCTGGATTCTTGCTGCCTCTTAGGTTTTTCAGTCAAGAGTGACACTCCACAACTGGCCTATCAAATTATTACAGAGATTTAAATACAAAGATTGGGAGAAGTCTGGGGGTGACATTCAGTTTTCCTTCAGATAGTCTCACTGCAATGCTAGCTGGCTGGGTTCCCCAGGTTTTAGCTAACCTAAAGTAAATGTCATTCATCATAATGAAAGCCAGGAGAGGAAAATAAATGTCCAGCGGATATGATTAGGAACTTAAAATAGCACAAGAAAATCCAAATAGATTTTTATCTTGAAAAAAAACAAGTATCTTTTCCTCCATACTTTTATTTTAGGAAAAGAAAAAAACCAGGCTAGGGAGGGGGTGATTACACTTATCATAGAAAGAAAAGTTTCACCCAACAGATTTAGTGTGAAGAACTATGAAAAATATTGATTAAAAATAAGAAGAAAACCAGCTTTAACTCATTTTTCAGTAAAATTTATAATCTTCTGTTATTCTCTTGATGGAAACGAGTGAACCTGAACTCATAAATTGAACGGCAGTACATGAAACTCAGAGGTGGTGGGATTGAAGTTCTTGAAAACCCTGATTAAGCTTTGGGGGAAATGAATCAAACTATGATTCACCAAGGAATCTTTCGCAAAAATCTGAAAGAACAAATATTGTGGAGTTGAATCAGTCATGGTTTAAATACCAAGGAACAGACTTAAGCAGAGTCATGGTATTTGATGATGTGATATAGTAGTAAATATTTTTTGACGGTTAATATTGTACCTCAACTTGATTGGGCCATGTGGTGCCCTGATGTTTGGCAGGATGTTGCTCTGCGTGTGTCTGAGAGAATGTCTCTGGATGAGGTTAATATTTGAATCAGCATACTAAGTGAAACAGACTGTCCTCTAGAATGCGAGTACTCCTGCTCCAACCTATTGAAAAGCTGAATAGAACAAAATAGCTAGCCCTGCCTCTGCAGGAGAGAATCGCTTCCTGCCCTCATGTCTCGAACTTCTGCTCTTCCTGACATTTCACACTGGAACTACTCATTGCTCACCAGGTAGAAGCTTGTTGACTGAAGATCATCAGACTTACTGACCTCTATAACTGCACGAGCCAATCCTTGTAAGTACTCTATCCAGTTTCCTCTCTAGCTCCCTCTGATTTCCCTCCACATTTTATTGGTTCTGCTCAGGTGGAGAAATCTGATTAATACAGTTTTGCATTAGTATTTCTGTTCATTAGGACTCTGTTGGTGGCAAGTGACAGAATATTGTGTCAATTTGCCTCTCAATACGGGATATTCTGGAGATAGCTGTTTGGCTCTAAGTTCAAATAGTAACATCAGAATCCATTTTCCTGCTTGCTCTATTTCTCACTTCTGCCTTCTTTGGGTGTGACTCTCTATTCTCACTCAGGGATTTCTCTGTTGATCACAAGATAACTCCTATTTTGGAGCAGCAAGGTGGTTGTCTTCTGCAGCAAAAGCTTTAAAGGTTTTCTTGTATCTCAGTGGTTCAGGTTGGCTTATGTGTGCATCATTAGACATGGCCAACAAAATATGCTCTTGTTGGGAGATGCATGGCCCTGTGCACCTTGCACCATCAGTTGGAGAAGCCAGACTTCAAGCTTATGCTTTGAGTGCAGTTCTCCCAGAACCTTCATATCCCGTTAGCTCTACAAACCCAGTGTCATTACTTTGTTATTTGAAAAACCTTACTGCTCAGTCATTCTATCATTGACACATTGTCAATACCAATATGCACAACTCTCTGGCTTTCTGAGTAAAAGGTCTTATTAGCCCTCTCCAGGGATAATTTGGAGAAGGTAAAGAAGGCATTTATGCCCCCCAAATATCTCAACCATCAAGATCTATAACCACTGTATTAAGAAAGGCTTTCCTTCCATGTTGGTATTTCAGGGGATCCTTATTAAAACAATGAGCAGTCTAAATCAGTGGTGGAGATTGTTTTGCAACCCTTGATGTTAGCCAGGGCAGCAGACATCTGTTGTTTGCTTTGCACTCCACCCCCAACCCAATTAGTGGAATCCCTGCTTCCTCCCAATGCCTGGGTTATTATGAAAGCAGTTTTGTTAGAATAATGTAGTCACTGGTAGTGATCTTTTTAGGGTCAGACTTGAATCAATCAAGTCCTTCCCTGGGACTTGAGACACTGAGGGAAAAATGTTTCTCCCTGCCCTTTTTCTTCCCTTAAAGGTCAGTTTCACAATGCAAACAAAAGGCAGAAGTGCTGTTCCCAGTAGATTGTGAAGGCAAGAATTGAGCTCCATCCTCATATTGAGTGAGATAAACCAAGCTCAAAAAGCCAGATATTGCATATTTTCTCTCATTTGTAGGATCTAGACCTGAGATATACATAGAAAGATATATGTATGAGTGTGTGTGTGAGAGAGTGTGTGTGTGTGTAATATTACTCTGTGAGACTGAGGGAATTATGGGAAAAGGTAAGGGAAAAGAATGATGGAGAACGAGTAATATTAAAATATCTGATGTCTGTGTATAAAGATGGCATACAAAAGCTCACTGAAAGCTCTTGAACAACAGGGAACCTAAGGGAATCCAGAAAGAACAAGAGGGAGTTAATCAATCTAAAATGCGGTGGAAACCCCCTTTGCAAAATTAATATACACCAAAACTGAAAACTGAATGACAGGAAAGTAAAACAAGGCCTATTGGGGAGTGTGTACTAGGGCAAGTGGCCAACAGAGAGGAGGACTATGGTGGAAGTTGTTAGTATTATCCCACCTCTGGTCCTCAGCTCCACCCAGACCTGAGCTCCTCCCTGCCCTAGAGCTCTGGCTAGATAGCTGGCCACTCCCGCCTCTGCCCAGGCATGCAATTACCTCACTTCCTCTCACACAGACCTGCCTGGCAGGGGAGAGTCCTGGAAGGGCGGGCAGATCCCACGTGCTCCCTCTCCCTTGGAGATAAGGCCCCTCTAATAAACCTTACAGTAACCTTTCTCCTGTGCCTGCCTGCCTGCTTCCTCATGGTCCCTTGCATTGGTTGTGAAAGATTCCTACTTCTACGCATGTAGAAAGTGAACAGTGGGACCTGTTGAATTTGTTTTAAGAAGGGAGCAGGCCCTGTTTTCACTGTATTTGATGTTGGTATAATTTGGGTAGCAGAAGGGAAAAAACAAATTGTTTAAATAGGGATACAGATTGACCCATTGCAACAAAGAGATGTACAACACTCTATGTTGAAAAACAAACTTTACAATTTAAAGGGGGGTGGGGGAGTGTAGTTGGGGAGATGGGAGGGGAAGGATGGGAGGGGAAAAACAGAGGAGACAACAATGCTTGATAAGAAATGTACTCATTACCTTGCTCATGTAATTGTAACCTCTCTGTACAGTATTTTCACAATTAAAAAAACATTAAAAAAAGAAGAAGGGAGCAGGAAGAATGAGGGAGAGGGATGGAGGGTGAAAATTTGATCTGGTACACTGTATGGAAATATCACAATGAAATCCCATTGTATAACTAACACATGCAAATACAAAATCTTTAGAAAAACAACAAAAAATTGAGCTGTGTCCTAAGAAGTCTTCAGAGGCACAGATTTAGAACACTTCAGAAACTGCAGAGGTACCAAATTAATCCTAGTCATCACTTGCATATTACCATGACTTGGGTACATGTATCTCATCATTTGTTCAATAAACACCAATGGAAAGTCTACTGTGTGGTTTTGAAGACCTAGAGATGAAATTACCTTCCTGGAGAAGGCTTTAGGTTGGCAAGAACACCAGAGAAACACACAAGTTGTCAAACATATGATGGCTGGTGCCATAAGAATGATCAATATGTGTCACATACTGTGAACAGCATGAAGAGAACAGCCAGCTTTGAATGGCTCTTGCTGGTTGGTCATCAAGAGCTATGGAAAATGCTGGGCCTATCAACTGAATCTGGGCATGTGCATGGCTTCTGTCAGGAGAGTAGGTCATACGTTATTCGGAGTAAAAACATTTGTCTAGGGTGAGCTTGTAGTCTGTGGAACTGACTAACAGCAGGACAGGAAATACAATGGCAAGAAAGGATCATCCTAGCATGGACCTCATGTTCAGAACTGGTGGATTCAGCCTTCAGTTTGAGGATGGTCACTTGAAAGCAGAGAGGAGGCAGAAGAAAGATGAAGGGTCAAGTACCTAACGCTATAGTCAGATAGGCCAAGGTTGAGTCCAAATCTGATGCTTAGTAGCTGTGTGCTTTTGAGTAAACAGATGAGGCTCTCTGTTCTGCATTCTCCTCACCCAAGCTGGCAGTCTTATGATATTTCAATATGGTATCAAAATATTCAAATGCACAAGACTTCTAGAGAGATATAAATGTCATATCTATAAATCATTTAACATAAATCCAGACAAATGAACGGACAAGAAAATAGAAAAGAGATCTGATTAATAATATGTCTCAGCTTCTGAATAGGAAAAAAGAATTAGGAAAAACTTCAGTGAAATAATTTTCTCTGGACCTTCTACATAAAGTTAAGGATAGAAAATGAAAAAAAAATAGGAGAATGAAGTTAAAACTACATGCTGCTTACACTGATCTGGACTTTATGGGGAAAAATAAAAGTTTTCTTTCTAGTAATTCAGCAGGGTATCATGATAGCCTTTGATGCAGATGTGTTTAGATGATTAAAGAGTTTGTAAAATGTGATGACTACTTCCTCCTCCTTTGTCAAACTGACCAGCAACAGGAAAGATCTGTGCAGTGGAAAATAGCGTGGGAGTTTTTATTTGGGGATATCGTCTAGAAGCTGAAATATTAAAGTCAATTTATTTATAAGTAAATGTAGGGTCTACATGATGCCAAAAACACCCCAGCACGTATTGATCAATTAGACGACAAAGGACTATTTAGCCAATGAATTGACGTTTTGTTCAACATTATGCCAAACATCTGGATCTTTAGGAACAGCTGTTTGGCACCCAGTGGGCCAGATAGAAACACCATTGTACCACTAAGGCCTGAGAGTGCTTTCTGTCTGATCTTCTCCCTGCCTGTAAGATCTAGTGCCAAGAATACTGTTGGCCAAGCATAGCTAGTACCAGTTTGTGGCAAAGACAGGTAGTAATTTGACTGGGACAGAATTATTTATTGGAATTCAGGCCTAAGGAGTAGGTGGGGGACAGATTCACTAGAAGGATCAAACCTCTTAAACACATCAGTTCATAAAACCACAGTGCCCTGGAAAAAGATGGCAAATAGTGTGGGAATCAGAGTCAGAGTGACACTGTCACCGGATGCAGGTGAGGGTTTGTGAAGTTTCCCTTTAAAAGTAGAGACTCTTCACTTAGGGTCCATGGCTTGGATGGCAGAACGAGAATATCTGAATGTCATAACGGTAAGAAAACTTGGCAGAACTTTGTTTAATAAGTAAGTGAGCAAGAAGACAAACAGAGACAAGCAGAAAGGCAGGGGCACACTCTAGAGAGAGACACTCTGGGTTCTTTGATATCAGGGGTGTTTATATGATGACGGCAGGGTCTCACTTAAAGTCATATTTATCTTTGCTCCTAACACTCTTGGTGTTACACTGTTAGCACTTGGGCTCAGGATCTCTGAGACTGACCTGTACTTTAACTATATGACCATTGTATTTGGGCACCCCTTTTAGGAAAGATATATTTTAAAACTGGTCTTCATCCTTGAGATAGAATGCATCCTGCCATACATGTTTATCCTTTGAGATGAGCATGTTGTGCCAGGAGGAGCCATTTTTCCAAGTATTAGCTTCTCCAGGATACATGGCTTTTTAATGATGTCTTTTCTCAGTTTTTAGAACACACTAATTGTTTGGGGCCAGTGGGCAAGGTCAGATAGAGGAAGCTACTCTTGCTCTTTGTTTTCCCCTTGTATTAATACTTCATTTTATTGAAGGAGTACAGAGTTAAAACAAAGGAGATAGTGCTATGTTTCTGAACACAGTGTTTCTAAATTTCTGGCTGCTATTCACTTTATTTTCCCTCATCTATCCTGCCTCAATACCTCCCCATGATGCAAAGGCTCTTGGGAATGAGACTACTTCAAGAAACAACGCATTGGCTTCATTCTACCTTCTCCTCTCCTCTCCTCTCCTCTCCTCTCCTCTCCTCTCCTCTCCTCTCCTCTCCTCTTTTCCCCTCTCCTTGCCTCTCTTCTCCTCTCCTCTCCTCTCCTTGCCCCTCTCTCTCTTTCTTTCTTTGACAATATTGGAGTTTGAACTCGGGTCCTTGCACTTGCTGGACATGCCTGCAGTCCCTTTTAACCTTGATTATTTTCAAGGTAGGGTCATGCTGTATACCCAGCAGCCTGGGCTGCAACTTCTACTATTGCTGCTTTGTGTTGCTGGAGATGATGACAGGTGTGCCACAGCACCTAGCCATTGTGTGTTTACTCATAGCTTATGATAATAGACATAGGCCATCATACCCAGCCATTGGTTGAGATTGAGTCTTTCAAACTTCTTTTTGCTCTGAATGGCCTGAAACCACAATCCTCAGATCTCTACTCCCCAGGTAGCTAGTATTACAGGCTTGAGCCACTGTGCCAGGCCTGTCTGCATTTTCATTATTTGCTGAGCCTGTGCAGTACAATAGTTAAAGGGACAAGAGTTAGAGGACCTGAGCTCTGCTCCTGGCTGCACCCTATGTTGTAACTATGTGCAAATGCTGTGAATCTCAGCTTTGTAGTAGATAAGAAATAGACATTGACCCATCTCTCCCCACTGGAATTGCTGAAAGCTCAATAAGATTATTTTCACTCTTTGTAAAGAGAAAGTGATATCAAACACATTAGCATTAATAATTATTTTCATTTCTAGCTGTTGCTATTAAGTAAAATTTAAAATAATTGAGTAAAATGTAGAGGCTACAGCAGGTATATTGCAGAGAGGTTTTGGGAGATGCATTGTCCTGAAAGGCACCAAAGGCCTTCTGGAAGAAAAGCTTGAGATTCAGAACAAAACAGATATGGCTCCAATGTGTGTAGCTGTATATTAGGGGAATATGTTTTAGTTTCTGTACTTTGGTTTCTGGGTTTGCAAAGTGAGGTTAATAATCGTGATCACTCCTACAAGTTGTGAGGGTTAAGGAAATAATGTCAGTAAGGCACAGTACATTGTTCAAAATGAATGCAAACATGCAGCTGCTATTACCAAGAGTGAACTGTCATTGAAAGGACAAGAGTGCTGTCATTGAAAGGACTTTCCCGGGCTGGGAAGGTGGCTCAGTGGTAGAGCGCTTGCCTTGCATGCCTGAGGCCCTGGGTTCAATTCCTCAGCACCACATAAGCAAAAAGAAAAAAAGCCAGAAGTGGCGCTGTGGCCCAAGTGGTAGAGCGCTAGCCTTGAGCTAAAGAGCTGAGGGACAGCGCCCAGCCCAGAGTTCAGGCCCCACAACTGGACCCCCCCCCCCCCAAAAAAAGGATTTTCCTGTCAGAAAGTGAATCCCAGTCTTTCTACGGTGTTGCTGGGGTGTGAGGAGTTTGACCAAATGACTTCTAATCTATCTTTCCATTTGAAATCTCTGACAACTGGACATTGGTGGCTGAGATCGGAGAAACATAGTTTGAGGCCAACCTAGTCAGAAATGTCTGTGAGACTTGTCTCTCCAATTAATAGCTCAAGTGGTAAAGTGACAGCCTTGATCAGAAAAGCCAAGTGAGCGTGCAAGGCGCCCTGAGTTCAGGGCCTAGTACTGGCATACATACACACTCTCTCTCTCACACACATACACACACACACACACACACACACACACACACACACACGACTGCTGACAAAAATACACAAGTTCAGAAAAGAAACAAGAAATGAATTTGATCTTTGAAAAGATCATTTATGAGTAAAATGAGAAGCTATCTATGAGAGTCACATCAAAAACAAAGTTTCAGAGCTTTCTACTGGCACAGAATCCAGCCTATTATTTAGCTAAGCCCAACACAAACAATTAGCAGCTTGTTCACAATGCTCTGAACTTTGAAGTGTGGGGATTTCAATTTCAGCTCTTACTGGGTTGGTCCCACTACAAGATAAGGGACTAGGGGATCTCGTTGGCAAGTTAGAGAATAAAAACAGTGAGGGCGTTTATCAGTGTAACTGCGCCCTGAGTCCTGACTTAGGTTGTAATTGCTAGCAGAACAGATAAAGTTCTTTGGGGAAGAGCTATCAATGTTTCTCACTTTGCAAACAAAACACTATTCTTTTGAGAGAAAGGAAGGATAACTCAGCTTTTCACAGTAGAGGGGGGGGAGGGAAGAGTCCAGCTTTGGACTATGAATCCTTGGTATAAAGAGATAAATTCCCTTTAGCAAATGTATGTTTCTCTTACTGAAAGGTAAAGCAAATCAAAAAGCTCCATAAACATGGCAGCTCTTCATTATTCTCCTTCATCTGTGGTTGGCTTCTATTTTTTTCAATTAGTATTTTTTTGAGTGCCAGTACTGGGGCTTGAACTCAAGGTCTGGGTACTGTCTCCCTTAGCTTTGTTACTCAAACCTAGTGCTCTACCACTTGAGCCGTAGTAGCCCTCTCAGTGTGTAGGAACTGGAGGAGGCCGCTGGTAGCCTTGAAGTGCCTGATGTCTCTTATAGCTCCCTTCACCTTCACACCTCTGGAAACCATCCACTAAACAGATGGCCCTTTAGAAGGTGCCATCTGTCTTTTTGCTGGGCCCCTGTCTGATACATGTGCTTATTTACAATAAACTGTATCTAGAAATGATGCAGTCACTCTGAGGCCAAAGATGGAATAACCTGGTATGGCTCCTCCATTCATTAAGAAGCTAAGACCTCTAAGAGGTCAGAGTTACTATTTCAAAAAGCTCAGGTTCTTGGTCATTCTTTGGGGAAAGCCAGCTTCCTCCCTCCACCATTGCATGAGCAAAACGTTTACTTTTGTCAGGATGAGCCCTTAACTTAAAAGATCCTAACTAACCCTCTTGTCTTATTTATTTTTTGTACTAGGGATAGAACCCAGAACCTTACACTTGCTAGAAAACCGTCATTACCACTTGAGCCACACCTTGAGCCTAAATGCTTTTGCTTTTGTTTGTTTGTTGTTTGTTTGTTTTTCAAATAGGATTTCAGGCTACTTTGCCAAGGCAATAAATCAATCAATAAATAAATTATATACATATACATATATATATAGGCTTTTTTTGGTGATTAATTAGAGATAAGAGTCTCATGGATTTTTCCTACCCAGGCTGGCTTTGACTCTCAACCCTCAGATCTTGGTCTCCTGAATAATTAGGGTTACAGGCATGAGCCACTGGCACTTGAATGTGTATGTGTTTATTTCCACTGAACTGTTCATTTAAAAATGGTTAAAATGGCGAGTGTTACACTGTGTGTATTTTATTGCAATAGAAATCACTTTTAAAGCATGTCTCTGCACTTTGGATTGATTCATGCACTGGATTACATCCTTGTTGTCGATTATTTGTTTTGGAAAATGCATGCCCAGTACACTTCCAGGGTTCGTTAGCATCTGGAGGAAATAGGCTTTGTCACTGACAGGAAGAAATCATTGACTGTGGGTCAGATCAGTTCCTTGCATTCAACAATAATGACTTTTTTTCTGTTACCAAAGGAAATTAAGCAGCACAGTGACTTCTGAAATGTTGTGCATAGGAAGGAAAAGCCAAAGGGGCCTTGGTGGCCCATACCGGAACTGTGACCTGTTGAATGTTCCTAAGGCAATGAGGTCACAGAAGTCCTTTCCCCTCCTAAGCTTGAAATGCTAGGCCTCAGCAGTTTGCATTCCTGGTTTTCTGAGGATGAGTACAGAGGTTCCAATTCTGACTCACATATTCTGTGTTCTGGCTTCCTCAGTGAGTTTTCAGTGGATCTGTAGTAGGCCTTTGTGGAAACCATCCCATCCTATTTCTATTTCCTTTGACAAGTCTGTGCTCTTGACAGTGCTTGAAAAATAGTGGAACTTGCTTGGAAAAGTTAATAACCTAGCCAGGTGACAGAGGCTCACTCCTGTAACACTAGCTGATCAGGAAACTGAGATCTGGAAGACAGTGGTTTGAAGCCAGCCTGGCGAAGAAAAGCTTGTGAGACTTCATCTCCCAACTAACCAGCAAAAAGGAAGGAAAGATGGAAGGAATGAAGGAAAGAAAGAAGGATGGAAAGAAAAAGAAAGAAAGAAAGGAAGGAAGAAAGGAGAGGAGGAAGGAGAGGAAGGAAGGAAGGAAGGAAGGAAGGAAGGAAGGAAGGAAGGAAGGAAGGAAGGAAGGAAGGAAGGATAAATAAAAAGGAGTAAGTGAAGGCACAGCTTAAGTAATAGAGCACCAGCTTTGAGTGAAAAAAGCCAAGCAAGAGAGAATGAGGTACAGTGTTCAAGCCCCAGTACTAGCAGGAAAAAAATGAGAAGGGACTAGATATGGCGCAAGTGGTAGAGAGCCAGCCAAGCAAGCAAGGAAATTGTGAGGCTCTGAGTCTAAGCCTTACTTACACTGTCTGAACCATAGCATTTGCCCAGTCTTTAAAGAATTGACTTGTTGGATAAAGCCAGAGTTTGAAGTCAAATCCACTGTGTGGTATAATGTCCAAAGATCAGTCAGGGAAGCAGATCAGACTGAGATGACTTCCAAGATGGCTTCAAAATCTGCTGGTTGTCGAGCCTGACTTTGCCTCGGAGATCAGTGTGTCCAATTGGCCATAACAAGTATCACCTTTTCCCCATTCTGTCCTGAGAGATGACATGTTTACACCAGTCCCATATTCTTACCTCAGGGATGAGCTCTTTAAGTGAGTCGGAGCCTCCTGTTTATTTTAGAATCTCAAGGGCTGCTTTTTTTCCACTAACCAGCCCAGATCCATTCCCCACATCTTCCCTGACTCTGCTCCAGATCTGGTCCTGACTATACATGCAGTCTCCTCCAGTTGCATTTAGCCAGCCCTTAGTCACTATAATAGAGAACATGAAGCCAGGGTGTTTGTCCCTACCTGCTTCCTTCTTATTTCACATCCTGTTTCTGGCAACGGCTGACTGACAGCTATTCTCAGTGTAGCTTGGGTGTCTGGTCAATGCCCCCCTTAACAGACTGACATTCCATCAGCCTCCCATTGTTTTAAGCCAGGGGTGGGCATAGTGTCCAGCTCTGCTTGTCATAAACATTTCTAGACCCTATTGGACTCAGAAGTCTGTTTACACTTTGTCAATAGTCCTGTCCTGAAATTGTTCAAGTCTCCACCTGAGTGAGGCTTCTGTGGCTTGCACAGTGCTGGGCTTGTCCAGAGTCCTTTTACATTTGCAACAAAGTCTGCTATGCCACAAAGCAAAAACTGCAATGCCTTGAGTCTTGTAGAGTCACGTTTACAGTCTCAGAATTGACTGTACAGTATAGAACAGAGACGATTTGCTCTAAAGGAGATTATCCAGGCCCTTGCCACCTAAAGGATGGTCCACACATGAGCATCTCATGGGAACTTGTTAGCAACACAGACACTGCAGGTACCACCTCACTATACATTAAGATCACTATATATTGCTCCATGGACAGAGACTGGCTCTTGAAGTGTTGTTCAGATAAGCAAGTGGTCAACTATTTCAATGATTAACTCAAAGCAATTCGATGATACTCCAAGCTGATAATCACAGAGAAAAATTGGGTTGTACTCCTTTGTAACACCTCTTCCTCTCACATAGTACATGCAATCCTGTTCTGTTTTACTTCTTCAGCCTAACTTTTTTCCTTCCTTCCTTTTTTTTTTTTTTTTTTTTTTTTTTTTTTTTTTGGTGGGTCGTGGGGCTTGAACTCTGGGCTTGAACTCTTCAGCTCCAGGCTGGCACTCTACCACTTAAGCCACAGCACCACTTCTGGTTTTCTGGTGGTTAATTGGAGATAAGACTCTCTTGGACTTTCCTGCCTGGGCTGGCTTTTAATCACGATCCTCAGATCTCAGCCTCCAGAGTAGCTAGGATTATAGGCGTGAGCCACCGGTACCTGGTTCAGCCTAACTTTCAAGAACCTGAAAAAAGTAATTTACTCTATAGTATGATTCAATCGGGCTGATATATTTTCATTCAGTTAGAAACAAACATAATCTAAGTAAATTATGTACCAATGATATTAGAGAAAGAAATATACACTAGGGGAAAAAGAGAAGAGTGGTAGGCAGAATCAGATATTTAGGAGATCAATATACTAGAATTTACCGATGACCTGGAACCTGGGTACTTGGTTGAAGGAAGTGTGGACATGTCTCACAGGTCTCACGTTTTACCCTTTGTGATTGGTGTTGAGAGTGATTCTGATATACTAATGAGGTGAAGAAGAGAAGGATTTAGTTTAGAGAGGAGGAAGATGCCATGCTAAACCAGACATTTCATGGGTGTTTATATAGAGAGAAGCCTGAAGTTTAGAAAGTGAATTTTTTTAAAAAATGAAGAGTTAACTAGGAAAGCTGTGATTGATACAGAGCTATGGGGTAGAGACATTTTGGTCTTCTAAGTTCAAGCACAGAGACAGGAAATGGCTCTTCTGAGGATTTGAAATTCTAAGGAATCTCAGGTCTGCTTTCAATCTGCTTCCCAGCCTGGGAGCTAGCTGGCCCAGGCCAGCTCCTCACAGGCTGGAGCCCATTTTCTACCATCACCACCTTTCAGGGCTCTCTCCCCTGGTGAGGGTGGGAGTGGACTGTGGCTTTTCCAGCTCTCCATTCCTTGCTTTTTCTGAATGGCACATCTGACTTAGGGTTTAAGATTTTCCCATGAATTCCTATAGGAAAGAAGAGGATGAGAGAAGTTTCAGTGAAGACCAAGGTGGTCTTTTGGGTACGGTGTCTTCTAGGAATAATTAGATCTTTTGAAAAATTCCACTTGGCCCTTTTCCAAAAAGTATTACTTGGGAATTAAGTGGGGAAGGAAATTTATTTTGGGTGATGTTGTTGAAGCTAAAAGCAAAAGAGAATCCTAATGATGAAAATAATGGATTTTTCTTCCAAGGTTAGTAGACTGATTTCTGGTTTTCTATTTTCTCCCTCTTTCCCTCTTTCCCTTTGTTTCTCTTCTCCTCTCTCTGTCTCTCTGTCTCTGCCTCTCCCTCTCTTTCTCTCTCTCTGTCTCTCACTAACTTTGTGTTGCTTTTATGTTTGGTTGTTTTCTTTATTCTTACTTGCTCTTTTCTCAGGACCAAATCTTGGCTCTTGTACAGAATCTCATGTATGCAGACTGCAATCTGTGAGGTCTTCTTGTTGCTCTGGAGAAAGAAATCAGACACCCCAACTTTAAGTAACCTGAACAGGGGTTATAGCACTCAAATAAAGGAATTTCAAATGCTGCCCTGTGCATGATGAATAGCAGTTCCTTACACTAAACTGGATGGAGGATTTATGTGACCATATATTGTGTTGATAAATAAACCAAGCAAATGGCTTTTGGTTTCTCTATTTTTTTCCTCAAATGATGTCAATATCCATTCCCCTGCCTTTTCTGGGGATGTGGTGATACTGGGGCTTGAACTCTGAGCCTCATGTTCTAGTTTGGCTTTTTGAGATAGTGCTCAACCACTGGAGCTAGGCCTCTACTTCCAACTTTTTATTGGCTAACAAGAGATCAGAGTCTTGCAGATTCGTCTTCCCTGGGCTAGCTTCAAACTATGATCCACTAATCTCATCCTCTTGAGTAGCTAGGATTATAAGCATGAACCACTGGCATCTGGTGTCATTTCTTCCCTTTTTTGCCAAAGAAAGAGGGGGACAATTTTACTCATTAGCTTTCTTTAAAAGCTTTGCATAAGGCTGGGAAAATGGCTCAGTGGTAGAGTGCTTGCCACGCATGCATGAGGCCCTGGGTTTGATTCCTCAGCACCACATAAACAGAAAAAGCTAGAAGTGGCGCTGTGGTTCAAGTGGTAGGGCGCTAACCTTGAGCTGAAGAGCTGAGGGACAGCGCCCAGGCCCAGAGTTCAAGCCCCATGACCGACAAAAAAAAAAAAAAAAAAAAAGCTTTGCATAGCATAAATAAATATTTTGGAGACCAAATGGCTAGATTTTACTCACTGATAATATGGTACTTGGAAAGTTGGGATTGAAGTTTAATTTATAATCTTCTGGCTTTAGACACCAGATATTCCATTGAAGGCCACTGTTCCCCCCCTCCCTGAATTTATCTGAATAATTGTTGGAATGTGAGCTTGAAGTGGAGAAATCTCTGGGATTTTTCAAATTAGAGGCAAATGTTGCTTTTAATATTAGTTTCCTAGGGATAACTGGTAGACCAGTAACATTGCAATTTTTTTATATCCAGTCACTCATTAACATTCCTTCACACCTATGATAGACTCATGTGATTGTGCATGGTCTGAGATCCTTACTGGAAGTCCAGGCTGGAGGAGGAGACAGATACTCAGCCCTGATAGCGATGTAGTGAGTCAAGTAGGATTTGGGGGGAAATGGTTGGGGTGTGGAGACGGTTGCAGAGTTCTGGTTTTGTGGGCAGGAGAGGAAATGCATAGGAAAGCTTCAGAGAGATGACTTCAAGAATGGCTTATGTGATGTCCTTGAGAAGGGTATAGAAGATAAGTGGGAGGATGGCCAGTGGCATGGGGAGGGAAGGGCATTTCATGTCATGGGAACATAAGGGTTCAAGTTTTGGGTAGTGTGTTAAGGTAACAGGGTGCGGGAGGGAAAGTAAAGATTGCCAGTACCACTGGAGATTGATTTGTTGGTTGGTGACACCAAGAAGTTTGCTATTTTAGAGTAGCAACGAACTTAAAAGAGTATTTTTTTTATCAAGTAACTGCTACTTTCATTGTCAAGGAAAAAAAATCCAGAACTTCTATTGCTAAGAGAAGAAAATCTCCTAAAGATACTTACTTGTTTTGTTTTGTATAGTTGTTTTTTTTATTCATGCTGGTACTATGGCTTGAACTCAGAGCCTAGGCATTGCCCCTTAGCTTTTTACTTAAGGCTAATGCTCTATCACTTGAGCCACAGTTCCAGTTCTGGCTTTTTGGTGATGAATTGGAGATCAGAGTCTCATGGATTTTCTTGCTTGGCTGGGTCTGGAGTCAAGATTTTCAGATCTCAGCCTCTTGAGTAGCTAAGGATTACAAGAATGAGCCACCAGTGCCCAGCTCTCCATAGGGGTTTTTGTTTGTTTGTTTTTGTGGGGTTTTTTGGTTGGTCATGGGGCTTGAACTCTGGGCCTGGGCGCTGTCCCTGAGCTCTTCAGCTCAAAGCTAGCATTCTACCACTTGAGCCACAGCGCAGCTTCCAGTTTTCTGAGTGGTTTATTGGAGATAAGAGTCCCAAGGACTTTCCTGCCCCGTCTGACTTTGAACTGTTGATCCTCAGATCTCAGCTAGGATTACAGGCAAGAGCCACTGGCATCTGGCTCCTCCATAAGGCTTTAGTCACTGAAAGTTACCTTTTCTTTTGATGGGTATTTTGACTGGGTCACAGAAAGATTTTCTGGACCAAAATGGGCAACGAGCTCTTCCACTGATTCAAGAATTTAGATATGTGGTTAAATAAACCCAAAGGACATGAAATGAGATTTTTACTAAGTTTCAAGGCTCTTTACATGGGTGAGTTTTAAAAGGAAAAAAATTAAGTCCATGAAGACTTGGGTGCCAAACTACCTTCCTAAAGTCCTCAGAAAGTTTTGGACACTCTGTTGGGTTCCAAAGCTCCAGCTCAGAGTTCCAGGGACCTGGGATAGCTCAGGATGTGTTAAAGGCTATGGTATTGCTGACCTGTGAGACACTTCCAGGACTGCTTTAGCAGGAGTTTTGTGTCCAGCTGTACTCCTCTGATCCCAAGGTCCCTAATCTCTAGGGAACAGACAGATTCTGGCTCTGAACCTGAGGCCCAGGTGCTAGAATTCCTGGATTCAGCATCTGGTGATGTGTCATTTGGCCTTTGGCCTCAGCAGCTGGAGCCTCTTTTTTCTTTTGTGCAGAAAATAAATCAGCACATTGTCACTTTGCTAGGCCGATCGTGGCTGAACAGCATTGCCATCTGAGGCCAGCATTCTCTGCCATTAATCATAATAATCAGGATATCCAAGACAGACCTCTATAGGTCCTAGACTGTCAGATTAATGAATGAGAGAAATAAAATCATGTTTCCAGATCCAGTGTAAGTAGTTTGAAAAGCTATTTGGTTTATTTAGACCATGTAACTCGCCATTACCATTCTAAAGGAAAGATCTGTACAATGGGGATTGCTCATATCTGAATGTCTACATGTTCTTCGTTTCATCTTTCTAAGTTCTTATTTTTGTCCCTCTTGAAGATAAACAGTTACATAACATTACACAGACACATGCATGGCTTAGAAATAGATAAGTTACTATATAAATAAAGGCACTAAAATGTTTTTACTGATGTAACTTTTAAAAGGTTCAGGCAACTAGAAGTTCTGAAGAATGTTTTAGAGTACTGCTGGATTGATGGTTGAAGATACATTATGCTTTGTTTTGTTTGTTTCATTTTATTTTATTATTTTTAGTAGTACTGAAGATTGAACTTGGAGACTTGTACTTGAGCCAGATGCCTAGTCCTTTTGCTTTTTACTGTTTGTTTTTCAGATTTAGGTCTTGTGCTTTGGTCCAGGCAATCCTTGGGCTATCATCCTACTTCTGCTTCCTGAAGAGCTAGGATTAAAAGAATATATTACCATACCTGACCTCTTCGTTTACTTTTGAGACCTATCAAAAACAAAACAAAACAAAAGCAAGTTCAGAATCCCTGTTTGCAAAAATATTTTTAACATGAATTCTGTCCAAAACAAAAAAAAACAAAGCAAAAGAAAGTTCAGAATCTCTGTTTGCAAAAACTTATTTTTTTAAATCTATCTGAACAGTGAATCTCTAGAGCTCAACAGATTCCCTGAAGGGTATCTCTTCTTGGGTTCCTGTTTCTTTTTTTCCTACATGAATCAGGCAATTAGACATCTAGCTATAGACTTATCCATGCTTTAACCTGAAGAATCTACCCTAACTTTATTTTATTTATTTATTTTTAACTTTTTTGACAGTCATGGGGCTTGAACTCTGGGCCTAGGCACTGTCACAGAGCTCTTCAGCTCAAGGCAAGCGCTGTACCACTTGAGCCACAGTGCTACTTCCTCTACTCTGACATTAAACTGCTAGATTTAATAAATCAACATTTTTTGGGCTAAAGAATTAACTCACCTTTGTTACTGGTCTAATTTTAAGATGTTTTCTTTATTCTAAGAACTAAGCTGATGTATTGGCCCTAGATATAGTCCCAATCAACACCTGATGTAGCAGTTGAATTTTATTTTGCTCCTTGTATTTAAGTCTAAGTCAGACAATTAACAACAACATCAACAAAACCTTTAAACCCCACCCCAATGGTTTGGATATGGAAGTGTGAGTGTACATCAAAGATGTATGTCCTGGAATCTTGGTCCCCAGTGTGGTAGTATTGAGGTGGCAGGACTTTTAAGAAGTGGGCCTTATGGGATGGAAGTTAGGTCATGGGGTGTAATCTCATACATGTAATTTTAGCTACTTAGGAGGTTGAAATGTGAGCATCATAGTTTGAAGCCAATTCAGCAGAAAAGTCCTCAAGATTATATCTCCAGTTAACCAACAAGCCAGGTGCTCATGGTACATACCTGTAAAGTACTGGCCACACACACACACACACACACACACACACACACACACACACACACAAATGCTGAACTGGTGGCATGGGTCACATGGTTAGAATGCTAGCTATGATCACAAAAGCCAAGGGAGAGTGGAAGGCTCTCAGCTCAGTTCCTTGGAAGGATTCGTGTAATTCTCACAGGATTTTGGCTAGTTCTCATAAGATGGAGTTGTTATATAAAAAGATCAAACCCTGACAGCTAGGCACCAGTAGGTCATGCCTTTAATCCTGGTAACTCAAGAGGCTGTAACCTGAAGATCATGGCTGTAAGCCAGTCCAGACAGGAAATAGTTTATTTCTAATAAACTATCTCCTCCCCCCCCAAAAAAAAACAGAAGTGGAGCTCTCGCTCAAGTGGTAGAGTGCTATCCTTGAGCAAAAGAAGCTCAAGGAGAGTGCTTAGGCTCTGAGTTCAAGTCCCAGTACTGGCATTAAAAAAAAGAAAAGGAAGGGAAAGGAAAAGACCAGTCCTGACCCCTAAATCCCTCTGGCTTCCTTTCTATGAGTTTCCCCATGATGCCCTCCACTAGGTTGCACCAAGGCCAGAAGGCCAAGTAATACAGTGGCCATGTCCTTGAACTTCCAGACTGCCAGCCAAACAATCTTTTCTTCAGAAAATACACAGCTCTTTCATGCAATTGTTTCTAACATGTTTATAAGATGATTTCTATGTTGCTTTGTATGTCTCTCCCCCACGGTATAACCCATGCTTTCACTGTACTTGATGTTGGTATAATTTGTGGAGGGGAAGGGAAAAAACAAATCGTTTAACTAGGGATACAAGTGGACCCATTGCAACAATGAGATGTACAAGTCGTTATGTCAAAAAATGAACTTTACAACTTTGGTGGGGCCGGTGGGGGGATGATCAGGTGGGAGGAGCAGTGAGTATGGGAAGGGATGGGAAGGGGAAACAAAGAGGAGGCAACAATGCTTGATAAGAAATGTACTCGTTATCTTGCCCATGTAATTGTAACTCCTCTGTACAGTATTCTCACAATTAAAAAAAAATACACAGCTCTGAGACTGGGAAGGTGGCTCAGTGGTAGAGGGCTTGCCTTGCATGCATGAGGCCCTGGGTTCAATTCCTCAGCAACACATAAGCAGAAAAAGCCACAAGTGGCACTATGGCTCAAGTTGTAGAGCACTAGCCTTGAGCTGAAGAGCTGAGAGACAGTGCCCAGACCCAGAGTTCAGGCCCCAAGACTGACAAAAAAACAAATAAACAAGCAAAAGGAAAAATCCACATATCTGCTATTTTGTTATGGTGACACAAGAAAGACATAGACACCCACTTACTGCTAGGTCCAACATTGATTTATTTCCAGCCATATGACTAGAGTTTGAGTACTTGCTGACAGAATTTTCACTATTTTGGGTTCCTGGAATATTTAGATGGAGGTAACAAAATGAAGTTATATGTAATTATCCGAAGCATCATCATTATTGATTAATAGCATCAAGTATTAGTAACCACAGGAATGTTTATAATTGGGACTTAATGATCTTCAGTAAACAGATCTCATGGTGTTAAGAACACAGAGCTGTGGAACACTCCAATCCCCTTTAAATGTTAAAACAATATCCATGAAATCTTGAGTGCCTCAGTCTACACTCTAGCTCCAACTCCAAGCCAGTGGATTACCATTGAGATCTGGGCACTGCATAGGATGGTGAGGAACTCAATTTGTTGTCAAACACATTTGTTCAAACTTGAACACTTGAAAACTGATGGCCTCTTTCCTTTTCCAGGCCAGCATTTCCTGGGAGATCCTCAAAAAATACCTCGATGGATGAATTAACACTCATCTCCAATACCAGTTTTTCCTGTTTCTTGACCTTTTATTGCTTAAAAAATGATTCCTAAATCAAAATGAAAAATGATCTATAAGAAAGCCAGATGCACCAACCCAGATGCCCCTCAGTAGATGAATGGATCAAGAAAATGTGGTATATATACACAATGGAATTCTATGCCTCCATCAGAAAGAATGACATTGCCCCATTTGTTAGGAAATGGAAAAACTTGGAAAAAATTATATTAAGTGAAGTAAGCCAGGCCCAAAGAAACATAGGTCCCATGGTTTCCCTTATTTGCAATATCTAGTATATGTATGAGTCAAGCGGAAAAGGTCAGATAATGTGATGTCAGGAAAATGAACCCTTAGATATGTATTTTAATGTTTTTTTCTTTCATGCATGTGTTTCTAATGCATTTATACGATTATCTCTTTGTTGCTTTGTATGTCCCTCCTCCACAGTATAACCCCTGCTTTCACTATATTTGATGTCAGTATAACTTGTGGAGGAGATGGGGAAAAACCAGTTGTTTAAGGATACAGGTGGACCTGTTGCAACAATGAGAAGTACAAGTTGTCATGTCCAAAACGAGCTTTACAACGTTGGTGCGGGGGGAGGGGGGGGGAAGGGGGGGAAGGAGAAGGATTGGGATTGGGGGGGAGGGGGGAGGCTGGGAAGGGATGTGAAGGGTAAACAAAGGAGGAGGCTGCAATGCTTGATAAGAAATGTATGCATTATCCTGCCCATGTAATTGTAACCCCTCTGTACAGTATGTTCACAAATAAAATAAAATTAAATTAAAAAAAAAAAAAAGAAAGCCAGATGCTGGTGGCTCAGGCTTGTAATCTTAGCTGCTCAGGAGGCTGAGATTTGAGGATCTCAGTGTGGAGCCAGCCCCACAAAATAGGCAGAAGTCTAACTAGAATCTCCAATTAACCAACAAAATGTTGGACTGAAGGTAGTAAAAGGTAGAGTGCCAGCTGAGGGAGATTGTAAGGGGCTTAAGGTCAAGACCTAGTACCATCATAAAATTTTCTGCAAAGAATATTCTGAAGAGTTACTATAAAGCACTTTCTGTTTGGCATTTGTTTTAACTCCTTCCTAGCCCAGAGGATCTGACTATTCATAAGCGTTCATGCCTTACTCAGAGGACAGGATTTCATTCTTGTCCAGGTGGAGTCCTGTTGATCCAGACCCATCCTGCCTCACCTACTCACTTCTAGCAAAGATGCCACCTTGATCTTCCCTCACCTGAAACCCCAACAACTCCTGGAGGTGTGTCCAGGAATCATTACACCTTTCCAGAGTTACTTCATCTGTCAATTTCCCCATACCTTAAATTGTTATAATTATCTACCTCATGGGATGATTGTTGGAATAAATGGGTTCTAATGACTAGAAAACAATCTTATTCAGAGGTGTCACACAGCGAATGAAATACCTGCTGATGTCTTCAAATTGTTCATCCACTATTCCTTAGGGATGTTGCTTTGTAATGTTTTCAGCTAAGTGGATACGGCTGAGATTTCAATTTTGCCTTTCTTCTTTTTGGGGTGGTGGAGTGGGAGGGAAGACTATACTAGGATTTGAACTCAGGACTTTATTTTTATAAGGCAATTTGCTATTTGAACCATACCTCCAGCTGGAAAATGTATTCAGTTTTCCAACTTAAACTCCTCTTAAGAAGTCCACAACCCCCTTGGATAGAGGTCGGGGAATCACTATTCTCCTTTAGTGCTTGGGAATGAATTGTGGCTTCCTCCTAGGTTTGCCTTATAAGTGACATTCAGATCACCGAGCTCATTTAAACAACCTGTTTTATGTTTCATTATTGGCCCCTCACTTGTTTTTTTCTTGTCTTTGATGAATAAAGAAATGACTAGGAAAGCTAATGGAGATATTTGAAATTTTGAGGCAAGAAAATAAAAGAGAAAACAAAGCAAAGTTAACTTTAGAGAGGGATTTAAAAAAAAAAGTAGTATCTTCTGGCTGGAGTTGAATTACCTGGATGCTTGCCAGCGTTCTGTGTTAACTTTGCCACTGTCTGATCTCCAGGCTTCATTTCCGTATTTGTGTGATGGGGGTAGGAGTTAGGGGAAAGCTAACTGGCTGTAGTAAAGAGCCCCGAAATATGCAGAAGAGAATTTAAGAATATTCTTATTAGGAATAAAAATATAAAAACACACAAAGTGCATCCTTGAATGGGATATAGGAGGTGATTTCTATTACACAGTAACTTCTTGGTGGAATTTCAGTTCTGCTAGGGGAGATTGCTCACAACATCACATGAAGTCCCTCAGTGACCCCAGACAGGGGTGTGCTGCCATCCAATCTTTGTTCTTCTGGGACGTGTGGCTGACAATCTATGCTGGGTTTCCTACTTTGTGATTTGATATGTCAAAGAACTTCTTAACACAATGTTACAACAAACTTAAGGCAAGATTTGACCAATTTGTTCCCACACACAAACATACACACACCTACATACACAACTGTGGCGGTGCCACAATACACTCTAGTCCTTTGGAGAGCCTTAGGCAGTGACCCTAATATTCAATCATGAATGTTATGATATAATTTGTTTATCAGTTCATCAGTCCAGAGGAATTTGTGCTGTTTCCTGTTTGAGACAATTACAAATGAAGTCATTAAATATACATATGCAATTTTTATGTGAACATAAATTTTACATGATCATAATTTTCATTTTATTAGTCAAATAAGATTGCAAGGTCATATAGTAAGTATCTACTTCATAAGTTATTGCTGAATCCCTGCCTGTCTGCTTGCTTTTCTTTCTTCCTTCCTTTCTTCCTTCCTTCCTTTCTTTCTTTCTTTCTTTCTTTCTTTCTTTCTTTCTTTCTTTCTTTCTTTCTTTCTTTCTTCTCTCTCTCTCTCTCTCTCTCTCTCTCTCTCTCTCTCTCTCTCTCTCTCTCTCTCTCTCTCTCTCTCTCTCTCTCTCTCTCTCTCTCCTCATTTCTTCTCCCCCCCCCTCTCTTTTGGTTGTGGGGATTGAACTCTGAGCCTTGAGCTGAAGAGCTCAGGGACTATGCTCTACCAATTGAGCCACAGTGCCACTTCTGGTTTTCTGGTGGTTAATTGGAGATAAGAGTCTCACTTTCCTGCCTGGTCTGGCTTTGAACAGTGATCCTCAGATCTCAGCCTCCTGACTAGCTAGGATTACAGGATTACAAGAGTGAGCCACTGGCCCTGGCATCTCTCTTCTCTCTCTCTCTCTCTCTCTCTCTCTCTCTCTCTCTCTCTCTCTCTCCCTATCTCTCTTTCTTTTCTTTCCCTCCCTCCCTCCCTCCCTCCCTTTCTTTCTTCCTTCCTTCCTTTTCCTTCCTTGTAATATGTGTTTTGAACTCAAGACCGTGCACCTACTCAGCTTATTTGTTGCCTGGTACTTTACCACTTGAGCCATGGCTTGATGCTCCATAACTAGTTCTCTCAGTTACCATCTGTTCCAGGCTCCTCCCAACCCATGTCCACACAGTGCTCCCTGCATGGCTGACATGCAGGGGTGATGATGGTGCTTATTTCTGCCTCTTCCTGCCTCCCCCTGCCCTTCACCATGAGAAGGTATCTAAAACCTATATCATATGACATTGAGGAATTTGTCCTGACTCTCTTTGTATGACTCATGGCACCCTAGAAGGGACCAACTGGACATGAAAGTTATTTCAAAAACCTAATAGAGACACATGTAGCTCAGCTAAATCTCCACACGAATGACTTTATAAATCACCTCATAATTATATGAGATTTGAAAAATATGACATTTAGAAATAGAACAAAATGACGACAGATTAGAAAAATTAGAATCATTGGGCTAGGCTAACACACTGGAAAGATTACTCCTTGAGCATTAGCTTGTGTCACATTTATTTATCTTCTCCTTTGGTTTTTAGAAGGTGCCTGGGACTTGGTATTCTTTAGCTTCATGGCCCAAAGCTGAGGTTTCATGAAAGTTACTCCATACCAGAAAACATCCGCTTCCTCTAACAGCCTACTGGAGGTTTTGCTCTCTTCCTAGAAAGCAAAGACGGGCATAAGTACCTTGAAGGTAGGACGTTGTAGCATGTTCGAGAATAGTGTGAGGAGGGCATCAAGGAGAGAGGACAGTCACTGAAAATCCCATGATGTCTACAGCACCCTTAAGGATGACTGAGCCTTAGAAAGAAGTGTTCAGATGAAACACAAAGGCTGGATGAACATTGCACTACCACTGTATGCACCCAACCAAGACCCATGGCAAAGAAAGGTCAGAGTGACCTTCTTCAAAGCATCTGGACAAAGGAGCAAACACCAGCACAGATGATGGCCTGAAGATAGAGGGCTATTTATCCAAATCGTCCTTGCATCAGGAGGATACTACCAACAAGCCTAACACAGTATTTCCTGCTTCCCCGGTGTGCCCAGACTCAGAGTTTTATTAGCTCTAGAAAAATGAAAGTATCCAGTACCCTCAAGTTGTAGAGAAAAATTCACACCTACTCCTCATGGTCATTCAAAGGATCAATAAGCTGTGACAGGAGAGATGTAATACCGACTCCATGGTCAGAGTTCACACTTCAGACAACCGTGGCTCTGGTTTTCTCGGTAGTATCTGTCTACCTTAGATGGCAGTGATCAAAGATCGAACCTCAAAGTCACTTAACAAAAGCATCAGGAGTACCATTATGCTAGGGATTTAGATTTATTATTTAGTTTACTTGCTATAATAAACTACAATAGAGATACTGTTGTCATTTCTATCTCTTACAAAACTGAACCGCAGAAAATGTAACAAGTTTGTACCAAGCCAACAGCCTACGTACCCCCTAGCCACCACCCCATTCCCAGAGTGCTTACCCACAAAACTGGGCTTTGGGAAAGGAGGGCCAAGATCTAGCCATCTGTTTTCTATTCAACCAGCCTGATTGATTTGATGCTTTCTGAATTGGGAATGTGCTAATGTAAATTCTATTTTACCAGTCCATTTTGGTTAGGAAAGAAAGTCAAGCCTTGTATCAGTGCTGTCCTTTATCCTTAGTGTGAAATTCGTTGGCTGGTAGTAAACTGGGTTCAAACCTTAAGACAGCTTTTCACTCTATACTTCCAGAAAGTTCTTAAGCAGCGTAGGGGGTGAAACATGGGGACTCTCCGAGAGAATCTCATATGTGAGAACCTTTGAACATGAAACCGTATTCTTTTAGTTTGAGTAGAATTGGCACACACTCCCTAAGTCAATATATTCCTTGTCAGCTTTCCAACAATGATGAATTGAGCCAATCAGTGGTCACCTGCAGGCCTCCAGCCCACATTGGAGCAAGGCATAAAATGTTATTTGAATGAACTGGCTTTGCTTTTGTCCTTCTTCCCTAAATCTAATTCTGCATGACTGAATCACTGAGCCATTTCACATGGTTGTAATTAAGCCCATATTTGCCATACTTGACTTTCTGGTCACTGATAAACTTCGTGAATGGAGTGTTCAGGTTCTATACACCCTCAACATACAACCCATGAATTCTGGCCTCACATATTACTACTGCCTCAGGAATAGAAGGGCAGGGGATGGAATGGCTTTGCTCTTGTTTGAGAGACGTGGATGTGGGAACGTGTTCTTAGCCATGAAAGAAAGACAACAACAAGAAGAACCAAGAGCTATATCATAGGGAGGGGTTGCGGTCCAAATATGCCCTCCCACAATTCACTACTTGAAATCCTAACCCCAAGGTAATGGTGTTAGGAAGCTGGACATTCAGAAGGTCCTGAGCACAGAGCCCTCAAGAATGCAATTACTGGGATTCCTTATAAAAGAGAGCCAGAGCTCAAGTATTAGAGCTCCTTCCAAGTACACAAAACACCCTGAGTTCAAACTCCAGTACTACCAAGAAAGATAGAAAAAAAGGAGAAAGAGAGGGAAGGAAGAAATGAAGAAGGGAGAGTAGAAGAAGGAAGGAATGAGAGAAAGACAGAGAGAAGAGAAAAAGAGAATAGAGAAAGAGACCCCAATAGCAAATGTGGTGGCTCAGGAGGCAGAGATGGGAGGATAGTAATTTGAGGCCACCCTGGGATATTGAGGCAGAAAGAAACACATAGAGGGAGGAGAGAGAGAAAAGAAGAGGGAAAGAGAGGAGAGAACTCACTGGGCCCTTTCAACCATGGGAGGACAACAGAAGACAGGTGGAAATCAGTCCTTACCAGACCCCCTCTGCTGGTGCCTTGATCTGGCCTCCATAACCGTCTAACTGTAAGAAATAAATGCCAGTTGCCTAAAAGCCAGCAGCAGGTGTGGACAGACAGTGGGAGCTAAGGCTTCTTGTGAGTAGGCTGAGCCAGGGCAGTTGGCTAGATGGGTCAGAAGCTCTCATTTCTGCCAGATCCATGGGATGGAATATTATTACTGTTCAACCATACAAAGGAAGGAAATTCTAACACACTACAATAGGGATAGACGGAAGTCACTATGCTGAATGACAGAAGCCAGACACCCAGGGACCAATGTATGATTCTATTCTATGTATATGAGGTGCCTAGAGTATTCCCATTTGTAGACATAAATAGCAGTTGTTGGGGGCCGGGGGAAGGGGAGTTACTATGTGATGAATGGAGTTAGTCTGGATTGGTGGGAAAGCTTGGCAGCTGGATCTTGGCTATTGTTGCACAACTGTGTGAATATAGTAAATTCTACACTTAAAATAACCCCAGGCTGGGGATGTGGCTAAGCTATAGAGTGCGTGTTTGGCAGGAGTGAGGTCCTGAGCTCATTCAGAACACAGAACAAAACAAGCCAACTTGGATGGTACATTTTATGTTATGTATTTTTTTTAAACTACCACCACTATCACCACCACAACAATAATAACCCATTTGTACTCAAACTGAAAGGGCACATTGGATGTCGAACCTGGAAAGTGTTTCTTACACATTGCTGGATAAAGCTGTGTCCAATCAGAGCTGGGTGAACTGAGAGTCAGGAGTCAAAGAGCCTTGGCATAAAGCTCAGGACTGGAGGCCTGGCCTCAGCTCTCTGACCTTGAAGCCATTCAGGCATCTGCCTTTCCCACAGAGCCTTAACAACTCAGTATCTCTGAGACAGACTGAGAGTCCCTTTTCAGTGTGCCCCACCACAGAAACCCTCCTGACTGCACGGACTGCATTTTCTTGATTGCTTGCTTGTCTGTTGATTTGTTTTTGTTGGCTCTTTCCATACAATTAGCTGCTGGGGATCCATGTCTTCATATGAGGGTGTTTCAATACCTGGCAGCTGGCTTAACACATAATAAAACCTGCAGATATATATGTTAAGTGGGTAGACAAATACATGAACCAGACACCTAGTTGCAGGCAGAGGCCGCTCAGCCTGGAGAGGAGGATCAGATAGGCATACTAAACTTGAATGTTTCATCATTTGATTCATCAGCCCTTGGATACTGGGCCTTAATCCCAATACAGTAGTTGTAATATGTGCATAGTCTTTTGGCCTTTAAAAAACCATTCATATTCACACTGCTGCAAAATAACAGGACAATGTATGTTTACAGTTTTTATTTGGTGAACAGAGATGAATGTGTAAGGGTTAAGAGCTCAAGCCTCTGGATTGTGACCTTTGAACTTTGGAATGCTTGGGACTTTTTTTTAATTAAGCAAGAATGGTGATATTTGGTGCCCTCTTGTGGACAACTAAAATAATGTTTGTGATCCTGGGACTTTTTTTTTTTTTTTTTTTTTTTTTGGTGGCAGGGCTTGAACTCCGGGGCCTGGACGCTGTCCGGCGCTGACAACTATTTTTTTTTTTTAACCGGTAAATAGCTTCTTGCTTCTTTCTGAAGAATAGTACTTCTTTGAGACCCATTACTTCTAACACTAGCTATTTATATCAACAATTATAAATCAAAATGTTCTACCTGTTAAAGATGTAGTGGGTTGGTTGTAATTTCTGTTTGGAGCCAGGAAAGCACTTAAGAAATCCCTGTGGAGAAGCTCAATAAAAGAAAATTAGCATAAATGAGACCAGAGATTAAAACTCTTTCCTACTTCCACAGTGCCAGGAGTCAAATGTCAGTGGAGAACATTCACCATCTAGCCCGCAACTTTTTCTCCAGTATCTCTGCACTTAGGACC
Source organism: Dipodomys merriami (assembly GCF_024711535.1). NCBI lineage: Eukaryota > Metazoa > Chordata > Mammalia > Rodentia > Heteromyidae > Dipodomys > Dipodomys merriami. The sequence continues at coordinate 74,904,283 of NW_027206179.1, forward strand.
TTCACATCCTTGTGTCCTAGAAACCCCAGAAGACCAAAGGCTACTTAAGCATCATTTCCTTGACAAAATATTTTCTGTTAGAAAGAATTGCTTATTTCTTCCTTGCTGCCTCTTCCTCCCCTCCTCAACTAGAGCTAACTTGTACAGGACTTGGCTATGCATTATGTGAACCCTTCGTGAATTGTTGTGTTTTGGGATGATTAACTAGTCACTCCAGTTGGCTCAGCACTTGGCACAGAGGGGCAATAGATGTTGATTGAAATTATATAAATTAACAATCAGGCAGAAAATCACAATGGGAGCAAAGAACAAGCAGAAAACCAGTATAGTTTGCCCTCTGTATCTATGGGTTCCATGTTTGTGGATTCAAACAGCTATGGAGGAAATATTTTAAAAATTGTGTTTGTACTGAACACATATAAACTTTTTTGTTATTGTGTCCTATACAATACAATTATCTGAACAGTGTTTACATTGCATAAGATATTATAGTAATCTAAGAATGGTTTAAAATATGTGGGAGATGGCAGGTCTGGTAATCCTAAATGCTCAGGAGAAAGAGGTAGGAGGATGATCTCTGGTCATCTGGGACAAAATTAGAAAACCATATCTGAAGAATAAATAAGGTCAAAAGAGCTTGGAACCATGACTCAAGTGGTAGTGCAATTGTAAAGACCTGAGTTCAAATCCCATCATTACTAACACATAATGAAAATGATATGAAAATAAATAGCCTATATGTATAGGCTATCTGAAAACAGCTCATTATTTTATAGAAAGGACTTGAGCTATTCCAGATTCTGGTATGTGTGGGTGTCCTGAAGCCAATCCCCCAAAGATTCATAACTAAAATTTAGAATGAAAGCATAGCTTTATTCCTCTAATACAAATAGGCCAGGAGGATGGGACTAGGACTCATAAGAAATGAGCTCATAAGTGACAGAGCACTAGCCTCAGTTAAAAAGCTCAGTGCCAGGGGCTGGGAAGGTGGCTCAGTGGTAGAGTGCTTGCCTTGCATGCATGAGACCCTGGGTTCAATTCCTCAGCACCACATAAGCAAAAAGAAAAAAGCCGGAAGTGGCGCTGTGGCTCAAGTGGTAGAGCGCTAGCCTTGAGCTGAAGAGCTGAGGGACAGTGCCCAGGCCCAGAGTTCAGGCCCCACAACCGGACCCAAAAAATAAAGAAAAAAATAAAAAAAATAAAAAGCTCAATGCCAGGCCCCAAATTCAAGCCCCAGAACTGGCACACAAAAAAGGAAGGAAGGAAGGAAGCAAGCAAGCAAGCAAGCAAGCAAGAAGGGAGGGAGGGAAGAAAATTAGCTCAGAGCCATTATGTTTGTTCCAACTCAAAAGTGATGGAGCCAGGACCAGAATGTGGGCCCCTGGCTCCCAATTCCACACTCTGATCAGAATTTCTTCCTGGAAGAAACCTTTACTACAGGGTGTTTTTGCCTATCTATGGACTTGTATACACAAAATTGTGAGTAAATATAATATTATTTGAGATACTAACCCAAAACACGCATCCCTAGGCCTCAACATGAACAAAACCACAACAAACCACACTCCTTGGACCATCCACATATCAAGAGTACTGTGGAGGAACCTGGAGGTGGGGGCTAGGAAGGTGGGAGGGGCCGGAGGAGAGGAGGCTACCTTTTGCCATTTACCAATTACGTAGTCCTACCCAACAGATTCCTCTCTGTCTAAATTTCCTCACATATGAAGTAGATTAAAAACTTGGGAGTTTTCTTGTAAGTTCTTTTCTATAGAACCTAGCAGACGATCCATTAATTTTAGCTATTATTATTAAAGGATGGTTTTGAGCAAGGCGTGGTGGCTCACACCTGCAATCTCAGCTACTCAGGAGGCAAAGATTGGAAAGATCACCATCTAGGCACAATATGCCCATAAATACAATATCTGATTGGAAAATTACTATAACAGAAAGGGCTGGAGAGACACTCAGGTAAGTAGAGTGTCTGCCTGGTAAACATTAAACCCTGAGTTTGAACCCTAGTATGGAAGAGAGAGGGACAGAGACAGAAACAGAGACAGAGAGACAGAGTGATAGAGACAGAGACAGAGAGACAAAGAGAAAAAAAGGGAGGGAGAAAAAGAGAAAGAGAAACAGAGGGAGAGTTGTTTAATTTATCCAGACTGGATTGTCTACATTGCTGAAATTCACTTCAGAATATTTTACTTTCACATTAGCTCCTGTCTTGCAGTACTGAGGTTTGCACTTAGAACCTTCTTGAGCAATGTCAATCCTGTTGTGCTTTAGTGGTTTTTTTAGGGTCTCTCGTTTTCACTGATAGGGAAGGCTGGCCTGAGACCTCAGTCCTCCTATCCACAGCCTCCCCAGTAGCTGAGATGACAGGGTCATGCCCTCATGCCCAGCTTACTACTTGAGATAAGAAGCTTACGAACTTTTTGCTTGAACTGGTCTTGAGCTTCAATCCTCTCGATCTGCTTCCTGATTAGCTGGGATTACAGGTATGTGCCACTGGGCTGGCCTTTTAACGATAGTCTTTAAGGAGTGATTTCTTTTGAAAAGTCTACCTAAGCTGCCTATGCCCTGGACCACGTCTCAGGCTCATCTCTCGGTGTCACTCCAGGTAAGCCCGCTGTGCTCTTGTCCATTCTAAGGGACATCAGTATGGGAAGGAGGCCTATTTATGAGAGAGAGAGAGAGAGAGAGAGAGAGAGAGAGAGAGAGAGAGAGAGAGAGAGAGAGAGAGAGAGAGAGAGAGAGAAAGAGAGAGAAAGAGAGAGCGAGCTGTGCTCTGCACCCCAAAGGGAAGAGAATCTTAGGGATATTGATACTTTTGTGTCTTTGCACATAACATCTCTCTCACTTTCCATCTCTTTCAACAATAGTTCCTGACACAAATATCCCAGATGGAGTAAGGAACTAACAGCACCTTCTGGCTAGGTTGTACCAGTAACCAGAAAGAGCACCCTAGTTTCCAGAGCTCCCGACTACCCTCACTGTTGCCTTAGAGCCCCCTGTTTCTGCTCTGCCTTAGTATTTCCCCAGGTGGTATTTGGCTGGCCTTCAGGCAATGATTGCACCCAAGCTTACGTCCTGCCCCGCAGCTCCAAGCAAAGCCGCTCTCCCAGAAGGAAGGGGTTGTCCTCACTTGGAGAGGGTCGAGCTATTTTTGTAGAGAGAATTTCTTTTCTGAACCAAGGAGTTCAATCCCTTTGATACTATTTGAAAGAAAAACACAGCTGAAAACATCTGGGGGTGGGGGTGGGGTTGGAACTAATGAGAAATCGATTTGAGTCAGATATGACAGCGCATGTCTATAGTCCCAGCACTCTGAAGGCAGAAGCAGGAGGTTCATGAGTCTTGCTCAACAAAGACGTTTAATGGCAACTAACTGAATTTGATGTAAGCAATTTGATGACAACTCTTAACTTCGTGAAGGAGAAGAATCCCAACACAGACTCCTGTGAATGAATACCTGAGCACTTTTTTTTTCCTACAGAGAGTAGCAGTGGACTTAGGTGTCCAGATAGAAGCTGAGCTTGGGGCTGGGCTTCGTTCTGCACTTCCAGGTCCTGACAAAACTACAGAGCCACCATCTCAGAGATTGTGTTTTGTTTGATTGGTTGTTGTTTTTTGTTTTTTGTTTCTCTTAAAGAAATTCGAACCATATGCAGTAACTTATTAAATAAGTTCATTTCATTACAGATCCAGGTAACTATTGGGCACACTAAAAATAAGTGGGCCATAAATCTCAGACATGTTACTCAGTGGTTGTATGGTACGCCAGGGCCAGCTTGCCATTCCTCGATGCTGTGCCTATCTGCAGAAACAGGAGCTAAGAAAGGGGAAACCACAGCTCTTCTTCCAGGAGCAGCGTGAAGCTGAAGGCTCGGCATCAAGCCAGGAATGCTTTTCCAGGCTCCATCTAGGAAGGCTGAAGCCAAGCCAGCTTCCATCCCGTGATAGGTGAAAAGCCAAACTAAACATCTGTTTATTAGCTCTGAAGCATGGAAGGGCTGTCATGAAAAGAAAGCAATTCAAAGCTGGGTGTTGTAGTGCATGCCAGGACACTGAGGCTGGTAGATGGACAATGCAAGGCCAACCTGGGCTACATAGTGAGACTCAGGGAGGGGGAGGGTAGATTTAAATACAGAAATAAACACAAGGGATCATGGGATAATAGAGGTAGAAATTGAAGTGGTGTTTCAAAAGCCAAGGAACCAAAGCATTGTTGGGAGACAGGAGCGGGCATGGAGTGGCTTCTCCCTCATGAGAGAGAGAAAATACGTCCACGCAGGAGGCCCTTTGCCATGACCAGTTTATGAGACATTTGGGCAGAGGCCCAAATGGACTGAGATCCTATGTCTTCTTTCCTCTGGGGTAAGTACAGGAGTAAAATGACCAGGCCATGCATGCAACTTCTTTAGGAACTGCCAAGCCGATTTTCCAAGGGGTTGGACCACTTCACATTCCCCTAAGCAATGTGCTCTTTGGCTGGATTCCTCAGGTTTATGTATGTCACCCAGCAGCCCCTGTAGAACAATCTCTGCTCTAACCGCAGAAGTGGCTTCCAATGGCTCTCAATCATCTCCGAGGCCCAGAACCACCGCAGGGGACTTTTAAACACATATATTAAATGCGCTACAGAGCTGGTTCCATATCTATTCATCTGGAGTGGTGTCAGATGAGTTTTGAAATGTTCCATGTGATTCTCACAAGTGGGGTTCAGGCTCTCTGAAAGGGGTCATCTTAGTGAATTCCTAGGATCCTCTAACTACTTCAACCACAGACTTTGAGTTATGCATTGAAATAAAGCATTTATGCTTTTTTCCCCCCAGTCCTGGGGCATGACTCAGGGCCTAGGCATTGTCCCTGGGTGTCTTTTTAAATTTTTTTTTATTATCTTTAAATAGTTGTACAAAGAAGTTCCTATTCTACAGCCTGGATATCTTTTGCTCAAAGTTAGACCTCTACCACTTGAACAACAGTGCCACTTCCGACATTTTCTGTCTATGTGGTACTAAGGAATTGAACCCAGGGCTTCGTGCATGCTAGGCCAGCACTCTACCACTAAGCCACATCCCCAGCTCCCAAAGCACTTACTCTTGTTCCTTCTTCTTCTAGAACCGTCCTCAACTTGGGTTGCACAAGTGAGTCATTCAGGAAACTAACATTTCTATGTCCTGGAGCAATCCTAGGCCAGTAAAATCAGAATGTGTCCAGGTAACTCCAATAGGCAGACAGACAAGCTTCAGAGTGTCTCCATTAAATCATACACTCTTCACAAGCAGGAATCAGCCTATGGATCTTGGAAAGTCCATTTCCAGATTGGTGCAGGTGCATGAGGCTGATAAAAATGTACTGAGAGATGTTAACTCTATCTGAGAATGAGTATGGAACCCAGAAGGAAGGGTGAAACAGTCAAAGACTTAGTATTTCCTGTGTTGTAATAGTACCATGGAGCTGCATCTTCAAGAGCTGATGAACAAAGAGAATATTAAGTAATCTTAACCATAGCTTTTGGAAGGCCTTTGAGAGTATGATGTTCCTCCTTCTCCCCAGCCACGCTGCAGTAGAAGCAGGGAGTAGCGGGGAGGAGGGTGGGACCCAGGTCATCCCAGCCAAGGATGCCTGAGATGAAATCATGCTGTCTCTGACTCATTTCCTCTCATGTGTATGAGTGATCATGGAACACAATTGGTTTTGGCATTTTCATACAGTCGCTTCTCAGTTAAAAAACAGGTGGGATTTCCAATGACCCTCTTTAAACTTTTATTTTTTACTGTTAAGGTGATGTACAGAGGGGTTATAGTTACATACGTATGGTAATTAATACATGACTTGTCAAACTTGCCCCTTCCCCCCCATTTTTCTCCTACTTTCCCTTCCCCCAATCCCCAAGTTGTACATATCATTCCAATATATTGCCTTGTATATAAAATTGTTTTTATTGTTATTAGAAAGGTAATATCCAGAGAGGTTACCATTACATAAGTCAAGTAATGAGCACACTGCTTTGGTGGCCAGTGTCATCCTTCCTTTGTTCTCTCCTAGTTTTTCCCTCCTATCTCCACCAACAATTTATATGGTTCATTTTCAACATAGTGTCTAGTGAGTACCACTGCAGTTGTTCACCCTTTGTCCCTCCATTTTTGTGCCCCCTCTCCCTCCCATAGACAGAAAAGCAAACAAGACAAAAAAGAAGGATTTTTTTTTATATGATCAGAGGCACAGAGGCGTTGCACCTTTGTATTCCTCCCCTCAGAATATCTTCTTTGGTCTCACGGTGTGGGAATGTCTAGGGTCCTGTGTAATTTATCATGGCCCAGTGTATCTTGGATCCAGCTTCTGCATATGCGAGAAAAACATGCATTATTTGTCTCTCTGAGCTTGGCTTACTTCACATAACATAATTAGTTCTAGGCCCAATGACCTTCTTTAATTGATAACTGATAACTGATTCCATGATAAGGCTTCATCTTGGTTGCCTAAGACTTTTGTTTCCTGGGAGGAGCAGATCTTACTGAACAAAATCAAATGCATGTATCTGCTCTGACTATGGGATTTTGGTTGCCATATTTACTGTAATATCTGTACTGAATGGTCTGTCCATCTCTTCAATTAGCTCATGCATTAGTCTATGAGCTTACAGGCAGTGTCTAAGCTTTCAGTCTTTCCAGTGTGCTACAGCTTGCTAGAATAAATCCTTCCCAATTCTGTTGGGTGATACACAATGATAGGTTAATATCAGCCTCGATGGGAATATTTATACCATAGTCACTAGTTAACCCTGCATATCATGGCCTTTCCTCCTACACACTACGGTATGTTGTGTGAAATTTCTGGGGAGGCCTAAAGAGCCATATGCCTGCCTCCAAGCTCAGAGGATGCTGACACTCCCATGATGCTGACAACTTCAAGAATGTTTCGAACAAGCCCAACTTGAATAAGTAAAAATGAGTTTTAAGACTGGGTGGTGGCTCGTGCCTGTGATCCTCACTAGTCAGGAGGCTGAGATCTAAGGATTTTGGTTCAAAGCCAGCCTGGGCAGGAGCATCCATGAGACTCTTACCTTCAATTAGCCATCAAAAAACCACAAGTGGAGTTGTAGCTCAACTTGTAGAGTGCTAGCTTTGAGCCAAAAAGCTCAGAGACAGTGCCTAGGCTCTGAGTTCAAGCCCTAGGACTGGCACCAAAAAAAATGAGCTTTAAGGTTTATCTATAAGCAGTGACCATGATATACTGTATTTACCTAGTCAGGTACAAAACTCCCAAAGAGCTTGAAGCTACTAAACCTTCACGATCAAGCGCCTATTAATGTGGTTTAAGTCTATGGCAGAAATATGGACTAGAGTGCCACCTAAGGTCAAAATAGCAGAGGTACAGTTTCAAACACAGGATCACAAATACCCAGAGAAGTTAGATGTTTAGGCATGTTCCATCCTTGCTCTTATCAGAGGTCTTCCTGACCTTCTATTTGACTTTTTTAGACACTACCTGAGGAGAAGAAGGGCTTGCTGTGCTGCAGTGTGTCATGTAGAACAGGGAAATGGTGGCCAGGGATGTGATCAAGGAAGTCTCCAAGTGGTGTGGTAGGAGAAACAAGGACAGATTTCTCCCTGTGTCTGCTAGGGCAACTCTAGCTGGTTTCCAGGAATCATTTTTCTTGCTCTTCTCAGAGCTACTTTTAGCTTTTGAAGACGGAGGCCCCAAACTTGCTGCACAGATAGGTTAAGTGGCCTTGTCACAATGCACCTATGAACAGCCAAGAGTTCATTTTAAATAGGTTGAAGATTACCCTTCAACATGAGGGAAGCAGTCTGTAAAGGATCATTGGTTGAATCTTTTTTGACTCCATTTTGTTTTGCAACAATAGGCCCAAATTATTCAGTATTATCAAATCCCAGTTTCCTCCAATCATGCACAACCCTCACCACCCATTGGTATAAAACAAGGTTACTGTAAACATTACTGTATGATAATTATGAGCATACAAGAGTTCATTTAAAGCTGACTTAACCTGCGACTTAAATTTTCTTTGAAATTAAGTCTTTTTATTCAGAAATTTACACAGAAAGAGCGGGGTGATATGCAAGGCTTTGAAAGTATAGACGAATGTCAGATAATTGGTATTGTTGGTCTGAACAAGATAAAATTTACAAAATCTGTTTTTTTTAAATAAATGATCCTAAATTTTTATTAGGTTTATTAAATATAGAGAAAAGATGCAGGGCACTGGAATCAAATACAGTGAAAACAGGGGTTTTACCATGGGGGAGAAAACAAAAAGATCACATAGTACATTAAAAACAACAGCAATAAAGACAAAAAACCTCTGTGTCCCTGTCTTGGGGTTCATTTCACTTAGCATCGTCTTATATGGTCATATGTATACAGCTTTTGACCTTTTCTGCTTGTCTGGTAAGATTATCCTAGACGTATACTAGTTATTGCAAATAAGGGAACCCCTGGGACGTATATTTCTTTGGGCCTGGCTTACTTCACTTAATATAATTTTTTCTAAGTCTTTCCATTTCCTAACAAATGTCATTCTTTCTGATGGAGGCATAGAATTCCATTGTGTGTGTGTGTGTGTGTGTGTGTGTGTGTGTGTGTGTGTGTGTGTGTGTATGTGTGTGTGTGTGTATCACATTTTCTTGATTCATTCATCTACTGAGGGGCATCTGGGTTGGTTCCATATCTTAGCTATGGTAAATAATGCTGCAATAAACATAGTTAGTATGGCCTTGTTTGTGACTGGGTAAATGCCTAAAAGTGGGATTGCTGGGTCATAGGGGAGCTCTATGTGTTGTCTTTTTTTTTGGGGGGGGGGTGTCTGGTAGTGGGGCCTGAACTCTGGGCCTGAGCACTGTCCCTCAACTCTTCAGCTCAAGGCTATGCTCTACCACTTGAGCCACAGTGCCACTTCCAGCTTTTTTCTTTTTGCTTATGTGGTGCTGAGGAATCGAACCCAGGGCCTCATGCATGCAAGGCAAGTGCTCTACCACTGAGCCACCTTCACAGCCCCTATGTGTTGTCTTTTGAGGAACCTGAATACTGTTTTCCAGAGTGTCTGAACTAGTTAACATTCCTGCCAGCAATGCAGTAGGGTTCCCTTCTGTCCACATCCCCCCCTGCATTTGTTGTTACTAGATTTCTTGATCATAGCCATTCTAACTGGGGTGAGGTGGAATCTCAATGTTGTTTTTATTTGCATTTCTTTTATGGCCAGACAAGTTGAGCATTTCTTCATGTGTTGATTGGCCATTCTTATTTCCTCTTCAGAGAATTCTCTCTTTAAGGCTTTAGCCCACTTATTAATTGGGTGTTGTTTCTTTGAGGATTTGTTATCGGGGGATTTAATTATTTGAGTTCCAAGTGTATTTTAGATATGAGGCCCTTGTCTGTGATATGGCTGGTAAAGATCTTCTCCCAATCTGTGGGCTTTCTATTGACTTGCTAGCTATGTCCTTTGCCATGCAGAAGCTCTGCAGTTTCATGCAATCCCATTTGTCCAATCTTTCTTTGATTTGTTGTGTTTCTGAGTCTTTATTAAGAAAATTTCTAGGGCCAAAAAGCCCTAGAGTTTCTCCTATTCCTTTCTATAATGTTTTCAGGGTGTCTGCTTTGACTTTGAGGTCTTTGATCCATTTGGAGTTGATTCTGGAACAGGGTGATACATGAGGATCTAGCTTTAGTTTTCTACAGGTGATTAACCAATTTTGCCAGCACCATTTATTGAAAAGGTTGTCTTTCTTCCATTCTATTTGTTTTAGCTCCCTTATCAAAGATTAGGTGGCTAGGTATTTGGGTTCATTTCTGGGTCTTCAGTTTTATTCCATTGGTCTCAGGTCTGTTCTTGTGTCAGTACCAAGCTGTTTTGATTATTATGGCTTTGTAGTAGAGTTTGAAGTTTGATATTGATAATCCTCCAGCACTGTTCTTTCTGCTAAAGATTGTTTTTGCTATTCGGATCTTTTATTGTTCTACATGAATTCTTGGATTGCTCTTCTATTTCATTAAAGAATGAGGTTGGGATATTAATGGGTATTGCCTTCAATTTGTAGATAGCCTTTGGCAGTATTGCCATTTTCATGATGCTGATCCTCCCAATCCAGGGGCACGGGAGGTTTTTCCACTTCCTTAGTTCTGCTTTAATTTCCTTTTTAATGTTTTTAGAGTTTTCATCATAGAGGTCCTTCACTGCTTTAGTTAACTCGTAGGGATTTTTGTGGGGCTATTACAAAAGGAGTTGCTTTCCAGATTTCAGCTGCGCTCTTCTCATTGTTGGCATACAGAAAAGCCATGGATTTTTGAGGGTTAATTTTATGCCCTGCTACTTTGCCAAAGTTTCAGATCAGCTTGAGTAGCTTGGGAGTGGTGACTGCCATATATTTAATTAGTGGTATTCTAGAAGATCTTATCAAAAGACCTCGAAAATGAGGGTACTGATGTAGAGAGTACATTCCAGATTTATTTTAGGGGTTGAGAGGCCTTTGTCTACATTGTCCCTCTGCATTAACACCCCCCTTAACAATTAGAATATGGCTACATCCTAAGTCAATATGAGAGAATCCAGTAGCATTCCCCAGCAAGGTGTATATTTTAATGACCTTAAATATATGTTGGTCTCAGTGCAAGCTCCAAACCAGTTATCTGCAGTTTTCTTGGTGAGAAAGCAATTGACTTAAGAAATGCAATTGTATGTGTGGGTGTAGATTGTGTGTTAGAGTGTGTGTGTGTGTGTGTGTGTTCGCGTGTGTGTGTGTGTGTGTGTGTGTGTGTGTGTGTGTGTGTGTGTGTGCCAGTATTAGGGTTTGAATTCAAGGCCTGAATTCAAGCTTTTCTTGCTCAAGGCTAGTACTTTTCCACATTTGGCTTTTTGCTGGTTAATTGTTGCTAAGAGTCTCATAGACTTTCCTGCCTAACTTTGACCTAGGATTCTCAGATCTCAACCTCTTGAGTAGCTAGGATTACAGGTATGACTCATTGGCACCAGAGGGTAATTTTTGGCTCTTCTAGTTCTGGCTTCTATCTCTGACTTCTATGATATCAGAGCCCTATGACCAAGTCCCAGTTTAGCTTCACTTGAAGCATATGCTCCATGGGTTCTACCATGCCTTGGCTGTGCTTTTGTCACGGTCCAGTAACTTAGCCTCTAATCTTCCCAGGTAGCTAGAGGCCTGGCCCTGAGCTGTGCTTCTGGATCTTAACCACAGCAGCTCACTGTTGCCTTATTTTCTGCCTTTGACAATTATTGTTTTTTTGGGGGGTGGGGTGGGGAGGCATGCCTATATCTTGTGCTGTCACCTGACATGCTTGCTCACAGCTGGCACTTGAGCCACACCTCCAGTCTGGCATTTTACTTGTTAATTGGCGATGGAATCAGCCTTGGGCTAACTCTGAATTTTGATCCTTTATGTCTCAACATCCTGGGTAATTAGGATAACAGGTATGATCCACTGATTCCTGAATCCTTCTTTCTAGACTTTTCAGGCAAGTTTTCAGGCAGGGCTTATTTCTGTGTTCTCTAAGCTACTCTGTGGTGAACCAGTTCTGGTGTGTAGTGCTGACTCCCTCTCTATTGCCTCCACCAAACAAACACAAGATGCTTTCACATTCATAACAAAGATAAAAATATCCAGGGACTTGCCTTGAATCCTCTGCTTGAATATGCACGTTCTTTTTCTATAAGAAAGAGAACTCCTGAGGGTTTTGCCTTGAAATAGGAGAATGTTGGCAATTGGCCAACCTTGGATAACAGTGATTGGTGTGGTGTAGCAAACCACTAAAACTTTACAAAGCAAACCTCTTGTGAAGGCTTCCCAAAGGAACAGCTAACACAATTTTAGAGTACTGCAATCCTAGAGTGCATTTGCACCACTTAAAATAATACAGATACTCTCCAAGTAAGGTTTAAGAAGTAGTGATATGAACATGTCTTTTGATTCAAGTTGAGCCGTTTGGTTCTATTTGGGCAGTTCTATTTATGTCACATGACTTTGTGTGCAGGGTCTGAATGAATGCCTTCCCTGGGTTGAACACATCAAGCCACAGCTGGCTTTCCAAGTCTCTGCTAGTGCCTGGAAATAATTTATACACTGCAGAGGCAAGGAATGAAAGGAAAAAAATGCAAGAGCAAGATTAAAAAGAATAACATTGAAATAAACAGAAAAACATGCTTGTGTTTTTGTTTTTGTGTTTGTTTTTAACAGGCTTGGTTCACTTTCTTATTCTTGTATAAAATTCTGTGCTGTACCCACAGCTGGAGCCTGGGTCCTCTGCACGGAGACTCTGGTGTGGGTTTTCACAAGATGGTCAGTGAATTCCTGATAAGGAGATTTGGTGAATACGGTCTCTTTCCAGAGATCAGGGGTCAGGTAACTGTAGGTCTTAGAGATGGCATCAAAGGCGGCTTTGGTGAAGTTCCCCAAGGTAGCAGTACAGCCCCCTGGCTGAGGTGGAGCTGTCATGGTTACCAGCCACCATCAACAGCTTCTTGGGGACAGGAGCTGACACTAGGGTGCCCCCAATGCCTCTGGGGTCCAGGATAAAGTGCACCAGCAGCCTGTCACCTTTCAGGCGACAGTATGAAGCTTGCCAACCTTGTTCCCCAAGTAGCCTCACTGCACAGGGATGATGGAGAGCTTTGCCAAGATGATAGCTCCCCCCGGATACAGTGGCCACCTCCTCGGAGCATTTAACACCCAAGCCAGCATGGCCGTTGTAGTTGCCAATGGCTACAAATGCCTTGAACCCAGTGCCCTGGCCAGCTCAAGTCTGCTTCTGCATGGGCATAATCTTCAACACCTCATCTTTGAGTGACATCCCCAGGAAGAAGTCAGTCATCTCAGACTCCTTGATGGGCAGGGAGGAAAGATAGATCTCCTCCATAGACTTGATCTTCATGTCCTTAACCAGGTGGCCCAGTTTGGTGACAGGGATCCATTCCTTGTCTTCTGCCTTGCCTCCACGAGCCCCGGAGCTGGGCTCAAGGCCTGGACACCAAGCCTGGGTCCCCAGGCCCTCCAGGCCCTCACACTGCACCATCTGCCATTTGGTCATCTGCCATTTGGAAGAAGAAGCTATGCTTGTGTTTTTGATAATTAAGTCAGGAAGTTCCAGTGTGGTATTGAGAAATTACCTGGATCCACTAACTGTTCTGAATCTCTTGTGCTCTGTACTGGGGGTTGCTGCACACCGTGCTACAATGAAGGGCAGCACCAGCTTTCTTATCGAGGCCCTCTTTTGTCCTCTGGAGTCTGATTAGGTGTGTGTGTGTGTGTGTGTGTGTGTGTGTGTGTGTGTGTGTGTGTGTGTGTGTGTGTGTGTGTGTGTGTGTGCATGTGTGTGCATTGATTTTTTTTTTCACAAGATGAAACCTCACTGGTGTGTTCAGGTAGGGGTAACTTCACCTGCAAACCCACTTGTATGCTCAGGAGTTAAAGTCTCAAGGCCAGGAGACTCAGACCCACCACTGGTAACAAGATAGAGTAAGAGGGAACACAGGTAATAAACTCTGATGTAATGATTTAGAGATATTAAATTTAGGAAGTCTAGGGCAAGGCAACATGAAGTTTGTGACAGCCTCCTGGTACCCAGGCGAATTTTCAGTCTGGATCTCCTGGTGAGTGAGTCCTTCTGGTGGCCCTCTGATTAGGGAGTTGGGTGGCTACAAAAAAGTAGCTGAAAGTTATGTAGGGAAGCTCCTCTGAGACAAGGTCCCGTGGCTTACGGGAATAACTGATTATAGAAGTTCCTTTCAAGGCGTCAGTACAGAGGAGTTTAATTTCAGAGCTGATCTCATCTGGTCCTGGGAACCTGCCAAGTGGGGCTGTCCAGTGTGCTCTTCCCTGTCCTCTTTTCGCCACAACTATATGAAAACAAGAAAATCAGAGTAGCAAGTTAGGTGACTCTATGGCCTTTCTTTCTTCCACCTCCCCAAATTGTTTCACTTCACCTCCATTAGCCCTCATTGAAATCTAGTCAATACACATCTTTACCATGCCAGAACATAGCAGGGCTGGGTGCTTCCAATGAGGATGCCGAGATATTTGTGGTGATTAGTTTCAGTTACTCATTTTCTTCCTCAACTTGTCTTAGTCTGTTTCTGCTGCTATAATGAAAGCACCTTTAGCTGGGTAATTTATGACCAGTAGGAATAGAAGATTAGAAGTATCACCTCAAGACATCACTAGCTCTGGTGTCTAGTGAAGCTTGACCCTCTCTCTGTTCTAAAGAGAAGGCCTTGTTTTTGTCTCTGAAATCTTCTGACTTCAGCCTCCTGAGCAGCTGGAATTACAGGCATACTTCTCATGCCCAGCTTCGAACCTTTTGTCTTTTTAAGCTAGTTGTTCCTAGGTATTTAAGTACAGTCATGTGAAACTGACTAGACGCATATTTTATAACTTCCTGAGTCTAATTTATTTTCTGAAACAGCGAAAAACAATTGAAATAAATGTAACTGAGGCCAGGAAGATAAATTTGATATTTTTCTAAGCTATATGCTTTGGCTGTCTAGCCACGTTACCCCAGCTCTGCAGAACTGTTTCTACAATAAGTCATTCATAACTGATGGAGAAGCAGCCTGGAGCGCTTTTCCTTGAGGGGGTTGATCACATGACCTTCATCTGTGAAAGACAGCACTGGAAATGGGGATTTTTTTGTGGGTTAATACAAGGAAACTATATATGAAATTTTCCTAACACATAGTAACTAGAAAAGTATACTTTCTTATTATTTAGATATTTTAAGAGACAGTTATTTAAAGCATATTAAATGTTCATATTACCTATTTGAATTTTCATAATGATTCTATTTAAGCAGAGACTCCTATTAGCATACACATTGGTTGTAGGGGGGAGTTCATTGTGACGATTCTACATGTGTATTCAAATGGATGCCAATCAACCTCCCCCTGCTATCACTCTCTCAACTCTGTGTGTGTGTGTGTGTGTGTGTGTGTGTGTGTGTGTGTGTGTGTTGATACTAGGGCTTAAACTCAGGGCCTGGGCACGGTCCCTTAGCTTTTTCTTTCAAGACTGGCACGCTGCCACTCGAGCCACACTTCCAATTCAAGCTTTTTGTAGGTTATTTGGAGATAAGAGTCTCACTAACTTTTCTGCCTGTATTTGTACTGTGATCCTCAGGTCTCAGCCTCCTGAGTACCTAGGATCACAGGTGTGAGCCACCAGCATGTGGCTTAAAGCCTTTCTTGTGCAGTTTACAGGTGAGCAAATGTCAATTTAGACATCTGAAGTCAGTGCTTCATTGCATCATCTGCTTGCTCCCTGGCTAGAATACATGAAAGGGGGGAATGTACTAAGCAATTACTCTATTTAGCTGCTTACATAATAGCCTCTTTGTTTAAAAGAATAGATATTTATGGAGACACAATACCAAGTTACTCCTCAATCTAAGTAAAAAGGGCTAATATCTGATTCACAAAGAGGGAAATGAGCTGAGGGCTGCTGGGCTTTGTGAGCAGTCAGGACAGGAAGAGTGAGCATCGTACCTCAGTGCTCAGGGTGAGGGAAAGTGAGGCGGGCACAACACTGCAATGAATCTTAATGAGTCTCAATTGTGATTTCCATTTGGATTAAGAAACTAGTCCCTGGACACAAGACAAAGAACAGCTGCCTATTTAATCCTAAGCAGCATTTCCAGCCAATGAAAACTGTATAGGATACATTAAAAATAATACTCAGGGGTTGGGAAAGTGGCTCAGTGGTAGAGCACTTGCCTTGCATGCTCGAGGACCTGGGTTCGACTCCTCAGCACCATATAAGCAAAAAGAAAAAAAAGCTGGAAGTGGCGCTGTGGCTCAAGTGGTAGAGTGCTAGCCTTGGGTTGAAGAGCTGAGGGACAGCACCCAGGCCCACAGTTCAGGCCCCACGACCGGACCCAAAAAATAAAAAAAAAAAATTAAAAAAAAAATAATACTCAGGAGTTGGGGACTCCTAGCTACTCAGGAAGCTGAGATCTGCAGACCGCAGCTCAAAAACATTCCAGTCACAGAAGGTCTGTGAGACTCATGTCTAATTAACTAAAAACAAAAAGCTAGAAGTGGAACCATGGCTCAAGCGGTAGAGTGTTAGCCTTGAGCAAAAAGCTTGAGGGCAGCACCTGCTTTCAAGCCCCAAGATTGACACACATACAAAATTATTAAAGGAGGAGTCAAAAAAGCTGGGTCTGGGGAGGATCGGGTGAGGGTGGGGGTGGGGGTGGGGTGGGGAGGGTATGGGAAGGGATGGGAAGGGGAAACAAAGGAGGAGGCAACAATTCTTGTTAAGAAATGTACTCATTACCTTGTCCATGTAATTAGAACCCCTCTGTATGGTATTTTCACAATTAAAAAAAAAAAAGCTGGGTGCCTGTGGCTCACTGGTAATCCTAGATTCTCAGGAGGCTAAGATCTGAGGATTGCGGTTCAAAGCCAGCCGGATCAGAAAAGTCCTTGTGAGATTATTGTTTCTAATTAACCACTCAAGAACTGAAAGTGACACTGTGGCTTAAGTGTATAGATCACTAGGCTTGAACACAAAGAGGCTCAGGGACAGTGACCAGGCCCTGAGTTCAAGCCCTACAACAGAGAGAGAGAGAGAGAGAAAGAGAGAGAGAGAGAGAAAGAGAGAGGGAGGAAGGGAGAGAGGGAGGGAGGGAGGGAGAGGGAGAAGGAGAGAAGGAGAGAAGAGAGGGAAAGAGAGAGAGAAGAGAGAACCAAAAGCTGTGAGAAATGATTTGGGTTGTATTGTATTATAATTATTGTTGTTAGGGTATGTTTAAGTAAATTTGATCATCAGGTAGAGTCACAGGAACATATGTATTTTAGGGAGATTGTGCTGCTGCTTTTGGCGCTATGATACCCAGTGGTACTTCAGTCATACCACCTAGCCAAAGTAACCTGACCTCATGGATTGGCCAGATAAAATTGATTTCATTAAATGACTTTGTCCAATAAAGACAATTAAACAGTTTAGGTAAGTTTAGCGTAATTTCCATAACTTTAGGAATTACAAACTTAAAAAAGAGATGTCATTTATTAGGCTGTGTCCTGACTTTGGGTTCTAAAAAAATTACTACTCTATATAACGGAACTATGAGTCTCTTGTAGACTCTAGATTAAGCTTTATTTTTTTTCTTTTTAGTTCAATCATTATCTTAGTTCTTTCTTCCTCCCTTCTTTCTTTCCCCACTTCTTCCTCTAGTTCCTCAAGCATTGTAAGCTTCAGGACGTGGCTCTGAGGATTCTGCCTCAGTGATGTGAACCAACTAGGAATGAAGGGCGATTTCTCTCATCAGAATAACATGTGTGCTGTAATTGTGTATCAGGAATGACTGTAAAAACTGTGATTAACTGTGTAACACTTCTCAGTTTTCCCACACTGTGATCAAATACTTGAGAAAATCACTTTATTTTATTTTATTTTTTTACTTTCTTTTAAATTTTTTTATTGTGAAAATACTGTACAGAGGGGTTACAATTACATGGGCAAGATAATGAGTAAAATTCTTATCAAGTATTGTAGCCTCCTCCTTTGTTTCCCCTTCCGAGAAATCACTTTAAAGGCGTAAAAGTTTATGTGGCTCATGAGTTTGGAGGTTTCTGTCAAGGTCAGCTAGTGCCATTGCTCTGGGTCTGAGACAAGGCAGAACCTTTTGGTGGGAGGGATGTGTTACTGCAGATGATCCTGCTCACCTCATAGCGGTCAGGAAGCAGAAAGAGACAGAGAAAGGAAAAGGCTGGGGATATTATTCCCTGTAAGGACACGTCCCAGCAACAGACACACTCCATCAGTCCCCACCTTTCAATTTCTACTACATTCCAATAATCCATCCAATGATCATCAATAATCAAATCTTTTCTTCTTTAAGTTGTTTATAGCAGGTATTTTTGGTCACTGTTATGTAAAAACAACTGATTTCATATGAGAACTATCATACCTCTGAAGAACTAGGCTGGGAACTTTGGGGGAAGAACATTTCATCACATCCTAGAGAGAGCTAGACGCAAGTCAGCATTAAAGAGAAGCGCACTTAGACGGAGGGGTCCTCCCTTGGGACTGACTGATGATACAAGGGAGGAGAGGGCTGCCTAAGGAAGGGAGTGGTATGCCAGGCCCATTTAGTAAGGAAACACTCCAGATGTTCCTTCTATTCTGGGGGGAATGAGGTTGGCAGTACTGAAGTGATTGAGGTTGAAGTTTCTGTTTTAAAAAAAGTCATTTATTTCAGCACTTCTCTAGTAAGAACTCTACATGCTGACAAAAGTCTGTTCCATTCTGCAAATATTTGCTGAGCCCTCCCTCGGTGGGAAGCTCTGGGTCAGGTGCCGTGGATGATACAGACATACACATGACACAAACTACCAAGCATTGAGTAGTTGACAGAAAGAAGCAGCATTTGGATACACAGAGAGATG
The DNA here is from genome assembly GCF_024711535.1 of Dipodomys merriami. NCBI lineage: Eukaryota > Metazoa > Chordata > Mammalia > Rodentia > Heteromyidae > Dipodomys > Dipodomys merriami. The sequence continues at coordinate 74,922,698 of NW_027206179.1, forward strand.
CTTGGAAGTGAGCTGGGTCTGTGAATCTGAGAAGGGGAAAAGGGAATGCGTGGAAGTGTGTGGAGAGTGTCATGTGATCACTGCTGACAGTCCTCTAAGTATGTACAGGGAAGATTTGGTTTGTGATATAGGCAGACAGAGTACTGCAGTTGCCATACCCCTGTGAGACCTGCCCTGGCTGAGAACCCTACCCAAGCCCTTCCTAATTTCCAACTCAGATACAAATACTGGTAAATGTCCCATGGGCCACACCAATGAGTGCCACATCCTGATTACAAGGATGTTTGCCCAACGAAATAGAAATCTCCAGCCAGGTACCAATGGCTTACGCCTGTAATCCTAGCTACTGAGGAGGCTGAGATCTGAGGATTATCATTTGAAGCTAACCCAGGCAGGAAAATACATGAGACTCTTCTTTTCCTGCAAAAGCCAGAAATAGAGCTGTGCCACAGATGGTAGAGCACTAGCCTTGAACAAGAAAACGTCAGAGCCAGGCTCTGATTTCAAACCCCAGGAATGGCACAAAACAACAACAACAATAGCAACAAATTAAAATTTAATTGTCCCAATGTGAACTTGCAGGAGCAACCCCTAATTAAAACTTCGTTATTATGCACTGCATATACCTAATACCATTATAACAAAATGCACTGTGGGAATAGACATGTGTAATTGGACACTGTTACATAACCACCACTTGCCAGTCAAAACTGTCCATCATAAGAACCCTACCTGTGAGAGGGACCGGATGACTCTCCTTTCAACTTAGATTAGCCTTAAATTGTCCAGACATCATTCCTTAGGACCTTGGAGTTCCCACAAAATAGAAGTACCTGTTTTAATAAGAATAGCTGCCGTAGGTTGGATGTTTTCTGTGTACAGAAACTGTGCTAACTACTTCCTATTTGTAGTCTCATTTTTACTATATAATGTGTGTGAATATGCATATATCTACATACACACACACACACACACACACACACATATGTATGTATGTTGTACTGACCACTCCTCCCAAAAGGCTAGAGGAGTCCTGTGTCCTGTGTGTTTTTCTCTGTAATGCTATTTTTTAAAAAAAAGATTAATTCATTTATCTATAGCCTCTCTTCCCATCCCTAAATCAGCCAACTACAAGCACAGCGGTCAGATGCAGAACATCTCATGTTCTGGGCTTGATCTCAAGTTCTATAATGAGGAAGTCAGTCTTGCTGCAGACAGCAGCAAAGATGAGTTTCCAAAGCCTATTTGATAACTCAGCACAGAGAGAGCAAACTGAGACAGACAGTTCTGCATTAATGTACAGAGTCTGAGTAATGGTCCACAACAAACAAAGTGCTCACAATAAATGATGGATGGCTTTGCCACAATGTTCTCTACCCAGGCAATTAGGTCTCATCCCAAGAAAACACACAGCCAGTGCAGGACTTCCAGCTGCTCCCTTGCTTTCTGAAAAACTCAGTGGTGAATACTTACAAGATATTTTTAGATTCTTGTTCAAAGCTAAGCCATGGCTTACCAGCCAGGGTCTAATCTGGAATATGTTGTACCATCAGGAGCCGCAGCAGAGTTCTACCAATCAGAATCTACCTTTCATCAAGATACCAAAGAGTTCCTATGCACATTGATAGTTGGGAAGCATGATGCTAAGGAATGGTGAATCATCAAGGAAGGAAAATAAAAACATCAATAGGCTTCTACCATGCTCAGACCTCATGGTTCGAAGCCTTCCAACAGCTCCCGCTGCCTGTGGGACAAGGCTCACATGTCCATCCTCAGCCTTCTCTCTTCAGTGTTCCTTCTTAACGTCTAGCCAGGTTCAACTTAAAGGAGCAACACAGGCTACTCAGCCTTCCTTTTTGCTCTAGGGGGACATACTTCTATGGATGCTTCTTATCATTTTAACAAATAAGACTTCTTGAAAGCTAAAGAAATATAGCACCAGTTAGAAACACTGAACACTACAAAAAGAATCCCTTTCCCCACATGTCCTGGGGAAGACAACTCCACAGTGCACAGCTCAGACTGCTGAGGGCTTTCAACTCCATATAAGAAGTACAACTGTTCCCAGGAAGGGAACAGCTAGCAGATTCCCATGGGTGGCACTTTTAAAAGGACCTTCTCATTTTCACTTGATTTGACTCTAATATCAAAGCATGACACTAGGGCTCTTATGGTGGACCAAATGCTGCAATGATTCCTTGATATGTTCTTCTAGACGTTCTTTCTGCAAAGAGTCTGTTCAGTGTTGAACACAATATGGGTGTCAGCTCTGTCAGCCTCTTTCACCAACCAGCTTATAAGGAACCATGGAAATGCAACCCCTTCCTGTTGTAGGAGGAAGTCACCAGTGTACGCTATTACTAGGCATTGGCTTGTAGCTTGTTTGTAACTTGAATCAGCAAGTTTCCCTGTAAGCAGAAAATACAATAGGGCATTACCAAACAAATCCACTGTTATTTAAGCCCTATCATTTATTTACCATTTTTAAAATTTTTACAGTTCTCCAGAGAGAGAGATAGTGAACCAAGAGGCTATGGTTTCATTGATTCGGATTTTGCTACAAAGCAGAAAGAACAAAAATAATTTCTTTCAATAAATTATCAGCAACAAATTCAAATGAATTCATTCCTCAGTAAATTAAATGGCCACATCGGTTCAAATGTTCTAATGCAACCAGCACAATGAAAAGCAACCAAGATTTGGCTCTAGTTAAAATAGCAGTCAGTGGAACCAATCACCAGCTCCTCTCCCGCGAATTCATTTCACCACTGAAATCATTCAAACTCACAAAGTTATCACACGAATATGTGTGTACTTTGCCTCTCTATATACATATATGCATGTACAGTGACTATACACACATATGTAGAGACAGACAGGGGTAGACAGACAGAGTTTAAGCAGAAAATGTTTAAGCAACTGACTGTTGAGATTATGGCAGAATTAGCTCATATAATTATGTAGGTGTTTTAAAGGTATTCATTTGCAAGTAAGTAGATAGTGATTACTATTTAATGTTTCAAACTATCAAAATTACAGAAATCAGGATGGTTTGGGAATATTCTGCCAAAATTCATGCAATCAATATATATATTATATTACATATATGTTCTTTTTTTTGGCAATACTGGGTTTTTTTTAACTCAAGACCCTGTACTTGCTAGGCAGGTGCTATAACATTTGAACCATGTTCTTAGCCCTTTTTGTCTCAGTTATTATTCAGATAAAGTCTCTCACTGGACAGTGATTCTCCTACTTACACCTCCTGCACAGCTGAAATGACAGGTTTACACTGTTCTCTTGTGGGATAATGGATGTTCAAGACAGGCAAGCAGGAGGAAAAGAGACAGACAAGCCACACTCAGCTTTCCCCATTTGATTCTTTCCCTCCCTGCTGCAGGTCTCGGCTTCCCTGGAAGGCAGGACCATCTCTCTGTCCTCCCTGGACAGTTGTGTGATAGGACACTGTGAATCTCCTTCTGTTGGCTTTTCATCTCATTTCCTTCCTGTTTTGCACAGACGGATTTCCCCTTTGCTGATCTGTCAGCCAAGTTCAAAACCAGGGTCACAACACAAATGGTTTCTTGTGTAGCTTGGCTGGGTTTCAGGAGGCAGCAGCCAGGCTTTTAGGTTAGGAGGTTGCCCTGGCTACAAGAGAGCTTTGTGTGTGTCCGACTGGTGTTGGGCAAGAACCTGATGCAGCCAAAGTAATAAGTTGTCTCTGACACTCCTGGCTTTCAAGCCCTTGGTGGTGGAGGGCATGGTGATATTGAAGTTGATGGAGAAAGCCTCTGCTTTTCCTGGGCCTGCTCACATGGTAAATAGCAGTGACTTTCTGAGAACTAACCAATCAATTAGGCAGCCCCAGAGAGTACCTCCCACCTCTCCACCTCTGCCAGCATTTAGTGCTGTGGAAAGTCTGCTTTCAGATCTCAGAAGGACTGAGCAGTTTTCCAGTGAGTGTTCTAAGTGGAAAATGTCTGTTCCTTGAATTTTTCTTCTTCATAGTCTTTCAGAATGTGGACCCCCCTTTGGCATTAGATAGTGAATGTGTATATTCAAATTTAGTAAGATCCCACACATCAGTGACAAGCTAGACTGATGGCAATTTTGGTATAGGTGACTTCAGAGTAGATTCAGAGGGAACTGACCAAATGCTCACCATCTTAGCCCCAAATTTCCTAGTTAGCCTTCTAGTGTTTTTTACTTTTAAATGTTTCTTTTCCTCTCCTCATTTTCTTTTACTTTTCTTCTTGTTCTTCCTTCCCCTTCTCTCCCTTCCTCTCTTCTCTTCTCTCCTTTTTATGCAAGGCTTGGGATCAAACCCAGAACGTGTTGCTTGCTACTTGCTAGTGTTCTGTCATTACTTCATCCCCAGCCTAAGAATACTTCTCTTTCTGTGTGTGCATATATATATGTATATATATGAAAAATATAATAAAATCTCATATATATACATATATATAGAGAGAGATCATGTTTTTGTGTGTGTTCTGGTATTAGGTCTTGAACTCAGGGCCTGGGTATTGTCCCTTTGCTTTTTTGCTTAAGGTTAGAGCTCTACCAGGTGATTCACAGCTCCATTCTGGCTTTTTGGTAGTTACTTGGAGATGATAGTCTCAGAGACTTTCTTTCCCCAGCTGGCTTCGAACTAAGATCTTCAGGTTTCTGGTGCTTGGCCTTTCCCAATTTTGCCTTCCGAAGTAGCTAGAACTGTAAGATTGGTCACTTCATCTGGCTCTTTCTGATGTTTTAGTGTGCATTCTTCTCCACTGGGAATCAGGTTCAGCTGATCTGATTTCCAGGTGATCGCCAAGTAAACAAAATTCTCTCAGCCCTAAGCAGCTCTAAGCCCTCAAGAGCTGACTCCAACAGAACACATGCATGTGCACGTGCTTGTGTGTGTGTGTGATGACCGTCAGCTAGTATTCAGCTGACTTTACCATTTCAGTTTCTAGATTCTGCGTCTGAAGGCAGTGACTAGTAACTGATACCTCCCCTTAACCTCTCCAAGCTAGTGGACTTGGAGGAAAACCAAAACACCATCCACGACAAAAGGGCAAAGCCATGGGACCAGGGGAGTTCTAAGCAAGCCAGGACCCACTCCACTCTGCTTGTTCCCGTGTGTGTGTTGGGGAGGGGTGCGGCGTGGAGGGTTCCAGCATCCTTTCCCTGGACACGTTGGGCACCTGGAGAGCCGCTGCGCCACCCGGTGGCGGAGGGACGCAGTGCGCTCAGCCCCGCTCACAGGGTTTAGAACTCCATCTGCGAAAACTTTCCGTGCTCGCTGGCTGCTTCTCCAGCGAGATCAGGATTGCGGGCTCTCCGCGGCCCGTCCGTCGGGGGGTCGGTGGCGGTTAGGAAGGCCTACGCTTGCCGGGAAGACCCAGGAAGGAGTCGGGCTGCAGAGGAAACCGCGCTGGTAAGTGTCAGATCCCCTCGGGGCGCGTAGATTTCCGCGCAGACGTTTCCAAACTGCTCCTTCAAGCGATCGTACTGAGCCGAGTCCCGCGGGTGGCGGTGCTTAGAGTTGGAAACTCATTTCTGCCGGCTCTCTGGGTTAACCCAGAGGGTGCGGTTGCGCTGGGGCCGGTTGAGCCGAGCGTGATTTCCGGATGGAGCCTGGGCTACCGGGATGCCCAGATGCTTCCTGTAGTCCCGGTCCGGAGTAGCCCAGTGCCTGGGACATCGCTACTCAGGTGAGGGATCGAGGGGCCCAAGAGCTTCCCCCCCCCCCTGCCCCCCGCAGCTTGGCTGCGTCTCTCGGCACGTCGCCGGAAAGCTTCGCTTCCCCGGGGCTTCTTAGCTTGCAGCCGCACCCCCCCCCCGGTCCCCCAGGGGAAGCGGGGGGGGGGGGTAGGATGGCGGGGGGGGGGGGCCGTGGCGGCGTCCGGGGCGTTGCTTCCCGGTCCGGGATCTGACCCTGGGCTGCTCAGGGCAAGGCTGTGGACCAAAGACGCCAAGCGCTGCGTTCAGCTTTCCACGCCCGGGTGAGACGCGCGGGGCGCGCGGAGCCGGGAGGCCGGGGCGGGGGGGGGGGGGATGGGTGTTGGCCACGTTGGCTGTGCGGAGCAAGGGCGATCCGGTGCTGGGCTTGGGTGGAGAAGGCCACCCTGGGACAGGTGGGACTCTCAGGGAGTCCTGCGCCGCCGTGTCCCAGCCTCCAGTCTCCCGAGTATGTGACTTCTCTCGATTTCCCCGAACGCGCGCGCACACAGACCGTGGAGACGGGCGGAGGCTCCTCTCCCCGCCCCCCAACCCCTGGACTTGGGATGGTAGAAAAACAACTGGGTTTGGGCCAACAACCTGAGCTAGGTGAGGGTGTGGAAGTGGCCCTGGCGCCCCAGGTGAAGTCCACCTGCAGAGATTGCAGGAGTGGAGGTGGGGGGGGTAGGGGGGAGTGCGCCTCCAGCCAGCCTGCCAGGTGACCCATGGCCCCCGGGGCGTGTGTGTGTGTAAGTGTGTAAGTGTGTAAGAGGGAGAGGGGGCTGCGGATCCCCTGCCAGATGGATGCTTTTAGACTGGAGGATGTGCAGAACCATGAGAGGAGGAGTTATCTTGCCCTAAATGAGAATCAAGCCTCAAAGGCAACGTGTAATCATCACACGCAGGGGCTTCCCACCCGTCCTGTGTGATTACAGAGGAATCTGGGAGAGCCTCTGTGTGGAAGATGTAGTCTGGAGGCGCTAAGTACTGGGCATGTGTGCGGCCAGCTTGGGTTTCTTCAGTCCAGTCCTAAGGCCACTTAGCGATGATGAGGTCCCAGCAAGTCCAGAAACCTCAGTGGACTTTAGCTCTCTGGCGAGAGATAAAGGAGGACTCCCTGGCCCAGCTCACTGGGGGTGGTGAAAGAAAAGACTGGGGAGGAGGAGGTGTTTTTGAGCAGTATTGGTGCGTGAGAGTGAAGCGATCACCACCTTTCTCTCCACGCCCTCCTCGGGATTGCCTACAGAATCCTGCTTGGATCAGCTGGAACTGGACTTTGCTAGTTACCTGTATAAAGTGCTAGGACAGGGGTTGGATCTGTGTCTCCATCTGGGCTGAAGTTCCTCTTTTTTGCTCGTCCAAATTGTGACTTCAGGAGACAGGAACTTTGCCTTTGGATCTACTTAGAAACAGTGATGGAAACAGGACTGTGCACGTAGGGGTTAGATTTGATGAGACAGAGTCGTCCACCAACCATTTAACTCCACGTCCTCCAGCCATTTAACTCCAACCCCGTTGACTGACTGAACCCTGGTTTTTCTGATAGAGGGTGCTGAACACCCTAGTGTAAACATTTCCGTTGAGTGTCTTTAAAGGAAGATGAGGGAAGGATAGTGACCGCTGGTGTTCCTTTACCCCAGGGCATACAGAACTGTACACATTTGAATAGGTTTCTCTTGTTACTAAATATAGAGTCAGATCTCTTATTTAGAAAGGAGAGATGTCATGGTTGGTGGTTACTGTTCAAGTGTCAAGCAGTTCCTACACAATCGGATACTTTCAAAGATAAAAGAAATGTGTACAACACTCCTGCTTGTATCTTTTCATGGTACTCATTATCTCTGTTGTTTTCCTTTTTTCTATTTTAGCTAAAAATACTTGAAGGATGACTCAGTAAAGAGGCTGGGAAATAAAATTAGACCCTCTTAATTGCATCTTATACTGAAATGTAAGTCTTTTGCCATAATAATGTTGGTGATATCAAAGTTAACATTTATAGGACATTTTGTACCAGATTCAGATACATGTGTTACAATTCATTTAGTTCTCACCACAGTCAAATGAAGCGCAGAGAAGTTAAGTACCTTGTTCAAGGTCACATAGATATTGTTTTCTCACAGTTTGCTGGAATTATTTGTGTGTGTGTGTGTGTGTGTGTGTGTGTGTGTGTGTGTGTGTGTGTGTGTGTGTGCGTGCGTGTGTGCCAGTGCCAGTATTGGAGCTTGAACTGAAAGCCTTAAACATTCTTTGCTCAAGACTGGCACTCTATCTCTTGAGGCACAGCTCTACTTCTGGCTTTTTGAGGGTTAGTTGGAGATAAGAATCTCCTGAGGGGGCTGGGAAGGTGGCTCAGTGGTAGAGCACTTGCCTTGCATGCATGAGGCCCTGGGTTCGATTCCTCAGCACCACATAAGCAGAAAAAAAAAAGCCAGAAGTGGAGCTGTGGCTCAAGTGGTAGAGTGCTAGCCTTGAGCTGAAGAGCTGAGGGACAGCGCCCAGGCCCAGAGTTCAGGCCCCACAACCAGCCAAAAAAAAAAAAAAAAAAAAAAAAAAGAATCTCCTGAATTTTCCTTCACAGGCTGGATTTGAACCTCAATCCTCAGATCTTAGTCTTCTTAGTAGCTAGGATTATAAACTTGAAGCCACCAGTCCCAGACTAGGTGTAAAATTACTTATTGAGACTCTGTTTCCCTGTCTGTGTCACAGTCTTGGTCTCCTCTGTATGTATGTGTATTTAACTTCTATACTAGAGCTTATCTCACACATAGATGGAGCCAAGCAAGGGTTCTAGCTTATAAGCTCTAGGTTATAATAGAGGCTGTGTGCTCATTGCTTTACTTCCCTTTGCTGTGTCTCTTTTCTAACCATGGAATGGTGACAATAAGCCATCTGGAGCAGATGCTTTATGTCAACTAGAACATGAAGTCTAGACTGGGGAAGCAAAATACCTCAGTGTAGAAAGAAATTCAGATTCTAGCATCCTTTATCATCTGTACAATATATACGAAAATGGGGGCTGGGAAGGTGGCTCAGTGGTAGAGCGCTTGCCTTGCATGCCTGAGGCCCTGGGTTCGATTCCTTAGCACCACATAAGCAAAAAGAAAAAAGCCGGAAGTGGCGCTGTGGCTCAAGTGGTAGAGCGCTAGCCTTGAGCTGAAGAGCTGAAGGACAGCGCCCAGGCCCAGAGTTCAGGCCCCATGACTGGACCCCCCCCAAAAAAAAAAGATATAGGAAAATGGCAAATAAACTACACGCTTAATGTAATTTTCCTGGCACAATGGTTGAAATTTATCTTTGAAGAATATGTGATTGGATCATTAGCTCTTTTTTTTTAGAGGGAGGGGTACTGGTCCTGGGCCTTGAACTTAGGGCCTGGGTGCTGTCTCTAAACCTCTTTTGCTCAAGGCTAGCAGTCTACCACTTGGGCCGCAGCTCCATTTCCAGCTCTTATGGTACTTAACTGGAAATAAGAATCTCATAGACTTTCCTGCCTGGGCTAGTTTCAAACCACAATCCTCAGATCTCAGCCTCCTGAGTAGTTAGGATTATAGGTGTGAACTTCTAGAGCCTGGCCATTAGCTGTCTTTAAAGAGAGAAATCTAGACTAGATCTATAAGGGTTTTCTTAGGCAGGTAATGTGATCAGATGCTTTTCTCTGGTCCATGTTAGGTGCTGAGAACTGAAGGGTGGAGATCATTCTCCCTGCCCTGTCCCTTCACAGATAAAGTTTCGGTAGTGGATCTGAAAACAACTTAGTTCTGAAAATACACGTGGGTACTTCCTTGTTCTCTTTCTTTATTTGGAGATTATTTTAGAAGAACACATTTGAAATATCTACTTTAGATCTGTTAAGGAGACTTAAACTTTTTATATGCATATTTTAAGAGCATTTTTTTGAAAAAAGTATGGCTCAATTGCCAAGTCATCTGACTTGTCTTATGATCTGTATGGTATATAGCTTTTTTGGTTGCTTACTCTTAGTTTAAACTTGGTTCTGTGGAGATTTAGGTTCTGGGAGATGAACAGATTATATCATAGGCACTACTAAGTTGAAAATAGCCTATTTCAGGCTTAGGGAATACAGATTTGTTGGAGAGGTGTTTGGGTCTTGAGATCTGAGTCTTTTTTTGGCGGTCCGGTCATGAGGCCTGAACTCTGGGCCTCGGTACTGTCCCTCAGCTCTTCAGCTCAAGGCTAGCGCTCTACCACTTGAGCCACAGTGCCACTTCCGGCTTTTTTCTTTTTTGCTTATGTGGTGCTGAGGAATCGAACCCAGGGCCTCAAGCATGCAAGGCAAGCGCTCTACCATTGAGCCACCTTCCCAGCTGGGTCTTGAGATCTGAAGGTCTTCCCTTTCACCCCTATGGGTGAACAAGAAAGGCTGGGACCCTCCCCTCCCCTCCCCTCCCCTCCCCTCCCCACAGGAGGGATTAAATCCAGTGCTGGCTAAGCAAACTCTCCACCACTTGAGCCAGATTTCCAGCCCAGCTATAGCTGTAGGTAGCCATCATACTCATGAAGTTGCCTTTACCAGCCCTTAATGAAAGTCCTTTTCTTTTTCTAGGTAGCTCTTTTGTGGTGATTTCACTTTTAGTTCCTCTCTCTTCTGGTACCTATTTAGACTGGCTTATTCTACATTACTCTATACTTCTCCTTTTCACTTTCTCTCAGCTCATTGGCAACTGTGCTCACAGCCTGGTGCTCCTTTGAAGCTGGTCACTGATAGAACACCAGCTCCCCTCAGGTCCCCTGGATTCCTTTTTTTTTTTTTTGGAAAGGACTTGAGGACTTTGCCCATTCCATTTTTTTAAATAGTGTTATTGAGATCAAGATAGAATTCAGATACTACACGATCTACCCATTACTGTAAGTCACAGATGTGCCCCATCACAGATGTGTGCCCCCATTGCCATAGTTGTTTCTAGAATAGTTTCATCATCTCAGAAAGATGCCCTAAGTTATTTCCATCCTCTCATTTCTCCCATGGTAGTAACCACTAGAACACTCACTAACTTATGGAGTTGGTTGCTATGGAGATTTTATGTATTTGTGTATTAATGTGAATGCCTTTGGTGTCTGGCTTTGTTCACTTAGCATATGTTTTCAGTGTTTATCCATGTTGTGGCATGGATCAGTGCATGATTTCTAATTATGGCTGAATTATGTTCCATTGTATGGATAGAGTGCACTTTGTTGGTCTAGTCATTCGTTGGTAGATGTGGGTTGTTTCATTTGGATAAATGATTTTGGATAATGGATTTTGGATAATATTATGGATAATGCCCTTAAAATATTCAGAGTAAGTTCTTGTGTGAGCATGTATCGTCATTTTTCTTTATTATATGTCCAGGAGGAGTGCAGTTACAAGAACTGCTAGTTATGAGAACATCATCCAACATGGCTCCCCATTTCATTTTGCGCATACATAGAAACCTAACCATATTTCAAATGAAAGTATCTACTCTTACTTTGGGTACATTTATGGGTTAATAATATATTTTTTCAAAGTCTGCTTTGGTTATTTAATTATGTTCATGTATATTTTTAATCAACTATTGATGTGTGTGTATATATGTAAAGCTTTAAAGTAGCACATTACTTGGGCTGTGGTTTGCAGAGTGGAGGGGTTTACCTTTAGAGTATAGGAAAAATAAAATGCCATAATTATGTCATGTATATAAAGTACTTGTAAATATTTCAGGTTTATAAATAAATGTTCCTGTGTGTGCGTGCGTGCGTGTGTGCGTGTGTGCGTGCGTGCATGTGTGTGTGTGTGTGTGTGTGTGTGTGTGTGTGTGTGTGTGTGTGTGTTTGTTCCTGTGAATGGAACCCAGGGTCTTCATTGCTAGACAAGTGCTATGCTGCTGAGTCACATCTCCAGCCTGTTTTATTTTGTTCTGAGACAGAGTTCCACCAAATTGCTTAGGGTAGCCTCATCTTTTTGATCCTCCTGATCTTCCTACCTTAGCTTCCAAATAGCTAAGATTATAGGCATCGAACACCCTGCCCTGCTAATAAATATATTTCCATTAGAATTTTATTTTATTATTTTTTTTAAATATTTTTTTTGGGTCCGGTCGTGGAGCCTGAACTCTGGGCCTGGGCGCTGTCCCTCAGCTCTTCAGCTCAAGGCTAGCACTCTACCACTTTGAGCCACAGTGCCACTTCCGGCTTTTCTCTTTTTGCATATGTGGTGCTGAGGAATCGAACCCAGGGCCTCATGCATGCAAGGCAAACGCTCTACCACTGAGCCACCTTCCCAGCCCTCCAGTAGAATTTTATACTCAAAGATGTTTTATATAAATTGAACAGAATAATCACAAAGTCTTGAGGGCAGCCATTATAGAAATATGAAGTCAGATACAGCTAAATAGTTCCTTTGTATTGTTTTTATGGGTGTCTCTGTTGAACCCTGGTCTCAAGAGATCTTCACTCCTCAGTCCTTTGAGTTCTGAAACTACAGAGTATATGTCATTGTGCCTGGCCTGCTATGTAGTAGTCCCTCCTTCCTTCCCTCCCCTTTTCCCTCTGTCTTTGCTTCCTTCCCTCCTGCCATCTCTCCCTTCCTTCCTTCCTTCCTTCCTTCCTTCCAAGGAAGGAAGCCTCACTTGGTAGTCCAGTCTGTTTTTGAACTTGTGATATCCTGTCTGAGCCTCCTGAGAAGTGAATCGGTAGGACAACATAATGTGCACCACCACCCACTGCAAGCAAAGTTCTTTAGATTACTTTGCTTACAACATTGAAGATATTCTACTAATGTCATCTCCACACACTGTATACATTTCTGTGGAAAAGCTTTGGATCAGGTGCCAGACTTTCATTTTTCTCCTACTTCTGCTCATTACTCATGGTGAGAGTATCTTTAAGAACTGAAATTAGTTCTTAAATTAGCATAGGAACAGCTAAAACAGGGTGAGCTTTTCTTATGCAAAATGAGAGTGGTAAGTATGAGCTATAGGAAGTTAGTCATTTGTATATCTTGGGCAACCCTGTGGTTCTTTTGGATGCAACATCTGGTTTTTTCTGATATTTCCCTTGGTTGGGTCTTGGCTCCATACCCTACCCCACGTCTTGCTCTTAATATCTGTATTCTGTGTTCTTTATCACTGAGGATGAGATCAGTCAGAGAGGACACTCTGTGACGCCAGCTTGTCACAACTGCAATCGTACACTGCGTACTTCCTGCTGTCCTGTTACAACATAGTGTTCACAGTGAGGCTGTCGCCATATTCAAATCACCCTTCACCCTGATTCCTGGCTGTTGAATGGAACCTGTGGAGTCACATTACTGGATATTTTAGTGCTTCAGTGTGACATACACTAATGGTTTTAGAATCTGTTGGACATTGTACAGATGAGTATTTGCTTAAGGTCAAAGCATGAAGGGAAATAGACCTAGAGAGAGACAGGAAAGGATTCTGGAAGTTGTTCATGAAATGGCATGCTACACTTACTGACTTATCCATTCTCCAGTCATTTGCATTTGTTTTCTACTGGCCATGTTTAGTAACCTATCAAACTGATTCCAGTGAATTTTTTTAAGGGCCGCCTTACACACTATAGATAGGAATGGAATAGTACTGCTCTCATGGAAAAGAGTGCGTGTTCCTCATAAAGTGGAAAATAGAGCAGGGTGTGGTGGTTCATGCCAGTAATTCCAGCACTTGGGAGACTGAGGCAGGTAGATCATAGTAAGTTTGGGGCCAGTCTGGCCTTCAAGGTGAGTTCTACATCAATTTAGACTATATAATGAGTCTCTGTTTTTAAAACAAAAATTGAAAACTGAACTACTAATGATATTTACCCACTTAAATATTGAAAGGGAAGGACATCAATTTGTTAGACATACACATCCCACACTGACCAGAACAAATGTAACTGAACCTCTAAGTCTCTATCAGTGGATAAAAGAAGAAAGTGTGGTAGACATCTCTGGTGGAATACAGCTCAACCGTTTCATGAATGAAATACTGTCATTTGTGACAACACACCCAGATGTAGACTAGGACATTACGCTGAGTAAAGCAAGCCAGGCAGCTGGACAAGGGCTGCATGGTCTCAGTCATATGGAAGCTAAGATAGTCAAGCACATAAAAGCAGAGCATGAAATGTGGTCAAGGTTGGAGGGAGGTTGAGGAGTTGGGGAGTAACTGGAATGAAGGTACATTTTCCATTACCTGCTCCCTTACAAATCAAAAGCTGGAGATGAGCCGGGCATGGGTGACTCACATCTTTAATCCTACCTACACAGTAGGTTGAGATCTGAGGATTGTGGTTTGAAGCCAGCCAGGGCAGAAAAGTCCGGTGAGATTCTGACCTCCAATAAACTACTCAAAAAAACCAGAAGTAGCACTGTGGCTCAAGTGGTAGAATGCTAGCCTTGAGCACAAAGAAGCTCAGGGATGGTGCTCTGGCACTGAGTTCCAGCCCCAGGACCAGCAAAAATAAAAAAATATAAATAAATAAATAAATAAAGCTGGCAATGACCTCCTGTCACGCGGGCCTGAGTTTCACTGTATCTAGTGAATGCTTTGTCTTCTGTGAAAATCTGTCTTCCCAGGAAACTTATGATTCCTGCCTTTGTCTTTGCCACTGCTTGCTTGTGACCTCAGACACAGTTTTAAAGCTCTGCGGGCCTATTCTAGCCCAAATTAGGAGCTGATTTTATAACCTGGCACAACCAGTGTTTGCTGGTTAATGGGAACCAAAAATACCTTCACAGAAAAAAGTAGAACAAGCACTTGCTTCTGCAAATTTCTTTGTATTTGCAAGTTTGGTTTTGCTCAGTGCTTGCATTTAGGTCAATCTTATATATGGGAAACTTGGAAATAGGTCATTCTTTATTCGTGTGTGTGTGTGTGTGTGTGTGTGTGTGTGTGTGTGTGTGTGTGTGTGTGTGTGTGTAGGGGGGTATGGGGCTGAACTCTGGGCCTTATGCTCAGTAGGCAGGTACCTTACAAGGTGGGCTATGTTTCCAGCTCTTTTTCACTTGCTTATTTTGGTATATGGTCTCACATCAGTCCCCATAGCAGGGAGGACAAGTACACAACAGTATGCCCATCTTTTTATTGGTTGAGATGAAGGTGAGATCTTGTGAACTTTTTATCAGAGCTGGCCTTAAACCACAATCCTCCTAATCTATACCTCACAGGTAGCTAGGATTATAGGCATGAGCCACCAATTTGTCATTTTAACTACTGACTCTAATCTGCTCATAAAAAAAATACTGGCAGCTGGGCATGAGTTACTCATAGCTATAACCCTAGCTACATAAAGAGGCTGAGATCTAAGGATCAGTGTTTGAAGTCAGTCCCGGCCAGAAAGTCCATGAGACTCTTATCTCCAATTAAGCACCAAAAAATAAGCCAGAAGTGGAGCTATGGCTCAAGTGGTAGAGCACTAGCCTTGAGCATAAAAGTTCAGAGCGGCAGTACCCTGTCGCTGAGTTCAAGCCCCAGAACCAGCAAAACAATAAAAAATAAAAGGAAGCAAACTGGATCTTCAGATCAGTTTAATGAATGTGAAAAATACAAGTATATATCACAAGTGTGATAATTCAAAGAAATTTGTCTGGAGTGAGGGAAACAGTGAATATTTCTGAGGATGAAGTAGGGTTGGTGGGGTATAGTGAGATGTGGTGGGCTTCATCTTTACTCTGAGCTTGTGTTTTTAGGCATTTTTTAAGAAACATAGTTATGGTTTCCTTTTGTCATTATAAAATTCAAAATTACTGGGGAGGATGAGAAATTGGAGTACCACGTCAGATTTGAGATCAGGAGAAGGAAAATAAAGCATTTAAGGTAGTGAGATCTGGCAGTTAATATGGACAGCTCCTCCTGTAACTTTTTTTGAATGATGATTTGGAGCTTGCATGATGTTTTCTAAAGACATATACATATATACATATACATTTCCCTCTCTGCATCACTCCAAAAGGTGCAACCTAGACTATAAGGGCCCCAAGTCAAGAAAACTCAACGGATTTGAAGAACAAAGTCTCCTATGTAGCATCTTTCAGTGTATTTGAATATACATGGTTGTTATTAACGTAAACACTGAGTGAGAAAAATCTCCTATCATTAAGGAACATGGACTCACTTCCATTCCTCTGTGAATAATTCTGACCCAGTCTTAGAACAGTAGTATTGACTACAAAAGTCTTTCCTTGATCGCTTGACTTTATTTCTATTTTGTTGGATAGCCTTATCTGATTTCTTACTGTCATCCTATGTATGGAAGATGTGACCTGGCAGAGAACAGACCAGGCCCTTGCTCTGGGGAGTTTGCATTCAGAGGGGAGTGGAATGGGGTGGAAAGACTAACAGTAAAGAGCTAAAACATAACCAGGAAGTGATCACTCCTGTGACATAAACTAAGCAGAGCGATGTGATAGGGAGCCAGAACAGGAACCTGCATTGAGAGAAGTAGTTAGGAAAGACTTCTCTGAGGAAGTAATAAAAAAGCCAAGGCATGTATGAGAAGAGGGTCATGCTCATTTGGGGGAAGAACATTTCAGTCGGAGGGTGTACTCCTCTGGTAGGAAAAAGCTTGTGGAGAAAGGCTAGGTAGGCACTGGTGGCACATGCCTATATTCCTAGCTCCTCAGGAGACTGACGCCTGAAGATTATGGTTCATTGTCAGAACCTAGGCAGAGAAGTCTAAGAGGTTCTTATCTCTAATTGACTAGCATAAAGCTCAAGTTGGAAGTATGGCTTAAGTGGTAGATAGAGTGCAGGCTTTGATTTTTAAAAACTCAAGAGTATGAGGTCCTGAGTTCAAGCTTCGGTACTGGCACAAAAACAAATAGGTTCCCCCCCCCCCCATAACAAAAACTTACAAAGTTCAAGAAGTAGTCGGGACTTAGAGAGGTGAGGTGAAGAAAAATAAGAGAGCTCTTCAAAAGGCACGCCAAACCTTAAGGATAAGGTAAGAAGTGTGAATTTTATTCCAGCTCTGATGGCAAACCATTGAGGGATTTTGAACTGGGGAATAACATGCCAATTGAAGTTTATTAACTATTGGCTTATGGATGGGTAAGCATAGAAGCTCCCAACTGGGCAACAGATCAGAAATAGTTCCTGAATTCTAGGCATCAACCATTGGGAGATGTGTTTCTGATAGGAAAACACAATGATTTGGAGTTAAGAAGAAGAAGAAAAAAGGACTAAACCTGTATTTATTGTGAATGATTCTTGCTCATTGCAGACAAACTCTTCAGACCTCCAGTTGGCCAGGTGGCGAGTTCCAGGACCGGGTCAGGTACTACCACAGCTGTCAGAGAGCTCATCCTGTCGGTTTTTGAGTGGGTTCTCACCAGCCCCACGCTCAGAAGGATGGTGTCACAGTGTAAGGACCGACAGGACTCGCCTGTGGACCCCTGGAAAGGGATCAGCTGTGACTCTGGAGACACTGATGGTTGGCCCAGCCTCCTGGACTCTGACCACCCTGCTAGCCAATTGGACATTAGGTTCAGGAGGAACAGAGCTGCCTGGCTGAACGACCCCTGTGTACAGCCACCACTGCTGGACGGGCCCTCTCAGGGACCAACAGCGCAGAACACTGGGAATCACCTCGGGGCAGCTGCAGAGCCTCATTTGCACCCTTCACCGGAGTCCCCTGGAGACTTCCCGACAGAAATGCTGTTGTCTGATGGTACTGCGGACTCTGCCCATGGGTCAAGCGAAAAGGGGAGCGACTTTTTGGCTCCCACAGAAGAGGAGGGGGTGCTTCCAGGACCCTCTCAGCAGCTGTCTACGGCCATCAGCCCTAAGAGTTTGTCTGCTTCCCCCTTTCCTGAGGTTGGCAGTGCTTGTTTCAAGTCTTCTCCCTTGATGATTTCTCTGGACAAAGGTAACGTTAGCTGGTGATCTTCCCTCCTTCCTCTCTGTCCACGCACTTTTCTTGGTCTAGTTACCACTTCGATGAGAGGCAAGTGCAGGAGCTCCTTCCTGGTTACCACCAGCCCAGGCATCTGGATGGTTACAACAGGTGGATCGAGTAGTCACCTCCTGCTCAGACTGCAGGAAGAGGTCATCTTTTTTGTTCCACATATAGTTGATAGTCAATGCCATGTGCCATGTTTGGACTGGTGTCTGCCTTCTGGAACACAGAGCTCATTAGCTTGTCTGCAAGGGAGAGCCTCAGCAGCACTGAGTGTAGTGTGGGAGGGAGGAGATATTTCTGCATAATCAGAGGGAACTTGGTCTCACACCAGTGCTCCTATAGGTGATGTACTCACCACACCTGTTCTATTTATATGACCAGGAAATGGTAAGACTACAAAACAGTTGCCACTATTAAACCAGGAGCTCTCTCATTGCTACAAGATACATATTGTTCACATACCAAAATTCCCCAAATGAGCTGATCCATGCAAAATATAACTTGAGTCAACTGATGAACTGCTATTGTAGAATGCTTGTTTTATTTTTAAGCTATTCTTCGTATTGTATACAATCTTTGCTTTATTTATATGGCTGTTAGAACCTACTTCAAATAGTTGGTAAAGTTTTTTTCCTTCAAAATAATTTTAAAAGCTCTCTACCTGAGAGCTGTGTCTTATTTGTATTTCTCATAACATGAAGTTTACTTGTTCTATTGAAAACATTTGAAAAAAATCAAAGAGATGTCAATTTTTAACACATTATAGCTTAAGAGTAGTAGATTTTTGAACTGTCTTTCAATGGCAATTTTAAGATAAGTAAATTTGAACAAAATGACTCTTATTGTAGGCTTTTTTCCCTCTGTTTTGCTCAACTGCGTAGATAGTTTTAAAGGTAAAGAGTGACTTTGTTCAGGCTCCTGGCTGTACTCAGGAAGCTAAGATCTGCGGAGCTCACTTTGAAAACAGTGTGGGGAGAGAAGTTGGAGAGACTCCAACTAGCCAGCAAAATGCTAGTCTGAAGGTGTGTCTCAAGTGATAGAGTGCCCTGAGCAAATAGGCCCTGAGTTCATGCACTGGTACAGGACTACCCTTCTACCCCCCCCTCCAAAAAAAAAAAAAGAAAAGAAAAGAAGATATCAGGCACTGATGGCTCACATCTATAATCTTAGCTTCTCAGGAGGCTGATATCTGAGGATCGCGGTTCAAAGCCAGCCCAGGCAGGAAAGTCTGTGAGACTCTTATCTTCAGTTAACCACCAGGAAACTGGAAGTGGCGTTGTTGCTCAAAGTGGTAAAGCACTAGTCTTGAACAAAAGAGCTCAAGTACAATGCCCAGGGGTGGAGTTCAAGCCCCACAACAGACCAAAAAAAAAAAAAAAAGAAAGAAAGAGAAAGAAAAAAGAAAAAAAGAGAGGCTTTTTAGATTTAGTGGTTTCTAACGGCTTAGTAAGCTGTTAGAGTGTCTCATGAAGACAAGCTTGTCCTTCTAAAAAAACAAAACCATCAGCTGGGCGCCGGTGGCTCATGCCTATAATCTAGCTACTTAAGAGCCTTAGTTCTGAGGATTGTGGTTCCAAGCCAGCTGTAGCAGTAAAGTCCATGGAAGGGGAGCTGGGGCTCAAGTGGTAGAACAGTAGCCTTGAGCAAAAACAAACAAACAAAAAAACCCAGGCTCTGAATTCAAGCCCTAGGACTGGCACAAAACCAAAATGGAACAAACACATCATGGAGACCTGTCACTGACAGAAATCATTTGTGAGGCCTGCCCCAAGCCATTTGTTCTTATCTCTGTACAGGAAGTCATCCTCCAACTTCCACTTAGCCTGTCTCTTTGTCTTTCTTCCAGAAAAACAAACCCCAACACAAACAAAATAGGTATTGCATCTCCTTTTGTCCAAAGACAGTACCTTTAAAAATCACCTCATATTTAGAGGGTCTTACCTTAAAGTTGCTAATGGGATTCATTTTGTGAGATGAAGAGAAGTCTTGGCTGATCTAGTTCTTTCTTTTTTATTTCATGTGAAACAATGATGGGAAGAACAGGTTTGGGCAGAACAGTTGTGGCTGCCATAGATATGGTATGGCCCTCCAGTCCTACAATATTCTCTCCCTTTGTTGAAAAAGTTCACCAACCCCAGCTAAGAAGTCCCAAATTGTCTATGCTCCTGACCATCTAAGTGACCCTGTTTGTGTTGGTTTGTCAGCCCTGGAGCATTTAACTACCAGAACACACAGCATTTCATTCCAATGTAGCAAGAAGACTCAACTCTTGTAGTTGTCACAGACATTTTAGCTCCTGAGGCTGCCAAAAGAAGTCACATGACAGGAAAAGTGTTTGTTTGGATGGCTGTCATTGCTGGTAATAGCCTGGAGGTGGGGGCAAGAAAGGTTGAGTCAGCGCAATGTACCTTCTGCAGCTTCTCCTTGGTTTGGACTGGAAGATGATTTTTAGAGAAGCCAGGCTGACTTTTGTTCAGATGATTTGTGTATGTAACAGGAAGTTTGGGGTCAATTGCAATGAACTGGAGAAGTGATCTTGTAATTCTTTTTTTTTTCTTTTTTGACAGTCATGGGGCTTGAACTCTGGGCCTGGGCACTGTCCCTCAGTTCTTCAGCTCAAGGCAGGCGCTCTACCACTTGAGCCACAGTGCCACTTCCACCTTTCTGGTGGTTTATTGAAGATAAGAGTCTCATGGAGTTTCCTGTCTGGGTTGGCTTTGAACCATGATCCTCAGATCTCAGCCTCCTGAGTAGCTAGGATTACAGATGTGAGCTACCAGCACCTAGCTTTTTTTTTTTTTTTTTTTCCGTTATGGGGCTTGAACTCAGGGACTGAGTGCTGTCCTGAGCTTTTTTGCTCAAGGCTAACGCTCTAACATTTGAGCCACAACACTTCTTCCAGTTTTTGAGTGGTTAATTGGAGATAAAAGTCTCACGGGGAATTATCTGTCCTGGCTGGCTTTGAACTGTGATCCTCAGATCTTAGCCTCCTGAGTACCTCAGATTATAGACACCTGTACCTAGTATGATCTTGTAATTCTTATGGTGCTCCTTGTGAATTATTCCTTCTCTACTTCCCCATCTCCCTCTCTCTCTCCTTTCTACCCTCTTCACCATGGGGTTCTCCACTCCAATATTCTTCTAGGATAACCTTTAAAATACACCATTGGCTGCCTCTAGAAGGATTATCATTAAATCTTTCTTCTTCTCTCAACTTAGTTTCTTCTAGAATTGGACTAGTTTTTGTTTGATTATTTTGATGCTAGTACTGAATTTTGAACTCAGGGTCTAGAAACTGCCCCTTACCTGTTTTGCTTAAGGCTTACATTCTACCACTTGAGCCATACCTCCACTTATGGATTTTTTTTCTGGCTAATTGGAGGTAAGAGTCTAACAGAATTTTCTGTCCAGGCTGGCTTCAAACTGTGATCCTCAGATCTCAGCTTCCCAAGTATCTAGGATTACAGACATCAACCAATGGTGTCCAGTGGTTCTTTTTTTTTTAATGTAATATTTAAAAGCTGTACTCTAGGATTGTTTCACTTTCTTAGATAATCCTTGGACTTCCATTTTTAAATAACCACCTTATGACTGACAGGTGCTGGTCAAGTGAACAGAAGAGCCAGTTCTTTGAATTCCTACGTACCAGAGACATTTATACTGCCTTTTGACGTAGACAAGGTAAATGCCATCTTTCTTTCTCCTTAAATACTGATCAGCACCTAATAGTGCTGTTCTGATTTAACTCTGGAGGCTTTGCCTTGAGGAGACCTAACAAATAGGTTTCCTCTCACTGCTTGATTGAAGTCCCAAGAAACACAAAGCTGAGAAGGTTCCCATGACAAGTGATTGCTCAGCTGACAAGTTTTGCATAATTGATGAGTCAGATCAGCTATTGAGCCGCTACCAACATAGCATGTTTTACTATAAGGAATTCAGCTATGTCTCTGGATGATGTGGGTTACAGGTTATAGATGACCTAGAATAACCCAGTTATGTGAACTCTTAGATTTTATCTCCATTGACTTCACTTACATAGAGCTTTTTTTCTTTCTTTCTTTTTGTGTGCCAGTCCCAGGACTTGAAATCAGGACAAAGGCCTTGTTTCTGAGCTTTTTTTGCTCAAGGCTAGAGCTCTACACAGCTTCATTTCCGACTTTTTGGTGATTAATATAACAGTCTCATGGACTTTCTTGCCCAGGCTGGCTTGATCTTCAGATCTTAGCCTCCTGAGTAGCTAGACTTATATATGTGAGCCATTGGCACCAGGCTTCACATGGGTATTCTTAATTCCCAAATCTAAAATGAATCGTCAAATCTAATCTAAAATCTAAAAAATAAATCTATAAAAAGTTGATTATATGCTGGGCAATGGTGGTTAAACCTAAAATCCTAGCTATGCAAGAAGCTGAGATCTGAAGATCACAGGTTGAAGCCAGCCAGGCAGAAGCATCCATGATAATATTCTTCTCTCCAACGAACCAATAACAAAACAGAAGTGGAGGTGTGGATCAAGTGGTAGACTGCCAGCCTGGACCAAAAAGACAAGCGAAAGTGTGAGGCCTTGAATTTTGAGCCCCAGAGCTGACCATAAAGTATGTAAAGGAAAGAAAAAGAGCTGATTATGCTTGTGTTTTAACTGACTTTGTTTTCTGCAGGAGAATGCCCACTTTCACGTGACAGATATGATCATATCAGCCATGGAGAAAATGAAGTGGGACAGGCAGATTCAGCTGCAGACAGAGAGCTGGAACATAAAGAAAGCTAGGAATGATGAAGATGGTCTGGAAGTGACCTTCTGCACCTCTCCAACGCCCAAGCCCTGCTTTTCCAGAGAGTTTTCAGAGAGTGGCTATGAAGGCAAGTGGGCCCAATGTGGGCAAGCTTGATGCTGCATGCTTGATTCACAGCTTCTCTCCTCTGCCATGTCTCAATGCATGTACCTTCCAGGTTTGTGTCTACAATTACTGACATAGCTCATGAGATCGCCATCATTGCTGTCATTCTGCCTCGGGTTAATTATCTACAGCCAGTTTTCAAGGGCTGTAGCTTCTTTTTATTTTTTTTTCTAGGACTTTCACGTTTTACTTTTCTTTTTGTAGTGGCTGATGTTTCCCATCTTCCTTTGTTCTCCTAATGCCCACCCCTACTTTTTTTGTGGTCAGTTGTGGGGCTTGAACTCAGGGCCTGGACACTGTCCCTAAGCTGTTTTTTCTCAAGGCTAGCGCTCTACCACTTTGAGCCACAGCTTCACTTCTGGTTTTTTGAGTGGTCAATTGGAGTCTCCTGGCTTTGAAGTGTGATCCTTAGATCTCAGCACCTGAGTAGCTAGGATTACAGGCGTGAACTACTGGTTCATGGCCCTACTTGCTTTCCTTTTGCAAGTAGTCCTTTTCCTTCCACTCAGCAAATAGCCTGTCTTGTGCTCCTTACTATGAATCAATGGTACCCAGGATGTGATGTTCCTCCAAGAACTTCCTTGCTGGAGCCATGAGGGACAGACAGGAGGACCAGCCTGACAAGTGGGACCCAGGACCTAGGAAGTTTTTCCAGTAAGAAAGGGTACCTCAGCTGACAACCAGCAGTAGTGTTTGCTACTGTCTTAACCATTTCCAAATGCAAGTCATGTCTTTAGTGCTTTTGCTTTTCCCATATTTGCTGTCTGGCAGAATTTACTCAGGACATAACTTCAGTTACCCCTCC
The DNA here is from genome assembly GCF_024711535.1 of Dipodomys merriami. Classification (NCBI taxonomy): domain Eukaryota; kingdom Metazoa; phylum Chordata; class Mammalia; order Rodentia; family Heteromyidae; genus Dipodomys; species Dipodomys merriami. Next base: position 74,945,990 of record NW_027206179.1, read on the forward strand.
CCCTGCTTTAGTTCATATCATTGAATCTGTGATGCTAGCCCTGGATCTCTCTCCCAAGTGTTTGCTCTAGGTGGCTGGGATCTGTCCTGTCCACCTGGTTTGTCTCAGCTCCTATGCTTTAACACTTCATTTCTAGGCCACTAGTGTTCATTTCAATGTATCAATTGCTCATATAAACATATCTATAACATAAAGGTATTCATGGTTAACCTCTAACTTAACATGTCTATTTATCTAACACAGAAAAAGTAGGAAAGGGAAAGAGAGAGAGAGAGAGGAGAGAGAGAGAGAGTTGAGAAGGGAGGAGGGAAGAGGGAGGGGGAAGGGAAGGGAGATAAAGAAAAAAAGGAAGAGAGGAGAAAAAGGGAAAGGAAAGGATGGGGAAAGGAGAAGAAGAAGAAAGAAAGGAAGAGGGAGAGGGAGAGGGAGAGGGAGAGGAGAGGAGAGGAGAGGAGAGGAGAGGAGAGGAGAAGGGAGGGGAGAGGAGAGGAGAAAGCTTCTTTTCTCATCTTTCATCTACAAAGAAAGTCCAGATTCCCAGACTTCAGGTAGACCTGAATGTTGGTGTAACTGCTAAACCTAGTAGAACGTTTATTTTTTCTATACAGTTTGCCTCACGGTGAAGCTGACTTTGTTGGTTTTTTTAAAAAAATCTTCTTTCATTTCTTTTCTGAACTTTATATTAAAGAAAAATTTAAACATACCTAAAAAGTGGGCAGAATAACCCAAGTCCCTCATCAACCTTTTTTTAAAAAAAAATATGAATATAAGAGGAAGAAACTAGCTGCCTTCAGTTTTCATTTTCTTGATGCTGCATTGTAAAAATTCTTTCAAAATAACCTCTAGTGCTTTCATTTCCCGGTTTCTGATTCGGTGCGTGTTTCAGTGTGCGCATTTTTCCGTTTTCTTGATGGTGAAACCACTTCCTTCTTTTCCTAGGTTATGCTGTGTTACCAGTGGTCAGCCCTATGGCTGACACACCCTCTCCCTCCAGTGGAGAGAAGGCAGCCTGCAAGTGTGACTTGGATGACTTTGTCATTTTAGGTAAGATTTGGGAACACATTGGAGGAGACCGGCTGTCTTCCATGTCCTTCTGCACATACCCTGACATGTGTCCTACATAACACTGAGTTAGAAGAATGGCTTTGAAAGAGATTTCTGCTGAAGCTAGATTATGTCCCTGATCTTGAAAAATAGAGTTATTCTTCTTGTTTTAAGTATCTTCATCTCATTTGTGGAAATGAGTGGAAATGGGAATACCGATTATGATCGATCTACTATCTTTGTGGCCTCTCAATTATAGTCTGATGGAATTTTAGATGGAATCCCTCTTAGATCATTATCTGGAGTCTCTGTAGTGTTGGCAGTAGTTGGTTATCAGCTGGTAAGTTAGGGCAGCAGTTCAAAGGAATCTGAAGCCCAGACATGCTGAATAGCTGGTTCTTCCTGAGATGCAGGGGGCTCTTAATTTATGGTTTTATAAAATGGGTGATGGCTGGTTGCAACAGAAGACCTTGCTACCCTTCTTTCATTTTCCCACAGGAATTGGGGAGTCTAATGATGTGACCAAAACCTGCAGATGCTCCTGCCCTTCTAAGAGGTACCTGGCTTCCACGTGTACCATGCCCAGACCCCTGGGTGCTTTCCTTGGAGGGTCTGAGAATGCCTGATACCTTATGCCTAGGGGATCCGTTCTAACAATGGAGATTGCTTCTTCAAACCAGTCAGTCATTTCTTGTATTAGCAGCCTCATTTGATTATAACCAAACTACCGGAGACAACTATCCTATTAAGAAAAGTTCAGATCAGTTAGTTCAGTTTTGGAAGTTCCTTTAACTCATTCTTGTATGAACAGTGAATGGTGACACATCATGCAAGAGTGTCAGAGAGAGAGACAGAGAGAGAGGGAGGCAGAGACAGAGACAGAGAGAATGACAAGGAGTAGCTGGGGTCCCATCATTGTGTGTGTGTGTGTGTGTGTGTGTGTGTGTGTGTGTGTGTGTGTGTGTGTGTGTGTGTGTGTTTGTTGGTTATGGTATTAGTACTTGAACTTAGGGCCTGGGATGCGGTCTCTTAGCTTTTTCACTCAAGTCTCTTACCATTTGAGCCACAGTTCCATTTCCAAATTTATGCTAGTTAATTGGAAATGGACTCTCACAAACTTTCTTGCCAAGGCTGGCTTTGAACCACAGTCCACAGGTCTCAGCCTCCTGAATATCTAGGATTACAGATGTGAATCACCAGTGCCTCCATCTTTGGCTCCAACATCCTTTATGAGCATACTCCTAATAGCCCAAGGACCTCCCTCTAGGCTCGACCTCCCAAAAGATCCAGCCACATCATTGGGGAGCCAAGCCCTTGATATATGAACCTGTAAGAAACACTATCCATATTCAAACCATAGCACTTCAAGCTTACTGTCTTTTAGAGTGTATCAAAGGTTTTTGTATGCATTCTCATTTGGTACTTGTGGACAGGTTACGCAAGTCTGTGTGCGTGTGTATTTTAAACTTTATTTTAGTTTTTAAATATTTAAACATTTTATTGAGGGTTCGAGGTCAAGTTAGTTCATAGGTTAAAGCTGAATTAGAATAAATGGTGTGAGTAAATCTGGAGCATGAGCCTCTAAGGGTAGATTTTTCCATCCCAGGTCTATATCTTATATGCATGTTATTAAGAGGCAGAAGGGTACAGAGTTAGGGGTTTCTCAGCCAGACCATCTGTGTTTGAATACTGATTCTACCAGTTAATTCTGTTAAACTTGATTTTATTGACATAAGCTAAAGCTTATACAAGATGTTCCTCAGGTCACAATGCTATTGAACAGCAAAAGCAGGACTTGAATTCAGATCTTCAGGCCCTTCATACCTTCAAATCTGAGTACCCTCAATAAATGAAAGATCCTTGTGTTCCAAGAATGAATGTTGTCTTGTGTAAATTGCTCAGCCTCTAGTGGATGAATGCTCTCATACAACACCCATCTCAGGTTTGAGGGGTGCAGGAAAGTTGTGACCCTGAGGAAGGTTTGGAAGATATTCCTCATGCCCATGGTTTTCCAGTCTTTGCATCTCCTGTGTTTCAGTGCTACTTACCAGCCATCCTTCAATTCTGCTGAGCTATTAGCCACAGAGTTGTTACGAGTATTCCGGAAGAACTGGACCTTGTCTGTAGCTAGTTCTCAGGTGCCTGTTTTCCTGACGACAGCTGATTCAATAGTAAGTATTCACATCAAGGGACAGTTCTTAAATTCTTATTGGTGAATTGACCAGTAAGGATGGGTACATTTACAGATGAAATGGCCAGATGAGGTCACTTGTTTATGATTCCTTGAGTGGTCTCTGGGTGTTGGGAAGACTCAAAGTGAACTATGAACTGTTTTAAACAATTATTAGACACCAAGGACTGCGTTTACTCATTTTCAGAAGTAACTCTCCTATCTTTATTAGTTGGGCTCAGACCTCAACAGTGCCTGTCAGTGGAGGAGCAGAGTAGATAACAAGTATTTGTATGTTGGTTTGTCTGTCTCTCTCTGTCTCTATCTCTGCATGTCTCTGTTTCTGGCTCTCACTGTCTCTGTGCCTCTTGCTGTTTTTGTCTTTCTCTCTGTCTCCTTCTGTCTCTCTGTTTCTGTTTTTCTGTGTATATATGAGTCTGTGCATGTGTGTATGTATGTGTTATCTTCATGGAATTAAAGCTATAACTGTGGCCAAATAGTGAAGGATATGGTGCTACTTTGTGGAATGGGACTTCTAGATGACAGGAGGAAAGCATAGGGGTTCAGAGTAGAGCCACTGAATATGCCTGGCACAACAACAGGGTTCTGATTGGCCGCTTCTGGCTGGCTGTTGATTTAGGGGTGGGACCTCTTGTTCCTGAGGCATTTCATCCAGGTCAAAATGACCTATTTCAGTAAGTTCCAGGACTGGAAAAAAAAAGGACTAAAAATACTAAGAAAAGTGATCTCAGCTGGGTGGTGGAGGTCTTCCCTAATCAGCTGAAAGCATTCCAGTGTCTCATGGTAAATGCTGATGTTCTTAAAAAAAAATACTTGAAATGTTGAAATAAGCTTGCTTAGGTTGTCCCTAAATCCTCTGTATGTTTTATGCAGGTTGTGGATGAAGAACAAATACAGAACAATTTTGAATCTAGTATAGAGTCAATACAAGAAGTGAAATCTAAGCCTAGGATCAGAGGGCCTGAGGACTGGTCCCCACCTAGGTTTCAAATCATATTTAATGTTCATCCACCTCTCAAGTAAGTATGGGGGCTGCCTGACCCCCAGTTCACTCCAAACAGGTTGTGATGGCAGATTCTGGTGGCAGATTCTATATGAAAGTATGCAGAGGAAATAGCAATATACAGGAATACACAGGGAATTTTGTTTTAGAAAAGGAAAGTGGACTGTTGTTTTTTGGTTTGGTTTTCTTGGAGCCTTGTTGTGGGCATTTGGGTTTCTGACAGCATTGACAGGTTCACAGTGTGGCTTATATACCTGGAATTATGAATATCATGTGACAACTGAAAAGTGTGTGTGTGTGTGTGTGTGTGTGTGTGTGTGTGTGTGTGTGTGTGTGTGTGTGTGTGTGTGTGTGTGTGTGTGTGTGTGTGTGTGTGTGTGTGTGTGTGTGTGTGTGTGTGTGTGTGTGTGTGTGTGTGTGTGTGTGTGTGTGTGTGTGTGTGTGCCGCGTGCACGCCAGTAGTGGAGCCTCAGATTTCAGCCTCATGGATAATTGTATTATAGGTGTGAGCCACTGGCACCTGGCCAAAACCAAAAATAAGTTATTTTTAAAAAGAAAAATTAAATCTTGAGAGAGAGATGACGGTTAAGAAATAGAAATATAAATAAAAATATGTTTAATACTGAGAAGCAACAAAATCAGAAAGTTTATCAAATAACCAAAATGATGTGAAAAGCAAATAAACATATATTTTATATATAACACATGTAAAATGCACAGGATATGTTACATATAACATATATCTTAAACAAATGTTATATATGGGATATATGTGTGTGTGTATATATATATATGAAATATAAGATACAGATAGATGTACGTTGAGACCATATCTTCTTCTATATTTTCTTTTGGGAGGATTCTGAGGTCTCTGGGGTTGCTTGGGGAAGATTTACTCTCTAAGCATGGTCTTTTTCTTATCTTGGCCATTTTTGCTGACCTTGAACTATAATCAAGCTCTACCTCTTTGTCTATATTTCTGGGTCACAGGTGAAATCATGACATAAGAGTAAAGTAGAAAAACACGTCCACAGGTGTTGTCTCCTTGGCAGAAATGGTTGAGAACTTCGTTTTACATTAGCTTCTGTTTACTTAAAACTTTTTGGATCTAGTTGGAACTTTCCATGTGCTTCATCTTTTGGTGTCTGGTCTCTTGAACTGGATTCTAATACAGTGTGTTTCTAGTCCTATTTGGGAATGTTCCTGGCTCCTGGGCAGGGACAGTCACAAGCCCCTCAGAGCTCCCTTTGGGGAGAAGTTATTTGTGTTTTTCAGTGTGCTTTTTCAGAAGAATCTGAACTACCTGATAGAAGCTGGGTGTGGTAGTACATGCCTGTAATCTCAGCTCAGGAGAGGCTGAGGCAAGAGAATTATAAATTACTGACCAGCCTGGGCTATAAACTAAGACTGTCTTTAAACAAACAAACAAACAATTGAGGGGGGAAGGACCTACAGATTTCATTAGAAAACCATATTAAAAAAATATAAATGACCAGTTGTTTAAGGATACAGGTGGACCTGTTGCAACAATGAGAAGTACAAGTTGTCATGTCCAAAACGAGCTTTACAACGTCGGTGGGGGGGGGGGGAAGGGGGGGGAGGAGAAGGATTGGGATTGGGGGGGAGGGGGGAGGCTGGGAAGGGATGTGAAGGGTAAACAAAGGAGGAGGCTGCAATGCTTGGTAAGAAATGTACGCATTATCCTGCCCACGTAATTGTAATTCCTCTGTACAGTATGTTCACAAATACAATAAAATTAAATTAAAAAAATATATAAATGTTCCAAATTAAAAAGATAAAATGTGCCAGATACTTTCAACCCCTGCCTGTTATCCTAGCTACTCAGAGGCTGAGATCTGAGGATCACAGTTCAAAGCCAGCCCAGCAGGAAAGTCTGTGAGATTCTTAGATCAAATTAACCACCAAAAAGACAGAAATGGAGCTGTGGTTCAAGTGGTAGAGTACCACACTTGAACAAACTAAGGGACAGTACTCAGGCCCTGAGTTCAAGTTCCAGTACTGGAACTACTCCCACACAAAAAAGATTAAATGAAGGCTTCAAGTCATCAAACACACTGTCATGTCACTCAGTTTTCCAGTCAGTGACAAATGGTCCATTGGTTACTTCTGCAATGTAATGACCACTGTTTTCTGTCCTCAGGAGGGAGCTGGTGATTGTGGCGCAGAACTTTGTCTGTGCAGGCTGTGGAACACCTGTGGAACCTAGTAAGTATGGATCCTGGTTGCTGGCTTGTGCTGGCTTGTGACACCATGACTGAGTAAAGAATATCAATGTTGGGCAGCTCATTGCTTCTGTGGGAGATGCCATTCATAAGTTATTCTGAAAGCTTTATTTCCATGAAGTTCTTCTCCCTTCTTCCCTCCCTCCCTCCCTCCCTCCCTCCCTCCCTCCCTCCCTCCCTCCCTCCCTCCCTCTCTCCCTTCTTTCCTTCCTTCCTTCCTTCCTTCCTTCCTTCCTTCCTTCCTTCCTTCCTTCCTTCCTTCCTTCCTTCCTTCCTTCCTTCCTTCCTTCCTTCCTTCCTTCCTGCTATGTAGTCCAGGTTGTCCCCTAATTCATGACCTGCCTGCCTCAGCCTCCAAAGTGTTGAGATTATCATGTTCTTCCAAGAAAACTCTTATATTTTATGGATTTACCTTTTTTTTTCTAGTCTGTCATGGGTCTTGAACTCTGGGCCTGGGCGCTGTCCCTGAGCTCTTCAGCTCAAGGCAAGCACTCTACCACTTGAGCCACAGTACCACTTCCCGTTTTCTGGTGGTTAATTGGAGAGAAGAGTCTCATAGGCTGGCTCTGAATCTCAGTCCTCAGATCTCAGCCTCCTGAGTGGCTCCTGAGTAGTTAGTATTACAGGTGTGAGCCACCAGCACCCAGCCTTGATTTATCTTTATCTGCCTTCACTGCTAGATAATAGTCCCACAGGAGTAGATACATTTTCAAGTTTCTTTGCTTTGTCCCTAGCAAAGAAGTATCTAACTGATCCATACTCAGTCTTCAAAAGATATTTGCTATGTGAGTGACTTGTCAGGGATTCTCTGAGAGTTTGAGGAATTGGCCTGAGGGCTTATTTCTGAGATGAAGAGGCCTAGAAAATCAGGCTTCTCCAGTGAGACATTCAGACTTCCCTTGCAAGACCTAGACTTCCTTGTCCCATGAGGAGCTCCATGTCTGGAGATTACAATCCAAAAGCAGAAACCTGTGCTTTCTTTATCTGCTTGGATGGTAATGCTTGTAACCATTGACTGGTTATGACTGGTTTTCTTTCAGTCACTCATTTCCCAGTTAGTCTAGCAAGGCTGCATCTGTGGGCAAACCACTCTATCCTTGGTAGCTGCACGTCAGTCACCCCAGGGGGCTGTGTCATACAGCACAGCTCTGGAATATTCTGTCCTCGGAGAGAGCTCCACTGCAGCCCAGCTTAGGGTTTCCTCTCTCCCCAATTTATCCATGTCATCCACTTTACAAAGTAAGCACAATCATCACTTACAACAGGCTCTCTCCTCTTTAATATTGTAGGCTTTGGGCTGGCTTCAAACTGCAATCCTCAGATTGCAGCCTCCTCTGGGTAACTTGGATTACAGGTGTGAGGCACCACACCCAATCTATACTTGTGCTTTGATGATCATGAAAGTTTCCACTACATGATCATCCAAATGGCGATTGTATATATGTGCTGTCTTGAGTACCTTCCATTCTATCTGGAAGAAGTATATTCCAGAAAGAACTACTGCACATGAAAGACTGAAGTGTACCCTAGATGTTCCCTTAGCACCTACCTCACCACACTTTGCCTGTGGCAAGAGCCTCTGAATTTGTGTCAGTCTGTGACAGAACAGAGAATCTCAGGGATTGTGCATTTCCTTGACGTAGGGAGCCTGAATGATTATCATACCCCACTTGTTTTGCTGCTTTCCATTTATTTCCTGTTCCTACCCTTTGCTCAGTTACCCCCCCCTTAATTATCAAGCAGTTCTTTTGGATGCTACTTCCTGACATTATATGTGTCCTGCTTACAAATCCACAAAGCACCCTACCTATGTGTGATGTCACTAAGTCCAGTTCTGAGGTGAGTTTCAGTGGCTTTAGCACAGTTGGGCTGTAGACAGTCTGCCCTGCCCTGAGTGTTCCAGCTACTCAGAGGGGAGATCTATACTCCCCACCAGATTTCTAGATCCTAAGTGGAAATTTCTTTATGGTCCCCTGCAGTTTTCCATGTCCATCTTCTCAACCCAGTGGTATTTAGGAAGATCTTTGTTTTTTGACATCTCTTCCACCATAGCAACGTTCACGAATGGTGATCATTTAAGTCCCCAAGTTCCTTCGAAAGCCTTCCCAGCTGTGGTGAGGTCCTGTACACAATCGTCTTGAGTCTGAGCTTTCCCAGGGATCAGAGGTGAACCAGCCTCAGGTGTGCGCGGGCGCTGATCTTCTTCCCTCTGTGCCTGGCAGAATTTGTGAAGCGGCTCCGGTACTGCGAGTACCTGGGCAAGTACTTCTGTGCGTGCTGCCACTCCTCCGCTGAGTCCTGCATCCCAGCGCGCATCCTGACCATGTGGGACTTCAGGAAGTACTACGTCAGCGATTTCTCCAAACGCCTGCTCGACAGCATATGGCACCAGCCCATTTTCAACTTGATGAGCACCAGCCACAGTCTGTATGCGAAAGCCAAGGAACTGGACAGGGTGAAGGTGGGCAGGTACCTCCACAGAGCACGCAGTGGGTCCAGGGAGCAGAGTGTCCGGTGGTCGGACATGCATGTCACACTCTTGTTATTCTAGTTTTGAGATGTTTGCAGACAGGCTGGGCGCAGATGAACCACGATGTGACTAAAGCTTTATCTAGGGGTGGGGGGGAGAGGGGACAGGGGACACTTCACTTGCATGAACTCCTCCGAGGATCCCAAACTGAGTTTTAAATTTATATATGTTCTGGCTGGAACTAAGGGCTTTGTGTTGTCCCTGAGCTTTTTGGTTCAAGGCTGGCACTCTTACCACTTGAGTCACATCTCCATTCCTGGCTCTTTTGGTAGTTAATTGGAGATAAGAGTCTTGTGCTCCAGACTGGTGGTTCACACTTGTAATCCTAGCTACTCAGGAGGCTGAGATCTGAGGATCACAGTTCAAAGCCAGCCTGGGCAGGAAAAGCTGTGAAACTCTTATCTCCAATAAACCACTCAGAAAACTGCAAGTGGTAGAGTGCTAGCCTTGAGCCTTGAGCTGAAGGACAGCACCCACGCCGAGTTCACACCCCATGACAAAATAAAAAGAGTCTCATGGATGTTCTAACTGCCATCCTCAGATCTCAGCCTCCTGAGTAACTAGAATTAGAGGGGTGAGCCACCAGTACCCAGCCTACTTTGTTTTTTCTTGAAGAAGACCCCCAAAGGATTCACAAACCCTGGGCCCAGTCCAGATGTCAACTTACAAACTCCCACCCTAGAAGCTGTTTGCTTTGAAAACAACAACAAAGTTTTCTGTGTGTATGTATGTGCCAGTAGTGAGGATTGAACTCGGGGACTGAGTACTGTCCCTTGGCTTTTTCTCAAGGCTGAAACTCTACCACTTGAGCCGTACCTCCACTTTTGGCTTTTGGTGGTTAATTGGAAATAAGAGTCTCATAGATTTTACTGCCCAGGCTGGCTTTGAACATCAGTCCTCAGGTGTCAGCCCCCTCAGTAGCTAAGATTAGCCACTGGCACCAGACTTAAACTTTTTTATTTTTTTAATATAGGGGTAGCATTGCAAGGTGAGAGATAATTTCTGACTTTAATTGCCCATTGCCATGTTCTTTAACACATTTCCTTCCCCTCCCTGTTTGTCTTCTCATGTTAGGACATCCAGGAGCAGCTGTTTCACGTCAAGAAGCTGTTGAAGAGTTGCAGGTTTGCTGACAGGTACAGTGGTCACATTTCCCCTCCAATCTGTTCAAACCTCAAAGCTCCGTCATCTTGATCCTCCTCGGTCTGCCTCTTTGCACAGAAATGGCCAACTCCCTGCTCTCTTTGAGAATGCAAATTTCTTCTTTCAACTCACTAAACCTGCTAAACCTCCAGGGGGAGAAGTTAACTTGTTCGAAAGAATGAGGTGGGAAGGGAATATGGCTAATGATGGAGCATCAGCCTTGGCTCTGGGTTCCATCCCAAAACTCAAAAAACAAACAACAACAAAAGCCAAAATAAGACAAGAATGAAAAGGAATTGTAGCCTGTGGCTTTAAAAAAATGAACAATAATACTAATACATTGTGATAAAGCACAGAATATAACATGACCATTTCAGTCTTTTATGTGTACGCTTCAGTAACATTAAGCACTTTCCCATTGTCATGTTTCTGTCTCCACCATCCATCTTGGGAACTCTATCTTGCAAAACTGAAACTCTGTATCTATTCAACACTTACTGCCCATTCCCTCCTTCCCCTAGGCCCTTGAAATTTACCTTTCTATTTTGCTTTTCTAAGAATTTGACTACTGTCAGGTGCTGGTGACTCACCCCTGTTATCCTAGCTACTCAGGAGTTTGAGATTTGAGGATCATGGTTCGAAGCCAGCCCAGGCAGGAAAGTATGTGAGACTTTTTATCTCCAATTAACCAGCAAAAGGCTGGAAGTGGAGTTATGGCTCAAGTGGTAGAGTGCTAGCCTTGAGTGAAAAAAAAATTAAGGGATAGCACCCAAGTCTTGAATACAAGCTCCAGTACTGGCATAAAAATAAAAAACACATTTAATAAACATTAAAATAAGGCTTGCACTTGCCTCTAATTCTAGCACTTATAAGTCTGAGGCATGAGACTAGGTAGTGATTTTGAAGGTGAGCTTCCATAGAATTTTAACTTTTTCTTGGTTCCCAAACAAACTTGCCATATGTTAAGTGGAGAACACGGTCCAATGTTATTCTCAGGGCTAGGCTTTTAAAAGTCGACTTCACATCGTTAATGTTAGTGGCAGAACCCCCAGGAGAGCCCTTCCCTGTCCTGCGTGTGATGTGTGGGTGGCTTTCTGAACTCTCTGCTTCCTTTCTGGCAGTGTGTTGAAGGCCTTTGAACAGTTGCCTGCACACTTAACTGATGAACTCCACCTGTTCTCCATGGACGACCTGCTCAGGACCAAGAAAGGATTGCTGGCGCCTTTGCTCAAGGACCTTCTGAAAGCTTCTCTCACGCATGTGGCAGGCTGTGAGGTGAGGGCTCTCCTAGAGTAGGCGTGGCCTTCTGCTAGGACCTGACCCTGTTCACCTCTCTCAGAAACCCGGGTAGAGCCAGGGACCAGAGACTCATGCTTGTCATTCTAGCTACTCAAAGAGCTGAGGTCTGAGGATCCAGGTTCAGAAAAATCCCTGAGATCCTTCTCTCCAATTAATCAGCAACAAAGTGGAAATGGAGCTGTGGCTCAAGTGGTAGACTGCCAGTCTTGAGTGAAAAAGCTAAGAGACAGTGTTTCAGGCCCTGAGTGCAAGCCCTTGAACTGGCATGCACCCAACAAGAAACCTGACAGCTGAGTAGAGTCAAGTGCAAACACCTGGGACAGGTCCTGGCAGAAAGCCAACACTTTGCAGGTGAGAAAACTGAGGCTCATAGTTGTGATTAGCAGATTCAGATCATCCTGCTGCTGGGAACTGGCAGGGCTGGGTTACCAACTGAAGCACCCTGCCTTTTAAGTCTTTTTAGGCTCTCCCTTCTTCTAGGCGATTCTCCCTTGAAGTAAACCATGAGGGCTATGGCTCTAATAGAACAGGAAGGTCATACAGCCATCAGAAATGACAGTCCATCATTTAATTAATGAAGTAGTTTTAATTTTTTGAAATTTTATCTTGCTATGTTGCCCCAGTAGTCTCCAATACAGGATCCTTCTGTTTCAGCTTCTAAATACCTGGGATTACAAACATATATCATCACCCTCAGCTTGACATTCCTTCATTTAAGAATACAGCTATTTAGAAAAGGTGGAGGTTAAAAAAAGAAAAGAAGGTGGAGGTAGGATTAGCCAATCCTGAAACCATTAGCTAGAGGCTGTATCTTAAAAACAAACTAAACATGCAAAAAGGACTGGGGCTTTCAAAAGCTCAAGTGGTAGAGTACTTACCTAGCAAGCATAAGGTACAAGAAAGGAAGGAAGGATGGAAGGAAAGATAGAAGAAGGAAGGAAGATTAATTATAAAGTTCTGGTTTCTCCATGAAGGTGTGCATTGCTGCTCAGTAACCTTCACATGCCTTCTTTTCTAGTTATGCCAGGGAAAGGGCTTCATCTGTGAATTTTGCCAGAGTGCGACTGTCATTTTCCCATTTCAGACCACAACCTGTAGAAGATGCTCAGGTATTTTAATGACATAAGCCTAATAAAGCTTTCTTTACTTACAAAGTTAATTTAAATTTAATAGCTTAATCCTAAAATTAGCTTAAAGTAAATATTTGTTTAATAACTTAAGCCCCAGACAATTAAAGTACTTGGTGCTAGTGTATACCTAGACAGTTTTGATGTGGGTGGGACAGGGATAATGGCTGATGTGGGGAGGGGAGGTGTCTGCTTCTGTTTTGTGATTGGATCACCATCACAGCCAACACTGAGGTGTTGGATCTGGCTGCTTTTGTGCTGCAGCTGACAGAGTTCATACAGGGACCAAAAGGCTAAAATACTGACTTTGGCTCTTTACAAAAAATGATTGTGGGGGCACTTGTGGCTCCTGCCTATAATCCTAGCTACTCTGAGATCTGGGTATTGTGATTCAAAGGCAGAGACTCTTATCTCCAGTTAACCACCAGAAAACTGGAAGTGGTGCTGTGGCTCAAAGTGGTTGAGTGCTAGCCTTGAGTAATAAAGCCCAGGGACAGCACGGAGGCTCTGAGTTCAAACCTCACAACCAACAAGCAAAAAACAAAAAAAAAAAAGTTGTGCTAGGGGGAATTGTGAATTGTGTGTCTCTATTTCTTGTTCTCTCTCTCTCTCTCTCTCTCTCTCTCTCTCTCTCTCTCTCTCTCTCTCTCTCTCTCTCTCTCTCTCTCTCTCTCTCCCTCCCTCCCTCCCTCCCTCCCTCCCTCCCTCCCTCCTCTTGGAAAATGAACCCAGGGTCTCCAGATTGGGTGGGGGGAGAAGTTCAACTGGGGTATGGTACCAGTGACACCGCAACCTATCTCATGGAACCTCTGGGTCTGGGATGGCCTTTTTTCAGTGCCCAGCCAGTTTTTCAAACTCTACAGTGATTAGTCACTGGATGAAGTCAATTTTCAGGAAGGGAACATGACCTTGGATGCGGCAGCTCTTTATTTAGGGCCATTTCCAGGAGCTTTGGTGCTGGGACAGATCTGTAGGCTTCATGTTGTCTGCTACATCAGTCTGAGCATCATGACACCATGAGTTGCTGGCAATTTAATAATGAAGTGTTAAGCTAGCTGATTTCTTGTTATAAGACTTGGGTTCTGAGATGAGATTCTCTATGTCCAAGGGTAGGAGTGAGCATTCATTTGTACGTGAGAAAACAAAGATGGCCCTCTGCTGATGACTGGTCTTGCTTGCTTGCAGCCTGCAGAGCTTGTTTTCATAAGCAGTGCTTCCGGTCTTCTGATTGTCCTCGGTGTACCAGGATCACAACTCGGAGAAGACTTCTGGAAAGTTTGTCCTCTGCAGCAACATGATATCCCTAAGTGTTGTAGAAAAGACTGTGAACACACGTTAGGCAAGGAACCATTTGTGTCTACTAGTAATATAATTATTTTAGGTATTAAGCCTTGTATGTTAAGAAAAATATGTCCAAACTTCTATTTGTTGTATATATTTAATGTTTTAAAAGAATGCAGATTGTTATTAAGGGATTTTGTTTACAAATGTTGAACTTTTTGCTGCTAGTTGTTATTTTTCTTTTTTATACAATTTGTTTGATAATTCTTAAGTTGTATTGGGATAGTTGCATTTGCACACTCTTAGAACTTGTTTCTTTAAAAAAAAGAATTGTAACTGACAAAATGACTCATTCAGTTTCTCTGGCTTTACAGCTTGTATATAAAACTGATAGTTGTTTTTAATGAACAAAACATAACTGAAAAATGTGTTGGCTTAGTCTTTCTTTTCCTTCAAGAGTCAGACTTCTATTACAGGTGATTTTACGACTGTGTTGGTCATAGATATCTTGTTAATTGCATGGTTGCAGAACTAACACAGGTTATTTCTGCAATTGCTTTTGTTTGAAGAAGAGCTAGCTTACCTTAGCATGCTGGGAGGTTCGGTTCAGGTGTAATATAAGATAGTTGCCCCTAGGGGGAAGTGTTTTGGATGCACACAGCCAGCCAAACTACTGCATGCTAAATGAAGAAGAGAACCTAATCCCAGCCTTTAGGACCTTGTTTCACAGATATAAAGAACAGGACATAAGGAATTAGAAGACTTAAATAAGCTAGAATAAAATGCTCTTTTTCTTTTTCTTAGACAGGGCCTCACTAAATAGCCAGCCTATGCTTGACCTGGTGATTCTCCTACTTCAGCTTTATATGCTGAGATTACAGGTGTGGGCCTAACAAGAAAATACTCCTAACAGCGTGACCCTAGTAGTCATACTAAAACCATAAACATTAGTCAATAAGCTTCTGTGAATCATGAGGTTGGAGCTTGGTGAATTTCTTTTTCATGATACTTCTTATATTGCTTTCCTGGAAAATGAAAGCCTATTTTTTCCCTTCTGCCACCTATATACATTCTTCTACTTGAGTCAGGGAAAGAGAGGGAAGGAGAGAGACAGAGACAGAGAGATTCAATGAGGAAAAATGGAGCACATTGGAAGAAACGAGTGTCATCTATCAGTCTGGTGTCTTTCTATTCATCCATCATTGTTTTCTCACAGTGACACCTCTGTCTGTGCTGTGGTCACATTTAGTATTCAAGCCAGGCCTCTCTTAGGTACAAATTGAGTCACATAGGACAAATAATACTGAGATTCAAACGGTTTCATTCTTTGCCATAGCTCAGCTACCCTCTAACCTCTTAGGAATCAAGGGTTCTTGTCTGTTTCTCTGTCTCTTTCTGTGTCTGTGTCTTTCTGTCTGTCTGTCTGTCTCTCTCTCTCTCACACACACACATGAGAGGAAGGAATGGGAAAGGACTAGGGTACAACTAAGGCACTTCCTTGCCTGCCTGTGCTTCTGGACATGCTCCTTCAGAGTAGGCTTAGTCTAGACATATGATACTGAGGATGATGATACCTAGAATGAAATGGAGACTGGCTCCCCAAGCTGCTACAAGATCCATTTCCCAATAAGGAAACAGATTTAGAGAAGAGAAATGTCTTCTTGGGTTCCCATGGGTACTGTGTGGTGCAGCACAAAATCTGTCCCACCCTTGGAAACAGACTTGGAGATGATAACCTGAGCAATGCCTGCTCTAGGGCCAGAGTGTTTTCTAAATGTTCTCCTGTGCTGAGTTGATGGACCTGGTGCAGCTCAAGCATTGCCTGAAGACTCTGGACTCAGGATCAGTGTAATGCCTCGGTGTGTGTGTGTGTGTGTGTGTGAGAGAGAGAGAGAGAGAGAGAGAGAGAGAGAGAGAGAGAGAGAGAGAGAGAGAAAGAGAGACAGAGACAGAGACAGAGAGAGAGACAGACAGAGAGAGGGAGAAAGAGATGTGTCTATGTGAATGACATAATTGATATTTAGGAAAAAATGCATGGTGGTTGTCAGAAAGTGATGCTTTTGGTATATTGGGGGGGGGGGGAGGGGAGATGAGATCATTTAAATAACCTCTCTACAGTGTTTCCAGATGCTGCTTCCTGCCCAGCCTGGTAATGGAGGCTCCTTCCCAGTAAGTGGCCTGTGAAGACACAGAAGTGCCCCTCATCAACGCCCTGCAGGGAAGGGACTAATCCTCACCTTCATGGCTCTTTAAGGGGATTTGTTCTGTGGGCGGTCTTTCCACTGGACTCTTTTCTCCCTGGGCTGCTGGAAGGGAGAGGAATACTTAGTGTTTTCCCTAGAGCATAGCCTGCCATGAAGCATCTAGTTCCAGCGTGCTGAGATCTTCCATGATGAATTTCCTGCCTCTACACTCCTCCCCATCCACGAGGTGTCATTTATAGTCACCATCCCCATCTCCATGCAGAGTCTTACACCATCTGAGAGCAGATGTGGGTGGGAAGTGAGCCAAATCCTGTTTCGAAGACAGCCTGGCATGTTGGCCTGGTGAGAATTACTTGCTGGGACTTCAAAATGAATCTGGATCTTGCTGCTTCCTCATTGTGTGCCCCCTAGGCATGTTTCTACCAAGATCTGATTGTGTCTTTGTGTCTTTGTGCCACTCAGAAAAAGAACTTCTTTAGTTCCTGGTGAAGTGAAAAAAAAATACATTTAAAAAGGGATTTCCCTTTTCAAACCAGTTGAGGATTTACCTACTTAAAGGCAGAGGTCTTTAAATTTTAAGAAAGCATGCAGCTGAGTAATGCTCACAAACAAAGCAGTGCAGCCCTCTAGCCATTTTCCTTTAACAAAGACCTTGAGAAACCTCAAGACTGAGCCCCTTGTGCTGTATGGCTGGTTGACATTACACAGCCACACAGGCTTAGGCCTGGGGGCAGGAACTGAAGTACCAACCCCCTGTGGACATGAAGCCTTCAGGGAGAACAGGAAGCCTGGTGCAGGGGGCGGAATGGACTCCTTAGATCATCAACCCTGCCGTTCAGAGTTCTGCACCAGCAAACCAGCCAGCCTTCCCCAGAACTTCCTTATTGCCAGCCGAGGTATGGCAGAAACGTTTCGAATTGTTCATTAAGAAGGCTCCTCTTCTATCACTACTGCTATTCCTTTGTGCTGGTCCAACATTTTATTCAGGGGATAGGTGGGGTTGGGAGAGATAGGAGGCTCTGAGCAAAAGGGTAATGTAGGTGAAGATGCATGATAGTCACAAATGGATGCAACGAATTGAAAATCCGTTGTACAACTACTGAAGGATAATTTTAAAAAAGTTTTAAAAGATGAAGAGGAGGAACTAGAGGAAGGAGAAAGAGGAGGAGAAGGAGGAGGAGGCAGAGAAGGAAGAGGAAGAGGAGGAGGAAGAAGAGCTAATGAAGTATGCAAGCCTCAATGGCTCCCATCTGTAATCTGAGGTACTCAGGAAGTTACTATCTGAGGATCATGGTTCAAATCCAGCCCCTGGGCATGAAAGCCTATGAGACTCTTATCTCTAGTGAACTGCCAAAAAGCCGGAAGCAGAGTTGTGGCTTATGTAATAGAGCACTAGCTTTGAGCAAAAAGGCAAAAGGGAACAATGCCTAGACCCTGAGCTTAAGTTCCAGTATTGGCACACAAACATGCACAAAAGTAACAAAGCCATTTAGTAGGTCATTTATTGAGCAAGAACTCTTGCTAGACCCACAAAGCTGCCTTTGGGAAGGGCTTGACTGTGAACCACCCGGATGTGAGCCCAGGTGTGAACTCTTTCCCCAGTGCCTGCGCATTGTATGTCCCCAGGAGGGGAACATAGGGGCATACCACACTTTTTTTTTCCTTGTTGGTCACGGGGCTTGAACTCTGGGTCTGGGTGCTGTCCCCAAGCTCTTCAGCTTAAGGCGTTGTCCCTGAGCTCTTCAGCTTAAGGCTAGTGCTCTACCACTTGAGCCTCAGCACCACTTCCAGTTTTCTGGTGGTTAATTGGAGATGAGAGTCTCATGGACTTTCCTGCCTGGGCTGGCTTTGAACCACAATCCTCAGATCTCAGACCCCTGAATAGCTAGGATTATGGGTGCGAGCCACGGGCTCCTGACCATCCCGCATTTATGAAGTCCCTGGAGAACAACTTCTTTGCTAATACCCAACAGCAAAAGATCTGTTGGAGTAAGGAATCCTTATTACAAGTTAACCAATAGGATAGTGACTTGTATTAACTATGGTTCTGTAAGAAACCCAGGGAAGATGTGATTCTCATTTGTAGAGTTCACCAACATAAAGCCCCAATACAGAGTTCTCCTAAATGATTTTTTTACCCGCCTGCCTTGTGGTCTTTATCCTGGGGAGACTGGCTGAGCTTGTAGCATTAACATCAGTAGAGTTCCAGGTGCTCTTAGCCCCAGATCCTCCTTAGCAGAACTCGAGAGAAAGCAGCTAGAGTTCTGCTGAGGAGATCCACAGAATGGCTGGAGCAGAAACTCTGGAGAGCTGTGACTGAAAAGCTGAGAGGCTGTGAAGAGCTGAAGGGGGTTGCTGTAAGTGCCAGCCTCTGGAAGATTTCGGAGAGCTGGGAAGGGTCAGGGGCTGAGGGTCATGACACAGGAAGCATGGAGATATAACACAGGTTTTCCGGATGAGGAACCACAGATGTTCATAGCCCAGAGCAGTATGCTTGCCTTGACCTGTAGAGCTGTGAGCCTTTGGTCTTTTAAGCCTAGAGCCATCTGCTGCTAATTCTCCGGGCCTGGAACTATAAACGTTGGGCTTTGTAAGCCTAGCCTATCATGGCACTCAAAAGCTCAGAGTGGTGATGTGGAGTTACTCCTTTCCTACATACAACTTCCATTCACATGCAGTGAAAGGACCCTCAGCCAGTTTTTGATGACATTTGAAAATGAATACCCTATCCTCATCATTAACTATGTATTATTATTTATCTAGTGCAGTTTCAAATAGAAGTAATAGTACTTTATTTTATATATCAACTTTAAATTTTTTCAGACCGCTTTGCTGAGCACGGATGACTCACCGCTGTCATCCTAGCTACTTGGGAGGATGAAAACTGAGGATCCTAGTTTGAAACCAGCCTGAGCAGGCTTATCTCCAATTCTAAACCAAAAAAAAAAGCTGGAAATGGAGCTGTGGTTCAAGTGATAAAGCACCAACCCTGAATGAAAAAGCTAAGGGATAGTGCCCTGAGTTCAAGCCCTGGTATCTGCATACTCCCCCCTCAACATTCTACCACTTCATACATAGATGTTCTTTTCTATTTATTTCATGCATATTTTTGCTAAAGTCTTCTAAGGTTGAATTCAACTTGCGTTATCTTTGGGAGAATGGGTTGCAGAGGTTTCAGTGTTGTGGAGGTAGAGAAAGAAAGAGGAAAGAGGAGACCCATGGGAATGATTTACACGCCACCCCCCGCCCCCCCAGTGCTGGCCTTTGTTGGCATATTTACATGCACCATAATTGATCTGGTTAAGCCTGTAGCTTTCTATATAAAAATCTTTCATATAGCTTGATGCAACAATGTCGTGATGTGTATTTTACAGTGATGTCACACGGACAGTACACATCATTCTGTGAATAAGTACACTCCGAAATCAGCGTGCTTGATGTGCTGAGAATTAACCAGAAGAAATAGAATGATATTATAGGACATAGCCATTGAATATGGAAACATGAGCAATTGTTTTCATTAGGGATTTCTGTGTCTAAAATGGAGATCTGGTTATTGAGGAACAGAGATCATTTCCCATAAATGGAGCTGGAGCTCTGATAATAGACTTTTCTCCTCTTTCTTTTTTTCTTTCTTTTTTCTTTCTCTCTTTCTTTCTTTGTTTCTTTCTTCCTCCCTCCCCTCTCTCTCTCTGATGGAAAGTTTGGGATTCAGGGCTTAAGGCATTCTAGCACTTGGGCTATAGCCTCAGCCCTTATTTTACTTTAATTATTTTTTGAGCTATAGTCTTGTATTTTTTCCAGAGACAGCCTGGAAAACAATCCTTCTACCTATAAATCTGCCATAGCTGCCATATCAAAAAGATTGAGTCTTGCTAACTTTTTGTGCAGGATAGTCCGTGCAAAATCCTTCTGGCCTTCTCCTCCTCCTGAATAGCTGGAGTTATGAACATAAGCCACCATGTCTGGCCTGTACTATCATGTCTAGGTGTAACCAGATTGGTTATAGGTCCATATTTGCCTTGTTTTGTTCATAATCTGGCCCATTGACTACCTGTGATTGACTCAGCTGTTTTATGATAGGCTAAAAGCTACTATTATATATATATATATGTATATATATATATATATATAATTACATTTTGCTTTCTTATTTACATACTAAGCTAAGTGGATTTTCAAACTAGGAACTCAAAGTATGATTATGGGTACAGGCCAGTGGCCTCCTTCTTAGTTGCATATTCTGTCTTTCTCAGTTCATATTAGCATAATGAAGACAGCGAAAGATCACAGTAAATTGTCTTCCGTCCAGTCTTCCTTCAAGTTCTTTGATCACAGGCCCAGCCCTCACTTCCCACACACTCATCTTGTCATCACTGTGCATTTCCATCTGGAGAAATGCTTGGTAGGTAATCTCTAAGGTGGTTGCCATTTTAACATTTTAGGAAAGTGTTTTCACTACATGAGGCCACATGAGGCAGCATAGTGTCCATTTTCACTGAAACTCTGAGTCCTGGAGCCTGAGTTTATTTCTCCGTAATCTCTCATCTGTATGACTGTGGACAGCCGGGCTTACAGTCTGTATCCTCTGGGCCGCGGTTCTAACGTGGTAATGGCAGTGCCACCTGCCACACAGGCATGTTGTTTAGGTAAAATAAGGTAACGTGTGTGACATCTGTAGATCAGTAGTTAGCCTTAGGAAGCCCTCAATCAAATAACATAAGGGTAATTTTGACTTAATTTCCTCAAGGTGATGTGGCTGCGGTGTCAGATATGCCCACCAGAGGGCACTGGAGACTCAGCCTTGACTAAAGTATTTCTAAATGGGGCTGGGAAGAACTGGCAGCTTTGCTGAAGTCGGTAGGCAGATTTCTTCTGAACTGCTGAAAAAGCCCAGGGTTTTAGAGCCTGAAGAAACCCTGCAAATGATCTATTTGGATTTTGCAGTTAGTTGTAAGCCTCGGGTCAAATGTGGACCTGATGAGTGTGACTCTCAAAACTGGCTAGGAGCAGAAAAATCAAGTATATAAGTACATTCTCTGTAGAATTTGACAGTGGGATAGAAACATCATCTTTCTGGAGAAAAGGCCATAAAAAATTAACAGCAGTGGACATCTGAGATGTGTGGAAGAGAGAAAGAGGGGGGGTGGAGGGAGGGAGGGAGAGAGCTCATCTTTTAAAAAGAAAAAAGCTCATGCCTGTAACCCTTAGTTACTCCAGAGGTTGCGTTCTGAGGAGAGGAAAGAAAAATCCATGAGAATCTTATCTCCAATGAACCAGCCCAAAGCTGGAAGTGGAGATATGGCTCAAGCAGTAGAGCACCGGCCTTGAGTGAAAAGCAAGGGAAATAGTGTACAAAATTAAGAAAAGTGAGGGAAGGGGTGGGTTGGAAGGATGGATGTTGAGTGGTGACCATGGATCAAAGTGCATTTTATTTATAAGCTGCTAGGTTGAATGGTAACTCCTTGGTACAACTACTTAAAGATAATAAAAACATATTTTAAGAAAAAGAGAAAAGAAAAGATAAAGCTAAGGGATAGTGCCCATACCCTGAGTTCAAGCCCTAGTACTGGCACAAAAAAGAAGAATGAAAGCACTAGATACTCTTTAAAAAATTGTTTTTTTTTCCTTGGGCCATCTGAGGAGACTAAAGTACTCCAGACAGTATTTGATAGGCTGGTTCTGAGAATGCTTCTCTTTCCCTTTCCCTTCTAAGAAACATCACTCTTTGGCCACAGCCAGGTCCTTCTCCTCCTCTCAAACTATATCTGACTCCAATGTGTCCAGTCCTTGTGCTGGCTAGAGACCTGTGCTCCTTTCAAGAGCATTGACAGTGCAAGCAGGAATGTTGTAAATCCCTGATGGGGGGGGGGGTAGAGTGTGGCTGGTGGACACAGATCAGTCTAAAGTAGTAGAGCAATAAACATGGCCAAGGAGAAAGAGAGCCATGAACTAGATGAATTTTTTTAGGGGGGGGGTCAGTTGTGAGGCTTGATCTCTGGGCCTGGAAGCTGTCTCTCAGCTCTTCAACTCAAGGTGAGTGCTCTACCATTTGAGTGATAGCACCACTTCCAGTTTCTGGTGGTTTATTAAAGATAAGAGTCTCATGGACTTTCCTGCCCATGCTGGTTTTGAACTGTGATCCTCAGATCTCAGCCTTCTGAGTAGCCAGGATTACAGGCGTAAGCCAAAGGCACCTGGCTACCAGATGAAATTTTATGCTTTCCTGGAAATGCTTAGAGCAGTGGTATCTCTCTTTCCTCTTTTATAAAGCAACTAGGTTGGCTGCCAAGTTTCCTCAAAGAAAATTGCTCCAAGAGAAAGTGTCATATGTTTTTGTTTTGTTTTGAGATAGGATTTTTGCTATGTAGCCTAGGTTGACCTCAAACTCTCCATCCTCTTGTTCAGCCTCCTGAGTGCTGGGATTATAGGTACATCACATTATGCAAAGGCAACGTGCATAGGCAACCTTGACAGTGTGTGTTTGTAGAGTGATATCTTACTGTAAGAATGTCTGCAGGTGTGTGTCTGTGTGTGTGTGTGTATGTGTATGTGTGTGTATGTGTGTGTGTGTCTAGAGGGAAAAGAGCAAGCAATGCTTTTAGTTCTTTCTTTTTCTCATTTTCTACTTCTCCCTCCTTCTCTTCCTTGATTTTCTCCTGCTCTTCCTCAACTTCTTCCTACTCTTTCTTGCCCTCTTTTCTATCTTCCTTCTCTTTTTATTCCTTCTTAGCTCCACCACTAATTTTAACACCCCTTTTCTTTTAAAATCATTTCAAAATTATGAAAAGTTGCAAAATAGTAATAGTTTCCATATCCCTTGGTGTAGATTCCTCGAAGACAGAGCTTTTTACCAACATTTTCCTGTGTCTAGATTTGTGTTTCTAAGATGTTTGAGATAAGTTTCAAACATAGCCCTTTGCTTCCAAATATTTCAGTGTGAATTTCTGAAAAATAAACATAATGGCGTTCCTTTGTCAAAAGCAGGAAATCAATACTGACACATCGTTGTATACCTTAAAAAATCCCCTGTAGACCACAAGCAAAACTTGCCTTCATGTTCATTTTGAAGTACATATATCATTGTTCGTGTCCTTCGAGTTGGTTTAGCCTAGCCAGTTCCTCTGGTTTGTTTCTTCTAGGACCTTGTCAGACTAGTAGACATTTTATAGACGTTTTTGTAGAAGGTCCCTCAATCTGGATCTTTCTGGGGTTTCTTATGGCAATCACATTGTTGGGCAAGAATTCGCAGAAGTGAACTTACGTCATTCTCTGTGCAGGGGGAACAAGTCCATAATCTCCCATCCATCATGCAGGGCAAAAACGGCCCGTTTGTAGATGCCTTAGTCATAGTCCATAGGTTCTCAGACCTTTGAGATGTGCAGAGATTCCGGGGCAAATAACCCCTGAAGTAAGTATGGAAGAGTAATGAAAGATTACCAAGATAGGGGCTGGGAAGGTGGCTCAGTGGTAGAGTGCTTACCTCACATGCATGAGGCCCTGGGTTCAACTCCTCAGCACCACATGAGCAGAAAAAAGCCAGAAGTGGCGCTGTGGCTCAAGTGGTAGGACACTAGCCTTGAGCTGAAGAGCTGAAGGACAGCGCCCAGGCCCAGAGTTCAGGCCCCACGACAAAAAAAAAAAAAAATTACCAAGATCAAGGCCGATGGGAAGGAGTTCTGGGAGGAAGAAAGCTCCTTTGCTCAGAGGTGAGGAAGTACACAATGTGGGGGAGCTCCTGGTCATCTCATGGGATCTTTGCTGATATCTGGACACGTGACACCCCCCCACCATCCTGCCTCTGCTCACTCTGTGCCTGGTGCCATTGACTCCACTTCCTACCATCTCCCTCTCCCGAATCATGTCCCCTCAGCCTTGAGAACCTGCTCAAAGTGCTTCCCTCCTCACTGGTTTTCACAGACTGATGGCAAGCATGTGTTTAGAGTCCAAAAGGCCCGAATTCAAATCCCGAGCATCTGGAACAGTGCTGTTTCTCAAAGCTCAGGGGTGCTGCCACACAGGTGTCCTGTGGAAACAGAAGATGAGCATCTGCTTGGATCTCAGATGGCAGGTATGGCAGATGGTGTGGAAGGCGGCGCCAAGGTCATTCAACATGGCTACTGGGTAAGCAGTATGGATGTGGGTAACCCCCCCCAATCCATGTGGGTAACTCCCTCCCCCCACTCTGCCATCTTCCTTCTCAGCTACCATGCCTCTGGTTTTCATTTCCCACCGTACGTCATCTCCACATCACTCCTGTAACCGCATGTGTGCCATTGTCATCATCAAGCATTGCATTGCCTGAAACCTCACCTCCAGGCCTCAGGTGTGTGATTATCTGCGATATTCACTCACCCCTCCAGCTCACCGCTCTGACCCCTCACCCCTGCAACTCTCTGATAGTATGGAGCCCTGTTGGTTTCCTCATCATTGATCACTGCACACATTCCAGCCTTCTGACCTCATCTTTCTCTGTGCTGCCTCTGCTCATGAGCTTCTGCGACTTCCTGGACAGCATCTAGCTCTTCCCACTTTAAGGCCTTTGGATTTGATGTCTCTGCCAGAAATCTTCTCCCTGCGTGTACCTTATTTTATTTTTTATTAAAATTTATTTTAAATAGCTCATAAGTAATTCATAGTCATCAGTGAATGTTCAATTATTATGAATCAATTATTTATTTACTAACGAAGGTGAGGTTTATAAAATAGATGCCATGGTTCAAGGAACAACATACCCTATGTTCATGGCTCTAGCAATCATTTCAACCATTTCTAGTAGCCTCCATGAGTTCTTTCATGATCCAACCTTTCTCTTACTCCACTGGAGATAAATACTGGCCAATGACCATAAATAAAGTGCTGTCAGCATCCCATCTGTCATTAGAGGTGCTAAAGTCTAGAATCAAAAGAACGCTTTGTTTGGAGCTCATTTCAATTTAGCCTTCCATCCTATTTCCTGTCAAATTTCACAACTTTGATATTGTAAGACCAGCTAAGTAGGGTACACATATGCAGAAAATTGAACCAAATTTTACCCTACAACTGTTCAAAGCAAACAGTATTTCTTCGCTTCTGAAGCAGAGGGAACATATTTGATCTGGGGTGTGTATGTGTGTGTGTGTGTGTGTGTGTGTGTGTGTGTGTAATACTTCTTCTGAAATAGGCTTTTGTATCAACTCTACATTTAAATTGCAGTAAGACAAGAATCCTGATTTCATTGTAAGTTCAAATACTGTTTAAATAAGGATTGACCACATGCTCTTCCCTCTCCCTTCTTTTTATAGCCCTATCGTATATGAGGTTAAAAAGATGAAAGTCTAGAACAAAGCAAATTGGACAGGAAACAAAGCAAAGTGAATTGAGCAGAAATGATCATGATTTCAGCCAAATTTTGGTCAGGGGGGTTTGTAACTTATGTTGGTGACTATGGAGGAAGAGTCAGATGATGTAAGTCGGTTACTCCTCTTCAGAGACACAGGAGTTTGGCTCAGTGTGAGATACCTTAGGCAAACCAAACAAACATACAAAACAAGGAACTTCCTGGAAGTTTGTATGTAGGTTGATAGACACCTTCCTTTCATGAAAGAGGGTGATGTTGGGTGACTATCCTTCCAACACTCAAGGCCTGAACATTTATTGTCCAGACAATTGAACTTGAGACACTCGAGAATCATTACAGGGAAGGAGAATGGGTATAAATGGAAAACAAAGAGATGAGTGGAGTTTATACGTTGAAGAGTAGGCATTCTTTTCCACACTCTGCTTTCAGAAACCTACCACCTTTCTCCCTTCCCTTCTTTCTTCCCTTCCCTTCTCTTTTCTTTCCTTCCCTTCCCTTCCTTCCTTTCTCTTTCCTTTCTTCTTTCCTTCCTTTTTCCTTCCTTCTTTCCTTCCTTCCTTCTCTCCCTCTCTCTTTCTCTTCCTTTTCTTTCCTTCCTTCCTTTTTTCCTTCCTTCCTTCCTTCTTCCTTCCTTCCTTCCATTCTTCTTTCTTTCTTTCTTTCTTTCTTTCTTTCTTTCTTTCTTTCTTTCTTTCTTTCTTTCTTTCTTTCTTTCTTTCTTTCTTTCTTTCTTTCTTTCTTTCTTTCGTACTGGGTCTTGAACTCAGGGCTATAGTGCTCAACCTCTTGAGCCACAGCTCTGCTTACGGCTTTCTGTTGCTTAATTGGAGACAGTTCTCTTGTATTTTTCTGCCTGGGATGGCTTTGAACCTTGATTCTCAGATCTCAGCCTTCTGAGTTGTTAGGATTACCAGCACGAGCCTGTAATGAATGACCAGTGAATGTCCAGCAGATTATTATTTTTCAACCCACAAGAAATTTAAAAAAGAGCAAAAGGTCTTTTTTGTCAGAGATATATGATTATCAGTCTATTTTTGTTAGGCTAGCTTGCAGTAACAATTCCAAAATCTTGGGGACTTAAGCCAAAGTTTCTTTCCTCCCCTATCTACTATATGTCATTTCTTTAAGAAAAGGAGAAACACCGTGGTTGTTCCTATACCAACACTGAAAATATTTGATAAAACACAGTGTACTTCTATTCCACAACTAATGCAAGGTCTTAGTCAAGCCTGAAGTCCATTACATAAAGAAATAGATTCCACAGAAAGGCACAATAGGTCACAGCACCATAGGCAAGGATATATAATTTTCTTATCAGGAGGGTATAAATAACTTAGAAAAAATCATTTCAATCTGCCACATAGCACAAAGACATTTTTCTTGTGTGTATATTCACAGACAGTTGTTCATCCAATTCCTTTCATACCTTTCAAGAAAAAAAAAGTTGTTGCATACTAACATTTTTCTGATGTTAATCCTCTGATCTTTTCTACTGAAACTGATCCAGGAGCTGTTTATTAACTGTCATGAGAAAACATGGTGCAAGAAAGTAAATCAAGACATGGCACCCTTCATCATGACAGTTTTGGTGCAATAATTGAATGATAGCAGAACAAAGCTATATGCCTACAGATGTAGTTGGTGAACAATCTGACGTGAGCTTCTTAGGTAGTCATGGACAGAAATCAGCTGGAGGATGGACAATGGTTGACAAACCATGGTTCGAATGACATTGATTCACAGTGATCTCACCTGCAAAATTTGTCTGTTTTAGTGTGTGTGTGTGTGTGTGTGTGTATGTGTGTGTTCATCCTGGGGCTTAAATTCAGATTCTGGGCACTGTCCTTGAGGTTTTCTGCTCAAATCTAGCCCTCTATCATTTTAAGATAAAGCTTCATTTCTGCCTTTTTGTTATTTAATGGGAGATATAAGAGTCTCATAAACTTCCTGCCCAGGCTGGCTTTGAACTGTGATCCTCAGATCTTTAGGATTACAGATGTGAGCCACTGGTCCCCAGCCATTTCTAAAATTTTGGATTTGGAATTAACTGAGCACCATTAGTCAAAATTCTTGGTTTCACAGTTGAGGATCCCAAGAATCTGCAAGTTTCAGCAAACTTCCTAGGGTCATGTGATGGTCCTGATGCGATAGGAAACAAAGTTCAGATGTCTTCAGTCTTTATAATCAGCACTAAGGCCTGACATTGTTAAAGGAGGTTGCATTTCCCATGACAATCCTGCCAAGTGGCCATCAGGATCCATCTTGAGTGGAGAGGGGCTAAGTTGCCTCCAGGTTGGGAGCATGCGCCCTGAGGGTGAACTTAACTTTTACGACAGACACATCTATCTGCTTTATGGTCCAGTTCTCTCTTACTTGTAGTATGTAAAGAAAATAGATTCCCCAAACCTCAATTTCTTAATTTGTAACCATTCCACTTTGCGTTTGTGGTGAGAATGAATAATACAAAACTGAAGTCCCTAATATAGTCCTGTGTGTGTGTGTGTGTGTGTGTGTGTGTGTGTGTGTGTGTGTGTGTGTGTGTGTGTGTGTGTGTGTGTGTGTGTGTGTGTGTGTGTGTGTGTGTGTGTGTATGTATGTATGTATGTGAGACAGTCCTGAGGCTAAAATTCAGGGCCTGGGTGCTCTCCCTGAGCTGTTTTTGCTCAAAGCTAGTGTGCTACCATTTGAAGCACAGCTCCACTTCATTAGAGATAAGTGTTTTATGGATTTTCCAGTGCAGGCTGGTTTCCCTCTGCGATCCTCAGATCTCAGCCCCCTGTGGAGCTAGGATTACAAGTATAAGCCATCAATGCCCAGTTGAGATACAACGTTTTGAGGACACAGGCTGTAGTACTGTTTTTCTATCAGAATCCGCTACACAAAGTAACCAAAGCAGGAAGCCTACTTCTTTCCATGGTGAAGTGTTTTCTCCTGCTGGTCCTCCATTCAACTATTTTGGTTATAGATGGATCTAGATATAGATCTACACGGTAACTGCCCTGGGACATTCACATGCATTTTAAAACAGCTGGCAATCAGATTTTTGTTTCTCTTGCCTGATCACTGATTTCAGTGAGAGCTGCAGTCTTTTCAGAAATTCCTGTTTTCTTGCACTGTGCCAAACACTATTTGCCAAGAAAGGGTTGTGGGAGGGGTGACAGGAGGTGCCATGGTGTCTGGTGGCGGCGGCAGATGGCTTGTGGTCTTTGTTGCTTGCAATACCCATCTTCCTGTTTGACAAAACACTGTGAAAGGTGTAGCCCCTCCTTCATTTGAGCTACTTCCTTTCACAAAACTTAGTTCCTAGGTCTTGGATGCTTGCTAGTTACATGTTCACGTTCATGTAGGAACACAGATCTCCCAACAGACAGCAACTATGACTAGTACTGGCATTGGGTTATGTTAAGAGTGCGTGTGCGTGTGTGTGTGTGTGTGTGTGTGTGTGTGTGTGTGTGTGTGTGTGTGTGTGTGTGTGTGTATGGGGGGGAATACAGTAAGACGCAGCTAGTTTTGACATACCCAAACCCACATGCTTCCGGTCCTGTGGTCCTGTGCCTGAAGCTTCTCTATGAGATGCCAGCACTGAAACTGTGGCTATGAGAAGGCCAAAGTTCTTTCTGTTTCCGCAGAGTACAGAAGCTGTTCCTTATTCTGGAGTCTGGGGAAGGGCTGGAGTGTTCAGTCTTTCCCTTATTATTTTTTAATCTTATTTTATTTTTTGTGCCAGTATTGGATTTGAACTCAGAGCCTAAGTGCTGTCCTTTAACTTCTTCACTTAAGGCTGGTACTCTACCATTTGGGCCATAGTTCCACTTCCATGTTTTTGGTGGCTAATGGGAGATATGTGTCTCATGGATTTTCCTACCTGGACTGGCTTTGAACTGTGATCCTTAGCTAAGGTAATATGGTTAAAGCATTTAATGTATTTGAGATGTATGCCATGTTTTCTTCCCACAAAATTCAGAAAGATAATTAAATTTAACCACCAGACAGCATTTAAAATAAAGCCAATTGAAAAAGCAACAAGACACTATTTCCCTAATATTGCATTACTATATATATTTTTTAATTGCTATTTGGTGTTGGCCCTGGGGCTTGAACTGAGAGCCTTGGAATTGTCCCTGAGCTCTTTTGTTTAAGAATAGTGTTCTACCACTTAAGCCACAGTTCTACTTCCACCTTTTCAGTGGTTAATTGGAAGTAAGAGTCTCATGGACTTTCCTGCCTGAGCTGAGTTTAAATCTCAATCCTCAGATCTCCGCTTCCTCAGTAGCTAGAATTACAGGCATGAGCCTGTGAGTGTTTTAAAATGTTTAAAATATTTTGGCGAGTGTGGTCTTGGAATGATGACTATACCCAGCTGGTGTATACCTATGGGGAAATACTCTAATGGGGAAATAAAGCAAGTGGGCTTACGTGTTAATATTGATTACCCTGAAATTTTGCTTAACTCAATTTGTTTCAGTTCTTGTAAAATAGACATATTAATAGGAAATATTTTATAGAATGTTGTGAGAAGTGATAAATAACTAGCATACAAACCTAATGTGTGTTCCACAATTGTTAGGCAAAAATACTGACAAAAGTACAAATCTTTTAAGCAGACGTTGATACAATGTGGGCATAAAAATTTAGGTGTTTGTACTGAATGCACCTAAAATACATTTTAGCAAGAAGGCTTTGGCTGCTCTTTCTGGCTTTCCACCCACTCTCTCCTCATTCTGTTCTTGATTGCACTTTTACGATGTCTGAAAGTTATGTAAATTGGAGGTCAAGCTTTAATTCAGAGATATATTCTTAGAAAAAAAACAATTAAGGACTTCTTTGACTCAGGAAAAACTATATTGTGTTTCTTTCAGCTGCCTTTCGGTAAACTAGAGCTAGGTGCTGGTGGCTCACACTTGTAAGCCTACTGACGCAGGAGCCTGAGAGCTGAGGATTTCAATTAAAAGCCAGCCACAGTTGGAAAGTCCAGGAGTTTCTTATCTCCACTTAATCACCAGAAAACCGGAAGTGGCACTGTGGTTCAAAGTGCTAGCCTTGAGTGGAAAAAGCTCAGGGACAGCACCCAAGACCTGAGTTCAAGCCCATGACTCACAAAAATAAAGAAAAGAAGAAAAAAGAAAGGAGATTATTTGGGGCTGGTTCTGATTAGGATGAGGTTTGGATGGATAACTCTGGGTATGCAGTAAGAGGAAAGGGAACAGGGTAAAGAAGCTGTATAGTAGGAATCCACAGAGTCCCAGTTATCTGAAACATGAATGAGAGAGAAATGTCAGAACAGAGGGAGACTGAACTGGTCAGGGGTGGAAACTGGAAGGGATAGATTGATGGGAACCTACTGCAGTCTTTCTTTCCAGCTGGCTGCCTGGAACGGTGTGTCTATCACTAACCATGCAGCTTCCTGTACATGGAAACGTTGTTCTCCCTCTTCTCCCCCCTCCCCCAGCTCACACAGGAAGTACCTGGGCTATACCTGCCCCTGGGTTTCTCCAGCTGACTGACCCCCCAGAGTTGTCTGGATCTAATGCAGACAACTCCTTACAACTCTCCCAAATACATACAAACCCAAAGGGGAGTCTATCCTAGGAGAGCCCTAGTATTTTCAGAGTAGCTCTATGACCTGTCCCCCCAAATCTTCAAGCTGAAACATGGATTTCTGATAACAATCTTTCCCTGTTTCATTAGCGCTTTTGTGTCTTTGGTACAAGATGAATCATCTACCAGTGTCTCCTGAGGACCACAAATAGCCGTAATTCCACATGCTCTGTTGAAAGTGGGGGAAGAGGATTGATCTAATGGCTATGATGTCATCTCTACTATGATAATGGCATGGAATCTAAATCTAGGGAAATTCAAGCCTTCTTGGAGCATCACCAACAGAAATGCAGTTGATCATTTTGGGCCTCTATTTTGATATATTGCCAACCAGAAAGGGAAAATGAAATGGGAATGTCTCAAATAGACAGTTCTTTCTATAATGCATGGTATTATAAAGAAATGCCCTGGCTTAAGCTGCTTCAAGGACTATCTATTCTTCTGTTTTCTGGGAGAAGAGAATGTTTAGATAAGGTCAGTTGGAAATCTGGCATCCTGGCTGATACCTCCAATTAGATAATGACTTTCTGTGACTGTCTCTGTATTTGCCTTAGGTTTTATGGAGTCCATTGATCTGCAAGTTGAGCCAAATTTCACATTACTATAAGTGATTTGGGTAATGCTCATGTTCTAGGACCTCACTTCTTAAATTAAAAGTGTATGGTAAAAGTAAAAAGGACCCAGGGACCATAAATGACCATTAGTGTGCATCTCTTTTTAGTAGAAAAAATTATATATGCAGAAGGTATATGAAATTGATCTAAAAAGATAAAAATGAAAAAATATATTATTTTTATAGCTTTACATAAGCTCATCGTTCTTAACCTTTTAAGTAAGTAACCTGAGGAATAAGCCATGAAGTTTCCATTTGAGAGAAAGGGGTTAATCAGGAGACATCTCTCATGGACGGACATATTTCTAGTATTAGCTTTCTTTAAACAGAGTATGAATTTTTAACTGGTTCAGATGTTCCCAAGGAGCAAACAGTTCAGTGAGTTGCTTTTTTCCTGTTGCTTGTAAAATATTGCTAAATATTGTTAAGGTAGGCCAGCACTGATGTGACACATTGTATAGCAGATTCTAACTCCCTCATGTTCTAGATGCAGGAAACTTCCTTTCCAATTTTCAGATACAGTCAGGTAGAATTCTTTCAAGAGGGATAGGTGGCTCCACAGCCTTAGGTTCATACCTTGTTTTATTGCTCCTAAAGAGCTCTGGGCTGAAGGCAGTGTGGCTGCTTCTTTTGAGCAAATAGGGCCTACGGAGGGATGGTAGCAGGACAGGAAAATGGGAAAGGCAGCTGGAGTAACTTCTAAATCTAGTGCTTTCCTTATCTCAGAATAACATCTACCCGTTGATGCTCAAGAGGACAATGCCCCACATATGTTGAATTTGGGCATGCTGAATAATTTGATGTAAAGGAAAACGTTCTCTGGAATTGCCTTTTTTTGGGGGGGGGTACCACTATTGGGGCTTGAACCCAGGGGCCTCACACTCTCACTTGGCTTTTTCCCTTAAGGCTGATTGCTTGAGTGACACCTCCACTTCCTGGAATTGCCTTAGTTGCACTGAGATTAGTGGGGATGAAAAGCCCCATGCCTACTGAGGAGAATAGCCGTACCTGGATGGACTTGTCTTACAGGTAGTCTGTGGATGGTGCTTCCTTTGATGGCTACTTTCCATCACCTCCATTTACCCCTGCTCTTCTAGCAGTCCATTTCTCTTCTGTCACTGAGTCCTGTTCTAAGCTGAGCTCCCCAAGTAAGGAAAATTCACTCCTCTTTGCCCACAGTGCATGGACCTGCAGCTTATGCCCAAGATGCTCTGTCTCCTTGCTCTTTGTTTGGCTAACATGGCTGGCTTCTTCCTTTTCTATTTATCTGAGTGTGTCCAGGATCAGTGCCCTTTGTTCATAATACTCCAGAAATTTATATATACAGCTGATAACTTAAGAGTGACAGATGAAGATTTATTAAAGATTTCATAGCACAAAGAATCCTATTATACAGAGAATAATCACCCTTATTTTACTTGTCTAGCAAGTCTGCAATTTTCCTTTTTTCTTTTCTTCTCTCTCTCTGTGTGTGTGTGTGTGTGTGTGTGTGTGTGTGTGTGTGTGTGTGTGTGTGTGTGTGTGTGTGTGTGTGTGTGTGTGTGTGTGTGTGTGTGTGTGTGTGTGTGTGTGTGTGTTGGTACTCAGGGCCTGGGTGCTATCTCTTAACTTTTTTGCTCAAGGCTAGCATTCTACCACTTGAGCCACAGCTCTGCTTCCAGTGTTTTACTGATTGTTTCATCTGCCTTCCTGCCCAGGCTGGCTTCAAATTGAAACCCTCAGATCTCAGTCTCCAGAGTAGCTAGGATTATAGGCATGTGTCACTGGCTCTTAGTGACACACTGGATTGTTTAAAAAAAAAATGTTATCGTTGTATAAAGTAGTTTTAGCTCCTTTTTAACATCCAGAAAAAAGGGAATATAAATTAAGATGTGTGCAGTTTTGCAATGTCAACTTTTTCCTAGGATAACATTTTAGGAGTCATGAATTGATGAAGATTGATTTTCATATCTCTTATTCCAATAAAAATACCAAAAGATAAAAATCAAAGGAATTATCTTAAGAGATTTCTCTCTCTCCCCCATGCTCAAGATCTAAACTGCCAATTTTATATTCTAAACATGTCTTGAAAATTCTCTTCCTATGGCTCATGTCAAAGCTGGTTAGAAACCTTAGCATTGTCTCTGAATTTCCTCTGAACATCTACCAGATGATTCTATTTAGAGAATGCACTGATTGTGTTATTCTTCCCTTAAAACCTTTTCATGTCCCTGGCCCTGTTTATTTCTTGAGTCTTATCTCCTATAACTTTTTGCTGTGCATTTTCCAGTGGAAACTATACTTATTTGGTTTAACTAGTGCACCTTCAGGAAATTTTCCTTGAATTCCCAGAACTACTTGGAGATTTGGACCC
The DNA here is from genome assembly GCF_024711535.1 of Dipodomys merriami. Taxonomy (NCBI): domain Eukaryota; kingdom Metazoa; phylum Chordata; class Mammalia; order Rodentia; family Heteromyidae; genus Dipodomys; species Dipodomys merriami. The sequence goes on from NW_027206179.1 coordinate 74,979,959, forward strand.
TTGTGACATGATGAGCAATCTCTGTCATAGGATATTTCCCATCATGTTCCTTCCTCAGGCTCTAGTGCTGAGCGGGCTTCTGACAGATGCCCAAATAAATCCCTTATGACCTGAACTGAGCTGACAAAATGTGGTGTCTGGGAAACACTAGTTTGGAAGTTTTGTTCAATAGATAGTATGAATACGAATATGAAAGAATATCACTCATTTTCTTTCTCTCACTACAAAACAGCTAATATCCAGATCTCCCCAGAGGGATATAGTAAAAGGGTACTCTGTATGAACTTGCTTATGTTTTCCTACAAAATTTCTTATTGCTAAAAATCAAACCAAACCAAAACAACCCTAAATAGAATTTCCTTATGTGCTAGAAAAGAGTGGTGAAGCAGTCTGAATGAGTTGGCATTCTTCATCTTTGGATGTATGGATTTCTGAGATGAATTGCTTTTGGAACATTTGCATTTCTCAGTAGCCAAAGGAATCCTATTTAAAGATGGGAATTGCTTTAGTAAGCACAACTTGGAGAAAATAGGAAAAAGGATGCATTTTGTCATTTTTTCCCCTCCCCCAAATGTAATGAAAACAGTACATTAAAAAATTAAGGGTCTTCAAGTGACATCCAATTATTTGGAAAGGTCACTGTGATTATAATTTAGAAAAGCATATACTTAAAATCTATTTTTACACAAGCCACGCCTTTGGAGGCAGCTGGCATTCTGCAAGAGAAGGGATCATGAGCCTGAGTAGATGTAAGAGCTACCCTTTCTGAGTCCTTACCCTGTGCCAAGTACTGAACAGGTACGGTCTCAGTCCTGTATGGAGTTGGAGAGCCTTGGCCAGGTCAATGACCATTTCTTTACTTGCAGGTGAGGATCCCGAGTCTGGGGTCTGTGAGGGAAAAGAAGCAACTTCTATCCCCCACCTCCCAGAAACTCTCCGTTTCTAACAAGATATCTGCTCACACTGCTGAGAAGTGGGAGGAGAGATGGAGCATGGGTGGAGGATGGGTGTTGTCTAGGAGAGGCCATATTTACTACTACAGAATGGGCCACTAGTCTGGTCCTCTTCCGCAAGGAGACTCCAGGTCTCCTCACTGCAACACACCTCCTGAACACACAGGGAGCAGGGGCTTTGGGACAATGTCGCCAGATTCTCTTATTGCTATTATGCCAACCTGGTCTGGAACATGCACTGTGCTGCCATGGTTGAGTGTTGGTCCTTCCTATTCCACTCACTCCTTGTTACCTCTGGATAGCAAGGAGTTATCCAGTGCCTTGCAATATATTCAACTCATCCTTCATGAGTTTATGGGAGTCATATAGTAAAAGCTTAGAATGCAGGAAGTCAAGTAGAAGAAGTACAGGACTATCTCCCTGGGCAGGTTCAGCAGTGATACCCATAGCTGCTTGTGAAGGCCTGCTACTTGTTCTGATGTACAAAAGAGATTACATAGTTCTTTCCTCATAGATTCCAAATAAGAGATGACAGTTCCTAGCAATGGGGGTTTAGATCTCCCTACCTTTCCACTCCCACCCCTGCTCTTCACCAGCTGAGAATTCTGATGGCCCACAGAGCCCTGATTACAGTGAAGAAAACAAGACAAGGAGTAACCCGAGCTAGTGTTCCATTCTTTTTCTGAGTAAGGCACTACATTCCATGGGGGTTTAGGAGCAGATTTCTAAGCTTGGAATATACTTTCTGAGTTAGTACATAAATAGTTATCCATAATTACAACTCACAGATAAAATGCAGACCCAAAACTGTACACCACATTGTTTCTTGCCATAAATAAAATAGATCAAAGGCAGGGCATGGTGGTACTTGCCTATAATCCCTCTACTCTGTGTGTGTAGGGATGCAATTAGAGGAAAGAGGACAAGCCTACTTGGGCAAAAGTACAAGAGTCTACCAAAATAAAAACAAAACCAAAAAACCTAACAACCCACAAGCTAAAAGCGAAATGGCCTAAGCGAAAACATAAAATTGATTGGTGCAACATTTGCAATTCAGGGCTGGGTTCAAGCCTCAGTACTGTCAGAAAAAAAAAAGATCTCCCAATGGCTAAATTAGTATGATTAGCATCCTTATTAGTATTACAAATATAAAGTTATCCAGTCTGTTCTTGGATGGAAGGCTACACATTTTCTTCAAATGAAAGTTTTATATGGATGAAAATAGAATAATAAAACTTCAAAAAATAATTCTAATCAAAGTCTAGAGCAGTGTACTTGTAGAGAGAATAAGGGAAAACAATTTTATTGGAAAATGAAGTTGTAAGACTAGCTACAGAGATTTCATAAGGATAGTAAGTAATTAGAACTGACAAGATGTGATTTCTGTTAAAATAAATAAAATAGGGTGATATTGATATTAAGTAGACAAATTAATGGAAAAGAAAAGAAAGTGGGAAAATTGTTATAGTATACAAGAAGAATTTAGTGTATCTTGAAAAGGGTGTTTTATGTTAGTAAACATGTTAGGGTAAAGACTGAGTACCATAACTTCCCAGCATGCTAGAAAGACTTGAATGTTAGAGCCATATGTCACTGCTCATACTAAAGAAATTCGGAGTGATTCAGTAATCCAAACATAAGGTACAGAGTCAGGGGTATTGACACATATCCATCATTTCAGCACTCAGAGGCCTGATGCTGACAATCCTAAATTCAAGACCAGCCGGGGAGACATAGAGGGTTCTAAGGCAGCTGAGATTAATAGTAAGACTCTAAGTTTGGGGAGGGGGAGGGTAGTTGTGGAGGTGGGAGGGAAGGGATGGTAGGGGAAAAACAAAGGAGGAGGCAACAATGCTCGATAGGAAATGTACTCATTACCTTGCTCATGTAACTGTAACCCCTCTGTACAGTAGTTTTACAATAAAAAACATACAAAAGGATTTTAAATAATTAATATAGATTAGACAAATACATAAAGGGCAACGTAAAACATAAACTAGTCAAGATACAGGTCAATATTTATATAATTTGGAAAATGAAGACGGACTTACTGTGTTTAACAATAAAGGACAATAACATAATCTGGGTGCTGGTAACTCATGCCTGTAACACTAGCTACTCAGGAAGTTGAAATATGAAGATTGTGGCTCCAATCCAGCCCGGGCAGGAAAGTCTGTGAGACTCTTACTTCCATTTAACCACCAGAAAACTGGAAGTGATGCTGTGGCTCAAAGTGGTAGAGTGCTAACATTGAGCAAAAGACATCAGGGACAATGCCCAGGCCTGAGTTGAAGCCTTTATGACTGACAAAACAATAAAAATAAAACAATTACAGTAACATAAAAATGTAGAATGACCTCCTGTGCAATGACACATATGCACCACTATACCTCACCTATTCAAGTTTTCTAAGAACCCAGGAAATGAATACAAGCAACTGGAGACTAGTGTGGACTTAATATTTTATTCCCAAAGCAAATGAACTGAAATCGTCTACACTGGACAGATTTCCACAGAAATATACAAGCTTACACCAAATACTTGGATTAGTAACTTGGAAATCATATCAACACACACTTCAGTGATGACTCTGAGATGCTCTTAGTCGTTTAGTTTGTATACATGAAGAGACTATATGTAAATGTAAAACATAATCCTTTTTACATTTTGCAAAGGATTTGGACAATTATCTTCTTATAATGAGCCTGGTCTAAAAGAAATCTTCCAGATCTCCACTGAAATCCAAAGGCCTGTGCTGATTTTTCATGAGTAATTATTCTATAACACTTTCCTAATCGTTACAAATTTGCAGAAGGAGCTAGGATAACAAAGAGCACTATATAAGGAGACCCTGGTGTCTTCCATTCAGAACCTGTACTCCAAGACATGAATTGCTCATGTGTAGCTATTATTGGCTTTTAAACATAGTATGTATCAACTGTATTCTTCTTCATCTGTCCAGTCCACATTTAGAGTTATTATTTTATTTGTAAGACGTGTGTAAATAAAATTAGTTTCCCTCATTTTCTCAAGGCAGGAAGTAGAACAGACCAGAAATAAAATAGGAAGCTGTGTGGCTCCAAAAATATCAGTGGATCGGATGATGTGAAAACCTCCAAATCTGGGGCCTTGACACCAGTCACACGTGGATGTGCTGAAATGAAGAAACAGCAATAAGATAAAAACCTGTGGCATTGATCCCATTGCTTTGGGCCTATGTGGAGGCAGAACTTTCTTGTGGGAGCCAGTGGCTGAGGAAAGCTTCTCACCTCATGACAAAGAAGCAAACGAGAAATGGGAAGATAGTTATATCCACCATTCTCTTCAAGGTCCTGTGTCCCAGTAATCTCTCACGAGGCCCTACCTCTTAAAGGTTTTACCTCTTCCCCGGTAGCACCACCCTGGGGTGGGGGTTGGGGAGAGAGCCTTGAAGATACAAACTGTAACACCTGTCTTTTATAAAGTCAATATTGATCATTTGTATATTCCTGGTAAACCCCCCTTCTTAGGCATACAACAAACACCTTTCTCTCTTTTTGTGCTAATCCTGATGCATGAACTAGGGGTCTGGACTCTGTCCCTGAGCTTTTTTGTTCAAGGTTAGTGCTCTAGCATTTGAGCCACACCCCCTACGTCCAGCTTTTTGATGACTAATTGGAGATAAGAGTCTCCCAGACTTTCCTGCCCTGGCTGGCTTTGAACTTTGATCCTCAGATCTCAGCCTCCTGAATAGCTAGGATTATGGGCTTGAGCCACAGATGCCCAACAACAAATATTTTTAAATAGTTTGGACAGTGTTGGTGAATATGTAAGTAAAAATAGCTTCATACTATCTGAAGGAAATAGAGATCTATTTGGGTGGACTATCAGTATACAGAGGTTAAGAGCCTTAGTCCTTCATGACACCAAAACTTGCCATCTATTGTGTGTGTTTGTGGAGGTGGTGAGGGAGGCTTGAACTTAGGGCCTGGATATTGTCCCTGACTTCTTTCTTTCCTTCTTCCTTCCTTCCTTCCTTCCTTCCTTCCTTCCTTCCTTCCTTCCTTCCTTCCTTTCCTTTCTTTCCTTTCCTTCCTTCCTTCCATCTTTCTTTCTTCCTTCCTTCCTTCCATCTTTCTTTCTTTCTCTTTCTTTCTTTCTTTCTTTCTTTCTTTCTTTCTTTCTTTCTTTCTTTCTTTCTTTCTTTCTCTTTCTTTCTTTCTTTCTTTCTTTCTTTCTTTCTTTCTTTCTTTCTTTCTTTTTTTCTTTCTTTCTTTCTTTCTTTCTTTCTTTCTTCCTTTCCTTCCCTTCCTTCCTTCCTTCCTTCCTTCCTTCCTTCCTTCCTTCCTTCCTTCCTTCCTTCTTTCTTTTGCTTTTTTATACCAACTTTATTCTCAGAGCAACCTGTGTAAGTTAACAAACCCTTACATTGCCATCTGTTGTTGGAATCGTATTCCTTCTTACATGAACCAAAATCTCATATTCAGCAATGAGTTCTGGGTTGCAAAAGAGGATTTACTGTTTGCACCTGTCTGTAAGGCTTTGTTACAACCCCCTGACCTTTTTTTCTTTTTATCAAGTGCTCTATCACTTGAGCCACAGCACCACTTGTGGCTATTTGGTGATTAATTGGAGCTAAGAGTCTGTATTTGAACCATGATCAGTCTCCTAAGTAGCTAGGATTATAGGTGTGAGCAACCAATGCCCGGCTTGAGCAGTATTTTAGGTACTCAAATGTATACTTTGGTGAAAGACACTTTAGAATTGACATACCTTTCAAGTAAACTTTGAACTTCTGCTGAAATTTCATCATAAAAAATACAGAGGTTATTTCTGAGAATATAAAAAGCACAGATATCAGTAAGTCTTAGGGGACTATTTCTGGAATTCTGTTCCCAAAAAGCAGGATGAGTGTATGTATTCTCATATTGGAGTTTTGTCAGGTTAAGGTCCAGAATTCCAGACGGGAAAGCAGTCAAATCATTCCCATCTACATTCAGTTTGTCAAGTGAGCTGCACATGAAGAAAACCATAGTGTTAAAAAGATGCTTATGCAATGTAAAATATTGAACTAAAATTTTGACCTGGCATCCTTTACAATTGACATTAAACTTGGTAGCAACAAAACATGTATTTCAGTATTTCTTTAGAATCAAGAGAAAGTTAACCTAGCCAATATTACTATGCAAATAAACACAAACTGTGTGAGTAATACAGTTGAAACATGTGTCCAGAGATGTTTGCCAACTGTATCACTATAGAAAAAGAATTATCTCCAAACACAGGAATACTATGAATACTACATCATATATCACAGTATAATGATACATAGAAAAATGTTCTAATAGCTAAGTCAAATATCAATACATACTTATTCATTCAAGCTTAATAGAGTCAAGGAAGTTTTATCTTATTCCAATGTACGATAGGTTATGTTTTACACCTTGTTAAAAATTATAGGGACTCTGATCCTTATAAAGTTCTGTACATTAATCATTCAGATTTTGCATAAACTTTACATGCCTCATATATTTTATGGTCATTAAATAAATAACTCAGTGTTCTTAGCACCATCTTTACCAATTATTCTTCAAGGGATAAAACTGGGAACTAGCCACTTCCAAAAAAATACCTGAGTTTCTGGATTTCATTTGGAATGGCAGTAAATTCATTGTAGGAAACATCAAGTTCCTCAAGACTGGGAAGGGAAAATAACCTTAAATAAACAGAAAAATCAATTGTTAAAATGAGTATGTACTTTCATTACTGAGTAAAACAATGAAATAAGTAGCGGTGTAAAGTATCCTTTTATAAGATCTTGTAATTTATATAGACTCCTTTTCATTATAGGTGATATAACTTTCATGTAAGTTCCTAATTATGAGTTATCTATCCATTCAAACTGGTGTGAGATGTTTAGAGTGCACAAAATCCTATTTGATTTTTTTAAAAACAGATTTTTCCCCGTTTGGTGCGTTACATAGCTTCCTAGGTTGAGAAGGTAAGAAATAACCACATTCTGATAAATAAGTCATTTAGTCTTTTCCAGTTCAGGAAGCCAAATTCTCAAGACTCTTAGGTCCAATTTTCAGCAAAAAGCTGAAAGTGGAGGCATTCACTCAATGGGACCTGAGACTTGTCCAGAGACCTTTCCTACTCTACCTTCTGCTTCTCCTGAAAATTCAGTATTGTACCAAATCATCATTATACACTTCCAAAACTAAATTGCATATCTGTCAAACAAGCCCAGCATGGGGTAAAACCACATCCTCTTTTTTGGGGGGCGGGTCTGGTCATGGGGCCTGAACTCTGGGCCTGGGCGCTGTCCCTCAGCTCTTCAGCTCAAGGCTAGCGCTCTTACCACTTGAGCCACAGCGCCACTTCCAGCTTTTTTCTTTTTACTTACGTGGTGCTGAGGAATCGAACCCAGGGCCTCAGGCATGCAAGGCAAGCGCTCTACCACTGAGCCACCTTCCCAGCCCCCACCACATCCTCTTTCTCTACCTTCTCCTCTTACAAACCCAGCTTCAATTTCTGTCTCAATGGATCTGCCTGCTCTTAGGGATCTCAAATAGGTGGAGTCATGCCATATTTGTTCTTTTCTCTCTGATTTATTCCACATAACATAATGCTCTGAAGAATTATCCTTGTTGTAGCATGGGCCACCATTTCATTCTTTGTGAGAATGTATGTGTGTATAATTTTGCTTATACATTCATCTCTTAATGAACATTTAGATGGAGGCCACCTTTTGTCTATTATGAACAGAAAGCGTGGGTTTTCCGTTACCCTGTTGTTGCACGACTGAATTGCTGACTTTTTTTTCAGACTATTTCAGAGTAAATAAAGTTGCTATGGACAATCCAGTAGCTACCTTCTTCCTCTTATAAAAAAGAGAGCTATTGAGAACATCACAAGGGAATACAAATTCATGTCACTATAAATTCATAGATCCAACTTTAGCTAAGCTTAGCTAAGGCTTAGATTTGAGGGTCATGGTTTGAAGCCAGCCCACACAGGAAAGTCCATGAGACTCTTACCTCCAATTAATCACTAAAAATGATGAAGTAGAACTGTGGTTCAGGTGGTAGAGCATGAGCCTTGAACACAAAAAGCTCAGGGACAGCAACTCGGCCCTGATTCAAGCCCCAGAACAGGCACACATGCACATGCACATGCACACACATGCACATGCACACGCACATACATGCACATGCACACACACACACACACACACACACACAGATAGCAACTCGGCCCTGATTCAAGCCCCAGAACAGGCACACATGCACATGCACATGCGCGCCCACGTGCGTGCGCGCGCGCGCGCGCGCACACACACACACACACACACACACACACACACACACACAAAGATACTGGGGCAATTCACTTGAATCACTTTAGATGAGTTGCATTCATTCCTTTCACAAGAGATGTCTGCATGTTCATTCACTAGACCCATATTGTCTGCCAACTGTTTAGCTGGTAGAATCATTTTGAATACCAGACTAAGAAACAAATCAGCAAATTTTAACAGAGTAAGAATTAATGAATAACCAAAAAGCTTCCAGCTACTTTCAAAAGGGAAACTGATTCTTAACGAAATTGCAAGCTCTTTATTTTCTGTGTTTATACTCCCAGACAATCAACCTTACCCACTTGGAAGATCATAAATCAAATTGAATCCAATGGCAAATACTCTAAGGTACTTAAGGTGGTAAATTTCAGAAGGAATTTCTTTGATAGGATTATTTCTCATTATCAGTACTTGTAAATTTTTAAGAGAAAGTATCTGGGGGACATAAAAGAGAAACAAACATGGATGAGATAATACAGCATTAAAACTCGTATAAATTCTGAATAAATACAGTAAATTCAGTATTGAAATATTTATTGGCTCATGTCATAGCCCTTAATAGATTCTTTCAGTCAGTTTTTTATAACTAACAGCTAGCTCTAGTAGACCCAGTGAGATACTGCAACTATGGTATGCATATACCTTTGATCAAGAAGAGGCCTTTTCTAAATATGAAAGGCCATCAGATGAAAATGAGGGAAGAGGTATTCACCAGAAAGGTGCATAGAATTAATCTTCCTGATTAGGGTTGAACTTTTCTTCTACTAACAGTCTTTTCATTTAATATTTCTGCTTCAACCCTCTCCCACCCTAAACTATTCTACTCTGTGCTATACCTAATTCCAATATTTGGAACTTTTTATGAAACCTGTATTAACTGCAGCTTTCCCACCTACCCCAACCATGGGCGTTGTATTCACTGCCTTCACCCTATGCTAACTGAAAATAATTAGCCTATTGAAGAATGAGCCCTTTTCCAGGTGCTAGTAGTTCAGCTCTGTCTGTAATCCTGGCTACTTGAGAGGGTTCAATCTGAAAGATTAAGGGTCAAAGCTAGCTTGAAGAAGAAGCATCCTTGAGATTTCATTTTCAAGTAACCAGCAAAAATCCAGGCGGAAGGAGTGGCTCAAGCAGTAGGGCATCACCCAAGCAAGTAAGACCTTGAATTCAAGTCCTAGTATTTTTTACAAAAGCACTTTATATCTTACATCTTAATAGCCCCCTTCTACTTCTACCTGATTTTTTAATTGGATAGAATTTATTTTTGTCAGTTGTGGGGCTTGAACTCAGGACCTGGGAACGGTTCCTGAGCTCTTTTGCTTAAGGTTCTACCACTGTGATCCATAGTCCTACTTCTGTTTTTGTTTGTTTGTTTTTGGTAGTTAATTGGAGATAAGAGTCTCATGGACTTTTCTGCCCAGGCTGGCTTTGAATTGCCATCTTCAGATCTTAGCTTTCTGAGTAACTAGGATTATGGGCGTGAGACACCAATCCACAGCTGGATAGAATATTTTTGGGCAGATAATTTGTGTGTAAGATATAAATGAACTTAGAGAACTAAGATCTTTATATTCCCTGGGAATTCTCGTCTAGTCAAATTAGTAGAATTTTGTCTAGTCAAATTAGTAAAAACTGGGGCTGGGAATGTGGCTTAGTGGTAGAGTGCTTGCCTACCATGCATGAAACCCTTAGTTTGATTCCTCAGTACCATATACACAGAAACAGCCAGAAGTGGTGCTGTGGCTCAAGTGATAGGGTGCTAGCCTTGAGCTAAACAAGCTCAGGGACAGTGCTTAGGCCCTGAGTTCAAGTCCCAGGACTGGAAAAAAAATTAGTAAAAACTGTTTTTTTTTTTTTGTATTAGAAAAAGAACAGGGTAATTCTTCCTAGTGAAAAGAAACCCCTACAACATTACTACTTCTGTCCCGTGCTCTTGCATTACTTTTCTTCCTGGCTCTTACCACCACAGGGCACACAAAGCTGGCGTATATACGCCTGTGCTCTGACCCCACTACAGCACAAGTGCCACAAAATAGGCATTTTGTCTGCTGTGATAAAAAATGTTTCCAATACTAGGTATTTGAAACAGGAAGAATGGCAATTTGCCAAAATTCAATTCAATAAAAGTCAATATTCTGAAAGTCAATTTATGAACAACCAAGTATCCAGCAACTAATAAAACATTTACCCAAACCATTGAAAACAAATCTGCCCCTAATTACTCTTAATGTTTCATTTATTTGAAGTGACATTAAGTGACACTATATCTGATGATTTTTCATTCAATTTATTAAGCCGAAGTCGAACCCTTCCTTATGGTAATTAAATCTTGTTCCTGTTAACTGGTAACTGGGTCCTGGTGGCTCACACCTGTAATCCTCACTAATTCAGGAAGATGAGCTCTGAGGATTGAGGTTCAAAGCCAGTCTGGGGAGGAAAGCCCATGAGATTTTTTAATCTTCAATTATCCACTAAAAAGACAGAAGTTGGAGATGTGATGTGGCTCAATGTCAGCCTTGAGTGAAAAAGATATAGGACAGCAGCCAGGCCCTGAGTTCAAACCCCAGTACTGGCACACAAGTCTAGTTATTAACTTGGTTGCTGTAGCTCATGATTAGCACATGGATAGAGGTACTTTAGGTTTTATTCAGAAGAAGAAGTTACTTGTTATGAGCGACACAATTATGAGAATGTATTTGAGAGCGTGACTTTCGCCCAGTCTTTGAGGATTATAGTGCTGAGTCTTCCTAAGAAAAAAATCTGTACTTTTCTACAGTGAGCCTTTTTCAGAAGCAACCCAAAATGTGTTTACTTTAAAATAATTTTGGAGTGTTTAAACCATCTAGTTTTATTACAATTATTCACAATAATAAATTATATCAATATACAAACAATAATAAAATGGACTTACTTCATGAGGAAATTGGGTGAGATCATTAAATGCTAGGTTAAGATATACCAATTGTAAAGCAATTGGTGAGAGGTCTGGACAATACCGGAGAGAAAATCCCTAAAGGAAAGTGACAAAGGGTAAGGAATTAATGATTAATATAAAATCTGCCCACAGGATTGCAGCATTTTGGAATATCTAACAGCAGTATGACAGACAACCTCAGCAATAAGATATACAATCAAACTTTCCTAAGTTCATGGAGAAATTGTAACTCTGTGTAGTGTTAGTTTTACTTAGCTGTTGGTTTTTGAAGAAGGATCTTGCTATACAGTGGAAGCTGGCTTCAAATTTATCTTAATGGCTCCATCTTTAAAATTCTGGCATTACAGGATTATATTATCATACTAGACCTTCCAGGTACTTTTAAATTGTGTTGCACTTATCCTGACTGAGAGCATCTTTTCAAATTTAAAAGGGTAATTTGTTTCAGTAAATTGTTAAAAGTCTTTTGCCTGTATTTCTGTTTAATGTGATTTTATATTGAATTATAGTCTCAGTTTCCTCTGGTAGTTTACAAAGCACATCTTATTTTTCTGTGGCCCAAACCTTAAACATGGTAAACATGCTGAAATTATTAGTTTTGTTGGTGGTGTTGATCATAATTCTGAAAGCCACAATATCAGATCCCCCAAATTACAATCCTGAAAGATTAAAATCCTATTGAAACCTTGAGAGTTGAAATCATGAAAACTCCAGTTTCCACTGAAAATAGAAGTGCTACATATGAGTGGTGAAGCTGAGTTCTTGGAAGAGATGAATGTGTGTTCTTCTGTATGCGGCATAATGCCCAAATCATTCATTCGTAAACTACTTCTGGCCCTTCACACATAGTGCCATGTCTGCCTTCAGTAAATGCCATGTAGCTGGGTATGGTGGCTCATATCAGCATTCAAGAGGCTGGCAAAGGTCAGCCTGGGCTACAAAGAGACACTCTGTGAAGAGAAGAAGGAAGGAAGGAAGGAAGGAAGGAAGGAAGGAAGGAAGGAAGGAAGGAAGGAAGGAAGGAAGGAAGGAAGGAAGGAAGGAAAGGAGGAAGGGAAGGAGGGAGGGAGGGAGGGAGGAAGGGAAATAATCACAGATTAGAAGGCTCTTGCATGAGATTTGAGGAGGGTCAGGGAGAAAAAGAAGAAAGGACAAACTGTAGGAGAGAAGAGAGGTAAAAATTCAAAGACAAAGAGAAGAAGAGTATCAGGAATCATGAGATGGGGACAGAACAGCTGAAATGCATGGAAAACAGAAAAGCAACACACATAGAAAAGGAGATGTCACTGGTGTCTGGCTACTACTTGTTAAAAAGTAGGAGAAACTGAAGCAAAATCCTGAAATAAAAAGGTGGCTCTTAGAGAATGCAAAAGAAGAAGAAGAAGAAGAAGAAGAAGAAGAAGAAGAAGAAGAAGAAGAAGAAGAAGAAGAAGAAGAAGAAGAAGAAGAAGAAGAAGAAGAAGAAGAAGAAGAAGAAGAAGAAGGAAGAAGAAAGAAGAAGAAGAAGAAGAAGAAGAAGAAGAAGAAGAAGAAGAAGAAGAAGAAGAAGAAGAAGAAGAAGAAGAAGAAGAAGAAGAAGAAGATGAAGAACAAGAAGAACAAGAAGAACAAGAAGAACAAGAAGAACAGAAGAACAAGAAGAAGAAGAAGAAGAGGGGGTGGGGAGGGAAAGGAAAGAGTAACACAGAGGGTAAGTATGGTCATTTTGTGCACACATGGAAATGTTATGATGAAACCTCTTACTATGTAATGTAGACTAATAAAATTTTTAAAAGAAAGATTATACTGTTTTTCAGAGAATAAACAAATGAAAACTTGATGTGCTAAATGACCTCCCAATCAATGTTGCTATGCTGATGCTAAGCTCCCTCCCAGGTTACAAAATACAGGGCAAAAGAAACAATTCTTAGGGATATGACTGATGGAGAAGAGTCTTTGCATATTGAACACTAAATCTAGCTGAAAACTGCACATGTCACTGTCTAATGGGTGGCATTTTCAAAATGGTCTCTGCTGTTTTTCTTATTTCAATTAGACATACAGATTGTATGTGTGTGTGTGTGTGTGTGTGTGTGTGTGTGTGTGTGTGTGTGTGTGTGTGTGTGTGTGTGTTGGGTCCCAAGGCCTGAACTCAAGCCCTGAGCTATTTTGCTCAAGGCTAGTGCTCTACCACTTGAGCCACAGCTCCACTTTGGGTTTTTGGTGATTAATTGGAGGTATAAGTCTCATAGACTTTTCTGCCTGGTCTATCTTTGAACTGTGAACCTCAGCTCTACCTCCTAAGTAGCTAGGATTACAGTCATGAGCCACTAGTGCCTGCTAAACACACAGATTTTGGAGGACAAAGAATTCTGGGTCCAAATCCAAGCTCTTCTACCTGCTTATTGGGTGGTCTCATGAAATATTGTTTCACTAAGCTTCAGCGTTTTCTTTCTTTTTTTTGGGGGGGGGGGTCCAGTTGTGGGGCCTGAACTTTGGGCCTGGGTGCTGTCCCTCAGCTCTTCAGCTCAAGGCTAGTGCTCTACCACTTGAGCCACAGCACCACTTTCGGCTTTATTCTTTTTGCTTATGTGGTGCTGAGGAATCGAACCCAGGGCCTCAAGCATGCAAGGCAAGTGCTCTACCACTGAGCCACCTTCCCAGCCCCCTAGGGTTTTCATCTGTAAGTAAAGACTCTAATATATACTTTGCAGAGCAGTGAGTTTTAGTGTTCGTATAGACTATAATTAATATTTAATAGACTTTAATTACTATTATTGTTATTCTCCATGCTTGTACAAATCTAGCCTAGCAGTAGATTTGGCATGAGTCCCAAAGATTTTTGATAACTTAAAAGTATAATAATAAGTTGGAAACCCACTGTCCATACCAGGTTGGGTAATGAAAAAAAAAGGACTGTGATTATCTTTTGATAATATAGCTGGTGAGACTAAAAACAAATGATTACAGACAGATTTAGAGATGCAATTTTACTATGTTCTTGGGGGAAATCTATTGAATCAGGAAAGATTCCATCAATATCATGGAAACTAACCTACAATAGGATACTCAAAAAGTACTTGTTAGTGCAGCTGGAGACTGATGTTCAAAAGCTGTAGCAAACCTTGAGATTAAGTGCATTTCTTCCATGTACTTGGCAGGTCACGATGGCCAGTTCAACAATGGCCATGATAGTTTCATAGCGTGTGGCTGCAACTGACTTAAAACCTTCACCACGTAAAACATGGCTATCTGGCTTTATGGTTCTGATGGTTCCAGTGGTTCTAATCAATCCTAAATAAACAAAGCAAAAGAGAACATAAAATATAAAGGAAACCACAAGAGCATAGCTCAGATATCACCTCCCAAGAGACAGCTCCATTTCCCTCCTAACATCATCTTGATCCAAATACCCTGTGCAATTTAACTCTTCTCTCAGTTTGGAGATTCCACATAGAAAAGGAAAGGAAAAAAAAAAACCAAACAGCTCAGGAATTAGCCAAGAAAAGACTATCTAGCTGGTCTCCAGGTAGCTCACACCTGTAATCCTAGTTACTCAGGAGGCTAAGATCTGAGGATCATGGTTTAAAGCCAGCCTTGGTTGGGGAGTCTGTAAGACTCTTATCTCCAATTAACTACAAAAAGCTGGAAGTGGAGCTGTGGCTCAATTAGTAGAGAATTAGCCTTGAAAAAAAAGCTCAGGGATGCTGGGCACTGGGGGCTCACACCTGTAATCCTAGCTACTCAGGAGGCTGAGATCTGAGGAGCAAGGTTTGAAGCCAGCCCGGGCAGGAAAGTCTGTGAGACTTTTATCTCCAATAAGCCACCAGAAAACCAGAAGTGGCACTGTGGCTCAAGTGTTTGAGCATTTGTCTTGAGCTGAAGAGCTGAGGGAAATAAAAAGACTGTACCCAAATGCACTTTGTCATGACGTGGTGGGCTTTGCCTTCCATTAAAATATGGACTGTGTAAGCATACACCAGGTATTGGCTGAGAAAATAGTTGGAGATTTTATGTACAGTAATCAGTTTATAAATGTGCATCCGTTCTTGCTGTATTATTTGCCAGAATGTATTTTGAGATCTCCAATATGTTTTGAGATTTGCAGGTCATTTGCTTCAATGGAGAAAGTAACGCATCTTAGCATCACTACAACATCAAAAAGTTCACCTTTGAAAACATACCGGACCCCTTTCAGATCAATGCAGAATAAAGAAAGGTGTATGGTGTGATATAAAGAGACTTGTTCTTGGGAGAGGGGATGCAGCAAGAAGGATGGCAGAGGGAGTGAGCTGTGTGCTCACCCACCCTAGCTGCCTTTTGAGTGGGAAAGAAGAAATCAATAGAAATTCTTCATAGGTCTCTGAAGTATCTGTTTCACTTGCTTTGAATCTTCCAAGGACTGAACCCTCAAAAACTCAAAGCCAAAAAAATATGATTAGGCTATACATATTGTCTAATCTCATAAGGTGAAGGAGACCCCAAAATTAATCCATGTCACAGACTGGCTGAATGACAGGGAGGGCTGGTGGGGTCAGAAAGTCCTACAGATGGAGTATCACCTCCTGCTAACTACTGTTACTCAAAGATTCATTTGTTATGTTCTTTTTCTGCCTTAGAATTTTGAGTTTAATTTTAAACCCCAAATTCCAGTATTTCAGTGAATCTCTCCAACCTATTCTTTATTCTCTTGAGCACAATACTCACAGTGACTTTTAAAACCCTGTCAGAAACTCCAACTAGGGGCTGTTTCTGATCTTTTTTTTCCACTAGTTTTCGGACAATTTGTTTTGTAGGGTGCTTCTTCCCTTCCTTCCTTCCTTCCTTCCTTCCTTCCTTCCTTCCTTCCTTCCTTCCTTCCTTCCTTCCTTCCTTCCTTCCTTTTTTCCTTCCTTTCTTCTTCCCTCCCTCTCTGCATCCATGACTGTCTCCGTCCCTCCCTCCCTCCCTCCCTCCCTCCCTCCCTTCCTTCCTTCCTTCCTTCCTTCCTTCCTTCCTTCCTCCTTTCCTCTTTACTTTTTCTCTATCTCTCTTTCTTCCTCTCACTTTTGTTTTCTTTTTCTTTTTGAAACAAGCTCTTGCTCTATAGCCTAGGCTGGCTTTGAATTTTTGATTTCCAGACCTCTGTCTCTGATGTATTGTGATATTTTTTAAAACTTAATGCTGAGATAACATTTATAAAGGAACAATTCTAAGGAGTATGGATAATACTCTCCCCTGCCCACCCCTCTTTTTCTTAGTCAAGAGTAGCACTGATTATTTTCATGCCTAGTGTTGAGCTTTGTTAGGATGGGCCTATTTTTAGGTATAGGTTTTTTGATCAGAGCTCCATGTGTTCACGAGGGCACTTAACAGTTTGGCAGAATTTGAGCTCTATTATCCATCTTTTGATGTAACTAGAAAAATTTATGTGATTCTTCAGTTTCTTTGCTGATTTTCCCTCTGCAGTAAGTCTCAGAGTCCTGTTTCCCAATTCCCAGCTTAGAAATTATCTGGTATCCTTGAGGGAATTTGTAAACAGATTTCCAAATTTACTTCCTTTCAGTCCTCTCTTGTCCTAAACTTTGTTCCCTATGTTCTACTGATCCTTTCAGCTTTGAAGCTAAGAGCCATCTCCTCTGCCCCCTGACATGGACACATTCTGCTTGGATTCTCTTCTCCCACAGCACAAATGCCAATAGGCAATAGGTCAAGGTGTAACTCTGGCATGAGCTTCCCTTCCTTCAAGTATTTAGTCACTAAATCCATGCCTGCATTGGTTACTTTCCAGTGCCTTCAACATTGATTTCATGTACATTTTGGCAGCTTTAATAGTTTATTTGGCAAGAAGGCAAATCCAGTAGAAGCTATCAATCATGTATAGAGCGAGAAGTTTTAGGGCTATCTTAAAATTTATGTCTGTAATTCTAATACCTAACATTCCTGTGGGTATTATTTCCTGCTAGTTTTCACTTATTTGGTTTTTGTCTTTGGGTGCCTGATTATTACAAATTGTTTGCTACCTACTATTTTTGTGATAGTGTTGGTAGAGACGAATGCAAAGCCTGGGATGATGTAGTCTTTTTTTTTTTTTTTCAATTTATGCTAAAAAAAAAAACTAAGGTTAAAGCCCTATGACAGTGTCTGGAATTAGTAGTTAACTTTCATTAATTCATGTCTATCTGCCACATTCAGATTAAAAAATGCATCAACTTTTAGGGGCTCAACGTATAGTTAAGTGGCAGTGCACATTGCCTCCTCAGCACAGGTCTCCCTGGGTTCCATTCCCAGCACCATAAAATATACAAACAAAAATAATCATATGTCAGCTTTGGCATCCCTAACATCACTATAATATCTGGTTCACAGTCCAAAGTTAGCCAGGCACCTGTAGCTCACACATGTAATCCTAGTTACTCAGGAGTCTGAGATATAAAGATCTCAGCTAGCCCAGGCAAGAAAGTCCATTAGATTCTGATCTCCAATATCAAAAAAGCTAAAAGTGGAGCTGTGACTCAAGTGGTAGGCTTGGGCAATTAACCTCGGGGTCACTGCCTAGGCCCTTAGGTCAAGCCCCAGGACCACACAGAGACACACATAGACATAGACACACACACAGATACAGACACAGACGACACAGACACACATAGACACATAGACACACACACACACACACACAGAAAAATTAATTCCTAACTTATGGGAAGGGATGGAAGGAGGAAAAGGAGGGAGAATGAAGGAAGGAGTGACACTGACCAAGAAGCAATGTGCTCATAACTTGACTCATGGAATTGTGACTGCTCTGAACAATTACATACTAATAATATTTTTTTCAAAAAGTTAATTGATCAGTAATTGGCTTAAGAAACTGAAAGTGACATTGAGACACACTGAATTACACAAACAATCTATACACAAAATTACCAATATTTATGCAGAGAACGAATTTTATAGTTTCTAAAAGAATGATATAAATCTAGAATTTACCTTCCTGTGTTGATTTTTGGACAGTCTCTGCCTTCCCACTTTCTACGAGAGCCTCTAGAAGAAAAAAATTGGGGGGGGGGAGACAAGCTTTGGAGTTGTTAAAATTCATTTGAGGGTATTAGAACTTCGTTGTAATTGCTCATTATTTAGTGAATTGGGATGATCCATGGGAATGAATCCATGAAGGCCTTTACTTATGGAGTTCATCTAGATAACCTTCTCATTCCTGTTCATGCACATTTTTTCCTTCATGTCAGTTTTTCTGAACCTTTGATTCAGCGATCCTTTTGGCTCTCATCATTACCCCATGGTTGGAGTCCCCAGTTTGTCCTGGGTAGATCAACAAGATCAGGATTCTTGTTACAGCCCATTGTCCCAGGTGTTAAATATATATGCAAAAGGTGATTTTACCTTTTCACCCTTAAAACCCCGAGGAAGGGTCCCATTTGCTTACATTTATTTCTCCCCACTTTGCTCTAATTGACCCTTGTTATTACAGACCATGTTCTATCATATTTACCTATTTCAGATTGTCTTTGAGGTTTTCTTGGGATCACTGGTATTGGTAAGCTTTTCATTCCTACAAACTTAGCTGAGCCTAGTACCACTTTATTGACGATTTGCTTAACATCACCTAGTACCACTTTATTGACGATTTTCTTAACATCAGCTTTCCAAGATACAGTCTTCTCTGGTTTAATAGATACACTGCTGGATGCAGAGCTTACTAATACTTCAGTTGACGCTTTCAGAGTAGAAGGAAGCTCAGAGTCTGTAATATTTGGCAAAATTTCAAGCTGAGGAGAATTTTCCTTTAACCGGGTAGTGATAACCAAGTAACGACCACTGAAAGGTTGGGAAAACTTTGAGGGAATATCTGAAGAGTCTCTTATTTGACCAACCGGAATCTTCTTCTTGAGTTGTTTTTTCAACTTTCCCCCAAAAACTCGCTTAGAAGCTGACTGACATCGTGGGAAAAATACGGGAGGAGGAGCAGTCTCTGGTAAGTGCCAATAGGTACGGATAACAGATTTGGGGATCATAGTCCGTCTTCCTGGTATCTGAAGATCAAGACTGATATTACGGACACTGACTTGTAATTGTGGATGTTTTTCTGAAACTTTAAGAAGACTAGTTCTACCTATTTGTTTTGGAATGATTTTATCTTCAGTAACTGGTACATTGAGTAGCTTAGTTTTACCAGTCTTGGCTGAAAGAAGAGAGAGAGAAAGGAAGAAAATTTAAATTCCATTTATCAGTATGTCAGGCATAAAACTAGGACTGTCTTAGCTTTGATAATTTTTCTTTACCTATTTACAGATCTCTCACCATCTGAAATATGTTTATGCTTGCTCAGCTGCCACAGCTTTGGTTAAGTGATGGTGATAAAGTTTGAACAATAGAAAAAGTGCAAAGGCCAAATCATATTAGATTTAGAAAGAGTGGAGAGATGCTCTGGGAAGAACAGAGCCAATGGAGAAATATAGGATATAAGGAAAGATTATAACCATTTGTCATTCAAACTCTAGCAAGATGACTTGGATGAAGTTTGAGAACATTTTGATACTGGCTATAAAATGCCACACATTTAGTTGAGCTAAACAGTAAGTCTTTTCTCTTTTACATCTAGAAATCCACTGAGCCCAGATTCTTATGTATCTCAGTCTACCAGATGTGCCTTTTCTTTCCCATGGGGCAGAACGTTACATGACATTTTTCTATTGTCTCAGCTGAACGCAATACATGGATGATCTCTATATTGAAATGAGAAGGCAAGATATTCATTTTTAACATATTAATCATAGTTATTTTCAGTTTTCTGCCTGATCAATTTCAACGTCTGTGTTATTCCTGAACATGGTTTTGATGTTAGCTCCGTCTGTTTAGATTTATTCCACCCCCCCCCCATGTTTTGTAGCCAAGTACTGGTGGCTCACATCTATAACATAGCTACTCAGGAGGCTGAGACTTGAGGATCCCAATTCAAAGAAGCCTGGGTAGAAAAGTCCATGGAACTTTAATATCTAATTAACCAACCAAAAGCCAGAAGGAGAGCTGTTGTTCAAGTGGTAGAATACCAACCTTGAGCATTACACTCAGGCCCTGAGTTCAAGCCCTAATACTGATACAAAAATAAATAGATAAACACATAATAAATAAATAAATACATAAGCAAACATACATTGTAATTTTTTCTCCCAATGTTTTTATCGAGATTAAGTGATTACGTAAGCTTCACAGACCTGTGGCATAGTTATACTTAGCTAGAGTAATTTTTAATTGAAAGCTAAACTTGATATGTAAGTTACAGAAGGGTAGATAATTGCATGCGTAGCTTCAGTTTCCTTTATCCTTTTTTTTTTGGTCTTTTTTACAAATTTTATTTTACTTTATTGTAAAGGTGATGTACAGAGGGGTTACAGTTATGTAAATAAGGTAATGAGTACATTTCTTGTGGAACATTGTTCCCCCCTCCCTCATCTTTTCTTTTTTGTTGTCTTTGAGTTTCCCTATGAAGTCTTTAATGAATAGAGTATGTATCTTATAGCTCCCTCAATTGCAATCCACTATTATTATGCTATAATGCTATTGATCTAGTATAAGGTGAAACAGTGTGGGAAGTGTTCTGCGATATGTTAAACCTTGGTTTTTGAGTGGGCCTGAACCTCTTCTCTATGGGTCAGAAATTGTTTTAGTCTCCCTCTCCTCACCTTCCCTGCATACGAAAGCTAAAGGGGCTAGACTTGGCTAAATTTTCCCTTCCTTTAAATTATATGGGGTTCTGGTGACCTAACTTCTCTTAAAGGACATGTCTTTGTTGTGGAGAATGCTCTGGGATGATTTTATTTTATTTTATTGGTCATGGGGCTTGAACTCAGAGCCTGGGTACTGTCTCTGAGCTTCTACATGCAAGATTAGTGCTCTACCACTTTGACACACAGCACCACTTCCAGTTTTCTGGTGGTTAATTGGAGATAAAATTTTCTTGGACTTTCCTGCCTGGGGTGGCTTCAAACTGTGATCCTCAGGTCACAGCATCCTAAGTAGCTAGGATTACAGGTGTGAGCCACTGGTGACTTGCTCCTGGGACTATTTAAATGAACACCTTACCCTTCTTCCTCGAGGACAAATGTCTCCACTCTTCTCAAAGAACTTGGTGGGTTCCAAAAGGAAAAACCATGGCACTGTAGAGTTACCAGAAACTTCTAAATCTCCAGGAGGTCTACACTCAGCCTCTAGCAAATCATCAAAATTAACATTTAAGTGTCCTACCCGTTAATGGTTCAGTTTTCTTCTGCTTCAAAGGAACTAGTTTCCATTTTGATCCTACCTTTGTAGGCTTTGGGATGATAGTTTTTCCTGTGAAATACAGAAAGGAAAAATAAGTGAAGAAGCAAAAATATTCAAGTAAATCTTTCCACACTGTGCCACATTTCTTCTTACCCTCAGACTTTACACAAAGAAATAGCACCGATAATTGCAAACGGTTTCATTCAGGCAAGGGATCTTGAAAAGAAAGCAGAGGTATATGTATCTCTAGCAACTTTCAATGCATTTCTTCAAGAATACAAGTGAATGATTATACCCTTTTGGTTTAACTTCCTTATGTCTGAAGTCACAAAGCACAGTAAAGGCTATAATACCTTTTAGAATAAGTGCTATATGAGAAGAAGCAAAGCAGAGAATCACAGGCCATGTGGTCAGTACAAAGAAATCCAGTATAGATTGTAATATCAAGGACACAAAACCTATACATGCTCTGCTAAAGATTGGATAATGCATCTCTTCGCACCTGCATGGTACCCCATCTGAGCACATCCTGTACTGTGTTCAATCTTTAAGAAAAGGCTGCAGCTCTCATGTTTGAATTCATTCTTCCTCTAAATTCTTTCTTGTAACGGAACCAGGGTTGAAGGATAACTTGTGTTTCCTGCCTCTCTCCCACCCCCCATATTTAGAAGTAGATTCTCTAACATAGAAAAGATCATTGATTGCTTGTTTGCTTTTTTGATTCATTTGAGGATGGAGATGACCACTTCCAACCTCTTTATATTTTAACACTGACACTACAAGTCTACTCACATTTACTTTTCAAATAAGTGTGACCTGCAGTTTTCTATTTCTAATATCAAAACTATTATTACAGTTACTACTATTATTACAGTGGCTACACTCAGTGGATATGTATTATAATTTTTCTTTATGACCTCCTTTTTAGCATGTGATATATATATATTTAATATATATACACACATAGATATAAACTAGTAGTTGCCTTTTATGTTTTTAAAATGGATACATTTTATTAGAAGTTGAATTTTTCGCTCATCTGTATTTGCATCAATTCGTTGTACAAGAAGGTTTTCATATGATATGTTCACATGTACATACAATATACCTTAATCAGACTCATCCCTTCCCATCCCCAAACCAATCTTCAGGGAATGTTAGAGGGTGAATCACATTGAAGTGCACTGTATCTATGAACAAAAGTAACAAAATGAAAGTCGCTGCAAGCTGTTGAATAATAAGTGTTGGGGGATAAAGGAAAGAGAGTAAGTGAAGGGGTCAATCTGATTAAAATACTACATGTGCAGGTATGAAACACCAAGGTGAGATCTTTGTAAACAATGTACGTACCCTTTAGGAAACAATGACAGGAATGTCAAATAGGTCCTATTGAGGATGAGGATATAGTTGAAGGTATAACTGGAAAGGATGATTCAGGAGGGATATGGTTAACATACCTTATGTACAAGAATGATATCTGAGCATTTGGTATTTTAATCTACTCTTTTTTCTGTGATAACAGGCTATCATTTTTCCTTTTCTTCCATTCTGGTGACTCATCCTTCCTTTCTAAGTAAATCTTTTTCTTTCCTAATTTACCACTTAATATTCCTAGGACCTCAGTCTTATTTGCCATATACAGTAATATTTTTTTTTTTTTGGTGTCAGTCCTGCAACTTGAACTTAGGGCCTAGGTGCTGTCCCTGAACTCTTTTGCTTTAAGCTAGTGCTCTACCACTTGAGTCACAGCTCCACTACTAGCCTTTTGTTGGTTAATTGGAGATAAAAGTCTCACAGAACTTTCCTGTCTGAACTGGTTCCAAACCATGAGCCTCGGATCTTAGCTTTCTGAGTAGCAAGGATTACAGACATGAGCCACCAGCATCTGGCTTCACTAATTAAATTTTAAAATCTCAATCCAGAAGCCCTAATGTCTCAAACTTACCATGCCCAAACCACATTCATCAGTGATTTCTGTTCTGATTTCCCTTGTAGAGATATATCTTCTGAGTACACACACACACACACACACACACACACACACACACACACACACACACACACAAATCCATAGTAGTTTCTTTTTTTTTTTAATTATGAAAATACCGTGGAGAGGGGTTACAATTACATGGGCAAGGTAATGAGTACATTTCTTATCAAGCATTGTTGCCTCCTCCTTTGTTTCCCCTTCCCATCCCTTTCCATCCCACTCCCCCCTGCCAAAGTTGTAAAGTTCGTTTTTCGACATAACATCTTGTACATCTCATTGTTGCAATGGGTCTACCTGTATCCCTATTTAAACAATTTGTTTTTTTTTCCCCTCCCCAAATTATACCAACATCAAATAAAGTGTAAACAGGGGTTATGCCGTAGGGGAGGGACATACAAAGCAACAAAGAAATATCTTATAAATATGTTAGAAACAATAGCAAAAAAGAAAAAAAACATTTGAGTCCTTATTTTGGGGTTCATTTCACCTAACATCAAGTTATCTGACCATTTCTGCTTGTCTCAGAAACATACTAGTTACTGCAAATAAGGGAAACCATGGGACCTATGTTTCTTTGGGCCTGGCTTACTTCACTTAATATAATTTTTTCCAAGTCTTTCCATTTCCTAACAAATGGGGCAATGTCATTCTTTCTGATGGAGGCATAGAATTCCATTGTGTATATATACCACATTTTCTTGATCCACTCAGCTACTGATGGGCGTCTGAGTTGGTTCCATATCTTAGCTTTGGTAAATAATGCTGCAATGAGTTGGTTCCATATCTTAGCTTTGGTAAATAATGCTGCAATAAACATAGTTGTGCTGATAGCTTTAGTATGGTCTTGTTTGTGATTATTTGGGTGGGTAAATGCCCAAAAGTGGGATTGCTGGGTCATAGGGGAGCTCTATGTGGAGTCTTTTGAGAAACCTCCATACTACTTTCCAAAGTGGTTGAACAAGTTTACACTCCCACCAACAATGCAGTAAGGTTCCCTTCTGTCCACATCCCCTCCAGCATCTGTTGTTATTAGAGTTCTTGAGTATAGCCATTCTAACTGGGGTGAGGTGGTATCTCAATGTTTTGATTTACATTTCTTTTATGGCTAGGGAGGTTGAGCATTTCCTCACATGTCTAAAAAATATGGAACACTTCACTAATTTGCGTGTCATCCTTGTGCAGGGGCCATGCTAATCTTCTCCTTATCGTTCCAATTTTAGTAAATGTGCTGCTGAGGCGAACACACAAATCCATAGTAGTTTCTTATGGCTGCTGTAAAAAAAAATTCCACAAACTGGGTGGCTTAAAACAACAGAAATTTGTTCTCTCACTGCCTGGAATCCAGAAGTCTACAATCAGTATCATTGAGCTACAATCAAGGTATAAGCAGGGCTATTCTCCCAATGGAATCCTTTTTATGGAATCTAATCTTTGAAAAGTACAGACTCATTCTATGCAGGAATATTGGATAGCATTGCAGCACTATGCTTATGGCCATTGTGT
Source organism: Dipodomys merriami (assembly GCF_024711535.1). Classification (NCBI taxonomy): domain Eukaryota; kingdom Metazoa; phylum Chordata; class Mammalia; order Rodentia; family Heteromyidae; genus Dipodomys; species Dipodomys merriami. The sequence continues at coordinate 75,004,915 of NW_027206179.1, forward strand.
GCGAGTGTGTAGGGGTGGAGAGGTGGAGCACCTGCATGTGTACAGTATTAGAGCTTGAACTCAGAGCCTCTTGTACTTGCTTGGCTTTGTTGCTTAAGATTACAATTCTTATCACTTGAGCTATACCTCCACTTCTGAGATTTTTTTTTTCCGGTTAATTGGGGATAAGAGTCTTTCAGATTTGTTTGGACGGGCTGGTTTCAAACTATGATCCTCAGACCTCAGCCTCCTGAGCATCTAGGATTACAGGCACTGGCACCCACCCAGCTGAGAAGGGTTATTTTAAACAGTGCAAATACCAACAAAAAGCACAAAGTTGAAGAAACATGGCACTAAACATACCAGAGAAAAGGGACACTTGTTCACAGAGTGAGAGTTGAAACAAAAAGCCATAGGTTTCCCAGTTCTTCTCAGAAGGGAGTATTGTGTTGAATGATTCATATCTTTCTTAGCTATACATGGCCACCCATGACTTGGAAAGAGCTATAAGTGCTGATTTAGAGTTACAAATAATGAGGAAAACCTACATTACCAAGCGCACAAATAAAGACTGTACTTGTAGAAATGGACTTGTTTGGATTGTATTGTACTTATAGAATTGACAACCAAATGTTATCATTTTACAACACACATTTGTCAGTTATGATTAGTGAATGTCCTTAGTGATTCTGAGCTGCACAAGTCAATGAATTTCTATTGAAATACACAAAGGTTAATGAAAACGTCTGATTAACACACATACCTGTAGTGATTTTCTTCTTATATGTAGACAGTTTAGGGAGTTTTGGAGGTAAAGGTCTTCGAAGAAGTATTAATGGTTTTTCTATTTTACAATAACTTTTTTCCATAATCGTTGATCAAGTGAGAATTGAAGTTTTTGAGTGTGCTTAAATTGCTGCTGAAAAGTAATTTAGATTTCATATTAAGGAAAATCATTCTGTTAATTATGTTAATATCATACTGAACCTAAGTAGGTTTTTTTATAAGGAAAATAATTTACTTAAAGTTTTGGGTTTATAATTCATCAAAAAGTGATAGGACATAGTGGGCATCAGTGAGGATCACATCTGAGATCCTAACCACTCAGGAGGCTGAAATCTGAGGAGCCAAGCAAGCCAAGGTAGGAGTCTTTGAGAGTCTTTGAGGATTCTTATCTCCAGTTAACCACAAAAAGCCAGAAGTGGAGCTGTGATTCAAGTGGTAGAACTGTGACTCAAATGGTATAGCACAAATGCTCAGGGACAATGCCTAGGCCCTGAGTTTAAGCCCCAGAACCAGCTAAAAAAAATGTATAAGAATTTGAATTCAGGACCTTATGCTCTACTAATTGAGCCATACCTACAGCCCTGCTTTTTGCTGGTTAATTGAAAATAAAGTCTTGAGGACTTTTCTTCCCAGCCTGCCTTCAAAGTGAAATCATTAGGATTTCAGCCTTCTGAGTAGCTAGGATTACAGGTGTGAGTGACCCATGCCCCACTCAGAATTTTATATATACATATACATTACATATATATTACAAATACAATATATATTACATATACAGAAATTATATATACATACGCACATGTATATACATTATATATAGTATAGACACAATTCTATATGTGTATATATACACATATGTACATTATCTATTGAGAAATTATATACATGCATATGTTGCACCATTCAAACACTCACATACACACACACCGGTCATTCTAAAATTTCCCACGTGAAATGGGAAATGTACTGTCAATGTTATTTCAGTCAATAAAGGGTGATTTTTTTTTCTTAACCATAAAAATGACATTTCTTTCACTACCTCCAAAGTGTTATCGCTCCAAATTTAGAAAGGGTTTGGTCAAAAGATCTGAAAGATCCTTCTATTGTACGCAGACGCTCAAGGCTCACTTCCTGGCAGCAAGTCCCCGTTGATGTTGGCAATTTTCCATCTGTAATATCCAAAGCGATAGCTGGAAGAACTGGATTCCTACACTACCCAGAGGCTTTTCAAACCAACTGTTCATCTTTCATCGCCTTTTCCCGGGAATCTAGGCAGCTCTAGTTAGGCTGTGGTGTTCCTGTAAGGATCCAGCTCCCATACAAGCAGCCTGAGGCGAAGGAGGCCGACCTTGGCAACCAACATCCCTAGACAGGTAGGCCGGTGGGGGGCCTCACCACTGGCGCGAGAGGGAGAGAGGGCGGGAGAAAAGGCGGGGCGAGGGCGGGGCCATGGCGAGAGGGCGGGGCCACGGCAGGGGGCGTGACCAGAGAGTGGAGGGGCTAGGGGCGTGGGCGGGGCCGGATGACGGGGCGGGGCCAGCGCGTGGGTGGGGCCAGCACAGGGAGCTGGGGGCCAGCATGCGCCACTGAGCCCGGCGGAGCCTGGAAGAGCCGGGTCCGGCCCACGGCTCTGTACAAGTGGCACCCACTGGCCCAGCCCCAGGACTGCTTGGAGAGGCTGCGGAGCTGTGGGGCAGCTGGAGAAGCCGCTCCACAGGCAGCTGCTGTACCCGGAAGGCTGTGGTGAAATTGTTATTCCTATTCTTCTTCTTAATGACAATGACCACTGTTACTTATTTACTCTAGGACCAGATGCTGAGCTCCAGAAGGTGTCTGGGGTCCAGGCAGGGCTCATTTTGCCTCTCCTGCGGTGCTATCCCCTCCCCTCCCCTCACCAAAGCTCACGGTGTGCTCTCGTTTTTTCCTCCCCTGGAGGCAACCTGTTAGCCCTCTCCGAGTCGTTGGTTCTGGCTGTGTTCTGGTTGTGACTTGGTCCTGGTGTTAATGCATCTCTGTGTGTAGAGCTAGAGCCACCGAGGGGGTTTGCATGTTGGTGCATGCGTCCCTGGAGATTTGAAGGCGGCAGGACAGTAGAGAGGATTCACTAGGTGACTGGAGAAATCCCAGTTCAGCAAGTAAACTAGACTGAACTTCCGCTGAGCCTTCCCTTTCCCTTAGCACAAGTGCAGGAACTTTAGTAACTGTTGTTGGGAAACCAGACTTCTGTGTAAATAGCTTTTTTAGCTCTAGGGATTTTCCAGATTCATCCTCTACCCATCTTCCTTTTTCTCCTTATGAACTTCAAAACAAAACCAAACAAAACCCAGAAAACTTGGAGAGTCTGGGGACTGTTGTGCACAGTGTTTCCCTGTCAAGTATTAGCATATGGTTTGCTTTCCATAGGGATTACTCTGTTCTTGGTTCTTGATCACTTTGGCCATCCCAGATCCTGGATTTAGTTCACTTCTGCCTGTCTGGATATCATAGATTGATGAGAATTACAAATCAGATAGTCAAAGGCAGATCTAATCATCAATATTATCTTATTCTGCATGTTTTGTAAATGTGAAAATGTTTCTATTCTGAAGCATTAAAAAACTGCATGTGTGCCACTATGAAGTCAAGTTCTGCATTCTTAAAATAGATTCTTTTTTTCTGGGAGAACTACTGGGGTTCAGCTTTACGGAGTGCTGCTTTGTTTTTATAATTTTGCATAGTCATAATCAAGGTAATGCATTCTTCATTAAAAATAAATAAAAAGGAAAACAACTGCTTGATCACACATGGAATCTCCTGGCATCTAACTTTATTTTTTTGTAGATTTCTAACAAGTACCAGACCAGAACCTAGGGCTCTTTTATAGGCTCTTTCCCAGGTGTGAATCTTTTGTGGGTACTGCCAGGGAGTACCAGCTATTTCAGAAAATGAGATAGTTATTATGACAATGAAAGTCCATGCCTGCTACGTTTCATATGCACATGCCAGTTCTTCTAGGACATCTTACCAGCTTTATTGATGGGAATGATATAGAAAAACATAGGGTGAGTTTTTAAAAACACACATCACATTCAATGTGGATTATCATGCTACTATTCTTTTTTAAAGATTTCTTTCCCTTTTTAAAAAAGAGTAATTATTGTTTTGTCTCTGAAAAAATGGCGTTCTGTCTTTGATGTCAATGGTCTTTGATGTCACATGTTCAGTATGTCCTGCCTATTTATTTGTCTCAAGCTTTGCTGTCTGGGCAAAACCACTTCTTGTCAGAGGGAGCCACTATGCTTTCACTCTGTTAGCAGATATTATTACAGCAGCCAGAGTCAGGGTGAACACTAAGGTTATAGACATCCTACATCACGCTTTTGTAATGTTGCTAAAAATGGGATGAAAGTCTTAGGCAGAAAGCATCCCCAGGCACCCTGAAGAAAATGCTATTGATTTTCCTAATGATGGGTAAGTTCAGGAACCTCAGATTTGCTGTTGATGAAAGGAAACAGCCCTGTTGGAATGATGTAAAGAAGTGTTATTATGCCAGGTGTTAGTGGTTCACGCCTGTAATCCTTGCTCCTCAGGAGGCTGAGATCTGAGGATTATGGTTCAAAGGTAGCCTGGACAGCAAAGTCACTGAGACTTTTTCTCCAACCAATCACCACAAAGCTCAAAGTACAACTGTGGCTCAAGTGGCAGAGCCTATCCTTAAGAATAAAAGCACGGAGACAGTGCCCAAGACTGGTGCAAAAAGAAAAAAAGAAGTGTTGCTAGAAATCTTCATTATTTCCCATAGATCCCTTTGTTTTTAATTCATATTTATTGTTCCTTTGTTTGTGGATCTAATGCCAGTACTGGGACCTCCCACTGTCCCTTTTTCACTAAAGGCTGCACTCTACCATTTGAGCCCTGGTTTCACTTCCAGCTTTATGCTGCTTAATTCGAGACAAGAGTTTCTTGGGTCTTTCTGCCCAGGATGTTTTGAACTTTAATTCTCAAATTTCAGCCCCCTGAATAGCTAGGATTGCAAGTGTGAGCCACCAGTTCCTGGCTTCTATATATTTCTTTTGTTTTCAAATAGAACAAAAGTTTTGCAAAAAACACTCTGGCCAATGTAGAGTTAATCTAATATTTCATCATTTGGAAGTAATGGGAGTAATTTTTATTGGCTCATATTAGTTTTTAAAGGTCCTATGAAGTTTGAATAGTTGTTTTTCAGAGCATATTGTTTGACTATTCAGTCTTAGGGTGACTCCAGGCATTAGATTCTTTGACAAGGAGGTGTTTTTCTTGGTCTGCATTTACTTGTATGTATCTATGAAATGAAATATCTTTAATCCTCACCATAACTTAAACACATACACTTGAGTCAGATACTTTCATGCTGTTGCCTAGAGAACAATCTAACATTTTCTCAAACATTTATAAAGATACTTGCAAGCAGTTGTTGTCCTTTTAAACTCTCTTCATTTCTAGTCTTCATTATTTTTGGCCAGTCATCTCCTTTTTTCTCTTTCAAGATGATAATTATTTCTTTTCTTTTGTATGAACTAGAAATCCCATAATTCATTATCCAAAAAATTGCCAGTAAGGAAATGTCATTCAATCTACATCACAGATTTTTTTTAAGAATCCCAAATATAATGAACAGACAGCATCTATAAAAATGTTTATTAATTCATTCACTCCAGGGTTGTGTACATTAAATACTTACAATGAACAAAGCACTTTGCAAGGTGATAAACTTATAAGTTTATTTAAGTAATTTATTAGTTTGAGGCTTTAATTTTAAGCATTAAAACAAAAATTTAAATCATTTCCAAGACCTCACTTATCTATAATTATAACTACTTGAGGTTTTCTTTTTTGTTTTTAATGATTTATTACACTGCTTGAGTAGAGTTATTTTTACTGCTCTTAAAACTTGGAAACATTTTACGATTTCTTAGCTGCAGTGATCATTTTAGACTATTTGTCTGCAATCAGGTGATATTAGATATTTGTGTATATTTTATGATTCTGTCCTTCACTAAAATAGTTATAAACTTTGTTTTTTCATCTTTTTTGGTGGGCACATGGGTTTTGGCATTAACTGGTTCAAACTTGTGGCTTCATACTTGATAGGCAGGAATTCTACATGAGCCATGTCTCCAACCCTTCTGATCCTCCTAATTACACTTCCCACTGCTAGCATGACAAGTATAAGCCATCATTCCAAGCTATTGCTTGAGATGGGATCTCTTGACCTTTTTGTCATCGTCATTGGCCTCCTCCTCTTCCTCCTCCTCTTCCTCCTCCTCCTCCTCTTCTCCTTCTCCTCCTCCTCCTCCTCCTCCACTTCCTCCTTCTCCTCCTTCTCCTCCTTCTCCTCCTCCTCCTCTTCTCCTTCTCCTTCTTCTTCTCCTCCTCTTCCTCCCCCTCGTCGTCGTCGTCGTCGTAGTCCTCCTCCTCCTCCTCCTCCTCCTCCTCCTCCTCCTCCTCCTCCTCCTCCTCCTCCTCCTCCTCCTCCTCCTCCTCCTCCTCCTTCTTCTTTTGTTGGGGTTGGTCTTGAATCTTCCTCCTCCTCATCTTTGTCTCTCAAGTAGCTAGAATTACAGGCATTAGGAACATGCGCTAAACCTTTTTCTTCCCTATAATATTATGTTAAGGGAACAGCATTGCCCTCAGTACTGTGTCTTATGAAATGTCTTGGCTTTAAGCATTAACAATTTTTTTTTACTATATGGAAAGCTTTGTGCTAAATTTTAGCTTTATATTTTACTTTAACTGCACAATTATTATCTAGACTGAGAATTCTGCTATCTTTATATCAGATTTAATCAAAGGCAGCATAGCATAGCTCTACTTTTCTGGGTTTAAAGCTTACTGTTGCCTGTTAGCTTTGTAGTTACTGGCCAGCTGCCCAACCTATCTAAACTCCTGTGTTTTCCTCATCTGTAAAATGGAGGGAAAGCAGTACCCGACTCAGGGCCTTGTGGCCACTTAAACATCTCCTCCTACCACCAATGTCCAGATTTAGTTCTATGCTAACCACAGAACAAGGCAGTTGGTAGGTGACAGTTGTAGAAAACTAAAGTAAGAACGCAAATGGTCAAACTTTCCAATCTTGGTGGTTCCTACTTTGTATAATAATAATTGATGTTCACAACTGGATGGCTAGTGGGTGAATCCTGGGCATTGTTCCCATTAGTGTGCTAATGTCTCTGGCTATGGGTGAATCTGGTTTGCAGCTCAGGCATGACACACAGACTGTGTGGTAGGAAGTGTTCTTGCTTCCTGTGACTGGTTCTTGTACTCTGAGCCACAGAGTGGTGGGACAACCTGTAACTGAAAGACTCCAAATGCAGTCACGTGTCTTAGGAAGCCTGGAGTCTTTGCTTGCATGAGCTGAAGCTATGAGCTGCTGTCAGCATTGATTAAGCTGGGCCGAATCCATGATGAGTGTTCTCTGATAACCCAAGGGTGAAAATGCTTTGTTCTGAGCTACCCAGGCGAGTAGTGAATGTAACAAAGGTTGACAGGAAAAATGGTTGCAGTGTGAAACTCTTTTTCCTGTCTAGAAGAGAAGGTGCTGTAAAACACATAACCTTCCTCTGTTTTCTCAGGGTGCACTCCAGATTTGAGAAGCTTACTATATTGAGTCCTTTGGCCCTGCTAGGATTTAGTTCTAAACTTCTAAGGAAAAGGTAGCATACCCATAAAGTGTGTGGCCTCTGTTTAACCTTGTTGCATTTAGAAATGCTCTGTGAGGACTTGGTCCTCATTCTAATGTCACTAGCAATTCATGATCTCAAACTACAAATATGATGATTTGCCTTTCAAGCCCATCATTCCGCTTTAGGCTCACCATCCTGATGGGGCTTATAGCTTATGTTTTCTTACAAGTGAGTAAGGCTATAGACTATGTAGGAGAGGGATGGAGGGGACAAGCATAAATGACCCGGTTAAGTAGGGAGGGGTACAAGGCAGTCTTCATATTGTTAAAGAAGTTACATTTCTTCTGCCATAGCCAGGCACCTGGAATTGTAGCTTATGTTGTGGTACCATTGAACTCAGAACCTGGACATGGTCCCTGAGCTTATTTTTGTTCAAAACTTGTGCTTTACCACTTGAGCTGCAGCTCCACTTTCAGCTTTTTGCTGGTTAATTAGAGATAAGCATCTTCATGGGCTTTCTTGTCTAAGTTGACTTCAAACTGTGATCCTCATATCTCAGCCTCTTAAGTAGTTAGAATTATAGGTGTGAGCCAAAGGTGCCCAGCCACTCAATATGTTTTGATGTCAGATTGTCATTGGTGAAAGTTCCAGGACCCTGCCTCTATTCCTCTCCCGGGCAATCACGTGTCTTACTGGTAGGGAGGGAGAAGACTCCTGTGTTTCCTCTGCCAGTCACTCCATGTGACATCAAGTTCAGCACATGAAGAGGGCAGTATGTGGCTTCACTCAGGAGCAGAGCAGCTCTGCTTTTGAACGTTTGGCATTTTAGCCCCTGCTGCAGATTACCTTCAAAAAATGGATGCTGTGATGACAAGAGATTTACATACAGACCACCCAACCAGGTGTTTCTTTGGTATATTTTAGCCTTGAGATTCAGTCTGTGCGAACTGCTCTTCATTGGCTGGTACTTGGTATGGAATCAAACCTCACCTACCATTGCTGAAGGGATTCTGAACTCGACACACCATAACTTCCCAGCCTATCTACAATCAGACCATGAGGGGGCATAACTAAGCCCTGCCTCCTCTGCTTTTCTTAGGAGCAAAACTCTCACATTGTTCTCTTCTACCCAGCCCCATTTCCTTATCCATATTAAAAAGATTCCTTGCAGAGGATTTGTAACGTGGTGTATCACTTCCCACAGATGTTCTACTAGGGAGAAGGAAAGTATCTCACCCTATTTGCAGCCCATCATGGATGTTTACATGCTCATGAGACACTGGACACTGGATGTCCACAGTGAAAGTGGAGGAACGCAGGACTGTTCAGGAGGGACAAGAATGATCCTGACATTCTGACTGGAGCTAAAGCCATAGACCACAGGGATTGAAAACAGAGGCCTGCACTTAACAAATCTGGTTTGGCACCACTTGCTCAGTAGAAATGATTCAGTTAGGAACCAGAAAGGCCGGTTTTGTTGATCTGGTACAGTGAACTGTAAGGTGAGCTGTGAGGAATGGGAATAGCTGTGATTTCTTTTAGACCCATACTTGAGGATTAGATTTGGTCTATGGTGTTTCTTAACAAATGTATTCAATGATTCTGTATGGCTATTTTTCATAGTGAAGGGTCATTTTCAAAGAGAAGCATTTTGTGTAGTGTTTTAAGGTATTGCAGCACTGGGGGCTTGAGAGCTTCCCACAAGCCTGAAGGTGTGGATTTTAAACAAGTGGTTGATAGGTTCTGGCAAAAGGAATAAGGAACCCCAAAGAGGAAGGGCTTCAGGGGAAGTAGAAGAGAGGCCCTTATCTATGGTGTGACCACTAAGCTCTCCCCCAAGTAGCCTCCATGCTGCAGGACGAATGCACCAATACTCACAGGGCTCTTCCATCAGGTAAGTCTTCTTACCTCTCTGAAGTAGAAAGGACAGGGTGAAACACAGAAGTTGTTACTCTCTGGGGAGGTCACACAGTCCTAGTCAGAGACTCATCTCCAAAACTAATAAGATGTATTTGACAGTGGTTTTACCTGTTTGTTTTTAAGTAGTAGATGCCTTTCTCATATGTGCAGTCCTGAAACTTACATAAGAAGTCTCATTACTCTGCCAGTACCAACAGAGTGCCCTCCTAAGTTTTCAAAAATTATTGGGAATCATCACCTACGGTGTCAATCTAGAAAGCTATAAACAGCTGCAGATGGCCAATCTCTGTGGACTTGTTTCCTTACCTTTCAGGCTCTTTCCATATTCATGTCCTATGGTTCCATTACTAATTTCTACTCCAACTAGTATTGTTCAGCTCCTCCTAGTGTAGCTAAATAATGATAGAATATGTTGGTATTTATCATATATGACTTGAAATACGAATGTCTACAAATCTATTCAATTTCCAACTACTAGACTGTGTGATTTTATTTGTCATTAAATAGTATCTGTCAAACTTCAGTGGGTGAAGCACCTGCATTTGATGTTTTCATTATTGAGTGAGCAAAGCCATGTGCATGCGTTGTGGATTTTGATCAATTACCTTCTTCAAGTTATTTATTTATTTATTTATTGTTGGTTGTGGGGCCTGAACTGTGGGCCTGGGCACTGTTCCTCAGCTCTTCAGCTCAAGGTTAGTACTCTACCATTTGAGACACAGCTCCTCTTCTGGCTTTTTCTGCTTATGTGGTGTGAGGAATCGAAGCTAGGGCCTCATGGATGCAAGGCAAGCACTCTACCACTGAGCCACCTTCCCAGCCCCTAAGTTATTTATTTTTAATTGAGAGTTTTAATTACAAAATAATTTCTGGTTGTTGGGGGAAAAGTAATAATTGAAATATAGAAGGTTCAAGTCTTGCCAGGCACTGGTGGCTAATGCCTGAAATCTTAGTTACTCAGGAGGCTGAGACTTGAAGATTGAGATCAAAGCCAGTTCAGGCAAAAATATCCTTAAGATTCTTATCTCCAGTTAACCAGATAAAAGGTGGAAGTAGAGCTGTAGCTCAAGTAATAGAGTACCAGCCTTGAGTGAGAAAGCTAAAAGACAATGCCTAGACCATGAAGTCAAGCCCTAGTACTGGGATGAAAATAAAAGTACCCATCTTTATATTTTCCTCAACCCAAATGTTGGGTTTAAAACGTTCCAGGATGTGCACATGAACACACCCATCTACATACATAAATATATGTATGTATTAACTATAATGTATTAGTGTGTAATATATACAAATATGTCTATATATATCAACCTACACACACACACACACACACACACATAAACACACACACATACACACACACACACAATGTAAAGAACTTATTTTTTTAACAAACTAAACTTTTTTCTCCTGAGTTTTGATCTAAGACTTCCCAATGACAGTAGGCATCTATACACTTTAATATCACCCTTTGATTTTATAAGGTTAATCCTTTGATTTTTAAGTCTGTCTGGTTATTGTTAAGGAAAGTGTGGACTAGAAGTTCCAACACTTGCTTGTACTTATTATAGAAAAATCAGATTATATAGATTAAAAGGAGAGAAAGCTAAATTTCTCTCTCTCTCTCTCTCTCTCTCTCTCTCTCTCTCTCTCTCTCTCTCTCTCTCTCTCTCTCTCTCTCTCTCTCTCTCTCTCTATCTATCTATCTATCTATTGGTCTTGGGGCTTGTACTGAGGGTCTGGGAACTTGCCCTGAGCTTTTGTTGCTCAAGGCTAGCAATCTACCACTTGACTCACATCTCTGCTTACAGCTTTTTGGTGGTTAACTGGAGATGACTTTCCTGACTGGGCTGACTTTGAACCACAATCCTTAGATCTCAGCCTACTGAGTAGCTAGAATTACAAGCGTGAACCACTGGTGCCTGGATAGGAACTAGTTCTTTTAAATATAATTTTATTGTTATTAAGGTGCTGTACAGAGGGGACTTATTTCACAAGTCAGGTAATGATTATAATTCTTTTTAGACAATTTTACCCCTTCCTCCACTTTCTTCCTGTTTCCCCCTTCCATCTCTGTCCACAAGCTGCATAGTTCACTTTCTACATAATATATCTGAATAGCATGATTGCATTTGTTCACCCTTCCTCTCTCCATTTCTGTGTCCCCCTTTCCCCTGCTAAAAAGACCCTCCCCACCCCACGCGCATGCACACACTCATGCAAACGCTCACATACTACAAAGACTAAAACAGACACCACCAACACCACCACCAAAACCCCATGTTTCCATTTCCTAATTTGTTTCAAAAACTAGTATTTTAAATATTCAGAGGAGTTACTTTTTTGGGTTCCTCCCCTGAGAGTAACCTCCTTTAGTCTGACTGTGTGCGAATGACTGGAGTCCTGCATAGGTTATCATGCCCAGTTGTATTTTAGATCTGACTTCCACATATGAGATAAAACATGCACCATGTGTCTCTCTGACCGTGGCGTACCTTGTTAACATGATTTGTTCTAGGTGTATTCATTTCTCTGAAAATGGCATAATTTTATTCTTTCTAATGAATGAGTAAAATTCTATTTTATACCATTTTTTTTTTTTTTTGCTCCACTCATCTATTGTAGGGCATCTGGGTCATTTGGGAACTCATTTTTAAAGACAGAAAAAAAATGTTTCAGCAAGATTATATTCCCATGTGAGAATTCCTGCACTAAAAGTAACATAACTTTTAATACACAAAATAAGAACTGACAAAATTACAAGGAAAGTTGGGTGCCAGTGGCTCACAACTGTAATCCTAGCTACTCAGGAGACTGAGATCTGAGGATTACAATTAAAAGCTATCCTGAGGGGCTGGGCAGGTAGCTCAGTGGTAGAGCGCTTGCCTTGCATGCATGAGGCCCTGGGTTCGATTCCTCAGCACCACATAAGCAAAAAGAAAAAAGCTGGAAGTGGTGCAGTGGCTCAAGTGGTAGAGCACTAGCCTTGAGCTGAAGAGCCCAGGCCTAGAGTTCAGGCCCCACATACCCAAAAAAAAAAAAAAAAAAAAAGCTATCCTGAATAGGAAAGTCCATGAGACCTTTGTTGCCAGTTAACCACCAAAAAGCTGGAAGTAGAGCTATGGCTCAAATAGTAGAGTGTTAGACTTGAGCAACATAGCTTTGGGACAGAGCCTAGGCCCTGAGTTCAAGCCCTAAGATTGGTGTGTACGCAGCACACACACACGCATACATTTCTAAATGGGACTTTTTCCTGTGGTTATCACTAAACATATCTCAAAAATAAATGAGTGAACAAGAGTATTAGAAATACATAGTTTTTAAATAAATTAGCCTGGTCTGAGAAACATGTTGATTGATACCTCCATCCAATAAATAGTGGCCATAATAATCTTCAGGCCACATGGATTTGACTTGAGGGAACCTCAAAAATTCCAAAGGTTTCTCTGCATGCACTCCAATTTGACTAGAAAGAAGTTGGGTAGAGGAGGCTGGAAAGGTAAGTCTGGGAGGAACTTGAATACTCGGGCAGAAGATTCTGCTGACCAACTTGGGGACAGGCACTATAGGAGTTTCCTGAGAAGGTGAATTTGTGATGAAGACCAACCACCACAAAAGTTAATGAGAAAAGAACAGGCTCCGCTTAAATCATGAGCTGGTGCAAAGTAAAGACCTGGAAGCTCACACTTGTGATCCTAGCTACTCAGGAGACTGAGATCTGAGAATCACAGTTCAAAGCCAGCTCAAGTAGTAAAGTCCCTAAGACTCTTATGTCCAGTTAACCAGCAAGAAACGCTGCAGGTGAAGGAGTAGGAGAACTGAGCCAGTATGGAACACATTGTGATGGAGCAGAACACTGCCTCAATCCAGGCTCATAGGGCAAAGTGAGACTTAATTCTAGAAAATCATTACTGCCATTTAAGTACATAGTTTAGCTTTGTGTATTGCTCTTGCACTTATTTGGGGCATACAGTTAGGACCAACTGCACTAGTAGCTTATACAAAGTTTTAAATTTGCTTCTGTAATTAGAATTAAGACAACTTTGGGAGTTTAGAATAACTGTTTCCACGTGTTTACGCATGTAAGAGCAATTGTAGTCTCCTTGTTTCTCCTTGCTCTACAGTTATGGAAAATGAAGCCCAGGAAGGTGACTCATGATGGATTGTGCTGAGTGCCATCTGTTCTGTTTCTTCATCTATGCCTTGCAGGGGTGCTGTGGTGCAAGTGCTATTTGCTTTCCTCTTTTGAGGATCAGGAAGCTGAGACTTAGAAGGCAGTTCCATGGAGGTACACACCTAAAATTCCAGTACTTGGGAGTCTCAGGTAGAAGGATCAAGACTTTGAAGCCAGCCTGCCTGTGCAACATAGTAAATTTCAGGCTAGCTTGGGCTCTATAGTAAGACCTTGTCTCAAAATAAATAAAAACAACTCTGGAAGCAGAGCTAGAAAGATCATGGTCCAAGGCATGTCTAGGGAAAATTTTAAGATAATTTAAGACAAAATATCTGAAAGACAAGGTAAAACAATCTGGAAAAAAAGCAAAAGTATAGGGCCAAGTGTGTGAGACCTTGAGTTTATTCTCTAGTACTAAAAAAAAAAATGGAGTAGGAGCAGTCAGGGTAGGGAAAGGGAATGGAGGAGAAGGGAAAGGAGAAGGAGGTAGAGGTGGAGGGAAAGTCACTAAGACTAAACTCAAGGATCAATCAAGAAAGTTCAGAATATATATTTCTTCATATTTCCATTTCTTGTTTAGGGAAAAGCTGACTTCTCATAAAGTCCCTAGTGTCTTAATTATGTATTTGTCATCTATGTCTGTCTCCCATAGTATTTGCTAGGTGTTCTAGATGACCATCATGAATCTCCATTCCGATTATGAGAGAAGACCAGATTTCAGCTGGCTCTTTTCAAGTGTATAAGCTTGAGTGACTCAAGTGGACTTAAGAACTATTTCTCAGAAGTGCCCTGAAGCATTTCCATGAAAGAGAGGGAGGGTATAAATCAGCCTTGTGAACTTTAAAATCAGGTCTGTTTCCCCTCTGAAATCATTTGTAATCCAGCTGACATCCTTTGTATTCATCATTTTTGGTCTCCATTGAAAATTAAGGAGGGATTTAACCCTCCTGTTTGATAGTGTCTGCAGATGTTTGAAACTTCATATTACATAAGTTATTCACCTGATAGCACATCATATTTAATCAACTCTTTACCTGCTCTATCCTGTTAGGGAAGGGAAGCAGAAGAATGCACACAAGAAATGCTCTTATTTTTAATCCACAGTCAAGCAGTTAGGCCATGTTCTTTTCAGGTTACATAAAACTTTTTTTTTGTCTTTTTCAAGTCCAAGGTCACTTTTTAATTGCAGAGGGAAAAATCATAACTTTACATCAGAGGATCCCTATAGACATCATATATTTTATGCGATGATTTGCTGAGAAAGACACAAGATCTCTTTTATGGTATTATTGCCAAAAATTCATTCTGGAATTAAACTATGAGGATGATCCCAAACTGAGAATCATTCTATGACCTTTTTAAACATGCAAAGTGATGAAAGGTCAACTGAAAGATAGTCTCAGCTTAAAGAAGACCAAGGAGATACCACATCAAAATGGAATATGGAATCATGAATAAGACCCTAGCCCAGAAAAGGCACATTAGCAGGACTAACAATCTGTAGTTAATCGTGACACAATGATAATTTCCTCATCTTGACAATTATACCATGGTTCACTTAAGATGTTAATGTTTGGGAAAGTTAGGTGAAGAACAGAGAGGAAATGTGTTAATTACTTTGACAGCTTTTTCTGTAACTCTGAAACTATTTTAAAATAAAAAGTAAAGAACATTTTTCAACTGTAATCACTCACCTTGAATATTACTCAGCCATCATCTGGTATTCCCCTAAAGCATTTATTCTTCTAGGCTCCTAGCTAATTATTTCATAGGCTCTTCTTTTTCTGTAACCCTCCCATAGCTGTAACAATGCTGAACTCCTACCCAGTTGCCCCAAGAGGAGGTGGGTCTCTACTGTTGTAACCTCATTCATTGAGAAAAGTAGAGGAATTTCTACAACCAAGTCTCCCAACACCAGTGTTTACTTCTATCCCAGTGCTGACAGTGTTCCTAGACATACTACAGAGTTCTTCCCCAACTTGGTATAGCCTCCTTACACTTCATCCTCTCTTAGCTATTCAGGAAATTTGTTCTGACACATCTTCAGATCTTCCCTTTGTCTCTGGCTTGGTAATATCTTTTCCATCAATCTCTGTCTTAATCTGCTTCACCTCTCCTCTCTCCCCGTCCCTTTTTTTTCTCCCTCCCCCTCCTTCTGCTCCCTCAGAAAATTTTTGTAACCATAGAGATAAGCTGTTATTTCTTCCATTTGAAAGGGAAAAAGAAACACCTCTAGATCCCACTTCCTTCTTCAGCCAGTTTTCTGTTAACACTTCCCTTCCTTTACAATCAATCTTCTGAAACTTATTTACAGTTGTTGTCTCCAATTTCTCCACTTTCATTCTTTTGGGGAGAACAATTCCAGTGGGACTTGGCTCCACTCTTCATCTACCATACTCATTGGTTGCTAGTGGCTTCTGTGTTTGTGCCTTCAGCAGTCAGTTTGCCCTCTCTTCAGAGGTCCTTCTTCTCTCCCCTAGGTCTGTCCTCACCCTCTCTTTCTTATCCCAGTCACCTGATTTATCTTCTGCTCCTCAGGAAGCTCTTTCTTCATGTCTTTGCAGGTTCCTGCTTATTTTCCTAACTTCCTTTTCTGTTGCAATGCTCTGGAGCCTAAAGCTTGGACTTCTCTTTATATTTATTCTGTGGATGATCTCATCCTACTTTGCAACCTTAACCAAATACGACTTATATGCTGATGGCTTCAAATTCTTTCTACAGTGTGGCTATCTATCCACCTTTATCTAACTGCCTATTCAACATCCCCTTGTTAGAAAACTAGAATACAAACTTCATAAGGAAGCCAAGTGTCAGTGACCCTCTCATGACTATAATCCTAGCTACTCAGGAGGTTGAGATCTGAGGATCAAAGTTCCAAGCTAGTCCAGGCAGAAAAGTCTGTTGAGACACTTATATCCAATTAGCCAGAAGTAAAGCTGTGATTCAAGTGGGAGAGGAGTAACCTTGAGGAGAAAAAAAAAAAAGAAATAAAAAGCTCAAGGACAGCACCCAGGCTCTCTGTTCCAGCCTCAGAGCCAGCAAAAACAAAATAAATAAAAATAAAAAAATCATTCATTCATTAATTCGATAAGGCCAAGGATTTCTGTCTGATTCATGCATTATTATAACCCCAGTGTTTCTCAGAGTATCTGAGACATAGTAAGTACTCAGCGTGTTGACAAGTATGGACATGCAACTTGACACTAGAACCTCAGTACAAAGTTTTGGGCAATGAACTGTGAACCAATGGAACCACCATGCCCTGTTTTAAGTATCAGTTCAACCTGATCTTTGAATGATATCAATTCCTAGCCTGCTGAATTAACCTTAGGCCTCCAATGTTTACCACACCAAAGATTCCCCCCTTGTTTCTAGGTGATGATGATACTTGCTGCTTGGGTTGATCCCATTTGAACCTTTGGCATGATTTGGTACTCACTTTTCAGTGTTTTTAATACTGTTACTGTTCACCCTCAAAGCACTCAGAAGAGTTCTTTTTATCACTATTGTTGTTGAGGAAATAATGTTCTCTCCTTGCATTCTCATCATTCAGATATGCTATGATAAAGCCAACAATAACTGGAAATCTGAAATGACTTCCAAGTTTCTAAGCAGACATAATAAACTTGCCATCAAACCTGAAGTTGTAAATGAGTGACTTCTGGGTGAAGCCATTACAGATGAGCCAACAGGACATTTGATTTATTTAAATTCTTCACCCATATTTCACAGACCAGGTATTTTCCACATGAAAATCTAGATCTGGAGAGAATGATGGGCAGGGTGACACTGATCAAGATGGTATTGCACACATCAATGGACATGTTAAATTGAAACCCTTTTGCACAACTCTTAGAAGTGTTGAAGAGTTGGCCTTGAAAATGACCAGCATGTTTTTTCCCTCAAGGCCTTCACACTTGTTCTTCTGCCTGGGATTCACTTAGCCTAGTATCTGCAGGCTCACTCCACTCTCCTCCTCCCAGCCTCTTTCCCCTCATGGTCTACTTATATGGTGCTTGAACACATGGAATTCTTTCTGCTGCTACCTTCTGAAAAGACCTGTTTTCTAGGGTATAGAAGTCCCGCCACTCATTTCTCTCAATTTTGTTTCCTGATTGGCTTCTGTGGATTTTAACCTTCATTCAAAATGGCACCGACTAGCATGGACAAATCTGTGTCTAGGAATTTTGCTCTCTCTTTGAACATTGAAAATATGAAAAATTGTAAGTTTAATAGATTAAGCATGCCTATCAAAATCACTTTTGAAGAGTGCATGTTTTATTTGTTCTAGGACTTTCATTTAAAAATTAAAATATTTAGCCTGGTGCCAGTGGCTCATGCCTATAATCCTAGCTACTTAGGAACCTCAATCTGAGGATTGAGGTTCAAAGCCAGCCCGAGAACCCTAAGACTCTTATCTCCAATAAACCACTCAGAAAATGGGAAGTGGTGCTATGCCTCAATGATAGATAGAGCACAACAACAACAAAAAAATTAAAACATTTTTAGAGTGGGGTGCCGGTGGCTTATGCTTACTATCCCAACTATTCAGAAGGCTGATGGGCTGGGAAGGTGGCTCAGTGGTAGAGTGCTTGCCTTGCATGCATGAGACCCTGGGTTCCATTCCTCAGCACAACATAAGCAGAAAAAAGCCGAAAGTGGTGCTATGGCTCAAGTGGTAGAGCGCTAGCCTTCAACTGAACAGCTGAGGGACAGCGCCCAGACCCAGAGTTCAGGCCTGGCCCCATGACCAACCAAAAAAAAAAAAAAAATTCAGAAGGCTGAGATCCGAGGATTACAGTTTGAAGCCAGCTTGGCAGGAAAGTCTGTGGAACTTTTATCTTCAATTAACCAGCCAAAAGTGGAGCTGTAGCTCAAGTGGTAGAGGTCTAGCCTTGAGCACAAAAAGTCAGGGACAGAACACCGTCCCTGAGTTCAAGCACCTGTACTGGCAGAAAAGAAAAATTAAAGCATATATATTTTTTGGGGGTGGGGGTTCAGTCGTGGGGCCTGAACTCTGGGCCTGGGCACTGTCCCTCAGCTCTTCAGCTAAAGGCTAGTGCTCTACCACTTGAGCCACAGTGCCACTTCCGGCTTTTTTCTTTTTGCTTATGTGGTGCTAAGGAATTGAACCCAGGGCCTCAGGCATGCAAGGCAAGTGCTCTACCACTGAGCCACCTTCCCAGCCCTAAAACATATTTTTTGACAAGCTAGATATGGTACAGAGTACCTGTAAACACTTAGAAGGCTGAGGCAGGTGGATTGGGAGTTCAAGACCAATATGTACAACATGCGACATAGCAAGACTATAACAAATACACACACACACACACACACACACACACACACACACACACACACAAATTCTCATTCATCCTTTGTTTTTCTTGGTTTAGGCAGGAAAAATAATAATGGAAATAAGATGAGAAGAATCCTTGTCCTGCTGTGAGCTTCCTTTGACATGTTCATAAAGAATTCGGAGGCTATTGGGCACTGGTGTTTCATGCCTGTAATCCCATCTACTCTGAAAGCTGAAATCTGAGGATTATGCTTCAAAGCTAGCCCAGGCAGGAAAGTTGGTGAGACTCACTTTTATCTCCAATTAAGCTCCAGAAAACTGGAAGTGGTGCTATAGCTAAAAGTACTAGTACACTAGCTTTGAGCATAAAGAGCTCAGGAACAGTGCCCAGGCCCCAAGTTCAAGCCTGCTGAGCACAAAACAAAACAAAATAAGACACAAAAAGGATTAAGAAGCCTTCAGAGGGCTGAAAATTTCTGCTGTGTAGAGCACTGACAAAGCCAGAAACACGCACTAGAGTTAAAAATATTATCATATGTTAAAGCTGTTAATAATTTATTTGAAAGAAAATATTCCTTTATTGGTTAGTGAACATATAGCCTTTATCTATAAAAAGTGCATATCCAAAAGACAACAGGAAAGTCAAATGGTTAATTGCCATTGAGATTCAACTCTGAATTCTGTGGATTGGAGGCAGTGAAGCAGGATGCAGAGTGCCACAGGTTTGATTATGAACTCTGGAAACCCAGGCGATTTCCTTGTCCGCAGCTGTATTCTCACTATCTGGTTGAGTACTTTGCAGAAACATGAGTGGCATGAGGAAAGGAGAGAATGAATTTTGATGTCATGGTCACTACAAGCAGAAGTGTTTTCAGATTTACTGGGCACTTCCTGGGGTGGGTTGTTTGTTTTTGATGGAAACAGGTTTTAACACATGGTGAATTGGAAGTGAGTTTTTCCTATTGCTGCCTGGCACAAGGGAACTTATTTTTAGCTCTGATTCCTTCCTTTGAGTATTGTTCTTCTCAAGATGGCCAAAAGATAAATCTCATGTACTTCCTTCTTTATGATATTTATCCTGTACTGAGTATATAGTAAAGCAGGAGTAAAACAGTCATTAATTCCAAAATTATTCCATGTCAGTAAATCCCTTCAGATGATTAAATTCACTCTTCTTTCTTCTTTTCTCAACTTAATTTTAGATGTCATTAAACTTCTGTTTATTTGCTTCTAAGTGCTTCCTCTTAGATAGTTAAACCTGTCCCCCAGTTCTAATTTTCTCTGTGTTCCTGAGACAGATCTATATCTTCTGCCCTAAGTGCTTACACTGTGGTCACATATCTTGTCTGTGCACAGACCAGGTTTCCTGAGCTATCTCCAGGGTTGCCTCAACCTTCTTGTGGTCCAGTGGACTTCATCTTTGCCTTGACTAAACGCCACAACTCTGTTCACAGGAGCAGTATGGCCTGAAGCCTTGGGATGAGGAATCTCAAATGTCATTGATGTATCTACCTCATAGGTGATAAGTGGACAGCCTGAACACCTCCTCTTAAGCTTGCCTCTTGCTCCCATAGACCATTGCCATGCTCTAACCTGGTAGTTATTGCCACATAGCATGGTCTTTGCCACAGTTTCCCAACCTGCTCGATTCCAGTTGCTTCTTGGTTGCATATTTTTTGCCACCAGGCTAAACTAAAATGATTGGTTTCATTTCATACTCTATTGATCAAATATTCTGTGACTTTTTAACCTATGTTGGTGTCCTCTTTACACTTTGTTATACATGGCAAAATAGCTGCTTAGTATGTAAGTACAAAGAATAATGGAAATACGGAAGCTGTGTTATATGAAATTGCTGAAGTTATGTTGACAATCCTTTGACCTAGTCTGTAGAAAATAAGAAGCTGGGGCCTGGGAAGGTGGTTCAGTGGTAGAGTGCTTGTCTTAAAAATAAGAAGCTGATTCATATTTCTATTTAAAGAATGGAGAACATGACCAGAAGCATTTTTAATTGTCTGTAACTAAGGAAGATAAAGATTCTTCCTCTGGAACTGAGCAAAGGTGGCTCATGCTTGTAATCCTAGGTATTTAGGAGGCTGAGATTTGAGGTGCCAAGCCAGCCCGGGCAGGATAGTCCATAAGACTCTTAACTATAATTCATCACGAATAATGTGGAAGTGGAACTATAGCTCCAGTAGTAGAGTGCACCAGCCTTGAGGAAGAAAAATAAAAGCTAAGGGACAGTGCCCAGGTCTTGAGTTCAAGCCCCCAAAACAACATTTTTTTTTTCCATTTGGAACTCAATTCCTTTTTTTAAAAAAATTGTGAAAGTACCGTACAGAGGGGTTGCAATTACATGGGCAAGATAACAAGTACATGTCTTATCAAACATTGTTGCCTCCTCTTTGTTTTCTCCTCCCCGCCTCCCCCTACCCGATCCTACCCCCTCCCCCACCAAAGCTGTAAAGTTCTGGAACTCAATTTCTTTACCCTAAGAGAAAGGAAATGTTTTTCATGTCCCAGTTTTTCTGATACTATTACATTTATTATATTGGTTTGGAGGAATGGCTCTGTGGCAGAGCACCTGCCTATCTAGCGAATCAAAGGCCCTGAGTTCAAACCAGAAGAAAAAAAAAGAATGATATTTTAAAGTACTCCACATAGGTTACCTTAATAGGTATAAAAATAAATCCTACTTGAGTCTAAATACAAAAGATTGAGTAAATTTGATAGCATAATTAAATATTTCAATTTATATGTAAATCACTGCTTACAAAATTCAGACTTAAGTTTGGCACCAAAGGGACCTCTCTGTATATCTCATTTATTCTTTGAAATAACTCGTTAATACAGGTGGCATTTTCTCCAATATATTTTAGCAAAATATTGTTAGTTTAGCTATGGGGAAAGGGAAATGCTTTACTCTGTATCTGTTAATATGCACTACAATCAGAATTAGTCTTTTAGATATTCTAGTTCCAGGACTTGCTTTTATCCTGTATCATGCTCTGTAACTGTTTTCCTTTCCACCAGTGGATTTCATTTCTCTTTTTATTTCGTGGCTTTGCATTCATGGAAGGATCATGGCTACATCTGTACTCTTCCACTGAAATATTTGATTCACACTTTAGCTTTCATTTTCTGCATATTTATTTTTAAAACTTTGCCCCTATATTTGAATCGTTGGTGAGTGAGAGAATCTCAAACATTGTTTCAGCAGCAACATATCTGTTTGCAGAATTAAAGTAAACGTAGTATTTCTAGCATGGGAGGCTCAGGCTAAGTGGCAGTCATTCATTCCCACCTGTGTTGGCGTCAATGACTGTGAGTGCAAATGAGTTGGAAAATGTCAGGGAGGGTCTAGGGAGTTGTTAAAAGTTACAGGTAGATGAATTTTCTACTTCTGAAATGACGGTAACCTGTATCCATTGCTGAATTTCACTTTTTTTTTTTTTTTTTTTTTTTTTTTTACCGCTTAGGAATACTGTAGACATAACGTTTTTATGTGCTTGACATTTTATAAAAATCAGATTTGCAGCTATGAACAGCCTTCCTTCTTTTATGATCTACCTGACAATAAACTATAATTAGCTTTTATTGCACTGTTATCAGAAAGGGATGGTAAAATTAGCATTTCACAGATGTAGCACCGACCTTCATTTGGCAGCTGCCTATGTAAATTCTCTGGAAGATATACGACACTTAAAGAGTAAGTCTTAAATTTATATTTTAAATACCCTATTACTTTCATTCTTTAGTTCAACTTTTAAATGTCATATTGTTTGTAGAATCAAATTGCCTTCCCCACTAATGAAATATGTATTGAATTTGTCTACATGCAATGCACTGTTTTAGGTGCTGTGGTAGGTGAATGGTAGGATGATGTTCAGTTAGGCAATGCATGCAACACTGCTTATGTCTTCTGGTCCTTCTAGCTGAAATGCCATTTATCATTCTCTCTTCCCTCTTATTTTCCTGGCTACCTTCTAAGCATTTTTTAAGCCCAAGTACTATCATCACCACCTTTTTTTTCATTGACTATACACAAAACACGTATATGTGTGTGTGTGATATGATGTTGTGATACGGTGTGACATGACACGTAAGTACTTTGTGTATGACTAAGTCAACCTAATTAAAATATCCATCACTTGACAGAATTTTTTGTAATGACAACACTGGAGAGCAATTTTGAAGTATATATTATTATTGACTGTAGTTACTACGCTTCTGTCTGTTATACAATAGATGCCTAGGACATATATATCCCTTCTGTCTAATGGAAATTTTGTATCATTTGACTTATATCTTTCCATAACCCCTACACCCCAGTATCTGGCTTCTATAAATTCGATTCTTCCAAAAGATTTTACGTGAGTGAGATTGTATAGTATTTGTGTTTCTGTGTTTGGCTTATCTCACTAAGCACAATGTCCTCTGCACTCATCCTTGTTTATGGATGAACAGAATTCCCTTCTCTTTTAAGGCTGAATGCTATTTTGTTGAGTGTATATGCTACATTTTTGTATCCACTAGTCTGCTGATTAATTCTTAGATTGATGGTAAAACTTGGCTATTGTGAATAGTAAACTTGGCTATTGTGAATAGTGCTGCAATATACATGGAGAGCAGGTCTCTCTTCAACATACTTATTTCATTTCCTTGGATTGCCATAAGTGGAGCCTTGAAATAATAGAGTAGCTCTTTTTCTAATTTTTGAGGAACATTCATACTGCTTTTCATAATGGTAATACAAACTTACATTTCCCAACATTAGTGGGCAAGAGTTCCTTTTTCTCTACGTTCTTTCCAGCACTCATCCTTTCTGTTTTTTCCCCCCCAAAGCCCAAAGGTGAAGCATTGTTTCATTGATATTATAGCTTCACACTTTCCAGTTTGCTATCCTTCCCCCGTCCTACTCTCCTGCCTTTTTGGTAGCATGTATCATGAGGTACTACAATTTTTGGAATATTTTGTAAACTCCCAGGTTGCAAATTCCTTGAGATTATGAGATTGAGTCTTCTAGTTTTGTTGTCTAAGGCTTTTACTCACATATAGTCTCAACAAGAGTTTGAGGAGGCATAAATAAAGATGTACAGTGATACAGACTAACAAAGTAAGGTAGCAGCAAAAATGTCAAGAATGGCTTATGAACAAGCACTATCAGTAAGAAAGATTGGTGGTCAAGGAAAGGTTCTTGATCAGGACCAGATTCATGATGGGTTTGTATTATTCTGGAACATTAGAAAGGAAGTGATGCATAATTTCAGATGCACACTTAGTGAGCAGGAGACTGATAAGAAGGAAGTGTACTTTCTGAAGAGTAATTTGGTAATGATATGCAGGCTGTATTGCGGAGGTAGGTAGGAAAACAGAAAAGCAGGAAGTTAATCCAAATGAGCTTATAAGTTTAAAAAAAAGCATAGTGGGAAAACATGAGGGGAAAATAACTGCAACTTAGATAATATGTGGTAATTAAGATGATAAGATCTGACTCAAGGAGTATTGGGGAGCCATCTGTGTTAGAAGCACAGTCCTGACTGAGTGAAGAGGAAGGCTGGTGTACAGGCAGCTGTTTAGCAGAGGAATGATGGGTTCGGGTTTTTTATTTTTTTCAGTCATGGGGCCCGAACTCTGGGTCTGGGCACTGTCCCTCAGCTCTTCAGCTCGATGCTAGTGCTCTACCACTAGAGCCACAGCACCACTTCTGGCTTTTCCTGCTTATGTGGTGCTGAGGAATTGAACCCAGGGCCTCATGCATGCAAAGCAAGCACTCTACCACTGTGCCACCTTCTTAGCCCCCATGGGTTCAGTTTTGGATACTTGAGGTGATGGGGAGATTTCTATCTAGAATTGTTCAGTATATATTTTTTAAATGTCTTATTAGTTTTTTTCCTTTTATTGCGTTTATTTTTGATATATTGTACCAAGAAATTGAACCCAGGGCTTCATGCATGCTAGGCAAACACTCTACCACTAAGCTACATTATTCTGCCCCTCATTGTACATTTAAATATCAGTATTCATGGAGGAGAGAATTTGGAAAAGGAAAGAATGATTGTTGCATAAATGTCAGGACTTTGAGGACTGAGGAGAAACATAGTTTCAGGAAAGCGGTAAGAAACAGAGTGTGTGGAAATGGATGAAATAAAGCAGACTTTCCTAAATTCATAATCATCTTCTCCAAATTCTCCCTGAGTTCCCTGCCCCATTGCGTGGCACCATTGTCCACTGCCCAGCTCACCATCTAGAAATGGGATCATCCTTGGTCCTTCTACTTCATTCAGCTTCCTTCTTGTATTATAGTAAAAGTAACCTTCTTGCACTGGCTGCCTATCAAGTGACCCTTGCATTTACCCCAAACCTGTGTGTCTTAGAGCCACTATCATCACGTTACCTCATACCCAGCTGGGGACCATGGCCTTGAAGATGGTTAGGTCTTCATTCTTACCACCCCTACTCCAGCCTTGCCATCTCATGTTTTTTTCTGTTCCTGGACCTTGAACTCTCAGAATGGGTGCTGTCCCTAAGCTCCTTTTGCTCAAGGTTAGCGCTCTAACACGAGAGCCATAGCTCCACTTCCTGCTTTTTCTGTGATTAATTGGAGATAAGAGTCTCTCAGACTTTCCTGCTTGGCCTGGCTTTGAATTGTAATCCTCAAATCTCAGCCTCCTGAATAGCTAGGATTATAGTCATGTGCCACCAGCACCCTGCCATCTCATTCTTTTTAAAACAAAGATCTAACTATGTCATTTTCATTTATGACTCTGTTATGAATTGTATCTCACCAAAAGTTGTTGAAACCCCAAACCCTAGTGCCTGTAGAGAAGACCTTATTTGTAAGTGAGGTCTTTGCAGATGATGGAGTCAAGATGAAGTTGTTAGGATGGGACTTAATCTAATTATGGTCTCCCTTTACAAGGGGAAATTTGGACAGAGAGATGTGTAGATGTTAGCAGAAATAAGAATGAGGTCTTTGTAAGCGAAAGATGACCAAGATTGCCCGAACATCTCCAAACCTAAACAAGATAAGTATGGAAGAAGTGATCAATCAATCTCTCATAACTCTCAAATGGAATCAATTTGCAAACCACTTCTCTCTGACTTCTAGCTTTCAGAGCTATGAGACAATACTTTTTGTTAATTTTTATTTTTGTTTAGTTGCTTGAGACAGTATCTCACCATGTAGCCCCGTCTGGCCTCAAACTTGCATACCTGCTTTGTCATAAAAAATGAGCATTCCGACAAAGAGTTTTCAGCTATTACTGTGATGGAATAGAAGTACCTGTCCCCACAAAAACTCATGTTATAGTTTAGTCATCACTGTAACAGTATCAGGAGGTGGGACCTTTAGGAAGGAGTAATGACATTGGTCAAAAGGGAGTTCAGCCTGTTTTGTTCTTTGCCCTCCCACCTTCCTCCTCACCAGATGCTATCAGCTCTGTACTGGACTTCCCACTGCAGATTTGGAAGCCAATAGAACTTACAAATTATAATCTGTGCCATGCTGTTGTAGAAGTACAAAATAAAGTGAAGACATAAGTTTAAGCAACAAAGGCAGAAATAAGACATTCAATAGGAAGTGTTGAAAATTCTGACAGTGGAACAGGAAGGCTAGGAGACAGAAACTAGAAGGGAAAAAGGAGAAATTATAACATCGGTCCAGGAGGGACAATATTCAAATAAATGTGATGCCATGGAGATAGAACAGAGAAAATGATTGAAAGGGTGTGTGAGAGAGAAAGAGATAGACAGACAGACAGACAGAAACACACACACACACACACACACACACACACACACACACATACACACACACACACAGAGAAATGAAAGACTAAAAGAGAGTACCTATCCAGTGGATGAGAACAGACCCACACAAAGATATATCATCCAAACACCAGGTAGGCATGAAGGAAAAAAAAATCCAAATAATGTCCAGAAAGGAAAATAAATGGCACACCAGGGATCATAAGTCAGAAAGTCATCAGACTTTTGAACAGCATGGACAGGATTAATTCTTTCAAAATTTGGAGAGAAAATGACTCCCAGTGTGTACTTTTAAGAACAGGAATAGACTATATGTCTATTTTCCCAGCTACAAAACCTGTAAAAAATATTTATGTCCCATCCATTCTTAGGAACCTAGTAGAGGATGTGCTTACTAAAACAAGGAAGTAAACTAAGAAAGTGGAAGGCGTGTGGTTCAGAAATTGGAGATCTGGTCCAGAGGGCCAAGAAGGGGCTTCTCATGATGACAATGAGGGGACATACTGGTGACAGGAGGAACCGCTCCAAGGAGCAAAAGAGGAATGGTCCATGGCTCACACCTGTAATCCTAGCTACTCAGGAGGCTGAGATCTGGGAGGATCTCAGTTCAAAGCCAGCTTGGGCAGGAAAGGCTATAAGAGTCTCATCTCCACTGAACCAACAAAATAACGGAAGCAGAGCTGTGGCTCAAGTGGTAGAGCACTAACCTTGAGCCAAAAAGCTCAGGGATAGTGCCTAGGCCCTGAGTTCAAGCCCCAGGACTGGCACAAAATAACAACAAACAACAACAACAACAAAAAGCATACACTGATACCTTGATCTTTTTTTTGTATTTTATCTCTGATAGAGAGTTTAATATAGCCAGGCACTGGTGGCTCATGCCTGTAATCCTAGCTACTCACGAGGCTGGGATCTGAGAATCCCAGTTCAAAGCCAGCCCGGGCAGGAAAGTCTGTGAGACTCTTATTTCCAATTTAACCACCAGAAAACTGGAGGTGGTGCTGTGGCTCAAATGGTAGAGTACTAGCCTTGAGCTGAAGAGCTCAGGGACAGTGCCCAGGCCCAGAGTTCAAGCACCATGACTAAAGAGAAAAAAATAGAAAGAAAGAGTTTAGTACAGTATTCATAATAAGTACATGGAGGTCATCAAATGAAAAAAATATACAAAAATTGTGTACAACTTAACTCGGCATGAATATCATGGTATCATTGTAAAAACATGAATATTGATTTAACTGAAAAGGGCTCAACAGAGGAATGTGGAAAGTATGGGGATATAGGCCATTCTGTGAAGGGTTTATAAAGGAATACATTGTCTGCAGAGAACCTAAAAACAATAACAACACCCAGAGTCACTCCTCTTCAGTTTATTACCACAATACACAAGCCATTTGAAACACAGTGATAAGATATCCCTCTCTGTGAAAGTCTGAGTAAGGCATGAGCAATTTCCTGCAGCTAGATAGACTGACACCACTGAGGCAGAAAAAGAGATGAAGGTTGCAGGAGGAAGGGTAGACTTGAATAGTGAAATCCCGGATGTGGTTGAGGGGGTGATGGGAGGCTGAGATAGAGTTAGCAACCTATTCATGCTAAGGTAGGAAAGAAGCGCTCCCATCAATTGGACAGTGATAAGCTACACCCTGTTTGATGGGTTTTGTCTCTAATTCGACACTGTCTAGAATCGTAAATCTTTTTGATTTTTATTAATTAAAACTGACTGCGGATGCTAACCATGTCTTCACACAGCCCCTGTCATCACGGCTTCCCGCTCATGCAGGTTTATTCGCCCTCTCTGATATTCATAGCATTTTGTTCACTCCCATGTTTTTCTCTCACCAAACTTCTTATTCCCTTTGAGGTCAGTGTTTATCTCTTTTCTCTCAGTCATCAGTTATGAGAATCTCTCACACCCTGGTAGAACTGTTGCAACACTATGTTCAGCTTTTCTTTGTAGCTTGCTTGGGTCTGCACAGGACCAGGCTCTAGTAGGTACAGAATGCTGCTGCTTCCTGCCTACCAAGTAAAAGAAATACAGATCTGTTCCCTTCAATGAAACATGACTGTTACACTTCACTTCCTCTGGTTCTAGGTTGTGAAACCAGACTGGGGAGATTCACCCTCAACCTCATAGTCCACCTTTAAAATGATCAAGGGACCTTCCGTGGAGCCCTGCTGCAGAGCCCACGGTGAGGACGGTTCCCACCAGAGTGGAAGCTCCTAGCAGGCTGCTGTTCTGTGGTGTGATCAGTCCTGTAAGAACAATGCACACCATGTTCTTGTATCCTGAAAGTACTTAGGTGCAAATTTCTAGTTGGAAGTAATTATACAATGAAGAAAACAGGATCCCTTTCGTTTTGCAGTGTTACTTGGGGGAATCACAAGAGGGCTGGCAGTTCTCTGAAAAACTATTTCTAGATTGTTCTCTAGAGTCATTTCTAGAATCTTGCTCCAAGGACTCCTGTTAGACTCTGTGAGCATCAGACTAAGAAAGAAATCAGCATACCATGATCAAGTGGAGGAGAGAGGCTGATTAATTTGCTAATTGAGATCAGACACAAGAATTTTCTAGAGAAATCAAAGAAGCAAAGTAATTCTAAGGGGGACCCCCGATGAGTAGAATTTTACTAATACAACTTGATAGGGTTCATGGCTTCTAACAATATGTGATCAGACATCTTTACCTCATCACCTGACCTGGGAGATATCATCCATCTTCATTGCTGAACCCATAGTTACTGCTGGGCCACACTGGCTCCAGGCACTGTGCAGCATACACTGAATATTTATTTAGTCAACAGAACCCAGGGTGCTCCACAATCTTCACATCCAATTCGAGCACTTGGGCTTTTCCACTTGGAGGTAAGAATGTGCGCTCAAGATAAGCAAATGGCGTTTGGATCTGGAATGGAGCTTTTATAAAATGTACATTCGGGAAAAAAGATCTGGTTTGAATAAAAGAATTAAGCTGCCCAATTAACAATAGCTGCTTGTGTGATCTGCTGCCCTTTATAGAAAACATCTAAATAATTGATATCTTGAATTGGGTTAAAGAGATCGTTAACGCAAAGGTATTCTATAAATAAAAGGATGCGTAAATAAGAGAGTAACCTTTTCAGATCCTTCTCTTAAAGAGATTGTGTGTATACATGTGTGTGTGTGTGTGTGTGTGTGTGTTGTTGTTGTTGTTGTTGTGTTGTTAGGAGACTTAAGAGGCTTTTGGCTGGACAAGTGGAGCTCTCTTAAGGAAAGTCCTATTTGTCTCAGGTGTACTGCCACCTTTTCCTAAGCTTTCTCACTGGCAATGACTAATTTGTTTATCCCTGCTGAAGTGACCAGGCACCTGGCCTTGGCTTTTGCAAATAGAGTGAGACAAAAAACGTCCAGGTAGGAGGCTGACCTTCCCTTGGGATCTGTCATCATCAGAAAGGTTTAAGTGGCCGAGGGCCTACTTAGAGACAGCTGGGAGAGACATGGAAGGAAAGAGATCGAAAACTGCTTATAAATAAGAGGAAGTGGCTAGAGGCATCTGAATTTCAGTGTGACCTGCTCTGTCAGGTGATTGTTTTAAGTGGGAGGGGACATGAAGAAAAAAAAAAGTTAAGTGAAATGTCCTTATAAAGACAAAATCTATTTCTTTCCTGCCTGATGATTTGTCATTCTAGTCACTTCCTGCCTTGTGACCACACACCGGGGCTTGACAAAGCTGTTCTGCAGATCAGAAAGAAAGGAGTTTCTGGTCACATACCAGCTCAACTGAGGACCGAGTTTCTACAAGGTAAACTTTTTGGGTGTCTATTTGTCTTTTCTAAGTGTGTTGGGCTCTGTTTCCCGGGGTTGTGGGTTTAGCCTTGAGGGGACGGAAGATGTGTGCACCTGTCACCCATGCGTGCTCTGCCTCCTCTGACTGCTGAAACCCGGCAGCTGCCCTGTGGGACTGTCTGGGGTGGAGTCCCCTCTGCTCTCCTAGCTGGGTTCTTAACTTACCTTCAGTTATCAGCCTTCCAAAACTAGTATTCTTTTTTATTTTTCCTTTTTAAACCAAACTATGATCTGCATTATGCCTATTGCTTTAAGTCAGGAAAGCTGTTTACTGTGATTTTTTTTTTTTGCCTACTTTAAAATGTCTTCAGGAAAGTGCATATCGATCACTTAGATTGTGGTGCTTTAATGGGGCAGTTTAATTTTAGCTTCTGTGGTTCTGTTTCTCTACAGAACTTCTCCATAATACTTTAGTGGATACATTAACTTCTTGGGTCATATGTTCCTGAATGTGATACTATTATTTTTAAGTGAATTGGGGTGCCAAGGGTTTTTTAATGAGTATACTTAATGACCACATGGAATTAGAGGTCTCCTCCATTTATCTTCTAAAACAAAAGAAGCTTGTGTTTCTTGATGGTACTGTATTTTTAGGATTAGCTGAGTTATTTGTCAATGCTTATGGCCATATAATTAGATTTCCTCAGTTAAATTCTTCAGGAAAACCTTGTGTCTACAAAGGAAATTCTTTTAAACTTTGTGGAAGCATATGAAAGATTTGAATCATGTAGTATCAGTTACAAATTCAAATTTGAAGCATTTTACGACATATACTACCAGCTTTTATTTATATATCATTAATTTATTTATCTATCATCATGACATAGTTTTAAGAACCATTGACAGATGATGAAATTATCCAGACTGAGATTGGATACAATAGTCAGTGTGCTCACCAAAATCCACTGTTTCTCAGTCAAGTATTAGCAATTTATTTTCTATGATTACTCCTCAAAACAACTTTGTAAAAACAAAACAAAACAAAAAAACCTCTTACTGAACAACAACAACAGAGTGGCTTTTCCATTGGCAGCTTGATTTCTTGCTCACCAAGAATTGTTATAATTGGTTTCTATTAAGTAAAATTATTCAGATAGGTCTGTATGGGCAAATTTGAATGGAAGTTACCATTTATCTATCAATGTGAAATTCTAGAAGTTGCAAAGTGTGAGATCTCGCCCAAATCATTTAATACTAGCAAAAATGTGGGAGCCTAATGGACTAGAATATATACTGTTTTAAGTAAAACTAATGATGAGAATAAAATGATCAGGGTGTGAAGGATGAAATAGGAATTAAAAATAATAACTTTATATTGACCTGGTTACGCTACAGCATCGACCAAGTATCCATTCCTCTTTCTTCTTGCTCATGTCCAAGGACATCAGAGAGGATTTTTGGGATCTTTTCCTCAGAAGAAGTACTGCTGAGGTAGAATTGAATGGAATGGTATTTATAGCAATCTCAGGGAGGCTTTTCTGTGTAGCATTTAAATTTTCATCTCCTAGCTGAATGCTGGTGGCTTACACCTGTAATCTTAGCTACTTAGGAAGAAAGCTGAGATCTGAGGATTGCAGTTCAAAGCCAGCCTGGACAAGAAAATTTCATGAGACTCTAATCTCTGGTTAACTACCAAAAATTCAGAAATGTAGCTATGGCTCCAAGTGCAAAAAAGCCTTGGGCAAAAAAAACAAAAAAGCTCAGGGATAGCACTCAGATCTTGAATTCACACACATACAAATCATCTCTTTTTGTAAATCAAATTATGCCCCATAACAATCAGGGATAGAGGACAAAATTTAAGTATTTTAGCTTGTTTTAAACTTCTGTGGCTAAGTGCTTTGAGGAAGGCATCATCAACAAGTAAAGCCTCATTTGGATGTCTGTATTTAAACTAGAGAGGACAGGAAGAGAACTTTTGAACCAAGCACGTTCTGACCTTCCTAACAGAAAATGGCTCCCTGGGGCTGGGAAGGTGGCTCAGTGGTAGAGCGCTTGCCTTGCATGCATGAGGCCCTGGGTTCAATTCCTCAGCACCACATAAGCAAAAAGAAAAAAGCCGGAAGTGGCGCAGTGGCTCAAGTGGTAGAGCGCTAGCCTTGAGCTGAAGAGCTGAGGGACAGTGCCCAGGCCCAGAGTTCAGGCCCCATGACCAGACCCCCCCAAAAAAACAAAAAACAGAAAATGGCTCCCTGTCTGCTTAGCACCTACACACATCCTCCTGAAAGTTTCAACCATCTTTATATGACTTATAAAAACCTCATACCATTTAATGCTATGCCCATATTTTTTTATACTGCATTGTCTTGGTAATGGTGACAAGACAAAATCTGCAGGTGGACACAAAAGTTGTATAGACTTAATGTTTTGTCAAGTTGGTTGAGTTTGTGGATGCAGTGCTCAGGGACATGAAGTTGACTGCCATAATAACACTTTGTGTGTATGTGTGGCCACTTTGGATGCCTGACCTCTTAACTACCATTAGAGATCAGAGATAGGCTTAGATGTTCAGAGATGCCCCAAGGTTACAAGCAGTGGAGGCAGGGCAGTAGGTGGCCAGGACCCAAGCTCTGTGCTTCCTCTGTCCAACAGAGCCCTTAGGTACCGTATGCTGACTGCTATGGGGATTATAGGAGTTCATGACTAAATCTGACCAAATGCTTCCAAGTTTTGAGACAGAGAAAGAGGAAGACAGAGAAAGCAAAAGATAAAGAGAAAAAAAAAGAAGAAACTTGCAATAATCCAGACATACTTTTTTTTTTTTTTACCATTTATTACTGTAGACTTCATATTTTCTATTAATTAATGCACAGTTTTGCTGGGAAGTTTGAGCCTTCACAGTCTTGCCTCAACCCACTTCCTCAACCTCATTTCTTGTCACTTCCTTCTGCTCTAGCTCTTACATACACCCCATCTCCTCCCCCACCAGCCCGCCCATATTCTGGGTGCACCAGACCACAAGCCACCAGAAAGTTCCATGTTCTTTCACTCCTTTTCTCTCCAACTGTTTCTTTAATGTACCTTCTTTATTCATTACATTACTGGTTGGTTTTCAAAATTCATGTTAAGAATTGTGCCCCCTAATTATCTATTAACTGTTGTGTTTGTATATTTGCTTGATGCATTACTTTTCTTTATTTTAATCTTAAAGCATAGCATTGATCCTATTGTATTAATTGCTAATCTTTATTTGCTGACACATTTGAGTTTCTCTCTCTCTCCAGGCACATATGATGTGCTAATGATGTTTATCAAAACACATATTTGTTCTCAAATTTTCTAAAAATCAATTTCTGATATACACATGGAAGTCTTTGATTTCCCTCTCGAGCGTGGTATTTACTGAATTCTCATGGTGATTGCTGAGAGAGAAGATAGAATG
Source organism: Dipodomys merriami (assembly GCF_024711535.1). Lineage (NCBI taxonomy): Eukaryota > Metazoa > Chordata > Mammalia > Rodentia > Heteromyidae > Dipodomys > Dipodomys merriami. The sequence goes on from NW_027206179.1 coordinate 75,038,688, forward strand.
ATAGCCTAATGTTTTGTGTCTATCACTCTTCATCTCTGTTAAAGCCCCATTCTTTCATTATAGCCTCAAAACTGCAAGTAGAGCTTGACCACAAGAAATTTCAGAAAGAATATAATGATTTTATCCTATAAGAAAAATTATAATCTCATTTCAGCCTAAATACACTCATAGAACTAAACTTTAGTTGAACTCACCAAAATTATGTACTCAATAATGGGCTTCTTTGAAGGCAAAGAACATAAAAATGTATATCATTAACTTTTACTTAGTGGATTTGACTTATTCTTAGAAAATCCTTAAGTCTCCTTCAGGCCTTTCCATGTATAGAGGAAAGACTGAAAACAGACTTTAAAATCAAGGTAGGTAAAAGAAAGTGTGGAATTTTCTCATAAGTTCACATTTATGAAAATGTTTATAAAGCCATTAGACTTTATGGCTAATACAAGAAAGGTATTCTTTAGAATAATTTAATTTTTCTCCTAGGATATTTTGTGGGGTCTGGTTGTTTCCCAGCTCACAAACTTCAAATTAAGTGACACTATTACCCCCGCACACACACACACACCTCTCTCTGTTTTGTTATCAGTCCTGGAGCCTAAACTCAGAACCTGGGAGCTGTCCATGAGCTTTTTTTGCTCAATGCAAGCACTCTGATACTCAAGCCACAGTTCCATTTCTTTTTCCATTCCTTGCTGGTTAAGAGTCTCATGGACTTTCTGCCCAGAGTGACTCTGAAGCATGATCCTCAGATCTCAGCCACCTAAATAGCTAGGATTATAGGCATGAACCATCTTTGTATTAAATACTATAAGAATTAAAAAATGGAATTAAAGCCACAAAAGTATATAACTTAGCAGACTTGAAGGGTTTCAAGTGTCTTCTATTTTGCCAGATGGACAATACATTACTTAAGTCAAAAGTGTTCCTGCTTCATATAGTTTCCATATTGAAGTTCTAAGAAGTTACCTCCTGATTAGATACGTACCTTCCTAGGAACAGCTGCTGGACATACAGTGCTCCCAAGGTGGTGGCATCCTGTTCCTTTCCTCTGTCCCTCTGGTTCCACTTCCTGTCTTACACTAGACCTTTCCTGTTGTTTTGGTTTGTCAATTTCAATCATTACAGTAGTCTTCCGAGCAATTGCCTAATTACTCGTCTTTCAAGATAGTCAAGCAATGGAAGGCAGGGCAGGACAGGGCAGGGCAGGGTAGGGCAGGGAGCAGTTTCAACTTAACATCCTGTAATAATCACTTATACTTACTCACCACTTACCTTGAACTGGTTATTTTTCTAAATGAAGTATTCATGATTATCACAACAGTCCTGTGACATGGTCACTAGAATCATCTTCATATTTGATGACCAGTTCATTCATTTATGTATTTTGTTTAAATTTTCTATAATTGCATCAATGTTGTATCAACTGTGCAATTTCAGAGCAACTTTCTAGACTAACAGGTAGCAAACTGTGGTGTTTAAATATGCCCAAATTCTCAGGTGGAGCTCAAATAATTTTCATTTCCTTCCAAGAAGTGTGGCATAGTACAGTTGTGTTTATAAAACAGTCTACTCTATCATCATGGTCATTACCATCACTGCTTATTCAGCTCTTCTGTGCAGTGGTTTTTTTGACCAATGTAACAGGCCTTTGCATGGGTCATAAAATATGACCTCCATCATGAAAAACTTCAAAAAGTTTTTTGTCTTAGAAGTTTAAAGTAATTATAGTCAAGTGGAATTCACATTTTCTTATTTTTTGTGCCCAACAGTCATGAACAAATTTGGCAATTTAATATTTAAACCCAAGTACGCATACCTATAATTGTACAGGAATGGCTAAATATAAGTGTCCTAAATACTGTGAAAGAATGAAAAATTGTTAATTGTGCATAGGAGAACAGAGGTTAAAAAGTGACCCACTTAGTAAGATGAAGTAAGTTTTGCCCAACGTCAGAGCCAGGCTATGTCAGCTCTACTTACAAGCTACAAAGAAGGCTGTTTCTCAAATATGGTCAGTTGTTTTTTCTGGCAGAAGGAAAAGCTAAGAAGTTAAATTGAGGAACTAGCAAAGCCACAGTTTTGTGGTTGCTGCATTGATTCTTGTTTAGTGTAGTGCCAGTTGCAGGTTATATGGAGAGGCAGAATACCGTTCCTCCACCCTCTCTCTCACACACATACACATACACATACACATACACATACACATACACATACACACACATACACAAACACATGCATGCATCTTGATGGTTAAAGTAGAAAAGAGATTCTGTTTGCCAAATTGGCTGGTGAGATAATTTATGCATGTGGAATTGCAGTCTTCCAGATAATTTGTTTTTCTTTATACTCTGCTTGCATTTTCCAGGGTGAAGTGATTTAATGAAATGCTCACCTTTTACTTGCATTGGAATTGCACCCTGTACGTTGATCCCTGCATCTGGTAACATCACTAAAATTTATCCAAACAAGGTTTCCAAATGCACAATGTAGAATCAGAGTAAGCTTTTGTGGACCCTCAGGTGGAACATTCTACAATGTGGGTCCTTTGTTAACCCCTCCCCACTTTTTGTGCTAGTCCTGTAACTTGAACTCAGGGTCTGGGCACTTTCCCTGAGCAGTTTTGCTCAAGGTTAATGTTCTACCACTTGAGCCACAGCTCCACTTCCGGCTTTTTTTTTTTTTGATTAATTAGAGATAAGAGTCTCTTGAACTTCCCTGCATAGGCTGGTGTGGAACTGTGATCCTTAGCACTCAGTCTCCTGAGTAGCTAGGATTACATGCATGAGCCACCAGCACCTGGCTCTACCCTCAGAATGTCATTGGTGCATAGGAGTTGAACATCCTTAATCTAAATATCTGAGTTCCAAAATAGTCTGTAATGCAAAACTTTGATGTCATGCTCACAATGTTTCAGATTTTGGAGTACTTCAGATTGCAGATTTTTGGATTAGGGATGCTCGACCAAGTCTAATGCAAATATTTGAAAGTCCAAAAATCTCTGAAATCTGAAGCAACTCTAGCATTTTGGATAAGGGACACTCAAGTTGTATTACCTTCACCAGTAGGACCAGTTCAAAGAAAGAAGAGGGTTATAAACTCCTTATAGAGAAAGCTAAGTTGCAGGTATAAAGAGAAAGTAAGAGACAGGATTATATATGCAACATTGTTGTGTACCCAGTCTTTATCTTAAAAATGTGAATTGTGCCAAATGTTGATGGTTCATGCCTATAATCCTAGCTGCTCCGGAGGTTGAAATTCTGGTCTGAAGCCAGCACAGGTAAGAAAGTCTGTGAGACTCTTATCTCCAATTAATCATCAAAAGACCAGAAGTGGAGCTGTGGCTCAAGTGGTAGAGCACTAGCCTTGAGCATAATAGCTCCGGGACAGTGCCCAGGCCCCAAGTTTAAGCCTCAATACAGCACACACACCCATACACATGTTAATTGAGCCAGGAGTAGTGGCACATGCCTGTATCCTGTAGCTACTTGAGAAGTGGAATTTGGGAGAGTGAAATTTGAGGCCAGAGCCAGCACAGGCAATAAAGTTTGAGAGACTCCATTTCAACCAATAGTTGCACGTAGTGTCAAGTACCTGTAATCCCAGCAGTGGAAAAGCACAGTGGCTGAGGTCAATGTCCCATCTGTCATCCCCAGTGTCCCAGAGAAGCATGTAGGAGGACTGAAGCCAAACAAACCCACCCCAGACATAAAGCAAGATCCAATGCAAAAAGGGACTGGAGGTATGGCTTAAGTGATAGCACCTGCCTGGCAAGCATGAGACCCTGAGTTCAATCATCCAGTACCAACAAATAAGTAATTACATAGATAAATAAATAACATAAAATGGTGAATTGAATCTCTCCTTTTGTTCTCAATGGCTTCTAAATGTTTCTTTAAATCCCTTATAAAAGATGGAATATGTTGGCACCTTTCCACATTTTCCGCTTCCCCCTAGTGTCTTTCGCATGGGACATTTCATCAAAACATCATTAATTCTGTGTCTTCCTGTGACCATGGATAGTGACAGTTGAGCTTAATGAGTGACCTCTCTGCTGGTCTCTGGTGCCTCACACCTGTAATCCTAGCTACTCAGGAGGCTGAGATCCGGATGATCTCAGACTGAAGCCAGCCTAGGCAGAAAAGTCCAAGAGACTCTATCTAAGATTAACCAGCAAAATGCTAGACTAAAGGCATGGCTCAAGTGGTAGCATATCACTTGAGCAAGCTGAGAAAGAGCATGAGGTCTTGACCCAGCATGGCCAAAATTAACTAATTAATAGATAAATAACCAACTTAAGGTCAGAGAACTGGTAATGGGCAGAGTTAAGGTCCTTAAGAAAGAAAAGATTCACAGCTTACCTCTATTCCAATAAGCAGTTTCTTAAGTGCTGTTTAAACTACATGATAGCTTTTAACATGATCTTCTAGATCCCTCCCCCCCACCTTGCCAATAAGCCTAAATATTCCTTTCTGTGACTGAGTTTGGATGGTTATTCCTAATACCACACTTTCTACCAGGAAGATCCCAGCTCTATATTGATGAGTCTGCTGGTGCACTGAATATATTTAAAAAGCAAGCATATAAATGCCTGAGAATTTCATGATTCAGTGTTTTTAAAATAACATCAATAAAATGAAAGTATCCCACTAGGGTATTTAGCCATTTCAACTTCACTTTTTGCCATTTAAAATCTGGGCAAAAAAATTGTAGCATAGGTCATTGTCCATTGCTATTGGTAAGTATTAGCCAATTAACTGTAACTTTTTTTGGTGTGGATTCTGTGGGCTTGAACTCAGGGTCTAAGTGCTGCCCCTAAGTGTTTTTGCTCAGGGCTAGTGCTCTACCATTTGGGTCATAGCTCCAGTTCTGGCTTCATGGTGGCTTAATTGAAGATAAGAGTCTCATAGACTTTCCTGCTCAAAATGGCTTTGCACTGGAATCCTCATATCTCAACCCCCTGAATAGCTAGGATTACAAGCACAAGCCATGGGTGCCCAGCCTCTACCTGTGAACTTTTTAGAAAGTCAAAATAAATAGAGTCCTATCAAGTCATACAAATGTTCTGCCTTATTTTATCTGTAATTCCTTTTTATTGGTAGAAAACAAGCTTGTCATTAGAGATTTTAGGAGTTAACTCCAAGAGTTCCTATTAAATAACAGACCACATTATTAAGAATAAGCCGGGGCTTGCGTTACCATTGCTAATATACAAATATGGTCTGTGCATGATTTCACTATTTTTCTGGTTCAAACTAGAATGGAGAAAAATGATGGGAGACTTAGGGATGGAAGAGCAGGCAGAAGTAGAATGCAGAGTAACAGACCCAGAGCTGGGAAGATGTACCTGAGAGGGGAGTGTGGGAGAGAGGAGAACATCTGAGACAAAGGAGCACCAGAGATCAAAGATGGAGGAGCACCAAAGAGGGGGGACATCAGAGGAGGGAGAAAATCTGAGAGGGGAAAACACCGATGGTCTCCATCACAGATGCCCAGAACTCTTGCCTTCTCATGACTCATGATGGATGTGGCTGAGCTTTCTTAAGTTGGCTGTACATTTTTCTGCCCTGGCTATACTTCCTCCACAGTGGGAAGGTGCTTTCCACTGTTGGTATTTCAGGCAATCAGAGCCCAGGCAGAGCTACTTGACTATTTCACGAGATCACTCAGAGCCAAGTACTTTGGCTTCTGGTATCATCTACCAATTTTGTCGTGTGTGTGTGTGTGTGTGTGTGTGTGTGTGTGCGCGCGTGTGTGTGTGTGTGTGTGTGCGCGCGCGTGTGTGTGTGTGTGCGTGTGTGTGCGTGTGTCTGTGCGTGCGTGTGTGTGTGTGTGTGTGTGTGTGTGTGTGTGTGTGTGTGTGGCTTCTAACACTCTGGGTGGGTGAGAGTGTGGTACAAGAGCCAGATGAATCAGGCAACCAACGTTTTTCCAAGAGTCATGAAACCTGATCTATATTCATATGGTACATGCAATACACACATAATGAAGGGTTGACTTTTAGGTAATGACTGTAATATTTCATGAAGCTTACAGAGGCAATTTGAATTTGTAAATGTTCTAGGTTTTAAAGTTTCATTGTTCCTTCCTCTTCCCACCACTCCCCTCCCCACCCCCTTCTTTCCTTTAACAGACAGAGCATGTCCAGGTTGGTTGGGTTTTTGGTTTTTTTTTTTTAACATTTAGGACCTTTCCTTTTTTATTTTTTTAACTTTCAGGACAGGTTTATTTGAAAGCAAAAGAAGTAAACAACAACAACAAAATCAACAAAAGAAACACTGAGAGTGAGACCGCTTGTACAAGGAGAGGTCCAGGATATTCCAACTTGTAGGTCCTTAGTGCTCATTGACTTGTGTTTTTCCCATGACTTGGCTGAACCAAATAAAGATCCCAGAGGTTTTACTTCTCTTTTCTGGGTAGTCACTAAGACTCACTTTGAGACTTTGGCGAGTGACTTAATTCTCCAGGGCCCTTGGGCACCTCTAGTTCCTACTTTACTTTGTAATGTTTCCTAACACGAAGTGCTAGGAAGCCAGGTAGCTGCATACCAGAAAAACCAAATGGCTCTGGGCGGAACAGTTTTGTCCTTTATATTATTAGCATTGTGCCTGCAGTACGAAGAGTTGGCACTGGAATCTAGCCTAGATTTTTCCTTTCTGGGATTTTCCTTCTGGAAGCCAAAGCCAAAGAAAGAGAGCCATGCTGGCAACCTCTTCTCCTGGACTTTTGCCTTCCATGCCCTGACCTCAGTCACCCAAACCTACAACGACCTCCTCTGTATGCTTTTGCTTGCCCCTCACTTTGCTGAGTTACACTTTTAATTTTCTTTCTTTCTTTCTTTCTTTCCTTCTTTCTTTCTTTCTTTCTTTCTTTCTTTCTTTCTTTCTTTCTTTCTTTCTTTCTCTCTCTCTTTCTTTCTTTCTTTCTTTCTCTCTCTCTCTCTTTCTTTCTTTCTTTCTTTCTTTCTTTCTGTCTGTCTGTCTGTCTGTCTTTCTTTCTTTCTGTCTGTCTGTCTGTCTTTCTTTCTTTCTCTCTCTCTCTCTCTCTCTCTCTCTCTCTCTCTCTCTCTCTCTCTCTCTCTCTCTCTCTCTCTCTTTCTTTCTTTCTTTTTTGGCCTGGAATGCCAGTTTCATTTTGTGTACTGGAAAACTCTTAAGTGATTACTCTAATCAATACTGGCTTCTCAGGAAAATCCTTCCCTTCCTTTCCCCCTTTCCCTCCACTTTCCTTCTTTCCCCCTCCTCACTCTTCTCTCCCTTCTCTCTTCCTTTTCCTCCCCTCCCCTCAAGTTCCCTTTCTTTCCACAAGGATTGTTCACTCTGTAACTTGGAATCTTTAGTACAAGTAATTTAAAAAACACTGGGGATTTGGCTGAGGTGTAGAGGCCACTACGACTCCACAATCAGGCATGGTGGTGACTTTGCTGGCTTGTTTGGTTTATGGTTCTAGGGTTTGAACTTGGGGCTTCACGTTGGCTAGACAAATACTGTATTACTTGAGCCCAGTCATGTTTTGCTCTCGTGATCTTTCAGATAGGATAGCATCCATGACTCCAGAGTAGCTGGGATTATAGAGTGAACCACCACACCCAGATTGCTGAGATGGGCGTCTTAATAACTTTTTGCCCAGATTGCTCTGGAACAGTGAACCCCCGATCTCTGCTGCTCCACTAGCTGATATTGTAGACATGTATTATAGGCACACTTGGATGCGACCTTTTTGTTCTTAACACTTCCTTTAAGATAATGAGAATAACTAAAAAGAATAGATATCTAGAATTTCCCCAAACAGTACCAAAGTCCTGAGTAAAATCTTACAGAAATGTGTGCTAAATGACGTGAGGTCAGATCTTTGACCTTTTACATTTTCCTTTTGAGTAATCCTAAAGACAGACAGAGAATCTGGAGATACAAGAATTCGGTGGTCAGAGTAAAGATGAGAGTTGTCCCCAGTTCATAGCTGCATGACCCAGTGAATTAATCTCAGTTCCTCCGTACAAGTAATATCTGATATTGCTGTAGTGAGAACTGAATGAGATGATGCACATAAAAACATGGAGTATCGAGGAACCACTCAGCAAGCATTAACAGTAGACAATTAGCAGTCTTCTCATTTGTCCTTTAGCTACTGTCTCCGTGAGTCTGAATAGATAGAGTATGATTAATAATTCCTCTTGAGTAAGGAAAAAGGCTGACTGATCTTCAAACATTTTTCCACTCATCTGCTGTATCTAAGGGTCTTCGTCCATTTTGGGTCACTGTAATCAAATACCTGAGATGGAGCAATTTATAAAGAAGAAAGATTTGATTCTTATAATTTGGGAGGTCTGGAGGTCTAAAAACCAATGAGCTGCATCTGGCAAAAGCCTTCTTGTTGTATTATCCCATGGTAGAAGGCAGACAAGCAAGAGAGCATGCATCAGAGAGAACAAGAAGGTTCTCCATAAACCCCTTAGAGTGGGTTATACCTCTCAACACTGCTATGTTGGGGATTAGGTGTCCAACATATGAACTTTGGAAGATATGGTCAAAATCAAAGCCCTCTGTCACATGTAACTTTCTCTGGTGACCATCTTTTGCTCTCTTCCTCCTGTGACTTTTAAATGTCCTTTTGTGTTCCAGTGACTGATATCTTTGTGACTACACAGGCAACTGCCATGTCTTATCTTTGTATCTTTGCATCTAAAAAAGTATTTGGTAGATGTCTGTTGAAAGCATAAGTGTGCAAATGCATGGATTGATTGGTGACACACTAGAATTTATTAGAAGACAAATTTCATAATCCAGTAAATAATATGCAAAATATATTCAGGAAAACATTCCCCCTTTGTATTCTATGACTTTGGTATTCTCTTTTCTCTAAACAAACTGTTCACGTAGGAATAATTCTACAGCTATAGATAAGTTGCAGAGACAGTATGCAGAATCTCATCTACCCTTCACTCAGTTCCCTTACTCCAAATAGATAACTATTACATTTTTAGACTATTGTTTCCTGTCTTTTTTCCAAATTAATTTTAATTGATATATAAAATTGAATGTATCAAGTATATCAGAACATTTTTAAACATATATACGCTTCACTATAAATGCACATTTATATATAGGCATATATATATATATGTATATATCTGTGGATATGTATGTGTTAAAAGATCTTCTGTAGCTACAACTTTGTATTTGTTGACAAACACCTGCCATACATATATAAAACCATCCTAGCCTCTAAGAAACAGCATTCTACTCTCAACTTCTGAAAATCAACATTTTTAGATGCCACAGGCTTGAACTCTGGACCTGAGTGCTGTCCACGAGCTCTTCACTTCTGGTTTTCTGGTGGTTAACTGGAGACATGAGTCTCATGGACTTTCCTGTCCACGCTGGCTTTGCACTGCGATCCTCAGATCTCAGCATCCTGAGTAGCTAGGATTACAGGCGTGAGCCACAGGTGCCTGGCTTTATCCCTGTTCTTATACATGACAGGATTTCCTTTTATATAATTAAAAAGAAAGGTGAACTATTATTCTCTTGTGTTTACTGATGGATACTTAAGTTCTTTTATTTTTTGGCCATTATAGATGTGCCACAGCGAACATGAGATGCAGTGCTCTGGATTGAGCACAGAACTTTATGCATAAGGGGCAGGTGCTCTATCACTAAGCTATGTCCTCAGATGTCTTTTAACATACTCAATCATGTCCTTTGTCTCTATACCTAATAGGGGGGTAGCAGGATCAGATGGGAGTTCAGAACCTCCATACTGCTTTCCATAAAGGCTGCATTATGGCTATTCCCATTTTTATATAATTTTTATTGTTTTTAAGTAGCTACACAAATGAATTTCAATTCAAAATGTCAGTTTATGGGTACAGTGCATCTTGATATGGCTCTTATTTGTATGTTCATAGTTTAAAGACGTTGGTATAGCCCCTGAAGATAGCCAAGTAAATAAAGATTTAGAAAATAAGCCTTTAAAAAACCAGGATAAAAGAACAAAGAAGAAACTAGGACAGTCTCCAAGGCAGGTGATGGAATTTATATGAATTGAATAGCTCTTGTAATTCTCCTTGAGCATATCCCAAGAAAGAGGGAACTTTAATCCTATCAGCAAAGATTTAAGATACGAGGTAGGAATAGAAGACACCAGTAGAATTGTGGAATTTCCTTATTTGGAAAAAGATTTAAAGAAAATAGTAGACGACTCTCTTTCTGGGACAGTTTGTGTAGAAACCAGGATTGAACTGGATCAGCGTGTCTTAAACTATGTGATGACATCCCAGAAAGACAGATCCCCAGGGCTTCTCTGATAAAGTCGCTGCACTGCACTGTGCAGCTGAGCAGCTGAGTAGTGAGCCTCTGCCTTGGATCCGTGAGGAGATGCATCTAGAGGAGCCTTGTGTACTGCTGAGGTAAGAACAGGAACAGTCCCCAACCCCTGGGAGCCAGGCTGCAAGGGCCGGCAGGAAGCCCTTCCTCCCCCACCTGCTAACTTCACAGGAAGTAGCTCACCTGGAGGCCACAGCCACAGCTGCACAGGGCTTCCTGGCCTACTTCATCTACTTCTCTGATCATTTGCAATACTGTGATTTGTACCCGCACTCATCAGCTACTCAGTAGGAGTAGGCTTTTAAATAAGGAAAATTGAGGACCACAGAACAAACTGAAGGCTGAAGTTGTAGATTTCTGGGTCTCCTGATGGCCAAGCCATTCCCTGATAGTTATTTTAATTTGACTTTCTTTGGAGCTCTTCAAATATATTAATTATCCCCACTATCTTCATTGCATGGGTTGATTTAGACATTCGATAGTGCAATTTTTTACAAGCTTCTGTATGAAGACCATATTGCTATGTAGTCTGTTTTTCTCTGCAAAGCTCTAGTTTCATTTTTTCACTTGTCTGTTTCTGATCTTGTGATGACTTTTTTTACAATACCATTTTGTAATAAATTAACCGTCATCTATGTGTTGTGTTTGCAACTTGATATTTACCTGTGAGCTTCATGCAGTCCTAGTGTTTGTGTCCCCCATGCTCAAACTCCTGCCTTCAGTAAAAGAATGATTGAGTAATGTTGGAGGTAAAATGTACAGTACAATGACAAGGAATCAGCCAGCACATGAGAATGTTCAATTTTCTGAAGAATAAGCATTTGGAATACTGTAAACTTCCAGGAGCAGCGAGTACAGGAGGTGATTGTGGTAGAATGTGAACTGAAGGGAGCTGTGGGTTTTCAACCTATTGGTACCCCGTGTAGCGTTCATAGCCTAAGGAAGGAGAGGGGGTCCTGAAGCACCACAGTCTGGAGAATTCCCTTTACTTGCAAGAGGTGAATCTGTGTAACCTGATAGAAAACAGAGGTATTCTGGGGAAACAGAGGCAAAGAAAAAAGAACTTAGCTGATGCCAGAACTTGGCTCTCCATAGCTTTAGATGACCCTGCGTTCAAGTGGCCAAACCAAAGAGGTTTCTAGAGCACTGTGAGGGTAATAAGGTTGGAAGTCAGCCAGTCTGCTCACTTCTCCTGTTTATGGCACCAGTGAGCCTCCTCTACTTTCCACCCATGGGACTTGGGTCAGAGAGTACAGAAACAGGAATTCTGTAGCCTGGAGCAGCCCTTGGGAAATCAGTGAGTTTTGCAGGAAGAGAAAAAGACTATCTAGATGAGATTTTTAACTTGATAAAAGGATTCCTAAGAGTTTCTCCAAATGGTTATCCATGTTTAAGGCTGTCTTGTTATTATTAGGATTCTTATAAACAAGCCAGGCTGCTGGAGGCCCCACCTGTAAATCCTATTTTCTTAGAAATCTGAGAATGAAGAATGGGCAATTGGGAACCAGCAGGAAAAGTCCATGAAACTCTTATCTCCAGTTAACCAGCAAAAAGTTAGAAGTGAGACTACTACTCAAGTGGTGGAATGCCAGCCTTGAATGAAAAAGCTAAAGGACAGCACCCAGGCTCTTAGTTCAAGCTCTTGTCCAGGCATAAGGAAGGAGAAAAAAAATTCAGAAACAAATACAAAGTCACATACTCTACAATTTTTTTCAGATTTATCACTTATATAAAATAACAGGCATACATGTATCTATAGAGAAATGGTATCTCAAGCAGAGATATTGCCAGATATTCTTTTTAATGCATTTTTGTTGTTATTGTAAAGGTGAGGTACAGAGGGTTTGCAGTTATATAAGTCAGATAAAGAGTACATTTATTTTTGAACAATGTCACCCCTTGCCAGATATTCTTAAAGTCAACCCTTCCCACAGTGGACTACTTTGGAAAATGAAGAGGACAGGATTAAGTAAAAGCAAAGATTTTTGTTACATAACTTTATCCTGATGGCTTAAAAAACAAGTACATGGGTATTTCACTTTTCTTAAGATTCCTGTATATGTTTCCTTTCTTAGTCATTATAACCCAATGCTTAAGATCACAGGAGTCAGATAATAAAAATATAATTTAAAAATAAAAATAGTTTTATAAAAAGAACACATAATGTATTTTAGATTGCTCATAGTGTATTGAGGTGTTTGGAAGTTATATACTATCAGATAACATTGAAAGTACTAAGATAGAGCTAGGAATTTGCCCTGAGTATCTAATTTTATGTTAACCATTGAGTCAAATTGCAGGAAAAGTGGGGCACATTCAAAAAGGCCAGCATCAAATGCCCAGATTCAAGCAGACAGCACAATTGGCATCAGTGTTTTGAATCACAGCACTGAGTTGCCCAGAGCAGCCTCCTTTCCAATAACTGGCCTATGAGCATCTTCTCACTCTGGATAGCTACTTTCCTTCCTTTCTGATTTTTTCAAGATCACTTATAAAACTCAGAAAAAAAAATCCATTCATATTAACACATTGACTTTAGAAAACATATTTTCTTCCATAAATTCTTTGGCAACTTGTTCAATAGTAAATTCCTACAAATAGTTCCTGTATTCAAACTTCAGGGAACTTGAATGAGGTGCTTTTGTAATAACTCATTCTCAAAAATTCTCTGCCACTACTGATGTGGGAAATATCTATTTTTCAACAAAAACACAAAACTCACTGACTTGAAAGGAATGAAGTCTCATGGCCTTGGCAGCCTGAGTGAGTTATTGTAAAACAAACAAACAAACCTTATAATTATATGATCTCCCTATCTATATCTATATCTATATCTGTGTCTACTGAGATACACACACACACACACACACACACACCACCACCACCACCACCACCACCAGTACTTTCTTTGGCTAAATATCTTGAGATTCTGCAACTATTGATTTGATATATTTAAGTGCTCACAGAAAAACTCACAGTCAGAGGTGACCTTGATGAACAATTTGAGATTTGTCTTCTTAGATCTATGATTCAGAAACAAAGTTCTAAGATTTACCCTTGATTTGCAGAAGACCTTAAAATGCTTCCTGGTAGGGCATGGTAATTAGATGATATAACCACTAAAAAGGAAATGTGGGCTAGAGGTATAGCTCAATAGTAGAACACATGTTTAGCATATATAAGACCCCAGATTCAATTTGGAGATTGAAAATAGTTTAACAAGCAAAGAAGATCATACTCAGGGTAGGGGTAGTAAAGCTGAACTGTAGAAACCATTCATACTAGGCCCTGTAATCCTGCCTAGCAAGGAAGCTGAGATCTGAAGATCTATGTTCCAACCCAGTAGGGGCTGGAAGGTTACAAACCTACAGACTTATTTCCAATGAACCACTAAAAACCCTGAAGTGGAAAGCACTCAGGTCCCAAGTTCAAATGCCACACAAGCACAATACCAGAAGAGAGAGAAAGGGGGTGGGCAACACATTAGTTTATATCCTGAAAAACATGCATTCTTCAGGACCCACTTTCAGGTACCAAATACCTCATCAGGAAACATGACTGCTGCCACTGTGGATTCTGTATTGTAAATACCCTCACCAATTATCCTATGGAACCTGAATAACTTCTATGCCATTTTCATGACCTATACCTTCAAACATGCATGAATTAAAATACGTCTCTGTGTCTGCACAGAGACTATGAAAGGGCTATTATCTAATTGTATCCTCAGCAGTATCTTATTTTAGAACTTCTCTAATCTACATAATTCTTTAAAAAATTAATTGTTATTTCAAAGTGGATATACAGAGATATGCATGTTTTGACATTAATTATATCCTCTTCCTGGCACCCTGATGGGTGAAAATGCCATCATTTGCACATTCAGTTCCATTAGCTTAAGGGTCTCTTTTGTAGTTAGGGACTTTAATGGTCTTTTAGCTGATAGCCCCGCCCTTTTCTTGCTCTGTTAAAAAGTAATTGCATCTGTCAGCTCTAGCCTGGCCTGAGAACTCCTGCGTTGGAGAATTGTACACTGATAAAGCATTTCATTTTCTGGAAACTTCAGTTTCCTTATCTAGAAAATTAGAGGGCTATAGTAAATTAACTCTGAGATGACTTCTATCTCTAAAAATTACGTTGTGTTTCTAGGACCCACTGCTCATTGCCATGGAAAGACTCACTGCCTGGCTCCACGTAGGTTTGGGCCCAGCCACAACACATACTATTAAAGCAACTTCAGCCGCCAACTCTTTCTTCTCCCTTTCACTTCTCTTTTTCTACACTGTGAAATTACTGGCGAGTTTTGTACTTTTAAAATGTATATGTTTTCTTTCTATTTGCTTCTTTGTATTGATTTTCCCACTCACAAATCTCTTAGGAAAATGTGAGGTACTTAAATGTCCTGTCTTAAAGTCAGGTAGAGTCATGTTGTATGTAATCCCAGCAATTAGGAAGTGGAAGCAGGAGGATAGAAAGTTCAAAGCCAGTCTAAACGATTTAGAAATACTGTCTCAAAAATTCCAAAATAAGGCTGGGTGCTAATGGCTCACACCTGAAATTCTAGTTACACAAGAGGTGAACATCTGAGGATCACTGTTCAAAGCCAATCTGGGTAGGATGTAAGACTCTTTTCTCCAAGTAACCACCTGAAAGCCAGAAGCAAAGGTATGGCTCAAGTAGTAGAGTATCAATCTTGATTAGAATAAGCTAAGAGATAATGCCCAGGCCCCGAGTTCAAGCCCCAGTACTGGCATCAAACTAAATAAATAGTTAATAAATAAAAATAAAAATTACCTAAAGTATCCTCCTTTTTCCTTTTTAATATTTTTTTTACTTCTTATAGGTCATGCAAGTTTTATACTAAAATTTTCTACTTTTTCAGTGTACAATGATCTTTGGAATTTTTGGACATTTGTTCTTTTATGATACTGGGCGGTGTCCCTGAGCTCTTCAGCTGAAGGCAAGCGCTCTACCACTTGAGCTGCAGTGCCACTTCTGGTTTCCTGGTGGTTAATTGGAGATAAGAATCTCACAGACTTTCCAGCCCTGGCTGGCTTTGAACTGGGGTCCTCAGATCTCAGCCTCCTGAGTAGCTAGGATAATAGGTGTGAGCCACCGGTGCCTATCTTCAATACAGTTGCCTTGCTTGAATACTGTAATTCTTTTGTTTCTTTCTTGGCTCTGATTTTGACACTTAAAACAGAACCTCATTCCTGCCAGTACTTATGTTTCTTGGCAGTCTTTTACAAGTGCTGTAAAATCTGATACTCTTCTGCCAAGGATTAGAGCTGGTTTGGAATCCTGTTTGTCCTTCTTACCTTTACATTGCTTCAGGCTCACTAACTTGAACAGTACTGTTGGGCCTTCTCTGAAATGAAGAACAGGGCTCAGTTTAAAGTAGGCATTCATAAACTAGTGTGTTAAATGTGAATTTATCTCACAAAAATCATGAGCACTCATGAGCCAAGAGGTGTTAAGACCATTAGAGCCATCTAGCTGTGGGATCCTAGACCAGTTCTGACCTCAGGCCTGGCTGCAGTATGATGAGAAGACCTGCTATGAATGTACACAGGCTGTGCTGGTATAAAGGAGAGCTCAATCAAGCTAGTCACGAGACTCATCAAATATGCAAAATTCTAACTGATTTCTGAGCACAGAAGCCTTAATTTGATAACACAAAAGAAAACATAGTCTCTGCAGTTAGCATGTCTAGAAGGCTCATGAGTAGTTTTTTAAATCTTCCATAAGCTACATAGATTGTAGAAATTTAATGAAGAATTGTTAATGTATAATGGTTGGATGAATGGGGTGTGGAGCCTCGTGGACAGCTGGGCGAGGAGGAGAGACATGAGGGCTGGAATCTCCACTGCTCCTCTACCTAGCTGTGTGATCAAAGAACTGTATTTTGGCTTCTGTGGGCTTCTATTTCCTGGTCTATAAAATGGAACTGTGAGCTGGGCACTGGTGACTCATGCCTGTAATCCTGGCTACTCAGGAGGCTGAGATCTGAGGATTGAGGTTCAAAGCCAGCCTGGGCAGGAAAGTCTATAAGATTCTTATCTCCAATTAACCACCCAAAAACTGGAAGTAGGATTTGTGTCTCAAATGGTAGAAAATGCTAGCCTTGAACAGATAAAAGCTCAGGGATAGTACCCAAGCCGGAGTTCAAGCTCCAGGGCCTGAAAAAAAAAAAAAGGAAAGAACTGTAAATATATTCTGTGTAATGTATAATTCATTCATGCATAATGTATTCTACCAGCGGACATTGGGGGACATTAGAAAAGACACAAACTATTCTATTGCCTATATCTCACAGCAACCTCTTTGCACGAGCCCAGTGAAGACTTAGTTTTCAGATCTCAGTTCTGCCATGCGAAGAAAATTAAAGTTGGTTTACCACCTATAGATAGGGTGAATCATACAACTGATGATTCTCCTATTTTTGTGTTCACTCTAGAGAATGAGAGTTTTAATTTTATCCTATGTCCAGTCAAATTTGCAGGTTTTTAGGTGTGTACTGAAGTATTACATTTCCTCCCCATCATCATCTCCCATCATTCAAGCTTTCTTACTTCTCCTCAGTTATATTATTTCATTGATTTCACCTTTAAGTTTGGATATATCTCTATAGCTCGGCTGAAACTATGTTTGGAAAACTAAATTGTTGTAAAGAAGGAAGGAACAAAAGATGGAGGGAAGTGAGAGAAGGGAGAGAAGGAGGGAAAAATAAAGAAAGGAAAGGAGCAAGGGAAGAAGAAGGGAAGAAGAAAGGGAGGAAGGGAGGACAGATAAGATATTACCCGTCTCTTAGGGGTTTATGTGTTGCGTGAAGAAGATTGAGTTTAACATGGAATTTTAAATGGACTGAAATACAGTAACATAAAGAATTCTGTGATTATTCAGAGCATGTTCCCTGGAGTTCCTATAAATGGGTAAAGTGACAAGGAGATATGACACTGTGATTTTCAACAAAAGACTGTCAGAATTGTTATTTTAATATTTACTTCTTTGTGGTGGCTGAGTATTGATTTACTCTGTGTGTGTGTGTGTGTGTGTGTGTGTGTGTGTGTGTGTGTGTGTGTGTGTGTGTTCCTGTGCCTGTTCTGGGGCTTATATTCAGGGCTTGGGCACTATCTCTGAGCCTTTTTGCTTAAGGCTAGCATTCTATCACTTGAGCCACAACTCCTCTTCAAGCTCTTTGGTAGGCAATTGTAGATAAGAGTCTCAGGGTTTTCCTGCCTGCAGCTAGTTTTGAACCTCAGTCCTCAGATCTCAGCCTCCTGAGTAGCTAGGATTAGAGACATAGCCACTAGCACTCAGCTATTTATTTACTTTTATTTACATGCAAAGGCCTGTGTTAACAAAGAGTTGTGCAGGAACTGAAGTTTGAAACCATTGATGGACTGAGCAAGTGATAGAGGGATTTCCTAGTAAGTACAAAGCCCTGGATTGAAACAGCTTCCAGGTATAACACTATATGGTGGTATGAAATCATGGGCAAAAACTGATTAAAACATTCTATCACAAATTTAAAATATTTTAAGGCATTGTAATTTTATTAAAAGTTCAAAGTGTAATTGCACTTAAGAATACCTCTTCTCTCCCCTCTCACTCAATTTAATCACCAACTTCCCACAAGTAGAAATCTGGAGCCAGCTTCAACTCTACTGTGAAACAAACTGGAGTGTCTAGACTAGCAAGGGGCAGGGAGAACATAATCCATTCTCTATTTCATTCTCTTTCTTCCCACTAGAGGGCAGAAATGATGTACCAGGACCAAGAAATTGCTCAAGCACTAGCATATTTCTCAAGATTATGGCTTTGCTCAGATTGTATTAGAAGGACAGTCTCCTTTCCTCCATTCCTGAATACATAGGGAACTCTGACTAACTTTCTTTGAGTTTGTAGCATGTATTTCAACATGGATTGGCCAATTTATGTTTTAATTGTTTTTCCAACCAATCTTTTATTATTCCAATCAATTCTTACTAGTATGTAGGAATTGAGCAAAGTTGTTTCCTGTGGTATTGCCATCATATAATGAGAGTTTACCTCCTTCTTCTTTATAAAACAATTTTAACAAATATCATTATTCTACTCTCATGCAAAATACTTAGATCACACTCACTGAGCATTAGTCAAACATTAAGTTTAAATATGAGCATGAATATATTTTAAAGCATTTGTGTAAAAATTCAGTGTTGTATACTGCTATGTTACAAATGACTCAAATGTATTAACCTTTATTATTTTTTAATGTGAAAATACTGTACAGAGGTGTATTAACCTTTAATACCTCCTCATCTCCCCTGCTACTGATTGACTGAGCTCACCTGGGCAATTGTTCCATTTCTTACGATATTGTCTAGCACTGTGGTCCTCTGGGAACTCAAATGAGCCTGAAAGGCCATGATTGCCTAACGGGGTGGTCAGGGATTGAAAGACGTTCAGACTTAACCAGAGCACCTCAGATTCTCCTTCTTTGGTTTCCTATTCTTGGATATTGTACAACATGGCAGTTGGGTGCCAAGGGAGAGTATCCTAAAAATGGACATACTCAAGCAGCTCAGATTCAATACTATCTCTTGATACCTATAACACTGGGAGGGGGAAGATTGTGAGCAGATGTCCATGGAAAACACCATTGAAAAGGTTGAGAAGAGGCCTATTTCTGACTTACATTTTTTTTTTTTTGGTTGGTCGTGGGGGGCTTGATCTCTGGGCTTGGGCACTGTCCCTGCGCTCTTCAGCTCAAGGCGAGCACTTTACCTCTTGAGACACAGTGCTGTTTCCATTGGCTTACATTTTGTAAAAAAAAAATGGTTATAAGTCATGGATGAAGATCATTTCTTCTTTGAATATGTGGGACTTGCTTCTGAATGTAATACTTCAAGAATTAAGCTGTACAAAACTCATTCTTCTCTTCATCTCTCCAGATCTGTTACCTAAAGCAGTAAAAGATGGCTAGAGGATCAGTGTCCGATGAGGAAATGTTGGAGCTCCAAGAAGCTTTTGCCAAAGTTGGTGAGTAAATCTCGAGCGTCACTTACAATTCTTTATTGAGTAGCTTCAGGACAGACTCAATGAAATGTCAGCTTAAGTAAAATACCAACAGTAGCAGGGAGTGGATTGGCTAGAGGTGCTGGGAGAATTTATATTTCACAGATAAACTTGAGAAAACTACTTTACAAAAACATGGAATGTGGATCCTTTCTCTCCTGTAACTTTCATCTGAAGATGGTGCTTAAGACTCATCTTTTATATCTTGTCTGTTTTCATTTGGTTTCCTTTAACCCATGGCATACTTCCTTACGCTTTATCACAAGGCCTTTGATGTATGTAGTAGCTTTTAAAGAGTTCCTTCAGATTCATTTTCTCTTCTTTGACATTAAGACTCTGTTACTGTGAAGGTTAGGGTGAGGCTAGCACCCCCATCCCTCCCATCCAGTAACAACAGGCCACCTCTGAGATTTCTTTTCTCACTCCTTCAGAGTCAAGTGAATGATCACTACTCCTAGTCCCTCACTTCCTATTTGGTCTCTTCTCACCTTTCTGAAGGTGGTACTTGAATTACCCTGAAGTACCATCATATTGTTTGCATTACAGATACTGATGGCAATGGGTACATCAGCATCAATGAGTTGAATGACTTGTTCAAGGCTGCCTGCCTGCCTCTGCCTGGGTACAGAGTAAGAGAAATTACAGAAAACCTGATGGCTACAGGTGATCTGAACCAAGATGGAAAGATCAGCTTTGATGAGTTTATCAAGGTGAGTCTCATGCAGAATCCTAGGAGATACATTTGAAACTTGGGACTTTAATCAGTTAAAAAAAAAACAAATATTGAGAAAGGTGTTCCTACCCTCCTTACTTCATCATTACATCTTCTTTTCTTTGTGATTTTTCTGGACTATTGATTGGGATTTCTAAAAATACATTCTCTTGCTGCAGGTTTTCCATGGCCTAAAAAGCACAGAGGTTGCCAAGACCTTTCGAAAAGCGATCAATAAGAAGGAAGGGATTTGTGCAATTGGTGGTACCTCAGAGCAGTCTAGTGTTGGCACCCAACATTCCTACTCAGGTAGGTTGTGCTAAGAGGTAGGAAGATGAGAGAGCCAATGGTTTGAGAAGAAGGAAATGTATAGAGAGACTACGTACTGTACTCAACACCTGAATCAGTCTAGCTGGGTGCTGTTGGCTCATGCCTGTAATAGTAGCTATGCAAGAGGCTAAGATCTGAGAATTACAGTCCAAAGACAGACAAGGCAGGAAAGTCCATGAAGCTCTTATCTCCAATTAATTACCAAAAAGCTGGAAATAGAGTTGTGGCTCAAGTGGTACAGTGTTAGCCTTGAGCAAAAGAAACTCAGGGATAGCACCCAGGCCCTGAGTTCAAGCCCAGGACTGGCACAAATAAAACAAAGCAAAAACCTGAGGGATAAAAATTGCAGATAGAAGTAATCACAACTTTATGAACTATCATCTCTTTTTTTGTGTGTAAATAGGCCAGCTCCTGGTTCATAAGATAGGAGCTATCCTAGCACTAGGTAGGGCCTGATACCAAATGATCTTATCTGTATTAAAACAATAGTTTAAAGGATGCCAAATTCCTGTGTGAATCTATGGACAAATTTAGCTACTTAAGCTCTTGTCTTCAATATAATGATTATTTTTAATGCCTGCTTAGTGGTCAAAAAATATCATATCTTCATTGATTTGGGAGAAAGTCATATATTTATTCTGAAAGCTATTACCTGCTTTAATGGAAGCTTCTAACAGTCCCAACAATAAAAGTATCTATTATTTCCCAAACTAAGTTCTTCACAACATTAGTTGACCTGAAAAGTAATCTCAGGGTTAAATACTACTTGTAGTTGCTAAGACAAAAATTAGCCTTTCTTTTTTTTTTTTTTTGGGGGGGGGGTCCGGTCGTGGGGCCTGAACTCTGGGCCTGGGCGCTGTCCCTCAGCTCTTCAGCTCAAGGCTAGTGCTCTACCACCTGAGCCACAGTGCCACTTCCGGCTTTTTTTCTTTTTGCTTATGTGGTGCTGAGGAATCGAACCCAGGGCCTCAGGCATGCATGACAAGTGCTCTACCACTGAGCCAACTTCCCAGCCCCTAGCCTTTCATTTTTAAACACAGGAACTTTGATGGTTTTTGCTATGTGAAATGTTTGTTATGAATCTGCAAGATTGATTTGCTGTTCAGAGTTTCCCAAACTCAGAATTCCTTCTGAACATAATATACATGCATTTCACTATTTTATTTGGTCCTAAATCTCAGAAATCCTCTGAGAGATGCTTATTGTCAATGATACACAATTTTGAAGGCATGAATAGGATATAAGGTATAACTTGAAATTTTTCTACAATTTTTAATGGTTTATTTTTGTTGTTGTTTTTTGGTTTGTGTGCTGGAACTAGGGTTTGAACAGAGCCTTGGGGTCTGGCAGCTGTTCCTTAGCTTTTTCATTCAAAGCTGGCACTCTACCACTTAAGCCACAGCTCCATTTTCAGCTTTTTGGTGGTTAATTGGAGATAAGAGTTTCAGAGACTTTCCTGCCCAAGCTGGCTTTGAACCACAGTCTTCAAATCTCAGCGTCCTGAGTGACTAGGATTAAGGTGTGAGCCACGGGTGCCTGGCTTACTACAACTTTTAAGATCAATCTATAGCAGTTTTACAGAGGAGAGAAAGATTATATCACAAATTATTTAATTTGTGGCAGTTTCATTATATTGGTGTAAAGAATTTCAGAGGTGAAGTAAGACTTTTCCATGGTCATCTAATAGTTCAAACAGCAGGTCTATAAACAGAACTATGCCTTTTATTCTGTAGATATTAGATCATGTTTATTTTTAAAACTATACCTTGTTCTTTCTAATTATTTTTGATACTTAGATATAAAAGTGTGTGTATATTCCTGGACATGAAAACCTGAGATGCATCTGGGTAATGTTGTCCTATCCTATTTTCTCCCTGCACATAGTCATTTTAATCATTTATTCACAGAGGAGGAAAAATATGCTTTTGTCAACTGGATAAACAAAGCGCTGGAAAATGACCCTGACTGTCAGCATGTTGTCCCAATGAACCCAAACACCAATGATCTCTTCAATGCTGTTGGAGATGGTATTGTCCTTTGGTAAGTAGAATTTTCTTCTCGATTTCCAGGGAATTGCCCATTTTCTGCAATGTCAACAATTAAGTGTGTTTATACTAAGCTATCTACCTTTGGCGCTCAGCTGTTCTGGGAATGCTTTTCTGGACTTTCAGTTCTCTGGGCCCAGGAAAGCAAACCAATTTCAGAAGCAATTTATAATGAAAAGTATCACATTGCTATTACTTAGATGAGGAGGAAGGGCACAGGGTGGATAAAGAAGATCAAAAGCATCAATAGACCTGCAGTAATACAGTAATACAAGGTCAAGAGCAATGACATTTGGCACATGCACTACTTTGCTTCATCTGAGCATGGCCCGCCATGAAAAAGGAGAAAAGCAAATACACTTGAGAATGGCAGAAGGATAATAGTAATAACCCAATGCCAGCAATATCCTTCAGCAGAGGGACTATTGAGGATCACATATAACCCCACAACTCAAATAATGAAGGCAGCTGGAACAGGGGATCTCTGAACACAGTGCCAGTCAATTCAGAATGGTATTTCTGAAACCACCTCTGCAGTTCTTAACAGCTTCTCTGGAATTGAACACTAGATTGTGTTCTTCTGGCCCCAACTAATTATGACATTCAGAGACATGGCTGGGTATCAGTGATTCATTCTGTAATTCTAGCTACTCAGAAGGTTGAGATCCAAGAGAACGTGATCCAAAGCCAGCCTAGGCAGAAAAGTCCATGAGACTCCATCTCCAAAGCAGGGCCAGAGGTGTTGGCTCACGTGGGAGAGTGCCAGCTAAAGCAATGAGCCAGGCCCTGCGTTCAAACTCCAATACTTGGAAAAGAAAAACAATAGAGTTATTGTGTGATTATTAGACATATTAATCACTTGTCAACAGACATGTAGACATTATATAACCTCAGAAATGTAGCAATAATGGCTAAGAAAATAGAAGTGGGGGTGGTAGCTTTGGTGATCTAGAGCAATTCTGCACCGTTTTGGGTGAGTCACTGGGTTAAAATTCTCATTGCTTACCTTAGTTTATTAGTATAGCTTCAAAGACATTAACCTTCTCCACGGATAGTTTAAACCTAACTGAAGTAGAGTTATTTGTTTTATATTGAAATCCTGGGTGCATAAATCATGTTGCTGACATAGATATTCACTTATGAGGTTGCTAGAATTCAAATTCAGTGTTTTTGAGCTCTGCTACGCAGAAGGTGGCTTTCTTTAATTTCATCCTTTCTCTTTCAGTAAAATGATCAATCTTTCAGTGCCAGACACAATTGATGAACGAACAATCAACAAAAAGAAGCTTACCCCTTTCACTATTCAGGTAACTTTCCTCATAATTCCCTCATTCTTTCTTTCCTTTCTTCCTTCCCTTCTTTCTTCCTTCCTTTCTCTTTTTCTTTTTTTCTCTCTCTTTTTCTCTCTGGGCCAAAACTCAGGGCCTAGGAGCTGTTCCTTAGCTTTTTTTGTTCAAGGCTAGAAATCTACCACTGAGCCATACCTTCACTTCTGGATTTTTGCTAGTTAATTGGAAATATGAGTCTCATAGAATTTCCTGCCCAGACTGGTTCAGAACCATGGTCCTCAGGTCTCAGACTCCTGAGTAGCTAGGATTACAGGTGTGAGCCATCACTGCCTCCCAAACATTATTTTTAACATAGGGCTGGCTTAGAATGAATGGATACCTTCACTACTGCTGGATCATCTTTTTATCCGAGTTCCAACAGGATTCCCCAAACCTAGGTTTGGGGCTGGTGATTTGTCATAACTGATGGGGACAAAAAGACACATTTTTATCTAGTTTTGTAATTCATGGAGAGGCAAGTAAGGGTGTTGATTGGGTGTTAGTAGATGGAAGGTTGTATTTTGTTTTGGCCGCTTAGGAATAAACCATGCATTGGCTAACGTTTCCTCTCTAACTTCCTGGCAATTTTTCTTTGAGTTGATGCCAAATGCAGAGCATTTAGCTGAAAAGATACCTTTCTAAGAAATGAGGGAGAGGGGAGAGCGGGAAGTACTCTGGCAGCCTTCTCAATGATGCTGGCCACAGCCAAGAGCATAATAAATAGAATTTGCTTTTATTCTTTCAATTTGTTGATTAACTGGAATAGAGCCAGCATGAAATAAGCTGTATTTCTATCTTCGTATGTCCCAGTATTTTATCATCCTTGTCATTCCCTTGCTCAGAAACCATATCTTAAATCTTAAATCATGAATAATACATTACCTTCTATTTGGATATAAGTGACCCTGTGGACTTTTAATATAGAAGTGGTAACAAAAACATACTTAAGGTTAAATTTATTTATAACGCACCATAAGTAAAAGCAGCAACTTTTCTTTCTGATTGTACCAGGGTTTTGAACTCAGGCCTTTGAGCTTGCTTGGCTTGCTTATTCAGCTGGTACTCTACCACTTTAGTCATACATCCAGCCCTACTTTTTGCTGGTTATTGTGGGATGGAGTCTCTCAGTTTTTTTTCCCTGCCTAGGTTGGATTCAAACTATAATCATCTTTATCTAAGTCTCTTAAGTAGCTAGGATTATAGATATGCATTAGAAGTGCCTGACTCATTCTTTAAATGCTAAAGTAAGAGCTCCAATATTTCTGATGGTCTTTGTTTTGCTTTTAATTTGTCTTAGAAACAACTTCTAAGCTGGTCTCTGGTGGCTCACATCTGTAATCTTAACTACTCAGGAAGTTGAGCTCTGACCATTACAGTTCAAAGCCAGCCTGGCAGGAAAGTTCATGAGACTCTTATCTCCAATTAACCTCCTAAAAAGCCTAAAAAACCACTTGAGCTGTGACTCAAGTGGTGGAACATTGAACTTGACTTGAGTATAAAGCCTAAGGGATAACACCCAGGCCCTGAATTCAAGCTTTACTACTGGCACAAAGAAACAAAATCTTCTCTTTTTCTTTCTCTTTCTTTCTCTTTCTCTTTCTGTTTCTCTGTCTCTCTCTGTCTCTGTCTCTGTCTCTGTCTCTGTCTCTGTCTCTGTCTCTGTCTCTCTCTTTCTCTCTCTCTCTCTCTCTCTCACACACATACACACACACAAACATTCTATACGTAACTGATATTGATATCTTCTTTGTGGATTTAAGAATAGTATATGGATTTGAGACTGAAGACTCAATTGGCTGTTCAAACTGTGAGTTATACTACATGAATTGTTACTCACAGGCACATACAATCTCAAGCACACTTAATGAACACTTAATGAATTGTCCTATTTAAACCCCTGCATTGTTTTTTCTCCATGAACTTGATCTGAATTTTTTCCATTCCATAATACTCAACCTACAAGTCAAAAGATAATCACTTCAACTTTTACTTTCTTTTATGACCTTAATTGATACCACTGATTGTCTCTTTAATGATGGCCAATGACAGGACAATGACTTCTCCCACAAAGGTGCCCTTTTATTCCAGGCCAACAGACTGAGTGTGGGCCTCAGCACGGAGCAACAGTGACAACTATAAGACCCATTAATTACCTGTTGTCCAGCACTGGCCTTCCATGCAAGGTTGATTCGATTGAGCAGGCCATTGTGTAAACTCAGTATCTGGATTACTGGATTTTTGCCTTATTAGGAATCACTGCTAAGCAACAAAGAAATCATCTTATAAATATGTTAGAAACAATTGCATGAAAGAAATAAAAACATTAGAATACTTATCTTGGTATAACCCCTGCTTTCACTGTATTTGATGTTGGTATAATTTGTGGAGTGGAAGGGAAAAAACAAATCGTTTAAATAGGGATACAGGTGGACCCATTGCAACAATGAGATGTACAAGTCGTTATGTCAAAAAACGAACTTTACAACTTTGGTGTTGGGGGGATTGGGTGGGAGGGACAGGAGGGGGTATGGGAAGGGATGAGAAGGGGAAACAAAGGAGGAGGCAACAATGCTTGATAAGAAATGTACTTGTTATCTTGCTCATGTAATTGTAACCCCTCTGTATGGTATTTTCACGATTAAAAAAAAAAAAAAGAAAAAAAGAAGGAATCACTGCTTTTTCCCAGACTTACACTCAGAGAATACTATGCCTCTAGGCCTGTGAACATTCGAGAGGGAAAATATGTCTACCTATCGGTACTCATTTGGCATCTGCAGAATGAAAGAACCATGCTTGCTTCTGTTTGCTACCTTAGGAAAATTTGAACTTGGCTCTGAACTCTGCCTCAGCCATTGGGTGCCATGTAGTTAACATCGGAGCTGAGGACCTGAAGGAGGGAAAGCCTTATCTCGTCCTAGGACTTCTGTGGCAAGTCATCAAGATTGGGTTGTTTGCTGACATTGAACTCAGCAGGAATGAAGGTAAGCGCAATGTTCCAGATGTTAGAAGCCGCATGGCTTTCTGTTCATGTCTGTGTTGAGGACGAGAGGAGGTAGATGTCAGGAATAGTAAAGTGTACAGAATTTCTCAGTTAGATTGAATCTGTGGTTTTAACCTAACAGACTCTCCATCCTACCAGACTTTTGAAAAATGACAGAGCAAAAGCTTTTTAAGACCACAGGCAAATAATGATGCTTGTTTAGAGTCTACAGCTCAATCTAACTGTCTGGGGCTTCAAGCTCAGGAGCGTTCCTCAAAACTCACCTTGCTTAGATACTTCATGACAAATAAACCTAGCTATAGTTTGTATTTTGTGAAGCAATTCACATTCACGTCTGTATCTGTACTAGATGAGGAGAAATTTGGGTCTGTCAAGACTAGAAAGACAAAGACTTCTTATCAGGACTAGAGAGGAAGATGTAGGCCAAAGGATACAAAGTTGAATTCATGTAAGATGAATGAGACTAAAGATATACAGTACAGCAATGAAGACTATGGTTAATAATATTGTATTATATACTGGGAATTTGAAAAAAAAGTAGATTTTGGGTTCTTTTATTACCAACAATAAGGAAGAAATGAAAGTAATTTTATGAGATATTGGGGTGTTAATCTGCTGGATTGTAGTAGTCATTTATGTATATATCATGATAATTATATCAAAACATTTTGTGATATACCTTAAATCTATAAAGTAAATATAAAAATTAGAAAGACTGTAGATAATTACATTTAAGGTTTTGAAATTCAGAACTAAATATGTAGATGTTAATTGTATTCAATCTTCTTGTCATTTAAACAGCAATGGGCTAGTTATATAGATAAAAATACTAGCCAGGCATCAGTGGCTCACACCAGTAATCCTAGCTACTCAGGAGGCAGTTCAAAGTTAGCCCTGGCAGAAAAGTCCATGAGACTCTTATCTCTAAGAAACTACTCACAAAAAGCTGGAATGGTGCTGAGGTTCAAGTGAGCTAAAGCATCTGAGGGAGAGAGCCCAAGCCCTGAGTTCAAACCCCTGGACTGGCAAACAAACAAACAAACAAAAAACAAAAAAAAAACAAAACAAAAAACCTTGATATGTAACCAACTTTCAGCTTTTAGGTACAAATCTTCCCAATATGAAATCTGTATTCCAATTTTAATTTTCAGTTATACATCCTTTTAAAAATATACATACAAGTCACAATAACCAATGAAAATTCCTGAGCTATCTCTTGAAAACCAATATACTAACCAATCAAAAGAAGGAGAAAAAACAGCAAATGGGGATCTTAAACTTATGCAAAAGAATATTGATTTGCAAATTCAAATCGGCTAATTTTAAACCTTTTAACTGAGCCAAAAAAAATCCATCTGGGGAAATAGGAGAGTTGATTAAATTATTGAGTTGCTATGATTACGCAGGTAAGCATTTACAATATAAACTATCCATGGGACTAGAGAAGAGAACACAGTCTATCACAAAGTCAATCACTTGAAAAGTGTTGTTACTTCATGAAATGTGGCCTGATAGAACCAGCAGAGGATTTTGAGCCAATGGTCTTGGTTTTTTTGTTTCTGGTTTTTGTTTTGGCTATGCCATAGTGTCCATAGGCCTACCATTGAGTTTTGGAGTTTTTTTTTGGGTGGGGGGAGTGCCTTGTCCTGTCCATCTGAAAACTGAGAGTTCACATTACAATAGTGAACCTTCTTTTTTTTGGCAGTTGTGAATCTTGAACTCAGGTCCTGGGCACTGTCTCTGAGCTCATCTACTCAAGTCCAGTGTTCTAAAGCTTTGAGCTTCAGCACTATTTTTGGCTTTATAAGCATCTCACATTCTTTCCTGCCTGGACTGGCTTCCATCCTCAATCCATAGATCTCATCCTCTGGAGTAGCTAGGATTATGGACATGAGTTTCTGGTGCTAACTGAACCACCTTTAAGAAATAATAACAAAGTATTTATTCCATGGGAAAGTCTGTAAGAAATTTATCCCAGTGAGATGCTGCTGCTAACTTTCTAGCAAGGTTTCATGAATGTTTTAATGAACATCCTCACCCCACAAAAACCCTGTATTTATTGTTGTTTGTTTGTTGTGTTTCTTCAGCGCTGATTGCTCTTTTGAGAGAAGGGGAGAGCCTGGAGGATTTGATGAAGCTCTCTCCCGAAGACCTCCTGTTAAGGTGGGCTAATTACCACCTGGAAAATGCAGGCTGCAACAAAATTAGCAACTTCAGCATTGACATCAAGGTAGGAAGAATGGCTTTGAACTCTAGTAAATTGCTGCAGGGAAACTACCTTAAGAGAGAAAAATCAGATACTGAGCCTCATGTTTTCAGCAGCTCTAGCCATAGTCTGGTCTTGTTTGGAGCTGTTCACTGTCCTCAAGAAACTAGCTTCAGCTTTTCTTTTCTTTTCTTTTCTTTTTTTTTAAGCTGCAGCTTTTCTTCTAGGCCACACACATATCTACCCAGAGTCCTGGTGCAGCATCGAAGAGCAGGGTGACAAATCTCACTTAGAGTTTCAGTGGTAGAAAGCAGAGGGACAATAGAGGGTAAATGAGATGATACAAAGGAGATAAGATTCCTTTTAGGTAAAGAGGAGTAAACACAGAATGTCCATTTCTCTGTTATATAAATGGACACATCTAGTAAAGATGCCTTTTGAAAAACTAAGTGAAGATTATGCTCCTAATTACACTAGCAACAGCCAACATGGTATCTGCTACAGTTCAGACACTGATGGAGCTCCATTATAAGTTCATTAATTGACTTATCAAACCTTACAAGAAGCCCCAAGATAAGAAAATAGAGCAAAGGAGCTCCATACAGGAAAAAGCGGGAGAAGCAATCACTGTGGTTTTCAAGTATATGAAGAGTTCTGTGTCATGTTGAGATGTACCAGGGTAGAAAGCGCTTAAGGAGCAGTTAAGGAAGGTCAGAAAGCAATCCCCATAAAACCAGGTAGGATGTGACGATGCTTAGAAGGAAAAACGCTGGAAGTGGCGCTGTAGCTCAAGCGGTAGAGCGCTCGCCTTGAGCTGAAGAGCTGAGGGACAGCACCCAGGCCCAGAGTTCAAGCCCCACGACCGACAAAAAAAAAAAAAAAAAAAAAAAAAAGAAGGAAAAACGCTCCAGGCTCCACTTTCTTAAAGATGAAGGAAACTCCATGGGGTGGGGTTTGGGGGGATAGTCATGTGATCTGCCAAGAGTATATAAGGCTTAAAGTTGAGTAAGAGCTTCCAGATGCTGGGCCCAGAGGCGTTTGGAACTCAGGATCAGGCAGCACAGTGACACTTGTAGGTGGAGCACCCTCCATTCCTTAGGACCTCAACTAATTTCGACTTTCTTAATGTGCAACTTCCACTCATTTTCAACATTTTTCCAGCAGCACCCACCAAAATGAGGTTTAGTGGAAGCAGAACAACATCTGCCTTTGTACAAAACAGTCAAGCCCAGCAATTGTTGAGCTGTTTAGCCAAAATTAGGTTGTATGATCTCAGCCATACATTAGTTTGATGCCTTATCACTAAAGGTAAGGTTTTTAAGAGTATTTAACCACTTGGATGCTTTGGACAGTGTATGCATGACAGGAACATGCTAGCTGAGCATGTTACACAGTGTGTGTATATCTGTTCTCATGGCACACATGAGGACTGGGCTGTCATGTGTATGTCTGAGTAGCTAACACTGTCAGGAAATATTTTTCAATCACATAGAATCATCAAAGAACATCCATACTAGATAGAGTGAGTGGATTATTAGGGTCAGATGAAATATCTATTAGCAAAACTAAAAATTGTAACATGTATGAAATGGAAGATTTCATTGGTGCCTAATACCTGTGTGAAACCTTCAACATAGCTGTAGATACAATAAGAAGGAACAAGAGAGGAGAGAGGTGGAGGGGTTAGACAGACAAGACAAGAGAGACAGAGAGAGAAACAGAGAGATCTGTTTCTCCCTTTGCACCATCAATGATCAAATTCTCCCATTCTCTTCTTTCTAATATCAAAAGTGATAAGCATACTTCTAGTCAACGTAGACCCTACAGAATTTAAAAAACAAAGCAACAGAGCTGATTTTCCATCTTTAAGAGAAATTAAGGTGATTTTTAAATGCTTTAAATAAATTACTTGACATTCTGTATGCTTTCATTGACTTAAGAATGTTTGAATTTTAAGGACTAGTTCTGAGAATTCTTATCAATAAACATTCAGAATCAAAACGTAATGCAATGCCAGGGGCTGGGAATGTGGCTCAGTGGTAGAGTGCTTGCCTTGCATGCGTGAGGCCCTGGGTTCGATTCCTTAGCACCACATAAACAGAAAAAGCCGGAAGTGGTGTTGTGCTCAAGTGGTAGAGTGCTAGCCTTGAGCTGAAGAGCTAAGGGACAGTGCTCAGGCCCAGAGTTCAAGCCCCACAACCGACAAAAAAAAATGCAGTGCCAATTTATTATAACTAAATATATTTTCTAGTTTCTAGATAAACTTTACATGTACTTGTCATCATATTTTTCTTTTTACAAAAAAGGCTTAACACTTCAATTTTCTGTCTTTGAAATCTTTTCCTTTTTTTGTTTTTGCTGATTTAAATGTATTTTTAAACTCTGCTTTAAACTTCTGTTTCCTTTTTCTGTCACTTAAAAAAAATGAAACCTTAGCTGACTGACTTCTATATCAATATAAAGGTTTATATATTTTTTGTGTACAATTTAATGCTTATAAGTGAGATGATTTTTTTCTCTTCAATACAAGAGAAAAATATTTGCCTCTTTGGGTTGTCTTTTGTATGTAAATTGCATTTTTATTTGTTAAATTCCTTTCAAAAGGGAAGCAAATATGATATTTCAACCAGACAAATAAAACATTCAACTTAGTGAATGTTTCTAAACCTTGTTACTTAAGTTACATTCTAAATGACAGTGGAATAATAAATAAAATCTATGCCCTTGGGAAATTATGGTTGTGCTAAGTATGTAATTAAAGGTGATGTTTCAAAAGTGTAATTTCTTCATTTTTCACAGGACTCAAAAGCTTATTACCACCTGCTTGATCAGGTGGCTCCAAAAGGAGATGAAGAAGGTATTCCTGCTATTGTAATTGACATGTCAGGACTGAGGGTAAGACCATGCCACAACTGTGTGTAGAGAATACTGTGTTACTGCTTCTGTGTTGGTCATTCCATGACTCCCTATGACCTGTACTTTAGAGTTCTCCTTAAATCTGTCTTCAACTTTTGAGCACTATTAATGGTTTTTGAGAAGTGTGGAAAAACTGAATCTAGAAACAAAACATAAAAAACTGAACCTTAGTTAAATGCCATATACCAAGCTAGCAATTCTTTGTACATCCCTCATTTCATATAACACCAACCTTAGTCTGAATGCTAAAACTTTAGGATTTTCTTAGCCAGGCACCAGTGGTTCACACCTGTAATTCTAATTATTCAGGAGGCTTGAGAGCTGATGATGGAAGTTCAAAGCCAGCCCTGTTAGGAAAGTCAATGAAACTCTGATTTCTGATTAACCACCAAAAATCCAGAACCAAAGCTGTAGCACAAGTGGTAGAACACCAGCTTTGAGTGAAAAAACTAAGGGACAGTGATCAGGCCCTGACTTGAAGCACTAGTACTGGCACCAACAAACAAATTTTAGAGTTTTCTTGTATTTAATTTATTTTTATTTATTTTATTTTTAATTGCCACATAATCGAATCTATTAGATGTGGTATTTTCATACATGTACCCTTTGAGCAAGAGCCCATTCTTTATTTTAACTCCCACTATTAATACTGGCCTTGACCTTGTCCATTTGTGTGTCTCATTTAATTTCACTGGACTTAAATCCAATAAATGAATCAGTGCTGGGTACCGCTGACTCTCAACTATAATCCTGGCTACTCAGGAGGATGAGATCTCAAGATCTCAGTTTGAAACCAGCTCAGGCAAGAAAGACTGTAATAATCTTATCTCCAATTAACCACCAAAAAAGCCAGAAGTAGAGATGTAGCTAAAAAGGTAAGAAGAGCCACCCTAAAATGAAAAAGTTAAGGGACAGTGCCCAGGCCCTGAGTTCAAGCCTCAGGACATATAGATAGACAGATAGAGACAGACAGACAGACAGACAG
Organism: Dipodomys merriami; assembly: GCF_024711535.1. Lineage (NCBI taxonomy): Eukaryota > Metazoa > Chordata > Mammalia > Rodentia > Heteromyidae > Dipodomys > Dipodomys merriami. Next base: position 75,071,593 of record NW_027206179.1, read on the forward strand.
ACAGACAGACAGACACACACACACACACACACACACACACACATGCACACACATGAACATGTACATACACATACAAACACAATATCCAATGAATCAATAATGAAGTCAATTTATTCCTGAATGAGAAATAATGTAAAAACCAATGAGAGTTGAAGCTCATGAGATATAGTGTTACCTAGTTAGGTAACAACTTAAGGCAGTTATTCTAATTTAAAGTCTTATTTTCTGAAAGTCAGAAGTCTAAGACTTGCAAAAGTCATATTTCAGCAACATATAACATTTAACTCTTATTATAAAAGTCTGCTTCCAAATGACTGTGGTTCTTTAGAACAATTTGACACATGGCATTATAAATTTCTAACAATATATAGGGTTAACTCACTGATGTTTATTTTGTAGGTTACAAGTATACTAACTCATGGTGGGAAAAATAATTACACTAATCACATATTCTTATTGGCAATTGTGAATAACTTTTATGAGCTGGAAAAAGGAATATAAATTATTATTTAATATAAAAAAACTTTTTAAAAACAATACTGGGGTTTGACTTTGGGGCCTTATGCTTACTAGCCAGGTAGTGCTTGACCACTTGAGTTATGCCTAACTCTTTTAGGCTTTAGTTCTGTATGTGTGTCTATGTGTGTGTGCCAGCATTCCAATACTGGAACTTGAGCTCAGAACCTTGCACTCTTGCCCAAATGGTGCTCTACCACTTGAACCATGATTCTAGTCCAACTTCAGTTATTTTCTACAAAGGACCTCAAGCAAAAACTGAGGGCTAGCCTTGAACCATAATCCTCATACCTATGTATCCCATGATCCTAGGATTATAGGCATGTGACACTACTTCTAGCCCTAAACAAAGTCCACACAAAAATATAGTAGCCAGGTATTGGCTCACACTTGTAAGCCTAGCTACTCAAGAAGCTGAGATCTAAAGATCACGGTTCAAAGCCAGCCTGGGGAGGCAAGTTTGTGAGACACTCACAAGTGGTAACTCAAGTGGTAGAGTGCCAGCCTCAAGTGAAAAAGCCAAAGGGCAGTGCTGAGGCCCTGAGTTCAAGCCTCTGTGTGTGTGTGTGTGTGTGTGTGTGTGTGTGTGTGTGTGTGTGTGTGTGTGTGTGTGTGTGTGTGTGTGTGTGTGTGTGCGCACAGTGGGCAAAAAGAATTGAGATCAATGTAAATGATAAGATCCCAGAATCTATTGAATTGCTTTAAAAACAGGGTCACCAGCTATTAATCTCTTTGAGCTCTGTATAAGGAGTCTTAATTACTTAAATTCTAAGGTTACTTTGATTTGTGGCTTTCTGACTACTATAACTTTCTGAAGGTATGTAATAATGTTCTGCTAGTAAGTGTCTATGAAATACCAAGCATCTCAGTGAGACTCCATTCCTTTGTCACATTATATGTATTCACACATCCCTGGAGAGCCATGACCTCGGAACGCTCTTTTCATTGCAGGAGAAGGATGACATCCAGAGGGCAGAATGCATGTTGCAGCAGGCAGAGAGGCTGGGCTGCCGGCAGTTTGTCACAGCTACAGACGTTGTCCGAGGGAACCCCAAGTTGAACTTGGCTTTCATTGCCAACCTCTTCAACAAGTACCCTGCTTTGCACAAACCAGACAACCAGGATATCGACTGGGGGGCCCTTGAAGGTAACTGTAACCCAATTGCTTACATTGTTCTGAAAAACAATTCTGATTGAAGGGCAATCCAAAATCACCCCTAAGCAAATGCAACCCCTTCCAGTGTTCAAAGAGCCATCAATTCACTGATATATAACAAAGAGAAGAAAGAAAAGAAAAGAAAAGAAAGAAAGGAAAGAAAGAAAGAAAGAAAGAAAGAAAGAAAGAAAGAAAGAAAGAAAGAAAGAAAGAAAGAAAGAAAGAAAGGAAGGAAGGAAGGAAGGAAGGAAGGAAGGAAGAAAGAAAGGAAGGAAAGGAGGGAAAGGGAAGGGAGGAAGGAAGAAAGGAAGGAAGGAAGGTCAACTGCAGCCATCAGGAATAATCAAATACAATTATATCAGAACCATTATACTTAGGCTTCATCCATTATCAGAACTGCATGGTTTAGTATAGACAATACATTTAATTTTTGGATAAAATAAATCCTATGATACAAGAAGTCTAATTTATGTACACAGTAGATGATGTTATTCCTACAGACAAGAATGCCCACCACACACTGGCTAAAATAACATTTTAATTTTAATTTATACAAGGTTATGCTTACTAAGTTTTTCCATTTAATTTTTGTTTCTTTGGTTTGGATTACTAATGCATAGACTAGAATCCTGACACTTGTATTTTGCTCTAAGATGGGACAAATGACACATAGCTGCAATCAACTTCCATAGCTAAAATGTTCATTTATTCTCTTTTTCATCATGAACTAATTCTGTAAAAAGAATTCAAGTCAAAACCAATATTAAGTAAACGTCACCAAAGCAAGAAGATGTCAGGTGTGGGTTGAGCCCTTCCATGTGCTTTTCTAGCACTGGAAATGCAGTATTGGGTACAGGTCCAGCATTATTGCATTTGAATCACTGGACCACCCCTGGTCAGGTGTTTATGTGTTTTGCTGATTTTAAATCTGTGTGTCAATTCTACTAGTCACTCATTTTCAACTGTCTCTTGGACATCACTGTTTGGGTCCTTTGCTATCTTTTGAAATGAAGCATATTAAAAAACCCAGAACGAATCATTTCTCCTATTCCCCATTGCTTTCACACCCCACTTCCTAGCCCATTTGCTCCCCTTTAGAAATTCCCTCTGTCCATTAAGCACTAAAACTACAGAGTTTGAGTTCCACTATGGTATCAGTCTCTTCTTTATCCTTTCAATCTATGATGTCAACAAATACTAAAATTCCTCATCTGGGATATCTTTTAGATTGTTAATTTTCTTTCCTGGTCTTCTGGCTGGGGAAGATACTGGTGGGCTTCATCTACCAATTATTTTGTTGGGTCTTAGGGGCCTATTCCTCCATTCATCAAGCACTTCATTGTGTCCCACATGCCACTGCCAATCCTATCCACTCTGCATTTAATTTAAATGCATATCACCTCCCAGCAACTCTGCACATGGCTGCCAGGCACATCCCAGCCCAGCATTCCTTATCTTCCAATAGTAATAAAATATGAATCTATAATGACTGGCACTGTCTAATATATTAACCCAATCTGCTACCTGGCATTAAACGATCCCCAGTTCTGATTCCAGCCTCTGGGCACCTTATTACTGTGTTCTCTACTAGTTAGCACCCCACAGATCCATTCTTGTTCTTGTTAGTAAAGACCTAGCCACAATCCCCTACTCTTGTCTCATTAATATCCAGCTTTTAAAATAGCCTAAAAACGAAACAAACCTCAGAGTTGAGGGCCAGTGTCTCGTGCATGTAATCCTAGCTATTCATGAGGCTTAGAGCTGAGGATTGCGGTTTGAAGCTAGCCCAAATAAGAAAGTCTGTGAGATTATTATCTCAACCACCCAGAAGCCAGAAATAGAGCTGTGGCTCAAGTGGTAGTATGCTAGCTGTGAGCAGAAAAGTTCAGTGTCAGTGCCCAGGCCCTGAGTTCAAGCCCCAGGGTTGTTACACACACACACACACACACACACACACTCACACACACACACACACACACACACACACACATACAGATAAAGTTCAAATTTTATCCCTCTAGATTTAGCCCAAACTCTCTGTTGATCTCTACTTTGTATGATCTCTAAGGGGAAGACAAAAATTCTTGTCTTGAGGCCACCCCTGAACTGTTCTTCCACCTAGGATGTTGCACAATATTAACAGTTGTTATAAAATACTCATTGAACTGAAATGGAGCGAAAATTTAACCCAGGATAGTGACCTTCATCCATTCAGCCAACACATATACTTTTCTTATTCTCTATTCTCTCTCTCTCTCTCTCTCTCTCTCTCTCTCTCTCTCTCTCTCTCTCTCTCTCTCTCTCTCTCTCTCTCTCTCTCTCTCTCTCTCTCTCTCTCTCTCTCTCTCTCTCTCTCTCTCTCTCTCTCTCTCTCTCTCTCTCTCTCTCTCTCTCTCTGGCTTTTATCTATAGTCTTCTTTATTAAACTTAGCTCATAAGATCTGCTAGAGTCATAGAAGGGCTAAAAATAACCAGTCTTTATTAATCTAGGTGAGACAAGGGAAGAACGGACATTTAGGAACTGGATGAACTCCCTGGGAGTTAACCCTCGAGTCAACCATTTGTACAGGTGAGAATCGCTGGGACCCCATCCCTGACATGAGACACAAAGAGCATAGGATTTCAAATATGGCTGTGGTATGCATTCTGTTCTTAGAATATGTGTTTTTTATGGAGGAGGGGCTCACCTTGATCAGCAGATGTTGAATGTTCAGCTGAAAAGCTTCACTGTGTGTTTAATACAACAATCATACCTCAGCACAATGACAAATTCACTCTGTGTGGCAAGCCTGTAATTTTCTCAAGATCAGCCCAAACAAGAGTGTTATCTTTGCAGTTAAATGTCTCCTATGCCATTTGTTAGGGCTATGTTTCTTCTTCCTGGAACAGTGTATGTCCTCGGAAGGGAATGAGGTAGGCCATCCTGAGAGGGGAAAGTTCCCTGATCCAGTGTCTGCATCTCTAGAGATGGAGCTGCTCTCATCAAAACTTCAGGGTTCTTGTGAATGTGCTGGTATTTAAGGAAGTGCCTGGTGCATTGTAGGTTATGAAGAAGTGTTGGATATGTGAGAATTCTTTTTTTTTTTTTTGTTCAGTGATTTATCAGATGCCCTGGTCATCTTCCAGCTCTATGAAAAGATTAAAGTCCCTGTGGACTGGAACCGAGTAAACAAACCCCCATACCCTAAGCTGGGGGGCAATATGAAAAAGGTATTTATATATATGTATATATATATATATAAAATGACTCTTTTGATGTTCTGTGAGGCAGTAATGCTATCACCTGCAAGAGTTCTTTTCAAGTACTTTATCAGGCAGCCAAACTTTGGTAAGTAGTGTTTATCCAGGGATTAAATTATAGTAGAGCCATCAGAAACCTGAGTAGGTTTATCAAAGTGAGTCCATTATTTCCATTGATTACTTACTTACAATTCCATGTAGGCTGTCTTTAAACAAGAGCATGTAAAAATTCTCATTAAGATAATTAGAGCAAGCAGAGCCACAGGGTTTTTCCAGACCCCAGCAGGCTCCTCATTCTAATTTTCTAAAGAATTAAGGCTTTGTACTGACAGCTTGACTGGTACAGTTTGTCTACTGTCAGCACAGTGGGAACATTGTTTTGTAACAACCAGCTTGGTAGAGCCATTCCTCGCTGATGAGAATCAGTGTGATTTTTAATGATCCATGAGTGGCCATGAAAATATCTGCCCTCCACATCTATCTGCTTTGTATTTGTATAGTGGAGAATACACATTGTTCACACCTATCTCCATGAATTCAGCTTTTTAAGCAATATTGCAGATAACTGAGGATGACTTTCTTTTGCATGTTCTTAATTATGAACTTGTTCTAGTTTTAAGGGTCCACAGGGAAGCTGGGTACTGGTGGCTCTCACCTTTAATGTATTTACTCAGGAGGATGCGATCTGAGGAGTGTGGTTTGAAGATAACTTAGGCAGGGAAGTTGAGAAACTCTTATCTCTAAGTAACCACTACAAAGCTGGAAGTGGAACTGCAGCTCAAGGGGCAGAGTGACAGCCTTGAGAGGAAAAAGTTAAGGGACAGTGCCCAGGTCTTGAGTTCAAGTCCCACCCAATACTAGCACCAAAAAAAAAGAGAGGGTAATTTGGATATTTTTGATTGGAGGTAAGGAGTTTTATTTAAGGAAAGATGAAAAAGTTCTAACTCACAATCCTAGAATTATAGGAAGCAGTAGAGATTACAGAGATTATCCAGTGTGGTATTAAGTATTTCATTCTGTATGGGGTTTTTTTTGCTATTTTTGCTATGTATTTATGAGATAGTGACATTAAATGGTTTTTCCTTCTGCCGCCTTAACAGCTGGAGAGCTGTAACTATGCAGTGGAACTGGGGAAGAATCAAGCTAAATTTTCCCTGGTTGGCATTGGTGGACAAGATCTCAATGAAGGCAACCGCACCCTCACCTTGGCCTTGATCTGGCAGCTAATGAGAAGGTAGCATAGCTCCCAGGATTGACTGTTTCTAATGATTATTTGACTTAGAAGTATACAGCAAATTTTACAATGTGATGTAATTCTATGAAGCTGTATTTTAAGTGGAACTTAGTAACTAAGTTTCCTATTATAAATGCTCTCTCTCTCTCTCTCTCTCTCTCTCTCTCTCTCTCTCTCTCTCTCTCTCTCTCTCTCTCTCTCTCTCTCTCTCTCTCTCTCTCTATTTTTAACAGTCCTGAGCCTTGAACTTAGGGCTGGACATTGCCTCTGAGCTTCTGTTGCTCAAGGCTAACACTCTACCACTTGAGCCACAGTGCCACTTGCAGCTTTTTCTGAGTAATTTGTTGGGAATAAGAATCTTATGGAGTTTCTTGCCCAGGCTGGATTTGAACTGCGATCCTCAGATCTCAGCCTCCTGAATAGCTAGGATTATAGGTGTGAGCCACCAGTGCCTGGCTTCTATTAATATTTTTAAACAATTAACCTTTTTTCTTTTTAGTTCTAATAGTTTTTATTTCAGGTATTGTGAAGAATCTGTTGTTACATTAAAAAAATGTTTTAGATGATTACTTTATCTTGATTAGTTTCATACTTGTATCATTATGGAGTGACCTTTCATGCCTGGTAAAATTCTTTTCTCTGAAATTTATTCTTTTCTGTATTAATATAGCCAACTACTGTTTCTTCTTGATTAGGGGTCAGTATGACATACCTTTTCCTACCTTTCTACTTTTAACTCCTTTGTGGAAGTAACAACTACCTGTTGGAGGGATTTGAAGATGAGAAAACCATGCTATATATACCCACATATTGGTATTTCTGGTGTTCTTCCTACTTTGTATAGGTTTACATTTCTATACAATATAATTTTCTTGTATCAGGAGTATTTTCTAATAGTTGAGCTCTGTTGGTGATTGGTTCAGCTTGTATAGATCAACACAAAATCTTTGTTTTTGTTGGCTGATTTGCACATGCACAGTGTGTGTGTGTGTGTGTGTGTGTCTGTGTGTGTGTGTGTGTGTCTGTGTGTGTGCGTGCTGAGATTGCAGTTTGAACTTAGGACCTGGGTACTGTCCCTTAGCTTTTTGACTCAAGGCTGACACTCTACCATTTTAGCCAGGGTTTTTGTTGTTGTTGTTGTTTTGGATCTGGTCATGGGGCCTGAACTCTGGGCCTGGGCGCTGTCCCTCAGCTCTTCAGCTCAAGGCTAGTGCTCTACCACTTGAGCCACAGCACCACTCCCGGCTTTTTTTTCTTTTTGCTTATGTGGTGCTGAGGAATCGAACACAGGGCGTCATGCATGCAAGGCAAGCGCTCTACCACTGAGCCACCTTCCTAGCCCCTTAGCCAGGGTTTTATTTCCTGCTTTTTAGTGGTTAACTAGAGATAAGAATGTTAGGACCTTTCCTGCCTAGGCTGGCTTTGAACTGTGATCCTCAGATCTCAGCCTGCTTAGTAAGTAGCTCGGGTTATAGGCTACCATGCCTGGGAGTGTCTTTTGCTTTTTTTTCTTTTCTGTAGGATTCTTCTCTTACTCTTGTTCTTCCTGCCCAACTCCACCCTGCAAAGACTCTGCTTAGAAGGAAGTGCGTGCTTTATGCTTCATCTTAACCACCATACATTTTTATTTTAAGGTAGTAAAAGAATTAATGTTGTTACATATTGTTCGTTCCCTCCAATATAACGAATAGTATCTTGATCCTCCTCTAAAAAGAAAAGAAGTTTTTCAACAACTTTTCTCCAGAAATTGATCTTAATTTTTTTTTCAGGTACACACTGAATATGCTTGAAGAAATTGGTGGTGGGCAGAAGGTCAATGATGACATTATTGTCAACTGGGTAAATGAGACATTGAGGGAGGCTGACAAAAGGTCCTCCATCTCTAGCTTCAAGGTGAGTTGTACTCCTCCCTTTAGAAGCCACCCGAACGCCATGCTTGTCTTGATTGTTTCCATTATATGTTAAATGACCTTCAGAGTTAGACATTTTAGGCTCTTCCTTCTATACTGACTATTACTGTTTTAATGTTCACTGACAAACTTCTCATCACTTGCTCCCATAATGGTTTTTTTTTCTTTTCTACTTTTTTTTGTCCATCATGGGGCCTGAACTCTGGGCCTGGGCACTGTCCCTCAGCTCTTCAGCTCAAGGCTAGCGCTCTACCACTTGAGCCACAGCACCACTCCAGCTTTTTCTGCTTATGTGGTGCTGAGGAATCGAACCCAGAGCCTCATGCATGCAAGGCAAGCACTCTACCACTGAGCCACCTTCCCAGACCCTCTACTTTTTTTCCAGTGCTGGGATCAAACCTGTACCTCACACTTGCTAGACAAGTGCTTTACCACTAAGCTACATCTCTGCCCCATCATAGTAATTTTTTTAAATCACCATATGTAACACATCATTTAAGCCTTGTTTTTTGAAAGGAACATAAAATATAATATTTTTAAATGCATATACATCTATGGTTCAGAATTTGAACATAATGGTGAAATATAAAATCCTTAAAGATGGCCCATGTAAATAGCCCCTGATCACATCCTTGTATCCAAATTCCATTTTAATAAATAACAGCATGACATTTTACTGAATTTCTAACCTCATTCACACAATAACTGGCTTCTTCCTTAAGGTACCTGTGTACTTGGTCCATATTATGATAATATCTATACATCTTAAGTACAATTTTCTAGTTTAAAAGTCAGGACTGGAGGGCTGGGAAGGTGGCTCAGTGGTAGAGCACTTGCCTTGCACGCATGAGGTCCTGGGTTCGATTCCTCAGCACCACATAAACAAAAAGAAAAAAAATGAAAGTGGCGTTGTGGCTCAAGTGGTAGAGCGCTAGCCTTGAGCTGAAGAACTGAGGGACAGCGCCCAGGCCCAGAGTTCAGGCCCACGACTGGACAACCCCCCCTCCAAAAAAGTCAGGACTGGTGGAAGAACAGCTTCACAGGAGCCTTGTTAGGGCCAGCGAAGGCAGGTGGTCAATCTTTTGTGGCTCACGCCTGTAATACTCACTACTCAGGAGGCTGAGATCAGAGGATTGCAGTAAAGCCAGCTCAGACAGGAAAGTCCATGAGACTCTTATCTCCAATGAAGCTAGTGGTAAGATACTAGCCTTGAGCACAAAAACTCAGGGATAATGCCTAGGCTCTAAGTTCAAGCCTCAGGTCTGGCACAAAAAAAAATATACCTTTTAAGATAAACAATTGAGGGCTGGGAAGGTGGCTCAAGTGGTAGAGCGCTAGCCTTTAGCTGAAGAGCTGAGGGACAGCGCCCAGGCCCAGAGTTCAGGCTCCTTGACCAACAAAAAAGAAAAAAAAGAGAGAAACAATTGAAGCTGGGTGCTGGTGACTAACACTTTTAATCCAATCTACTTAGGAAGCTGAGGATCAGGGTTCAAAGCCAGTCTGTGAGGTTCTTATCTCCAATTTAACACACACACACACACACACACACACACACACACACACACACACACACACACACACATGACATATGTATCTTGAAAAACGTTCCTCCCTCCCTGCACAAAGAAAGATCAAATTTCTGTACCTTAGGGCTCTGATGACAAGAGAAATAAACTGAGACAGTGCTAAGTGACGTGTGAGGCACTGGCAAATATTAGATAGTGTCTGTCATTGTATTTAATCACACAGTGGCAGTGGTTCTCTTTCCTCAAGTTCTTCTGGGAAAAGAGCATCTACTGTTACCCATGTTACCTGCCATCTCTTCTTTACCCCTGCCTCTCACTATGGAATAGTTACTCTACATGAGACAGGATATTTCTGACATCCTATTCTCAAGCCCCAGGACCAACACACCCAAAAAAGAAGAAGAGCCATCTACTTGCCTTGAGCTAAATGAAAGTAAAAGCTTTCCTTTCTCTTTATGTAGGACCCAAAGATTAGTACAAGTCTGCCAGTCCTAGACCTCATTGATGCCATTCAACCAGGTTCCATTAACTATGACCTTCTGAAGACAGAAGATTTGAATGATGAGGAGAAACTCAACAATGCAAAGTATGTACATAAACCTGAGATAAAGGAGGGACCCAACTACCAACTAAAGAGTTGCAAAGTCTAATGCCAGTACCTTTATGTGAACACCCTGGTTTTTTTCTAGTCATAATCTGTAGCCTCATCATTATTTTATCCATGCTGATAGAAGGAAGCAAAACACAAACGAGAACATTCTTGTAATTGATGAGCAAGTCTGTAGTTTTATAGAGTCAACTTCCAAATCCTAATCTGGAGAAGATTTAAAAAAATAAATTTTGTGCCAGCCAGGGAAGTTCCAAACACAAATGCCCCATTTGTGAATATCCATGGATATGAATAGGCAAGGGTTAATGGAACACCAGACTCTTCACCAGCTGGTGAACAGCTGCCATGGGCTTTACCCCTCACAATCACCTGCCACTGAGAATGAGTGTCAGTGGATTATAGTCTCTGAATAGCCAGACTTTGCCTGTGGTCTGCTTTTTTACATAAAATTTTATTGGAACACAGTCTATTCATTACATGCTGCCTATAACTGCTTCTCTCCTTACAACAGCAGTGTTGTAACAAAGTTAGTTGCAACAAAGCCTGTAAAACCTGAGATATCTACCTCTAAAGAAGTGCCTTTCTCAGAACAGGTCATGTTGGCCACTGGGCACTGCCATAACCAAGTATCACACAAACCAGGTGATTTAAAGCAACAAGTCTTTACTCTTCCATGGTCCTGGAAGCTAGAAATCCAAAAATCAAGCTGTTATCAGAATTGGTCCCCTGTCTCATGACTCATGCCTCTCTCCCAGCTTCTTGTAATGGTCAGCAATCCTTATCATTATCAGCTTATATATGTGTAACTCCAATCTCTGCCTGTACCTCGAATCTGACATCATGGTACAGTGGACACTGTGTTTCTGTCTCTCTTTTGTTCTTACAAAGGAACCAATCATATTGTATTGGGACCCCACCCTATTCCAGCATGGCTTCTCTTGATTACATCTGCAATAACCCTCTGTTCAAAAAAGACCACAATCAGAGATGCTAGGTTTAAGACTTCAACAAATCCCTTTGAGTGAAAGGACAAAAATTGAACTCTATGTCAACCAATGACTCAGCTGAGTGAGATGTACCTGTCATCCTCAGCAATGTGAAGGTATAAAACAAGATCCTAACTCAAAAAATAACCAATGCAAAAACAGGCTGGAGATATGGTTTACCCGAAAAAAGCACCTACCAAGCAAGTACTACCAAAAAAGAGGTTCTAGGGCTGAAATAAATTATACATGCTTTTTCAGCATGAATTCTTGTTCAGTTTTCAGACCTTTTCTTTTTTAATATATATTTTATTGTAAAGATATTATACAGAGGGGTTACAGTTACATTTCTGCCACATTGTGTTGCCCAACAGAAAGCTAGTAGCGTGGGTACCAAAAGTGATAGAAGCTGAGGATATTTCTCACAACAAATACTACATCTGATCATAGTCTTGAGGCTAGACAGCAAGACTGAGGCTTTGATGGGAACTTTGTTGAACCAAGATTTGTCTACATGGATGGGGAGATGTTGATGACCAGTATGAGCGAGTCCAGGACTGATTTGTGCATGTAGGATACTGAGAACCTGAGCAGTCCCCTTCATTTGCTGTTGCTTAAGCTTTCTTCATTTGTCCTCTCTTCTTTCCTTTAGGTATGCCATCTCTATGGCCCGAAAAATTGGAGCAAGAGTGTATGCCCTTCCAGAAGACCTGGTTGAAGTGAATCCCAAGATGGTCATGACAGTGTTCGCTTGTCTCATGGGGAAAGGGATGAAGAGGGTGTAGGGCCATCCAGGCAAGCGAGAAGTCAACGTACCCAGCACCAGTTGCTCTGAGAATGCAGCTGAGGACTATTCAAGCCATTCCAAAGTTTGCAACTTGGTGACACTATCTAAGATTCCAAAAATTGCATATTTGCTAGCCAAGTAGCCTTTCTATACTTTACAAAAATGCCTCTTTTTTTGCTGAAGACACAATCTCCAACAAATTTAATTTTTATTCCTGATTTATTTTTGCTTTTTTGCAAATCAAGAGTAAAAAAGGAAAAATAATTCCAGGTACCCTCCTGCTTTTGGCCATTAGGATAGACTGCTGTTATTAATTTTGACATAATTGTCTGTTCAAAAAGTGAGGACAGTCTAAAGACTGTTACTAGAGGATGACACCGGATCTGTGACAAACCACCTGCTCTGTCCTCTTCCTTCCCCTTATCTGTGAATTTGCTTCACAGACCCATCTCTGCTGTGTGGCCCACCTCTTCTTGCCATCTTTGTCCCTTGACCCTTTGGAGCCTCTGAGAAACCAATGAAGCTATTAGGGTCCCCAAAGTCCTGGTAGCCTGCAGAAGTAAGCCGCATCATCAGAGCTGTTCTTTACCTGAAGTCCCAATGGTTGTCAGTTTTTGTTTTATCAATTGTAAGCTATCTTCTGTTTTTAACTCTAGGCTTTGCACTGAAGACCTAACATCTTGAGTATTGTGTCCTCTTGAGTACTGTGTCCTCTTGAATAATGTGTTCTCAGGTGGATTTTTTTTCTTTCTCTGAGACCAGGATTGGAATTCACTACCCTTGTTTTTGCTCATGTTCATTGGTTGTCCTACCACCTGGACGACATTTCCAACCTCTCAAGTAGATTCTTAATGGTAGCAAGAAGGTAACTGAGAAAGCAACCATTAGGGGGCAGCATAGAGCTATCACTAAGCATCTATTTTTTTTTTCTTTCTTTTTTTTTTTTCATCTACCTTTAAGAATACGTTGCTCCACATATTTAATCTTGCTTATTAGATGTTAATTATGGTATGGAAAAATGTCTAGTAACATTTGAAGCAATTCTGCTTCATTATTATTTGCTTTTAGATATCAGCAAATCTCATTGCTTCCTGGGCCATATTATCAATGTTTACTTTTTTGGTACTACAAAAGCTTTTTGCTACCCCTAGTCCCCAGGAGGAGGAAGTATGTGTCCATAAGCAGCACTCTGCCCCACCTTACATGGGCACACACTCACAGTCTCCTACACAAAGCTGGATATTGAAAGATTGGGTTTAAGAACTGCCTGAGTTGCTCTGTGAAGTGCTAATTTATCTTTTTTGGACATGTAAAGAATTTCAAAACATGAGAATGGTATGAATTTAAATAGCTCTAACAGATCAAGCAATATATGTGAAAACCTACTGAATGCTAAAAGTCAACAGAGCATGACTCCCTCTGTCAAGGTAAAGGGATCAATAATGAGATTATCTTCTCTAGAGGTGGTATGATGTAATGGAACTTAGCCATTTTTTCAAAGCAATGTAAATGACAATACCATGGGTCTAGTGATGGGCTCAGGAAGCCAGTATATATCTTCTACTAGCTCATCCCCAGAATTTCTGCTGCATCTGAATGCAAGATGATTAGCTTTGACTTTAGTCTGAACTTTAAATAGTCTCAGACGATTCCCTCCATCTGCCTCCAGGAAGGAAGAATGTTAATTGCCTTAATTGAACATGAAGATTAAAATAATACTGCAGAACTTTCCAAATAAAATATTTCTATTTCTGAGTGTCTCTGCATGTTGCCTCTGAAGGTTGAATAAAGCTGTGTTCGAATTCATACGTTCCTTCATTCAGCTAGTAAGTATTAAGTGCTGGCTATCTAGGAGTCACTGTGCAAGATTGTCTAGAAGACAAGAATTGTATTCAACTGATTGGAAAAGACAGCCATTACAGAACTCAACCTAAGGTGTGATATGTGGTAAAGAAGGGCCCCAGGTAAGATGTAAGCTTATGGCAGGAAACTCACAGAGGAAAGTTTCAGGCACACCCTGAAGGATACCTTGCTATTGGAGAGGGTAGAAAGTTGAGACAGTAATTCTTAGAAACACCTTGAACTCAATCAGGAAGATTAGACTTGGGGACTAGTGCAGAATAACTCCTTGAGCAGTATCTTTTGGATCAGCACTACCTGAAGTCTCCCCTCCCTCTTGACTAGGTCTTACTTTGGCATAACTGCTGTGTCAGGGGGTAATACAAAGGGGATCTGCTGCAGCTAGTCCCCGGCAGGCTGGGTTGCTCATTCAGAACAAGCCTGCCATCACTGAGGCAGGGCCTTACGTGAAGAACTACACAGTGGTCAGGACACTTTGGTTGTGAGTTCTAGCTTCACCAGCAGGCTGGGTTTTCTGCTTGTTTGTTTGTTTCGCTTTGGTTTTTTGTTGGTCATAGAGCTTGAACTCAGGGCCAGGGTTCTGTCCCTGAGCTTTTTGTTCAAGGCTAGTGCTCTACCACTTTGAGCCACAGTTCTACTTCTGGGTTTTGGGTGAGTAACTGGAGATAAAAGTATCACAGCCTATCTTGCCAGGGTTGGCTTTGAACCACAATCCTCAGATCTCAGCCTTCGGAATAGTGTGAGACACCAGCACCCAGCTAGCTGGCTGTTTTTGAAGGTGATGCTTTGTGACCTGAACATTCTTGCAGCTTCTGTACTTAGGAGACAGCTGCCTTCACTGCACATGAAAATGCTACATGTAATAAGTGTTATGTGATTCTGGACTGTCATGACCTCAGAAAGTCTGAAGAAGAATTACAGCACAGCAGAATGAGTACTGTCAAGGAAGAAGTAAGATTAAAGACACCAAAAGAAAACAGCAGTGTTAGAGTGATAGTTTTTCTAAAATTTACATTTTTATTGTTATATTTTGTTTACTGTTTGTATGTGTATATGCTGGTCCTGGGGCTTGAACTCAGGGTCTGGGCACTATCATAACACTCAAGGCTAGTGTTCTACCACTTGAACCACAGCCCTACTTCTAACTTTTTGGTGGCTAATTGTAAATAAGAGTCTCAGGGTCATTTCCTGACTGGGTGGCTTCAAACTATGATGCATAGATCTCAGTCTCCCAAGTAGCTAGGATCAAAGGGCTTATTGTTACATTTTAAATGGACAATCTTAAGTGTAGCATAAGAAAATGAATTGCATCAAAAGGTCTATAGTAGAAACTAGAGCTCTCCTATCTCTGTGCCTAGCAGTGTGCTTCAAAACTAGCTCATATCAGCTCACTGCAGCCAAATGAAAATTTCATACCTAATGTTAAGTTATTGTTAGCTTAAAATTAGCCATGATGGGCTATCTTCACCACAGGAATGGCAAACTTTTAAAATAGCGCTTTTGATACAGAAAGAACTAGCTCATCAACTGACTTAATACTTCTGTGCTGGCCTTCCAGTTCCCTGTCCTCATAATCAAATGCTGTTACCCATTCCTTGTATGTACTAATTCAGAAATATTATACACATATACCACCTATCATGCACATACACTTTTAAAATGAAAAATATTAATATATAAGTGTGTGCTGATGGCTTATACTGTAATCTTAGGTACTCAGGAGACTGAGATCTGAGGATCATAGTTTGAATCCATCCTGGGCAGGAAAGTCTGTGAGATTCTTATTTCCAGTTAACCACCAAAAAGCCAGAAGTAGAGCTGTGGTTCACGTGTTAGAGTGCTAGCCTTGAGCTAAATAAGTTCAGGGACAATGCCTATGCCCTGATTTCAAGCCCCAGGATTGGCGTGCGCACGCGCGCGTGCGCACGCATACACACACACACACACACACACACACATTGATTCATACTGTAACATAAAGGTCTGCCTCAATCTTTTTAATAAGGGCCTGGCATTCTATTGCCAAACTATTTAACCAGCAATCTATCAATGGATATCTATATTGTTTCTATCTTTTTGGCCAACCAAATAAGATCACAATGAGTAAGACTATTCACATTTTTGAAATACAGACTGTTTTTTGTTTTAGCAACAGTAGAAAATGTTGGGTAGTAAAATATCAATTTTCTTGAATTTCCTGAAATGGTTTTACAAGGGACCATAAACTTGGACAGCTTGCTTGAGCCAATCCCAACTTCTCCATTTTTTATCTAATGGAGCAAGGTAATTCAGCCTACAGATAAGGGTCACAAATACATAAACACACAAACAAATTGAAATAGAAAGCAAATTGATACATGCTATCATATTTATAAATGAAATAGTACAGAAGCTCAGTATAAAAAGCAACTCTAAATTAAGAATCAGCAAGAGTTTGTGGAATAACTAGGTCTGATGAATGAAAAGGGGGCATGCATGTGCTGATAACCCCTAGAGAGCCACGCACCATTTCTAGATGCTTTTTAAATTAAAAAAAATTGGCAGTTACTAGGGTTTGAATTTAAAGCCTTGAATTTACCTAGCAAGTGCTCAACCACTTGAGCTACACCATTTTTTTTTTGGTCGGTCATGGGGCTTGAACTCTGGGCCTGGGCACTGCCCTTGAGTTCATCAGCTCAAGGAGAGTGCTCTACCACTTGAGCCACAGTGCCACTTCCAGTTTTCTGGTGTTAATTGGAGATAAGAGTCTCACAGATTTTCCTGCCCGGACTGGCTTTGAACTCAGTTCTCAGCCTCCTGAGCAGCTAGGATTGCAGGTATGAGCCACCAACGCCCATCACAAACCATTTTTTATATTTTGCATTAGCTAATTTTCAGATAGGATCTCCAATTCCTCCTTGGGTCCCCAGGCTGGCCTAGACTTCACTCTTCGTAGGTAGGTCTGCTTTATTGTGGCTAAGATTATCGTATTAAAAGAAGCAAAATTGCCTTTAGATACAAGACAGGGGAAAAAAATGGGATTGACTCAACTATCTAATCTAGCTTATAGTTCTTTGTAGTTGGAATTATAAGTGACAAGCTACCACATCTAACTTATTGATAGAAGTAGTGAGGGATGGTCTTATTTATTTCCCAGGCTGGCTTAGAACTGTGACGCTCCAATTTCCACCTCAAGAGTACAAATTACAGACATAAACCATCCCTCTCAGCCACAATTCTAGATTTCTTTTCATAATAGCTCAGTAGCTGTTTCATAACAGCTCAGTAGCTGCTTACTAGTCATAAGCAAATGTTTCCTGACTATGAGAGAGGGTTGGACAGAGAGAAATAATTGTAAGGAAGCGTGAAATAAACTTAGCTGGTGAGTTGTTATAAATGAATGATGTCTGCCTGGGAAGGTTGGCATTAGATCAGAATGATACAATGAATTGGAATTGATGAACTTGCAAAGTCTCAACCAACTTAATGATTTCATTCACTCAGACTAATTTCTGATGCATGAGACATGTCCATGTGCCTTCAGCATTCTGGAACAATTCCTAAGTCTACTTTCCACCAGTCAGTGGCTGTGCCCAACCCTTGTCATTGACCTTTGTTCTTTGTCCACACCAGCGAACCAACAGGCTTGCTAGAAAGGTCAGCAGTGCTCTATTGGTGAAATTGATATTGCTATGCCCAATCCCAGCACTGACAGCTTCACTATGTAGAAAACATAGCTGCTAGCCAGCATAAGCATGAGCAGTATTGACTAGGCCTCTTGTGAAATCAAGTTACTTTGATGGTTTCCTAATACAATTCCTCTAATGAAATCCTTAGTTGCTAAAGAGGATGATTTACTCAGTGTCATTTCTCCCTATTTCTGATAGGTAGTTCGCCAACTAAATCTGTGACTGAATGACAAAAATAAAATTGTGTTTTCCTGCATCTAAGATATATATATATATATATATATATATATATATATATATATATATCTTATATATATCTTATCTATCTATGTATCTCTCTCTCTCTCTCTCTCTCTCTCTCTCTCTCTATATATATATATATATATATATATATATATATATATATATATATATATATATATATATGCCTTGACTTGATATTTAATGCCTGCAGTGTTGGTGGGCCCAGTATTCTGCATTTTCCATCCTTGGAGATTCTAAAGACTGGTCCAGATCAGATTCTCTCTACCCTGACACAGAGGGGTGGGGAGGGAGGAAGGAGGGAGAGACAGAAAGAGACAGGCAGAGACAGAGACAGAAGCCAAAAGTATAGAATGAGTCAGTAAATAAGCCTTGATTTCTTCACAATTTAACCATTCAATCAGCAAGTGCTTGCCTGCCTGGCTTCCAAGGTAACTTTCTTGGGGCTACAAAAATTAGACTCAGTCTTGTGGCCAAAGTAAAACAATTAGAACTCAAGATTAAGCTGTCTCAGGCCTCAAATCTCTCCTTTCAATGATTTCTAAGACTGTATCATCATCTCTACCTTTAGAAATAAAATTTGCCAGATATCCCAAGGCTTGGCATAAATTATAAAATGATTTGCTTCCATGAATAAACATGAGAAAAAATGTGTGAAAGGAAAAAAGATTTATCAATTATGCTTCTTCAAAACCTCCTAAGATTATGCAGCTTTAATGGCTGAATGATTTTTGAAAGGAAAGCTTGCAAATTAAACTGCATATGAACTCATAATAAAAAGCATTAAATTAATTGAGTAGCAGTGCTTACCTAACAATAAGTCTGAGACTAGCCAGAATCACTGTGGCCTTTACCCTTATTTTCTGACTACTCCAATTTGGGAGAAATCTCAGGCAGACCTCACTGCAGAGCTGATCTTCAGGAACAGCCCTAGTAACAACAGCAGTTTAGGGCTCTTTATGAAATACTTGCCATATAATGTTTGCCACAAATTGCTAAAGAACCAATCTACAACTAGCCAGGTCTCACAATGGGGTCATGATTCAATCAACTAGATCAACCAAGCCTACATTGCCTCTTGGATGTGGCTTACTATATCTCTCAGGAAACAGCTGAGGAAGACTAGCTACCTGAGGTTCTAGGAAGAGTATATAGTGACCTCTGCCCGCTCCCTCAGTTCCTTTTAATATGAATGAGACACACAGAGTGCCTGTTTTTGTCAGTTACTTTCACATTACCACATTCTTCAGTTCTCACAACATCACTCTAATGTAGGTTATTATTACCCTCCATTTTGCCAAAGAAACTGTACTTCCAAGAATCCAAGAGACTTATAGGTAATTACACAAAGATAAAACCCATGTGATCCAAATTCTGTGTTCATTAATGTCCTATAAGAAGTACTAAGATCAACACAGAGGCATCTAGAAGAGATAAAGAATGAGGAAAGAAGCTGGGTGCTGGTGTCTCAAGCATGTAATCCTCGCTATTCAGGAGGTTGAGATCTGAGGATGGGAGTTCAACCCTAGCCTGAGCGGGAAAATCCACGAGACTCTTAGATTAACCACCAAAAAGCCAGAAATGGGGCTATGGCTCAAGTAGAGCACTAGCCTTGACAGAGACAGAGTGGGGGGGGGGGGGCGGGTTAGGGGTGAGTGCAAGTTCAGGGACAGTGTTCAGGCCCTGAACACTGGATTGGCACATATGTGCACGTACACACAAATGAATAAACTGTCTTCCTTCCTTCCCTCCCTTCCTCTCTCCCTCCCTCTATTCTTTCTTTCCTTCCTTCCTTCCCTCCCACCTTCATTTCATTTTTTTTACACACAATAAAACAATAAGATACATTTTCAACTAAAACTCAACTTTTAAGTGTCAAATTTGGGACTCTTGACAGAGAAAAAGAAAGAGGAGAGAGAGAGAGAAGAGAGAGAACAGAGAACTGTCATTAAGAATTAGCTTGTATGCTTATAGAAACTGAGAAGTTTTAGGAGAATCAAGAAAATCAAAATTATCCAGGAGTGTGTGTTGAGGGAGTCCTAGCACAAGGTAAAAGCAAAAGAAGACAGACAATCCAGCTCAAAGAAGAGCTCAAATTAAAGGGCACAGATACAAAGTTGGGGGACTTTTAATGTAGAGGACCCAGCAAAGCATCTTTTTTTTTTTTTGGTTGGTCGTGGGGCTTGAACTCTGGGCCTGGGCACTGTCCCTCAGCTCTTCAGCTCAAGGCTAGCACTCTACCACTTGAGCTACAGCACCACTTCCGATTTTCTGGTGGTTTATTGCAGATAAGAGTCTCATGGTCTCTCCTGCCCAGGCTGGCTTTGAACTGCAATCCTCAGATCTCAGCCTCCTGAGTAGCTAGGATTACAGGCGTGAGCCACCAGTGCCCGGCAAAAGCATCTTTTAAGTTGCCTTTTTTATCACCACAGATAATTTTGCCTATTCTAAAATGTTATGGAATTCAGCAGTATGCCCTTTTTTGTGTCAGGTTTTCTTTGCATGGTTTAAAGAGTCTTCTAAACTGGGTGCTGGTGGCTCATGCCTGTAATCCTAACATTTTAGGAAGCTGAGGTCTGAGGATTGAGGTTTGAGGACATCATGGGTAGGAAAGTCCATGAGACTTTTATCTACAATTAAACACCAAAAAGTAGAATGTGGAGCTATGGGTCAAGTGGTAGAACACTAGCCTTGAGCACAAAAGCCCAGGAGCAGTGCCCTGGCCCAAGACTTCCATGCAAATTAGTTATTCTATCTTCTTGTATGTGCCAGTAAGCCATTCCTACCCCTCCCTCCTCCATCCTGGGGCTTGAACTCAGGGCTTGGGTGCTGTCCCTTTGTGCTTAAGGCTAGCTCTCTACACTTGAGCCACAGTGCCACTTTCAGGGTTTTCTGAGTAGTTTATTGGAGATAAGCATCTCAGGGATTGTCCTGCCTGAGTTGGCTTCAAATTGCCCTCCTCAGATCTCAGCCTCCTGAGTAGCTAGGATTACAGACCTGAGCCACTGGCACCCAGGTAACCATTCCTTTTTCATTGCTGAGCAATAGTCTATTCTATGAATATAACACTATTAGTTTACTTTAAAAGAATTGATAGACATCTTAGAGGTTTTTAGAACTGCTAGGCAGGCATGGAGCTGCTATTAATATTCTTGTACAAGGTCTTTATGAGGGTGGATGCTTTCATTTCTTTTTATAAAAATTTTATTGTAAAGGTAATGTACAGAAAGTTTACAGTTATATAAGTCAGTAAATGAGTTCATCTCTTTTTGAACAGTGTCACTCACCCCTTCCTTCTCTCCCAGTTTTTCCCCTCCTGTCTCCACTGCCCCACAAGTTGTATAGTTCATTTCCAACATAGTGTCTAATGAATATCACTGACGAATTGGCACACTCTTTTAAATCAAATATCTTTGTATGACATCATTTCGGGACTAGGGATGTTTAGAATTATAAGCAGATAAAATTATTCAAATGCATTCACTTATGGGAATGTGGGAAAGGGTATCAGGACTCCATCTGAGGCAGGTTACTACAAGAAAGAATGCTGAAATCCCACCCTTCTCCTACTTATGCCCTACTAGACACCCAGGAATCCCTTCTCTTCCTATACCTTTTCTTAAAAAAAATGGAATGGGACCAACGTTGGCCAAGGTAGAGGAACATGACAACAGATAGGTGTGGAGAAAAACAAATTATTTTGTATATGTGTGTGCTGGTCCTGGGGCTTGAACTTAGTGCTTGGGTACTATCCTGATCTTTTTGTTTAAGTCTGGCTTCTTTTTTTATGGTTAATTGGAGATAAGATTGTCATGGGCTTTTCTGCCCAGGCTAGCTTTGAACCATGATCCTTTGAACCTTGAGGGTAGCTAGGATTACAAGCATGAGCCACCAGCACCCAGAATTCATTTTGAGTTTTAAACTCCCATTTCCTGCATGAGGAGCAGAGAGAAAGAGCTGTCTAGCTTGAGCTCACCATTTCCCTTAATGGTGTACTACTCCTTCTTTGTCTCTATTAAACCGTTTGATTTGCCACTTTACTTTTCTGTGTATGTCTTCATTCATTTCTTTGTTGGAGATGCCAAACACCTGAGCTCTACACTTCTGCGACCATCCACAGATTGCAGATGTGGCCTTGTATAAAACAGAATTTTATATACTCACACATCCAATCATACTGATTGGATGGTAGGCCTTGATTTAGATAAAGGTTATTTTGGTATCCTTCCATAAATAAATGTGACTTGATGCTACCTGATGTCTTTACTGCTTGAACTAACTCTCAGGACATAATATTTCTTCCTTGAGATGGCCCTATCACAGTATATGCTATTTAGTATATGATCCTCCACACACACTCTGCCTCACATTTAGCATGGAATTAGCCAAAATGCTGAGGAACATTCCTTCCTATAACTTAAAAAATGTTGAAAAAGACAGAAGCAAGCAAAGTCATGTTTTTTTTTGTTTCTGTACCAGTACTGGGGCTTGAACTCAGAGACTAGGCACTGTCCCTTAGCTGACTAACTTAAGGCTAGCACCTTACCTCTTGAGCCACTGCTCCACTTCTGGCTTTTTGATGGTTAATTGAAGATAAGAGACTCATGGACTTTCATGTCAGAGCTGATTTTGAATCCTCAGATCTCAGCTTCCTAAATATAGGCATGTAGGATTACATTGCAGGAGTCATGGGTGCCCTGATGGAAGATGTTTTTGATACTTCACTGGAGATCTCCATATCAGCATGGAATAAGATCCCTCAGTCAATCGTTTATGACTATGGTTTTCCTGTGGCCTGAACATATCCTGCTTTCTTACTATTTTCTAGGCCTTCTCTTCCCTGAGGAATTAAATGTCCTCTAGACAGTGTAAATGACTCTCATCACACGTTCTTTTTGAAGGATCAGCTATCAACTGAGCTACCATAAACATGTATTTTTTTCTTTTAGAGAGTGGAAGTGGGAGCCAAGTTGATTGAGTCACATGATTGAAGAAACATGCCATTATATTTTAACCAGTGTGTAAAGAAGACTCTTAGGCAACCATCTCTCTGGGACTTTCTCTTCAGAGAACTTTACCATACAGAAATTCACTGTCAGGATGAAGCTTTGTAGCCTTGGACTCCTGGCAGCCTTTGTCTTCCTCTGTGAGAAACACAGCTTCGCCTTTCAGAGGTAATTCATTGGAATCTAGAAAGTAGGGAGCCATAGATTACAGTCAGCATAGTGGGCTGTGGAGTAGCAAAGTTTTGAACCATTGAAGGCCAATTCTTAGAAATTTTACAAGTTGCTGTAATGAATATGTGATTTCAGTATAATAGATTATCACTCGATAGAAGAAATGCTTTTCTTTTGCTTAGTTTTTCATTACTGGAAGAATCCTAGATGATAAGATATTCAATGGAAATTGAAAGAAATGGAATCTTTACAAAGGTAATTATGTATATCCTAACATAATTTATTTTCTTCCTCTCTATTTATTTAAATATTTAAATTAACCATAGGTAATTTATTTTCCTCTTGTACAGAGAACATGGGAGGGAGAAGAGGGTAAAGGTATTAAATAGGAGATTTGAATGGTGACTATTCATCATAGAACATGAACGGAAGGAAAATTGTATTATGGAGATCACATACATGAACATCTAATTTTATTTTTCTTAGAGTGATTCTTTTAGTATATTCTATCATGAACCATAAGTGAATTTATATATAAGTAAGTATAAAATAATGAGTAAGTAGTTCCAGGATACATGTATTTATTAACTAGTCAAATTTAAGACTCTTGAAAATTGATACTGTTTGCTTTTGAATTGTCTTTTTTTCCTTTTTGTTTTGCTTTTATCATTCTTTTTAACTGTGAGTCAGACTTCTCTCCTCATGTCTACAACAAGAGCAATGGAGATGTATTGGCAAAGGAACACACTAAAAGCAAGAAAAACTTTAACAAACAACTTTCTGAGTCATAAAAAATAGGACAATAGTTCAGAGAACACAGTTTCTCTGGTGAGCCTGAAGCTGTGTTTGTACATCATTACTAAGTAGGTGATTAATGTTTTCTTTGGCTCAATATAACTGTCAAGTAGCAAGTAACAAATCCCTCCATAAAATACTGGTTTTATTGAATTGACACAGGAGTTAAAATTACTAGAATAATTAGTGGCTTATGTCTCTATTTTATTAGCACATCAGATGAGCATGATTTAAAGGTTTTTGCTATTTTTAATGTTCCCTAATTTAATGTTTGGTTTAACTAAGGGACAAAGAGATTGAGGGAGAAGAAGAGTGATGACATCATGTTCAAATTAGACACTGTAGGGCTGGGAAGGTGGCTCAGTGGTAGAGCGCTTGCCTTGCATGCATGAGGCCCTGGGTTCGATTCCTCAGCACCACATAAGAAAAAGAAAAAAAGCCGGAAGTGGCGCTGTGGCTCAGGTGGTAGAGCGCTAGCCTTGAGCTGAAGAGCTGAGGGAGAGGCCCAGAGGCCCCACGACCGGACCCCCCCCCCAAATTAGACACTGTAGTCTTACATTCCTTGTCAGCAAGGTACTTGACTCAGCACTGGGCAATGTTATGCCTATCACCTTACATTCTAGGAATATTTTTCTTTTTCTTTTTTTGAAATAAGGTCTTTCTATGTTGCTAATGCTATCCCCCAATTCCTGGGCTCACACTATCCTTCTTTCTTCACATTCTAGTAGATAGGAGAACAGGAACGTGCCACCACATCCTGTCCATGTTTTGACATTTTACATCAGGGGAAAAAAATGTAAGAATAAGTGTAGAATTTGGATTGAATGCACTTAAGCTTCATTACAATGCTACACTCCATAGCCTTGCTGCTAAACAATCTAGAAATCGTGAAAGGTGAATAGAGATGAATATGATTCAAGGAGATTCTTTGCATGTATGAAAACAGAATAATAAAGTCTGCTGAAACTATTCTAAGAACTGGATGGAGGAAGGATGATAGAGGGGGTGAAACTGAATGAAATACATTATGCACATGAGTAGAAATGTTGGAGTGAAATTACCATACTATCTATGGTAATTTTTAAAAAAAATTGCAAAGAAACTGTAAAAGGAATCGGTTTGAAGGAGGTTATATTTAGTCACAGTGAATTCAAAGAGAAGATAGTGGAAAGCTGGCCTGGAAGTGTGTAGTGGGGGAAAGAATAGGAGGGATCAAGGTCCTCACCTACTGATAGGTGTATGTATGGCCACAGGACCAACCCAGTACAAGCAAACTTGGGACTGACTGTTGAAGGGCTATTATACATTTTTACCTCCATCCTGGCCTCTGTTTTTCTGAATTTTGCTGACTAGGCTGTCCCTGAACTTCTGGACTCCAGTAATCTTCCTGCTTCAGCCTTTGTGGGCAACTGGGACTATAGGGGCTACCATCTTGATTCATAGGCAACTAAACAGGATGGCCATTTAGTTTCAAGTTCTACCAAAAACCTTACTATATCTCTTTAAAATAAGTAAAGTTTTTAAAAATAAGTTCAGTGGGGATGCATAAGGTAAAAGGAGATAGACAAAAGAAAATGGCGAAGAGGTAAAGATATAATCAAGAAAATTCCCATATTCATGGATCTCGTTATTTTTTGCTTCAGCAAATACTCTGAAATTTGATTTATACTGGTGCTTGGAGAGAATGAGAATATGACTATAATTTAACCAAATAATAGCACATTGAAAATGTTTAAAATGTGTATATCCTGCAAGAAAGGGAAAGGTAAACTGCTTCTTTTATATATACATACATATATATATATATATATATATTTTATGCACACATATACCAGATGTTTCTGTGTTTCTGCACTGTTTTTCTAGGAATGACCCATTACTGAAGCTAAAAGGGAAATCTAATTCCATTCAGAGTGGCAGCCTTTGATAAATTATTTCTGGGGGCTAGAATCTAAGCCCTTCTAAAAAGAACTAATGGCCCAGTATTTTCCTAAAGCTGTTTCTTCATTATTGTTTCCTTGTCGTGACCATTTTCCTAATAACACTTTGTATTCAGGCAATCTCTTCGTGGCTGATTTGTAGGTGCATTTTAATAAAGCTCATCAGTGAAATGTCCTGGAAAAACAACATCAACAACAACAAAAAATTAAAGGCATAAATACCACATGCCAAAGAGGAAGATAGCTCAAAACCCAAATATTAATATTTACTTGATCTTAAAGGCCAAACACTGTAAAGGGTAAAAATAAAGTACTGGCAATTTTATAAACAGTCATTAATTGTGTTGTGCAATGATTACCTAAATGCTGCTTGTCAGTTGGGCTGTTAAGGAAAAGAAAGTGAGGAAACATAGCCGGGAAGGAACTGGAGGGCGGGGGAGCATTTGGCTATAAGGCTTCTGAATTATTCACAGACACAAGAAGGCTTCTCTGTGCTAGCTTGGTGTTCTGTCCATCTACCTGAAGAATAAACTGGAGACCTGCCTATTCTCTTTCACTTAGCTCCTGATGATAAATTATTTTCATCTCCAAAAACAGATTGCCAGTGGCCCCAAAAGCCTGTAAAGCAAGTAACTAAATTGTAGCTTTAGGCTTTTTTCCATGACTCAGAAACATCTCACCAACTTTTTTTTAAATGCAACATAATCCTTCAGAACCATAAGTGTGAACTTTCCCTGAGAAACCTTTCAGGGGACAGACTTTGATGAAGACAATCACATTCTTAGAGGAAGCAAGAAGTACTACATAGGGATTAAAAACGAAGGATCTGGATAGCTAAGCTGGCATGCCAGAACTGTTACCTATTAACCAGCCACATGTTGAATTGAAAACCCTCTGTACAACTATTTAAAGATAATAATCATAATCATTATGATAACCACAATATGCAGTCTTAGAGCCTGACTGTAATTTTTTTTAAATTAAGCAACCTGCTATTACTTTTCTTTTGCTTGTACTTTTCGATCTTTTTCTATTTCTTTATTTTTCACCTCAAAAAACTAGCTCCCCTTGAGTTTGCCACTCCCAAATGATGCCTAAATACTAAAATCCTGTCTCTGGAATTTCAGATCCTTAATGGTCAGATCCTAACCTTCCACTCCTCCTGCTTTTATTTCTTGGTACATCTTTACTGAAGCCCCATATTCTTGCCCACCTGAGTCACTTGCTATTCCTTGAACTCTGTCCATTCATACACTGCAGGTCATCCATTTCTTCTCTTATTCATTGAATCCTTCCTCTCAGGAAATTCCCGTTCTCTGACTGCCATAGCCCAAAGCAACTTTTGACATTGTATTCTGATAGCAGATTATTTATACCATTCAAAGATAGCACTTGTCTGTTTTATTATTAGTATTTGTTGGTAGGCACTGGTAGCTCATAACTATAAGCCCAGCTACTCAAGAGGCTGAGATCTGGGGTTTGTGATTCAAAGCCAGCCCAGGCAGAAAAGTTCCCATAAGACTCTTATCCCAAGTTAACCACTCAAAAATCAAAAGTGGTGCCTGGCACTGGTGGCTCATGCCTGTAATCCTAGCTACTCAGGAGGCTGAGATCTAAGGATCGTGGTTTAAAGCCAGCCTGGGCAGGCAGGTCTGTGAGACTCTTATCTCCAATAAACACTCAGAAAACCGGAAGTGGCACAGTGGCTCAAGTGGTAGAGTGCTAACCTTGAGCTGAAGAGTTTAGGGACAGTGCCCAGGCTGAGAGTTCAAGCCCCATGGCTGACAAAAAAAAAAAAAAAAAAAAAAAAAAAAAAAATCAGAAGTGGTGCTATGGCTCTAGTGGTAAGAATGTTAGCCTTGATTACCAAAATGCTTGGTATAGTGCCCAGGCCCTGAATTCAAGCCCCACAACCGACAAAAAATATATTAGTATTTATGTGTTTTCTTATGACATTTCAACACATGCGTATAATGTACTTTGGTCATAACTACCCCATATTGCTCTTTCTTATCCCCTCCTTTTAAAAACTATTCAATGGGTTACATTGAGCTATTTTCATCGTTCTACCTAATGCACTTTGGTCATCATTATCAATTTCCATGGTTTATCTCACAGACTAGACTGTAATTGTTATAGACTCGCTTCCCCCAGGAAGTAGACTCCAGGGGATTTGCATGTGGGAGGCTGACTGGGAGGATGGAATCAACGGCTGTCGAGGAGTGAGTGAGGAAGAATTAGGCAGAGGGGGAATTGAACTGTGATACTTCAGCTTCATCTTCCCCCATAGGCTTGCAGGATTACAGTATTTCAAAGGGGAGCAAGCAGGCATCCTGCTTATTAGTCACTGGATGCAGGCTAGACCTGGCAGAGGGCAACCTATCCTTCTGTTAAGGAAAGGACTCAGCTGGAAATGTAATTTTCAGCACTATAAGCTAAAAAATGAGAGTTTATTTCTGAATGAGGATCTGACTGAGTAAAGCATCCTCTATAGCTCACCCTCTATGCCACTCAGACCAATTTGCTTTAAAATGTAAGCTTTCAGAGCAACTCTTCTGTGACTCTGATTGGTTTCCAGTCCTGGAAGAAACACAGTAATAGTACAGTAATAGTAGTAATAGAGTAATAGTAGTGGAATGAACTATAGCTTCCACAGTTGTGGCTAGTTTTGAGCCACCGTATCCTTCTCCAACACCTATTCTGTATTCCTGTCACCCTAAGCTAGCAGCTGCGTTTATCTACCCTGTTCCCTACAGGCCAAAGTTCCAAACACCATACTCTGTTGAGCTACAACTGCTGCACTTACATACATTAAATTGGGCAAGAGTTTTACAGAGTGCCTAGGTTTATTGCCTGAATGACAAATATAGCGCTCCTTGCCACATTAATTGTGTGAATGCAGTTTTCAATATCCTGCCCATAACCAGCATCAATTACCCTTTCTAACATGCTACGTCTTCTCCCTCCTACAATCTGTTGACACAAGGAGGCTAAAATCACTAGGTAGTTGCAACAGCTTTCATTAATAGGCTCATGTTATGTATGCTCCTTTGAAAATCACTTATTCGCTGGCTACCAGAACATTAAACTTAACAGAGTCCATATTTGTAGATTGAAAGTAAAAAATCCTCTAGTGGATCGTTTAGAATGATGGTAAATGAAGCTACTCCACTCCAACTTGGTTACTGCATTCTCTCTGTAGAAACATAGCATCTCATGATGTGCTGTGTTTGACAAGACGTTGCCCTTTTCCAAGTTAGCAGCCCTACTAATCCTTCGATATGGCATTCTAATACTATTTCAAGTTTCTGGCTTCTGGGTGGTGTGGTACATGGTAGGTCCAGTGGATCCCATGATAATGTGCCAACATTTGCAATTCTTTTGTTGTGAAGTAAATCTCTTAATACTATTCAATAAGAGATCATATATCAGTGGATGAAATGCTCTATGATCTTCTATGGTGATGCTAGCAGGCAGGGATAGTAAGATAATAATATCTAGAGTAGAAGGGATGAGGTGAAGTCATTATGCCCAAAGAAGTTGATTGGTTCCTCAAGGTATGTGTATTCACCCTACAGATACCTCTAATTCTAACTGCTCTGTCAATGGCCTTGTTAGTACTTCCTGAACCATCTACTATCTGTTTTGGTCATCTCACAAAAGAGTGGCCTTACATCTCACCCAATGCATGGATTAAAGGCATATGTAAGGATATGGAAGGCATATTCAAAATCCCAGAGTTCTACCAAAGAGCTGTTCTCTTTTCTTTGTCATGTAACTAAAAGATGTAATCATTTTTTCTTTTAGTTTGGAAAGGCTGATTCAGTTTACCCCCAGATCACTTGATCCTTAAGTTTTCCCTAAAATGACACTCTCAATTTTTATAGTATATATAACCACCCTTTGGAGCACATGCATCTTATAGAGGCCTCCAATGTACTTGGTGTCATCATTAGACCCATGAGTAACATTATGGCATACAGTGGGCTGGCATATACCCACATAGGCTAAGTCCTTCTAGACTGTTACATGAGAGAGCGTGGGAAAGTTTATTTATGCTGAAGCAAAACTCTAAGTATACACTTGACCATATACATGTGTGTGGTGTATGTGTGTGTGTAAATATATGGATGGAGATAGTTCCATGTATACACACACACACACACACACACACACACACACACACACACACACACAGAGTCAGTCATTGGATTTGAACTCAGGACCTGGGTGCTGTCCCTCAGCTCTTTTGTTCAAAGTTAACCACAGCTCCACTTCTGGCTTTCTGATGCTTGATTGGAGATAAGAATTTCATGGACCTTCCTGCCCAGACTGACTTCAAATCTCAATCCTTAGATTTCAGCCTACTGAGTAGCTAGGATTACAGGCATGAGCCACCAGCACCTAGCTCCTAAGTGGATATTGACTATTTCTTTTCTTTCTTTTGTTCTTTTTCTTTCTCTCTTTCTTTCTCCTTCCTTCCTTTCTTTCTCTCCTTCCTTCCTTCCTTCCTGCCTTCCTGCCTTCCTTTCCCTCTTTCTTTCTTTCTTTCCCTCTTTCTTTCTTTCTTTCCCTCTTTCTTTCTTTCTTTCCCTCTTTCTTTCTTTCTTTCTTTCTTTCTTTCTTTCTTTCTTTCTTTCTTTCTTTCTTTCTTTCTTTCTTCCTTTCCCTCTTTCTTTCTTTCTTTCTTTCTTTCTTTCTTTCTTTCTTTCTTTCTTTCTTTCTTTCTTTCTTTCTTCCTTTCCCTCTTTCTTTCTTTCTTTTTTTCCTTTCTTTCTTCCTTTCTTTCCTTCTTTCTTGATTTCTTGCTTTCTGGTGCCAGTCCTTAGGCTTGAACTCTAGATATGGAGGCTGTCCCTGAGTTTTGTGTTTAAGGATAGTGCTGTCCCATTTGAGCCATAGTTCCACTTTCAACCTTTTGGTAGTTAATTAGAGATAAGAGTCTCATGAACTTTCCTACCTGGGCTGGCTTGGATACTCAGCCTTCCGAGTATCTAGAACTATATGTGTGAGCCCCTATTGCTGGCTGATATTGACTATTTCTGGTGCTGATTTAATGGGGATGGCCAACTGAATATCACAAACCCTATCCTAGCAAAGATAACACATTGAGGACAGTGACAGCAATTGATGGCAGGTGAGCTGGTGAATTAAGTGTGGATTGGATAGGGGTTCCTATCCAATCAGAGATTTCTTTTTTTTTATTGTAAAAATACCATACAGAGGGGTTACAATTACATGTGCAAGGTAATGAGTACATTTCTTATCAAGCATTGTTGCCTTCTCCTTTGTTTCCCCTTCCCATCCCTTCCCACCTCCTCCCCCCACCTCCGCTTCTCCCTCCCTCTACCCCCAGCCAAAGTTGTAAAGTTTGTTTTCGACATAACTTCTTGTACATCTCATTGTTGCAATGGGTCCACCTGTATCCCTATTTAAACAATTTGTTTTTTCCTTTCCCCTCCACAAAGTATATCTTTAGGTTTTCTTTTCCAACTATGATAACTTTATGCCTTACAAGTAAGGAACTAATGTAGAAGTTTGGCCAACTACCAACTGTATACATTACAAGTATACACTTGGGCTCCAGAGAAATAATCATGAAAGGATATGTGGACCCAATGCACCTACTCGGAGCTAGACTTACTCCTGGGCTCTAGATACCCAATATATCAATATCCATTTAATTCCTGCATCCAACAGAACTCAAAATGTGTTCAGTATTCTTTTCCTCAGTGTGCAGTTGCTGGAGTAAATTGCCATAGGTCTCTAGGAAAGGACTCCAGGAGTCATGATCCATTTGGATGTTTTTCATACTGCTATAGGATTTTTCTTGTGGTTACCTGAGAACCACTTCCAGCACAAACTCTCAATCTAAGTGCTGACTCAGTTCCAGACACTGGGCAATGAATGGTGACATTTGAAAAGCTGTCCTCAGCTTCTCCTTCTTTATCCATTCTTACTTAATTTTGATTGCAAAGATTTAGCAACACTTTTGCTGGCTATTCATCTATCTTGTCCTTGAGAACTCTGTGCTCTCTTAAGTCCATAGCTTTGTGGGGATTATTCTCTCTGGCTATGATTCCAACCTTGCTGTTCATTGTAATAATTGTGCCCTACTGACAGTCAAGAGATCTCATTGTCCCCGATGCTGTCAGGGAGCTCATTCTCTAGTGGTGTGTCCAACTGTTGCCTCTCAGAATCTACTGCCACTTCGCGTCTGACCTCCAAACTAATGACGAAAGTTAAAACAAAGCCTGGCTGTGCTAGACATGTGAATTAATGCAAGTGACTACACCCTAATGATGAGATGAATTTGGCCATGCTAAAACATTTAAAAACATGCTAAAACAGTTTGATCCTTGGGAGATGGTACTAACATGCTGACTGGATGATTTTTAGAAGCTTCAAGAAAGCAATGGCTTGAACTAAGTAAATTAGAAAAGGAAGAGGGAAGGAAGGAAGGAAAAGAAAGAGAGAGAGAGGGAGGGAAAAAGAGAGGAAGTAAAATAAAGAGAGAAAGAGAAAATAAACTATATATGCACAAGGCCCTGGGCTGGTTGTCAATACTGAAAATAAAATCATATTGACTCGCTCCTCCTTTCACCTTCAATTACAATTTCCATCTTCCAAATCAGTGTTAACAATGTGTTCTTTATTCATAACCTTCTCCTACTCTTAACACAAAGTAGCTTTTCTTTTTCTTAATATTTTTCCAAGAATAGGATCATATTTCACAGTTTGACACATCTTGCTTCGCTCCCTTAATACATCATGAAAATTGCCCTTAGAGAACTTCCATAAATCAACTTCATTCTTTATGACTGTGAAACATACTGGGATGTGAAGACACCACCCCAGATTTAACAGCTCTCTTACTGACAAGCCTTCACCTAGCTTTCCTGTTACCTTTTCTGAATAATGTTATAATCCATAAGTTTCAACATATGTCCTAAAGCAGTGGTTGAACAGTTTATGCTGTCTAGTAGGACTGGCATAAAATTTCCCAGTATATAGTTTTTTATGAGCTACTTCCTCCC
Source organism: Dipodomys merriami (assembly GCF_024711535.1). Taxonomy (NCBI): domain Eukaryota; kingdom Metazoa; phylum Chordata; class Mammalia; order Rodentia; family Heteromyidae; genus Dipodomys; species Dipodomys merriami. The sequence continues at coordinate 75,104,293 of NW_027206179.1, forward strand.
TCTTCCATAATCCAGTCTCTATAGGCTTGTTTCCATGGTTTGGAATCCTTTAATCATGTTTCTCCAAATAAAACCACCCTTCCATCGATGATGTTACTCTACTAGCTCTTAATTTTGTATGTACTCCAAATTTCTTAGCGTGCATTCTCAACTTTATCTAGGAGAGGCTAACATAACTTGCCAAATTCATTTCTGCTTATCCATATTCTTCTCATCTCTGAACACCCAGATCCTGTACTTGGCAACAATGAGCAAGTTGGCATCTTCCCAGCATGCTCTTGGGTCTCCTGCCATTATATCCCGGACATTCATACTTAACTTACTCTCTCTCTTCTCTCCTTTCCTTCTCCCATTCCCTCTTCCTCTCTTCCTCACTGACAGCAGTACTGGAGTTTGAACTCAGGGCCTTCCATTTGCTCAGTTTGTGCTCTTGCTGATGCACAAGCCATGGGTTCTGGTTCTCTGGCGAAGTTACAGAAATAGAGTCAGGAATCACAAAAAGTCAAACAAGGAAAGCTTTATTACAAAGTGAAAATAAAGACCACTCAAAGCAAGCAGCAGGACAATGGGGCCAGAAACCTGCTGTCCATTTAGGCTGCTCAGGTGATTCCTTTTATTCCCTCTTCCCTGAGTCAGATTTTGTACACACACACACACACACACACACACACACACACACACACACACACACACACACATACACACACACACACACACACACACACACACACACACACACACACACATCCTCACTCAAGAGAGCTTTTGATTCTGCAATTGCTGAGGAACAGAAAGAAAAAAAAGGAAGACTTATACTGCTGTGGTGGTCCAGTGTCTAGCAAGCTCCCCGCTTGCTAGGCAGGCTTTCAATCACTTAAGCCACAATCCAAATCTTTTTGCATTAGTTTATTTGTTTATTTAGTTAGTTAGTTGGTCGTGGGGCCTGAACTCTGGGTCTGGGCGCTGTCCCTCAGCTCTTCAGCTCAAGGCTAGCGCCCTACCTCTTGAGCCATAGCACCACTTCCGGCTTTTTCTGCTTATGTGGTGCTGAGGAATCGAACCCAAGGCCTCATGCATGCTGTGAGGCAAGCACTCTACCACTGAGCCACCTTCCCAACCCCATTTCTTTCTTTCTTTCTTTTTTTTGAGATAAGATCTCATTAACTTTTTTGACTGGCTGATCTTGAATCTCAACCCTTCTATCTCACATTCCCAACTAATTGGGATTACAGGTCTAAACAACCATGCCCAAGCCTAACATTTTACACTTTGTTTCCTTCTTACAATTATCTGAAAGGCCCTTCGGTATAATATATGTATGGATTTTTTCATATTTTTGTTTTACTAAAATCTGTTTTATCTTTTTCCTAGTGGCCAGGTTTTATCTGCTCTTCCTAGAACCACTAGGCAAGTTCAAGTTCTGAAGAATCTTACTGCAATCTATGAGGTAATTTCTCTTCACTTTATGTTCATGTTGGTTGTATTTTGTATGAACACTGTGTGCCATGTCCCTTCTTACATGCTGGATGTCTTATATGTATCTGGAAAGAACCCCATTTTCTTTTTTCTTTTTCTTTTTTTGTCAGTTGTGCTGCTTGAACTTGGGACCTGGGCACTGTCCTTGAGCCTCTTTGTGCTCAAGGCTAGTGCTCTACCACTTGAGCCACAGTGCCACTTCCAGTTTTTGAGTGGTTAATTGGAGATAAGAGCCTCCTGGGGACTATTCTTCCCGGATTGGTTCAAACCATGATCCTCAGATCTCAGCCTCCTGAGTAGGTAGGATTATAGACAAGAGCCATTGAGGCCTGCCAAGAACCCCCCTTTCAAAGGTTTCCCTTATTCCCACAGCCATAGAGCTGTTGCTTCCTGGGATCAAACCTTCCTTTGTGCTGTAATTTCCTAACAGTACTTTGTGGTTATACAGTATGTCCTTACAAGGCTGCTAGAGTAGCAAAGTTTCAATTGAATTTTGCTTACAAATCAGTAGATCTTGAGTTGGGTACTGGTGGCTCATGCCTGTAATCCTAGCTCCTTAAGAGGTTGAGATCTGAGGATCATGGTTCAAAGGTAGTCTAGGCAAGAAAAGTTCATGAGATTCTTATCTCCAATTGATCACCAAAAGGCCAGAAATGGAGCTGTGGCTCAAGTGGTAGAATGCCAGAACAGAAAAGTTAAAGGATAGCAACGCGAGTTCAGGCTCTAAAACTAACATAAAAAAACAGGTAAACAACAACAAACAACAGTGGAATCTTAACAAAGGAATAAACAAGGTAACAATGATTAAATTTTCCATACCTGAAATCCATCTTGTTAATATGTTAAGGTGTAGAACATTGTTAGGAGTTAGAAAGTGACCATGGTAGAAACTTGATGGATTTGTGTTTGTTAGTGATCTCTGAGAAACAGAACAGATTAGAGCAAAAGTAATAAGGAGAGTGTTTTCTGGCAATCAAGAGGGATCTGGAGATAACAGGCGGTGCTAAATCCCCTGTGCTAAGAACCCTGTAACTGGGAGAAATCAAACTGGGCAAATACATTCACAGTGCAAGTGCTGGCTACAGCCCTGGCCAGCCAACTCAGCATACCGTGCCCTGCCAGCATTGACCACTGGAAGCCCTGGTTATCTCTGCTCCTGGCAGCAGAAGAGCTGAGTGGGTTAATCTCTCATGACTTGAGTCTTTTATCTGAAAAGACAGATTCAGTGACCTGCCAGGCCAGCATTGGAGACCATCTTAGCAGAAGGAGGAAATACCACTAAAGAAAACATCAGGAATTTAGCATGTTTCCTCTGCTGCTAGTTGATATATGATTTTAGACAAATTAGCTTAATTCTTCATCGGAACAACGAAAATAACAACATCTGCCTGACTAATGTCAAAGTAGTATTATAATGATGAAAGCAAATTAGTGTGAAAGTGCTTTGGAAAAGTATAGTAAAATGGGACAAATGTAAACATTATTGAAAGACATTGCCCAAAGGCCATAATTAAAAAGGACAGGAGGGCTGACTTGATAATATCAAGCACATGCAATTTTATGAAATAAAATCAATGTTTAATCAACTCTCTTTCTAGACAAAAATGTTTTCTTTTAAACATCTGACATATACATCCATAAACTCATTCATTCATTCATTGTCTCATCAAATATTTGAGTATCCTGTTTGCTGTAGATCTTCTTTACCAGCTAGACTTACATAAAAGAACAAAAAGAGTCCCCCACAAATTGAAGTTGATATTTTCACATGCAAGGATGGGGACCAATCATATCTGAAAAATGGCCTTTTTGTGTCCCTTTTACAGACAAATTATGACTCTAGCTATAGATAAGAATGATGAAGGCAGCTCCGTTTTTATTTTATCCATTTTTTTTCTCCCTGCCACTATAGATTGTTCTCTGGCAGCCAGTTACAGCTGACTTTATTGAGCGGAGAAAAGAAGTGCATTTTTTTGTGAATGAGTCTGATGTCAGCAATGTGAAAGACCACTTGAATTCAAGCAGAATTCCATACAGGTAGGCATTGCATGTTATATGATGAATATCTATTATAGATGCCTGCCATGCATCTGACTAGAAAGTGGTATAATTGCTTCATGGAGAAAATGAAGAATATGAAACATGGTGGTGTGGACGAAATGAACTGGTGATCAACTCAGTTCTGTAACAACTGGGTTAACCTCTCAGAACTTCAGTCCTCTAGCAGAAGTAATAATTACCTGCCCAACTCCTCCTTCCTCTTTCTGTCAGCACTCTGCTCTGTATGTACCCCTAGAATCCAAGTTGTCACCCATCGTGGTAGGTATACCAGTGTCTCTTGACAAATGATGCTGGACTAGGTGGGGAGGAGGTAATATTAGCTTTGTGAATTCTTCTTTCACGAAGTCATAGAGCACTTCTGCAGATCCAGAAGAGGTGCCAGCTGCTCTGACCCTGCAGAGAACCTGAGCTGGAGTCTGCTACAGCCACTTGCCCACTCATATGGTCCTGTAGGAATTATCTACCTCTCTGCATGTCACTTCTGTAAATTAGAGATGAAATAACTCCCACCATAGGGATTACATGATTTTAGGTTTTCTAAGTGTATCAGGAGTGACTTCTATTCAGACTCCACACTTCTGTTCGTCTTGTCCACGGCCTTCTCACCCTATTTACCACCCAACTGCTGGGATCCTCCTGCTGCCCTAACTTCTTTTTTTGTGGGGGGGGGGCGGTTGTGGGGCCTGAACTCTGGGCCTGGGCGCTGTCCCTCAGCTCTTCAGCTCAAGGCTAGAACTCTACCACTTGAGCCACAGCACCACTTCTGGCTTTTTCTCTGGTTATGTGGTGCTGAGGAATCGAACCCAGGGCCTCAAGCATGCAAGGCAAGCGCTCTACCACTAGCCACCTTCCCAGCCCTACCCTAACTTCTTAAGGCCAATGCAACCTCTGGATAACAAGCTAGAATAACTATCAATGATATATTATAGGTGTTTACTGCCTTCTAGAAACTATGCTAACTTAATCTACAATTGCATTACTTAACATTTGTGGTGTGTGTGTGCGCGCGCGCGCATGTATGTGTGTTGATATCAGCTTCACTTTTTTCACACACAGCTGTCACTTACCCTATCACTCCACCTCCAGCCTGGGTTTTTGCTGACTAACTAGACTTGAAGCCTCTTGGACTTTTCTGCAGGCTGGCTTTGAAATGCCATCCTCCTGTTTTCAAGCTCCTGTCACTTGGCTTTACATTTCTTAGTTTTTACTGAACCATGTAAGGTACCTTGCCCCAATATGCCAGCATATTTGGGCAACATATTTTATGAGGAACTTTCTTACAGAAAGATCAAATGTGTGGGGGGGAGGGGGGAGGCTGGGAAGGGAGGTGAAGGGTAAACAAAGGAGGAGTCTGCAATGCTTGGTAAGAAATGTATGCATTATCCTGCCCATGTAATTGTAGCCCCTCTGTACAGTATGTTCTCAAATAAAATAAAATAAAATAAAATAAAATAAAGAAAGATCAAATGTGGTGAAGCTAGAATTCTAACTCGAACCTTGATGATACTTGGCTTTTGACATTGGCCTCAATAAAGTGAAGAAACTTGTGTTAATTCTATAATTCACTGAAAATGGTTCATCCCAGGTGATGAGCATGTCTTTATTCAGTCAAAAGTTTGTTTCCCAGGTTAATCACTTAAATAAGATTCCCATCTTATATCTTCTTTCTGTCTGTAATTCTATTTTACAAGAGATTTGATTATCCTTGGCACAGCAAATCATATGGTGTAGGTTGATGAAAAGCAAAAGGAGAAAGCTTTCTGTGTCTCCTGAATCCTTAACTGGAAGCAGAATAATGAGCTATGCTCTGCATTAATGTAAGGTATCCATTCATCCCTGTGTTCATGTAAAACATCCTAAATCTCACAAGATATGTAGATGTTGGTAGGGAAGGGGAAGGCTGGGTGGTCCAGGAACCATTCCTCATAGACACTGCCTTCTCTCCAGGGCCCATTTAGCTTCTCTGAAAAGATTTATGAATTCAGCTTGTCACAGAGTGGAGTGGTATTTTACTTCAGAGGTGTTAGGGACGTTAACCCCAAGATCACTTGCTGTATCTGCAGTGGGCCATGTGGGGAAGTCAGTGCTTGGCCTGGAAACCAATTATCTCTCTGTTTCATCTCCTAGCATCTTGATGGAAGATGTAGAAGATGTTATACGAAAGCAGACCTCCAACGACACAATCAGTCCCCGGGCCTCCTCGTTATACTATGAACACTATCACTCACTAAGTGAAGTAAGTCACTGCCTTGGGCTCCAATGTGACTGTTTTCACTTAGCTAGCATGGCTCTTTCAACCACTAGACATTATTCGAGGATCATAATTGGTGGAGGATGGTTAGAAAGAAGAATCACACTTAGGTTGATGATAGGTGGCTATTCATCCTGTTGTAGATCTCTTGCCTGGGATAAGTTGTGTCATATTTGGTAAATGGCCTCTAAACAGATTGTCTATCCAAGTCCAAGAGTACCTCAAGCATCTGGAAGCCACACCACATTCTAGGGAACAATAGAAAATAAAGAATAGGATCTTTTCATTGAAACTGCCGCACAAAAAATTACCAGCTCAATTATATGTGTCTCCTTGGATCATTATCCTAATTTTACTCTTACTGAATAATTGCTAGACTATGTCACTGAATTAAAACAATATGTTGTTATATTTAATACACTACAAGTAAGTACATTCAATTCCCCAAAAGGGGAACATTTTTAAACAAACACAGTGATGATGATGATGATGATGATAACTGTGTTTTAATCTTTAAGAAACAGCGTTGTTTTTTGTTTGTTTGTTTTGAGGTTTTTTGTCAGATGTGGGGCTTATACACTGGGCTTGGATGCTGTTCCTTAGCCCTTCAACTTAAGGCAAGTGCTTTACTGATTGATCCATGGTGCCACCTCTGGTTTTCTGGTGGTTAATTGGAGATAAGAGTCTCATGAAGGGGACGAGGGGAAGAGCCTCATGGGCTTTTCATCCTGGTCTGGCTTTGAACCTCGATCCTCAATTCTCAGCCCCCTGAGTAGCTAGGATTACAGGCATGAGCAACTGGTGCCGAGCAACAGGGTTATTTTCTATTCATATTTATACGCTCCAGTTTTTTTTTTTCTAGAGGAAATCTAGTATGTTGCTGATATTTGATTGCCCTCAGCTTTGGATTTTACACAGTACACAAAGAACCATTTCCTCATATTTATTAGCCAAAGAGTAAATCCCTAAGGAAGCTTTTTCTTTGATACAGTAAACCCCAGTAGTTAAAACATCTTGATGAATTCTGTTCTTTCTTAGGAGTATGCCACTATCTTGCCTATATTTTAAAGTTATCTTTGACTAGGTACCAAGAAACTATTAGAGACAACATTCATGCCTTTATGACATGTAGGATTTAGGAAATAACAATTTTATTTTTTATTTTTCATTTCAATAATTTTTTTTGTGACCAGAGGCATAGAGGCATTGAACCTTTTGTTCTTCCCCTCAGTCTTGTCCTCTGGTCTCACTGCATGTGAATGCCTAAATTATCTATCTATCTATCTATCTATCTATCTATCTATCTATCTATCTATCTATCTATCTATCTATCTATCTATCTATCTAATGTATGCCAGTTCCTGGGGTTTGAATTCATCACCTGGGTGTTTGTCTATCAGCATTTTTACTTGAGGCCAGTACTCTATCCTTTGAGCCACAGCTCCACTTCCAGATTTTTTGGTGGTTAATTAGAGATAAGAATCTCAAAGACTTTCTTCCTTGGGTTGGCTTGGATGTGTGATTCTCAGATCTGGGCTTCTTGTGTAGGTTGGATTACAGGCCTGAGACACTGATTTTATACTTAATCTTTAAAAAATATCTGATACCTTCCAGTGAGTTAAACCAGAACACAGTGTGCTTTTTTCTAGCAACTATGTGCTTGGCTGAGTGATGGAGGCCTGAAAACCACAACTGCTGGGCCCTGGTGGCCCATGTCTATAATCCTAGCTACTCAGGAGGCTGAGATCTGAGAATCACAGTTTGAAGCCAGCCCAAGCAGGAAAGTCTGTGAGACTCTTATCTCCAACGAATCAGTATAAAGCCAGAAGTGGTGCTGTGGCTCAAGTGGTAGAGCACTAACTTTGAGCAACAGCACATAGACCCTGAGTTCAACTTGTATTACTAGCACCAAAACAAACAAACACCCTTTTGCCTTCCCTACCCTTTTTATTCCACATAAGCCATTCATCACCATTAATCACCAACAACACTGTACAAGCTTGCTGCTGGAGAGGCTAAGTAGGTGGTTGGCAAAATGAAGAAGAGGAATATGACACCGCTATGTGAAGGTTGGTAGGGAGAGGGAAATGTTTTAAACACAGTATTTTAAAGTGTTTTTCCAAAGTAGATTTTAATTATTTTGTTTTTTTAAAGTTAATTTTCTTTAGCACAGCCTCAAGAAAAAGTTGAATTGACTCAGGAGGAAAACACAAGTATATGACTATATTTGCTTAATAGAGATTCTTTGACAAAATGCCATGCCATAGAATGTGTACTGTGCTGAAACAAATATATTTGCCGACCAATACAAAGGTTTTAGAAGAATCTCCTTTCTCTAAGGAAGTTGTCTGCTTCCTTTGGTCAGAACATCTTCTGCACCTGTACTGCTACTAACTTCTGGTTTCTGTTTGGATAGATCTATTCTTGGATAGAAAGTATGACTGCACAGTACCCTGACATGCTTACAAAAATCCACATTGGATCCTCTTATGAAAAACACCCACTGTATGTTTTAAAGGTATGTTGTGAGGACAGTCTTCTTCGACCTTTCACCTTAAAGGGGGATCAATTCTCCAACAGGGTTTGTTATACGCTGAATCTTATTTTATTTATGCTCTAGAAGTATCTGTATTCTAGGTATTCCTCAACCTTAATAGCTAGCTATTTAGAGATTTATTATTACCTTTCATTTTTCCCCTTAAATCATGAAGTGATAGACTAAGAATGGAATTCCCAGTTATAGCTGGGTATGGTGGTTCATGTCTATAATCCCAGCAACTTGGAGGCTGAAGTAGGAAGACTGAGAGTTTGAAGCTGGTCCAGGATACAGATGGTCTTGAAACACCAAAAGGAGGCGGAAAAGGAGGAAGAAGAGGAGGAGCGGCAGTCCTGGTGATAGAATCAGCTCTGTGTGTTTTTGTGTGATGTTACACAAGCCATTTACCTTCCCATGGCTATGAACACTGACTAAATGAAGGAAGTGGTCTGGATTGTTTTTCAAGTCCCTGTTTTATTTACATCACTACCACAGAAAGAGAGAGAAAGACAGAGGCAAAGAAAGAGACAGAGACAGAGAGATACAGGAAAATACATAGAGAAAGAAGAAGATGGGAAAAATGGAGAGAAGTTGAAAGAAAGTAAGACATTACTAGACAAAGATAGTGTTACTTTTGAAACTAAGGTTAAGAACCAAACAACCAAATGTAGGAAAGGGTTCTTTGGAGTTCTTTGCAGTGGGGCTCATGTCATGTCTCCTGCTCTGCTCACTTCCCCTGTGGCCATTTCAGTTGCAAAATCTTATAGAAGAGAATCTCTCAACCTGCCTTCCCTTAGATAGGATGTTTTCTTTCTTTAATCAATTGACCTTGGTAAAGGTAGTATACATAGCATCTGGAAAAATTGTAGCCATGTTGGTAAGACTTCCTGCCTGTTACAGCTTCTAATTTCGTAGTTCTGATTTCTATCACTCTCTCCCTTAAATAAATATAATCTTTGAAAAATGGCATCATTGGAAAAATGCATTTGGTTTAGTGACAGAATCTACACAAAATTATGATATGTGAGCCTCTCTTATCTTTGGCAGCATTATAATTTCTCACTTTTGATCTGCCATGGACAAGAACTTGCAGGGTTAAGGCTGGCATGTGAAATGTCCGATCCTCTTATTGGGTGGGTTGAATAACCAAAGTAGATCTGTGAATCATTGCACCTGCCTGTGACATTTATTTCAGCTATGTTGTATGCACCTCTTGGAATGTACATATTGGAAAAGCGTGCATCGGGATGCTTGTAGGTTCTACTTTTACTTGACGGGGGATGTAAAAATAATGTCTATGGAATTCCTCCATACTGTCAAAATCAGAGCCAGCTGTTTAAAATAACAAGCAAGACAACTGATCTAAATGACTCAGCATTTTCTTGACATTGAGTAGATCCAATCATCTAGGTTCTCTTTGATTGTACAACGTGGCTATGGGTGGCCATTTGACTTCCTTGTTGCTAGCTCCATATTGGAGGGAAGGAACCTCCTGGAATGGTGTCGATGGTAATATTTAACTCTTGTTTTGAAAACTCTACATGTTTGTTTCACTTTATAATTCTCCTTCCTTCCTCTCATGATCTAAAATTGTGATTAAATAAATTATGATCAATTTGTCCTGTAAAGACATCAAAGGCTGCCATTGAGAATGAACACCTTGTGGTAGCCAGATATATCATGATGCACAACAAAGTGTCTGTCTCTTCATCTGATGGTCTGTGTGTGTGAAATGAGATGTGTATGTTTGTTTGTGAGGAGAAACAGCCTGCATGCAAAATGTGTGCATTCTAGGGAAAGGAGGAGGGCTTTTGTCCCTGGTGTGTGTCTGTCTACTCCTACCAGGATGCTATTCAACACTCACCTATTTACCTGAAACTAAGGTGTGAAGTTACACTCGAAACATTAGCTCTCGAACTTCTGCTTTTATACTGCCACCCAAAACTGTGTGTTTAGGTAATTGCAGGGGGTGGTGACAAAAAGAACTTCAAGTCAAAAGCACTGATCGTGACATTAGTCCCAACTCACACCAACAGTATGACTTAAACCAGTGTCCCTTAATCTCACCAGCTTCTAAGTTATTGTTCAGAATTCCCAAATGAATATAGAGAACAAGACATATGCTACATATCTGATAAAAGGAGTAAATGTAAGTACCATCTAAAGGAAAGTTATTATCCCAAGACTTACTGTGATTGATGAGTTATGGTTTTTATTTATGTAGGTTTCTGGAAAAGAACAAAAAGCCAAAAATGCCATATGGATTGACTGTGGAATCCATGCCCGAGAATGGATCTCTCCTGCTTTCTGTCTGTGGTTCATAGGCTATGTAAGTGATTTTGAGCAAAACTTAAGGCAACAAACAATTAGAAATGAATCCAAAAAGGGAAGGAAGGAAGGAAGGAAGGAAGGAAGAAAGGAAGGAAGGAAGAAGGGAGAGAGGGAGGGAAGGAAGGCATAAAGGGAAGGAGGGAAGGAGGGAGGGAGGGAGGGAGGGAGGGAAGGAAAGAAGGAGATTGTTTTTGTATTTTTGTAAAATAGAATGATTGAATTTTGGTGGGGTTGCAAAAAAAATTCAAATCTTAGGTAGCATAGGCTATTTGACAACATTATTTCCACCAATCCATGAAAATCGAATGTCTTTTCATTTGAAAAATAAAAGAAATGAATCTATTAATCAAAATGTAATCATGTAGCCAGGTGCCGGTGGCTCATGCCTATAATCCTAGCTACTCAGGAGGCTGAGATTTGAGGATCGCAGTTCAAAGCCAGCCTGGGCAGGAAAGTCTGTGAACTCTTATCTCTAATTAACCACCAGAAAACTGGAGGTGGTGCTGTGGCTCAAGTGGTAGAGCGCTAGCCTTGAGCTGAAGAGCTGAGGGACAGCACCCAAGACCAGAGTTCAAGTCCCATGACCAAAAAAAAAAAATAAATAGTGATGTTGCCACAAATAGAAATACTATCTAATTAAGTATGGGGCTTAAGTAGATATAAATTTTGATTGAAACAAATTACTGAAAAAGGAGCTGAAAAATAGACTTGTTTCCTTAAAGCTTTAATAAATAATTCATTTTGTTTTTTAAAGGACAATTCAGAAATGTATAGCTTTAGTTTCTGCCTTCATTAAGATGGTACCGTATGAAAGGCACTTATACTGCTTAGCAGTCGAATGCCCTAATTTCAGTCCTTTTAAGAAAGTAATGGTCTTCCTGAAATTTTTATCTGCAAATTGGGAGATGCAAAATGACTTAAAAATGACTTCTTTTTTTAAAAAGAATATTTTAGAAGGGCTTAAATGAGATATTATTAAACATACTTGGCTTAACTCCTAGGTAACTCAATTCTATGAAAAAGAAAGGCTGTACAGCAATATCCTGAGGCATGTGGACTTCTATGTAATGCCAGTAATTAATGTGGATGGTTATGACTACACATGGAAAAAGGTAGGTGAAGGACAGAAAACAAAACATGCCCTTATTGAAGATATAAGATGTATAGCATCAATATCCATAATCCTGGATCTTGGTAAAATGGTCTTCTGAAAGAAAAAACTATCTATTATGGTACATTTCAGACATATATAAAAGTAGATATTATATAGTAACATCCTGTGTACATATCACACAGCCTCAATGATTATCAAATTGTATTAGTGAGCTTTCCATCAGTGTAACAAAATACCTGAGGTGAAAACTTACGAAGAAGAAAGGTATGTGGTGGGAACACATAGTGTCGCAAAGATACTCATCTCAGTTGGGCACTGCTGGCTCATGCCTGTAATCCTAGCTACTCAGGAGGCTGAGATTTGAGGATCATAGTTCAAAGCCATCCCAGGCAGGAAAGTCTGTGAGACTCTTATCTCCAATTAACCACCAGAAAACCAGAAGTGGTTAAAGTGGTAGAGTGCTAGCCTTGAACTGAAGAGCTGAGGGACAGAGCCCAGGCCCAGAGTTCAAGCCCCAGGGGAAATAAAAAGATACTTATCTCTTGGCTGGGAAGCTACCAGTGAGAAAGTAGGAGGGGGTGGGGTCCCAATATAACCCTCCACGGAATGCACAAAATGACATCAATTCCTTTAGCTAGACCTCACCAACCACAACCAGTAGAACCTCAGACTAGTGGCCAAGCCAGTGGCACATGGGTTTCTAGAGGATATTTAAGAGCTAAACCAGAGCGCAAGTCATGACCAATCTTATGTCATTTGTGCCCCCAAACCACTTCTACCATTCCCATAGTATTTTGAAGTGTCTACCATACCCAGACATCATAGCACCAATTCATTAATATAAATATTTCAGGATACATCTCAAAAAATGGATTAGAAAAAAAACACCAAAAAATTCATGCCTTATAGTTCTGAGTTCCAACACAAAGCTGTTTGACTTTTCTTGAAGGCGCTCCAAATGAGCCTGTGAGTAAAATTAATTTTTTAAAGAGACCAATTAAGATGGTCAGTAAATAGTCTACTGGAACCAGTGGCAATTTTTTATTTGTATAGATTCAAATCCATCAAATATTACCAATTTGCTTGGCTCAAAAGTAGTCTGAGGGGGGCAGGGGGAGGCTGGGAAGGGATGTGAAAGGTAAACCAAGGAGGAGGCTGCAATGCTTGATAAGAAATGTACTCATTATCTTGCCCATGTAATTGTAACCCCTCTGTACAGTATGTTCACAAAAAATTAAAATTAAAATTAAAAAAAAAGTAGTCTGAGAAACACAAGTGGAACCTGGGCTATGGGAAAGGAATGTTGCAGACAGTACCAGGATGACAGGGTAGAAGAGGAGGGCTAGAGGATGGAGACCCAACCCGGTCTCTTGGATGTAAAAAGTTAGATCCTTCTTTGAGCTGCAGACATGGCCACCTGGCTCATCTGTTCCTATCTTGCGCATTTAGAATCGAATGTGGAGAAAGAACCGGTCTTTCCACAAGAACAATCCCTGCGTTGGAACAGACTTGAATAGGAATTTTGCTTCCAAACATTGGTGTGGTAGGTTGTTTGCTTTATTTCCAATAATGCCTTTTTGTTCAGAAGCTGAGCAAAGGCTATGAATTCTAACTACGGGGAGACTCTATCTGAATTTGGGCATAAAACAAATACTTGGAGTAAATGCAATGTCACAGAAGTTAGCTAGAGTGGTCAAAGCATTAATCTCTCCTCCTTCTCTTTCCTCATCTTTAAAATGGGAAGTTGGATCTGTTCTTCAAGGTCCCTTCTAGTTTCAAAAGTCAGAAATTCTATAAGGACATGCCTAATAGCAGCACACTGCCTTAATAAATACATAAAACATTCACCATGAGGATATCAAAGACCCAGGACAGAAAACCTTCTGTTTTAATTCATACATGTACTTACTCCTGTAATGTTAAACCATTTTTTGCTTCATCATTCACCTTCTTAACAAGTTCCTTTCTATCATGAGCGATATAAATAAAAGAGTAAAATAATGAAACTGTCAAAAATAATAAAAAAGTAAGCACAGTGACAATTTATCATTTTGATTTGAAGGAGTTAAAGTAGTCAGTGAATACTGATTTGAGAATAGTTTGCCTCCAGGGAGAGAGGTGTTAGTTCATGCTTTTTCTCCCCATCCCAACATTATATCTCCCAATACAACAGAACTAAATTGAATAATTAGATCCTCTTTCTCTCTGAATACACACACACACACACACACACACACACACACACACACATCAATTTTTTAAATACAAGCACACATGGCTTGGGTCAGATGGGAGTTGTAGGCTCTACACTAATGAATTAGGGACAGAGGGAAACATTTCAGAAGTCAAGCTACCATCTGAAGTGACGCATATTATAGTCTCTCAAGTGAATAAGTAAACGTTACTTTGGCAAGAACTTTAACATCCTGTTTTATTTACTAACTCACGCTAGAATGCTCAAAGTAGGCAGTCAGTATTGCTCATCATTATAGTCCATTACAGAAGATTCTCTCTTGGGGACTCAAGTCTGCCTCCATTGCTACTTTGAAGATCTTCTTTTATGAACTACACTCATTAGCATTTTTAAACTGCATGTATATCCAAATTTACAGTGATTAAAAGAAATATGATACATTTTTCTGTCATATAATCAGAAGTTTAGAAGCAGAGCTGACACCTCTGGGACTCTCTGGTTGCTTTTTCAAGGTTGCAAGTGGGGCTGCCTCCAGGCAGCAAGGGAGACAGGACTGATGATTGTAGAAGATCTGCTATGTAGGTATATACATATTTAACAAACACTCAAAAGAAACAAACACTTGCTGGACCTCAAAAACATGTTCTTTACCAAGTCTGCCCCAAGCCATTCATCTAAATGGGTGAGCTATCTTTTTGAAACATTAATCAATGCTGCACTACAGACAGAAAGAGAATACATTGTCAGAGAAGATACAAATTTCAGTTCAGTGCATGATCTCTTATAACCCCGTGTGTGTGTGTGTGTGTGTGTGTGTGTGTGTGTGTGTGTGTGTGTGTGTGTGTGTGTGTGTGTGTGTGTGTGTGTGTGTGTGTGCCAATCCTGGGGCTTGAACTCAGGGTCTGGATGCTGAGCTTTTTTGAGCTTCTTTGAACTTTTTTTTTTTTTTTTTTTTGGCTTGAGGCTAGTCCTCTTTTACTTGAGCCACAGCTCCACTTCTTGTTTGTTTGTTTGATAGTTAATTGAAGAGTTTCATAGACTTTCCTGCCCAGGCTAGCTTCAAAACTCAATCCTCTGATCTCAGCCCCCTGAGTAGCTAGGATTAAGGCATGAGTCACTGATGCCTGGCCTAACTTTATGTTCTTTCCATCACAGAGAAAGGTGCATCAAGTTTCTCATGCTCTGAAACCTACTGTGGACTTTATCCTGAATCTGAGCCGGAAGTAAAGGCAGTGGCTGATTTCTTGAGAAGAAACATCAACCACATTAAAGCTTATATCAGCATGCATTCATACTCGCAGCAGATATTGTTTCCCTATTCCTACAGCAGCAGCAAAAGCAAAGACCATGAGGAACTGGTCAGTCTTACTTATTTTGTTTCTTTACAATTTCAGCCACTAACAATACTTAAGCAAATATTAAAAAAAACTGTGTGGGGCGCATGCATGTATATATTTGGGGGAATCCTGTTTAGAAGACAAAAGGGAAAATGTTTTACATCACCATCTAACTATAAAAATGGGCCTCATCCTGAGAATATCAACTTCATTCCAAGCAGATGGTTTCCTAAGAAAATGTCAGACAACCCCTGCTTTCACTATATTTGATGTCAGTATAACTTGTGGAGGAGATGGGGAAAAACCAGTTGTTTAAGGATACAGGTGGACCTGTTGCAACAATGAGAAGTACAAGTTGTCATGTCCAAAACGAGCTTTACAACGTTGGTGCGGGGGGGGGGGGGGGGGAAGGGGGGAAGGAGAAAGATTGGGATGGGGGGAGGGGGGAGGCTGGGAAGGGATGTGAAGGGTAAACAAAGGAGGAGGCTGCAATGCTTGGTAAGAAATGTATGCATTATCCTGCCCATGTAATTGTAACCTCTCTGTACAGTATGTTCACAAATAAAATAAAAAAATTAAAAAAAAAAGAAAAAGAAAAAGAAAATGTCAGACAAACTCCTTGAATGGCCACAGGGAACTATTCCACTTGACCTAATCTTCCTATCAAGCCGTAAGAACAAGGAGTCAATAGTTTCATAGGACTGCATACTATGAAACCATACTATAGATTAAGTCCCAGATATACTAATCATTTGGTATCAGCAGTGAGAACTGTTTATGTACCAAGGGTCTGGTGCTATTACAGAAACTCGCCTATCTGAACTGAGACAAGCCTTTGTGTGTGGGGGAGGGAGGGAAATGGATACATAATGGACAATACAGGTAAATCTGAGAGGACCTACATGATCTATTCTTTGGTCCCAGATGCTTTGTGTTTGGGTTAATTGTAAAGGATGAAATCATGTTTGATGGATGGTAGATATGTTTAGTCAAGTTTCCATCCTAGATCTTTCCATGGTATATAGTAGCAGATTCTTATTGTTCACCCTAATCCCCAGCTCTCTTAACAGAATAAAGCGTAACCACATTAAGGGTGACAATAAAACAATATTACTGATGACAAATATAAGATTATTTTGCATTTTTGAAAACAGCCCATTTAGAATATAAATATACTTGATACTTAAGAATCTTTTTCCTTCTCAAAGGAAATAATGGCATTATCTTTGAAGAAATGAAAGTGTGTTTATCATAATTTGGAAGTAGGATTAGTCTGATTTTGTCTTAATTTCAGATTGCTATCAGTGCAAGTGAGAGTTGTTATGTGTAAAATACTATTCAGCAGCCATTCAAAGAAGCATTAGCTAATAGCCTACCCTTTAGAATAATTCCATATAATTAGAATCTGAGCCATAAGCAAATGTCACAGATGGCTGAACTTTCAGGTGGCTATGGTCGATACAAAAGAAGTATACTGCACAAGTGGCAGAATCCACTCCATTGTTTACTGAAGGGCCTTTAACTCAGTCAGAGGGAAATGCTGAGATGAATGAAGGAATAAAGTAGCTCTTGCCATTGAGGATTTTATAGCCCATTAAAGTGAGTCACACTATAAAGAAGCAAGAATAATAAGGTGCTATTGACAGCAAGGAGCAGACACAATTGCAGACAGGCACTGAAGAGGTCTTCTATAGGCAAGGGAGGACCTTCTATGCAGAGGAGATGGCCGTTCCCATAGGAAAGATGCTCAAGGACTAAGAGTGTGCACAGTGGTAGGTAACACCACAGGATGTAGAGAAGTCAGCTTAGGAAGGGATTCTGAGTGTCAAAATAAATTTGTATTGTATTATGCTGACAACAGAATCCTTCAAAAGGGTACTTTAAGAAGTTTTGAGCTGAGTGTTGGTGGCTCATGCCTGCAATTTTAGCTACTCAGGAGGCTGAGATCTGAAGGATCATGGTTCAGAGCCAATCCAGGTAGGAAAGATGGTGAGACTTTAATCTCCAATTAGCTACCAGATAACCAGAAATGGAACTGTGGCTCAAAGTGGTAGAGTGCTAGCCTTGAGCAGAAAAGCAGGCCCTGAGTTCAAGCCCCATGACCAATGAAAACCAAGGAAAAAATTGCACTGGTCCTCCAGGTCTGGGCACTGTCCTCAAGAGTTTTTGCTCAAGGCTAGCACTTTACCATTTGAGCCACAGCTCCACTTTCAGCCTTTTTGGTAGTTAATTGGAGATGTCTAATGGACTTTCCTGACTGGGTTGGCTTCAAACACTGATTCTCAGATTTCAGCCTCCTGAGTAGCCAGGATTACAGGTATGAGCCACTGGCATACAGCTCAAAATGTACTTTCTGAACAACAAAAAAGGGATGCAAAATAATATCTACTGTCTATTATTTGGATAGTCCTCTGGCTTTTTTGGAAGGCTGATAGTGAATATCATAAGTCAGAAAAGTTCTTATATGGAAATTTCAGAAATTTCTAAGTCAGAACCAGATGCAGACTAACAGGGAACTTAGTTACTATATTGCTTCATACTGGGGATATCAGTCTAGGGGAACTAGTAGACAATTCACAAATGAAGAAAATAGACTGGGATAGACTGGGAGGTTTAGGGTGTGGCTCAAGGGGTAGATGCTTGCTTAATATTCATAAGCTCCTATATTCAATCCCTAGAATCACTAAATAGATATAAGTAGGTGGGTAGGTAGAGAGATAAAAGGATAAGGAGTCACAAATAAATGGGTGATGCTGAATTTAAAGTTTTAGTCTAATTTGACCCAGGAATGCAACAATTCAAACCTTTTAAATATAGTTATATATTCATGTAGTAAATGAATTCCTGAAGAGCTATATGGAAATTTAAGCAAATTAGCTAAAATGTTCAATCATGTGAAGAATTTATCACCACCAAATTGTGTTTGCCATAAAGTAGAAGAATATTTTAAAGTTAATATATTCTTAATTTATTTTTTGGATGAATACAGATTTTTCATTTATATGTATTAATGCAATTAATATGATTGTGTTTTTAAAAATTTCTACTTGTTTTAATACTGTACACTAACCAAAATTTCACATGCTATTGCTTCCAGTCTCTAGTGGCCAGTGAAGCAGTTCGTGCTATTGAGACTATTAATAAAAATATCAAGTATACACACGGCAGGGGTGCAGAGACTTTATGTGAGTATTTTTTCCCCCTCCTTCCCCTCTCTTCCTTCTTTCTTCTTCATCTTCTCTTGTTCTTCCTTTATTTTCTTCTTCTTTTCCTCCTCCTCCTTTTTTCATCTTTCCTTTCTCTTCCTCTTCTTTTGCTGAGAATTGAAGCCAGAGCCCTGGGCATCTAGGAAAGTTGACTAATCCTGAGCTACAGCCCAAGTCCAGCATTTCTTCTTGAGATCTTGAAAAACTGTGATGTACTAAAGAAATCTCTATTCAAATTTTCTGTGTAGCTGTAACATTTCCTCTTTGTTTCTTTTTTCTTTTCTTGTGCCTGGGGCTTGAACACATGGCCTACATGCTGTCCTTTAGCTTTTTCACTCAAGGTTAATATTCTACCCTTGAGCCATAGATCCATTTCTGGCTTTTTGGTGGCTGATCAGGTAAGAGTTTCCAGGACTTTTCTGTCTGAGCTGGCTTTGAATGGCAATCCTCAGATCTCAGCCTCCTGAATATCTAGGATTATAGACATAAGCCATTGGATCTCAATTATTTTTAAGCAAAGTCATAGGTAAAATAATTGCATTATAAAAATCAGAAACACAAAGCATAATAGCTGCGACAATTCTGCAAAAAAGCTGTACTAATGAATGCTGTACACTAAAGGAAACTTAAGTGCTATTTAAAAACTTAGCTCCTCACTATAGAGAATAGAATTGAAACCATGCTTGCAAAGGAGAAAGGTCATATAGGGTTAAAAGAGTATTTAAGATGTTGAGGGTCACCATGTAAAGGTTGTGCATGCTGTACCTTACACCAATATAGGTCTTGCCATTTATCTTAGATGTTTTTGTGTAATATCCTATTGCCTACAATTATAGCTTAAAACACATTGCAGTTGCATGTCTTTTGTGTATATCACACTGATTAGAGCTTGTATATGGCAATTTTTAAAATTAATTTCTGCTGGAAGATGTTTATTGAAAGACTCCATAATGGGATAACAGATAATGATTTAGCTTTTTTTCAGTCATGGGGCCTGAACTCTGAACCTGGGCACTGACCCTCAGCTATTCAGATCAAGGCTAGCGCTCTACCACTTGAGCCTTTTCTGTTTATCTGGTGCTGAGGAATTGAATCCAGGACCTCATGCATGGGAGGCAAGCACTCTTATCACTGAGCCTCCTTCCTAGCCCAGCCTTTTTATTTTTTTGGCAGTACTTGGTTTTGAGCTCAGGGAATTACACTTTTTTTAAAACCACTTAAGCAATGACGCCCATACCTTTTTGCTATCATTATTTTTCCTATAGGATTTCACAGTTATGCCTAGACTGACCTTTATTGTGATCCTCCTGTTTATAATTCCAATATAGCTGAGATATGAAATATGTACCACCACATTGTTTTATTGATCGAGATGGGGTCTTGCTAACTTTTTGCATTGGTTGGCCTTGGAACTATGATCCTCCTCATCCCTGCCTTTTGAATAGCAGGGATTACAAGTTTGAGCCTTCATGTCTAGCACATGATTTTTTTCTTATGAAGCTGAAGAGCAGATGGGATAAGTGGAACAGAAAATAAACATGCAGCCAGCTGCCAGCAAATCATAAGCCAAATTCAACCTACTGCTAAGAATGGCTTGCACCAAGAATGGTTTCGCATAATTTCAGTGGTCGAAAAAAAAAGCAAGAGTTAAAATTTTGACACATGAAAACTGATAAGAAATTTGTATTTATTTACATAAATTACATTTTATTGGAATACAGCCATGCTCTTTCACTTAAATATTTTGTATAATAGTTTTCCTGATAGCAGAGTCAAGTCATGTTATCAGAGACCATATGGTTCACAAAACCTAAAATAGATACTACCCTGTCCATTCCAGACAGTTTGCCAACTTCTGATGGAAACAAATACAGTATGATTTCATCAAGTGCTTTAAAGAAAATGAAATAGACTGATAGGTTTGAGAATAACTACATTTAAGAGAAAGTATTTCGCTAAAGTGATTTGGGAAAAGTCTATTTGTGAGGTCACATGTTTTAAAATTTTTATTTTATTGTAAAGATGCTGTACAGAGGGGTTACAGTTACAATAGTAATGAGTATATTTCTTGTCAAGTGTTGTTACTCCCTCCTTTGTTTTTCTCCTACTATCCCTTCCCTCCTCTTCTTTCCACATTTTCCCCCCTCCCCCCTTCCACCCCCCACCAGGCCAGTTGTAAAGTTCATTTCCAACATAGTGTCTTGTGAGTATCATTGTTGCAATGGGTCATCCTGTGTACTTGTTTCAGCATTTTGTTATTCTCCTTCCCCTTCACAAATTAGGTAAATGTGTATATACAAGATGCAGGGGGCTGGAAATGTAGCTCAGTGGTATTGCGCTTGCCTAGCATGCATGAAGCCCTGGGTTCCATTCCTCAATACCATATAAACAGAAAAGCCTCAAGGTGTGCCTGTGTCTCAAGTGGTAAAGTGGTAGCCTTGAGCAAAAGAAGCTCAGGGAACTCAAGCCCTGAGTTCAAGCCCCAAGATTGGCAAAACAAATATAAATAAAAATAAAAATGGGGCTGGGAAGGTGGCTCAGTGGTAGAGCGCTTGCCTTGCATGCCTGAGGCCCTGGGTTCGATTCCTCAGCATCACATAAGCAAAAAGAAAAAAGCTAGAAGGGGCACTGTGGCTCAAGTGGTAGAGCGCTAGCCTTGAGCTGAAGAGCTGAGGGACAGTGCCCAGGCCCAGAGTTCAGGCTCCATGACTGGACCAAAAAAAAAAAAGAAAAAAAAAGATGCAGGGCACAAAAATCAAATACAGTGACAATAGGGGATATATCATAGGGAGAAGAACATATAAAGGAAACAAAAAAATCACATAGGACATTAAAAACAGTAACAATAAAGAAAGACCTCTTGAATCCATATCTTGGGATTCATTTTGCTTAGCATCATCTTATATGGTCATATGTACATAGCTTTTGAGCTTTTCTGCTCATCTGATAAAATTATCCTAGACATATACTAATTGTTGCAAATTACATAAACAATGGGATCTATATTTCTTTGGGTCTGGCTTACTTCACTTAATATAATTTTTTCCATCTTTACATTTCCTAACAAATGAGGCGGTGTCATTCTTTCTGATGGAAGCATAGAAATCTATTATATATATGTGTGTGTGTGTGTGTATATCTATATATATATATGTATATATATATGTATAGATACACACACACACACACACACACACACACACACACACACAGATATTTAGAACTCAAAAAAATTAAATTCTCCAAAAAACAAACTGCCCGTAGGCCGTTGTTTCCTTGAGGATTTTTTTGGAGAATTTAATTTTTTTGAGTTCTAAGTATATTTTAGATATGAGGCCATTGTCTGTTGTATGGCTAGTGAAGATCTTCTCCCAATCCGTGGACTTTGTATTGATCTTGCTAGCTATGTCCTTTGCTATGCAGAAACTCTGCAGTTTAATGCAATCCCATTTGTCCAACCTTTCTTTGATTTGTTGTTTTTCTGGGTCTCTATTAAGAAAATTGCAACCTGAGGAGCCCTCGTTTCTCCTATTTCTTTCTTTAATATTTTCAGGTTGTCTGCTTTAACTTCAAGCTCTTTGATCCATTTGGAGTTGATTCTGGTGCAGGGTGATATATAAGGATCTAGCTTTATTTTTCTACAGGTGTTTAACCAATTTTGCCAACATTGTTTATTGAAGAGGCTGTCTTTCTTCCTTTTTTTTTTTTTTTTTTTTTTTTTTGCTCCCTTATCAAAGATTAGGTAGGGCTATAGGTCTGCAGGTTCATTTCTGAGATCTTCAGTTCTATTCCCTTGGTCCTCAGGTCTGTTCTTGTGCCATTACCTCTCTCCCCCCCCCCCTTTTGTTATTACTATGGCCTTGTAGTAGAGTTTGAAGTTTAGTTTTAATATTCCTCCAGCACTGTTCTTTCTGCTAAGGATTGTTTTTACTATTCAGGGTAAGGTCACATTTTGGGGGGAACCACTTGGTTAGCAGCTGCCAAATAAAGGTATAATATATTAAGGGATGAGAAAAGGCTTTGAGACAGTATCTCCAAAATCCCAGTTTCCTGTAAGAAGTATGATCTACAAGGGTATACAAATAGTATTATATTGACCTCAGTAAATTGTGTGAGCACCAATACCCTATTAGCAGGAAGTCCACTTCTGCCTTTCTCTATAACCATCCCATTGTCTACCGAATTAGCCACATTGTACCTTGATGTCACTTCATTCGCTGCTATCACAGGTCTCACCTTGTGACTGAGGAACCCCACAACTAACCTTTACAATTCAGAGCTTTCTCATGGCCCATCTCCCCTATTATTACCCCCCCCCCCAAAGCATTAACTACAGTACCTCTGGAAGGGATCCAATTACAGAGCATCCTCTTATTAAGATCATTTCAGTCCATCTCTAACCCATTCATCTAGGACATATCTATATGTATTTATGTGTAAGCACAGGAAAAAGTCTAGAGGAGTCAATGCCAGATGTTGATCATGATTACCAGAGATATTTGTTGAATGAGTGAATGGTTTAGTCTGCTATTAATGGGCGTTTTTTAATATAAACATTGCCTCAGTAAACATCCTCACAATTAACTCAAGTATACATACATAAACCTGATCATTCTTTACATATAATTATTTACTTAGGAAACCAAAAGTGTTAGTAACCATGAATCATTAACTATGGGGGCTGACAATGAGCTAAATAAACACAACTCTAGAACTTTCTTCTTTATTAAAAATAATCAGGTAGAAAATAAAACAGAAAAAGGTCTCATGGCTTTCCATTACATACATGTATAAACACACACACATATATATACACATGTACATACAAACATAATATCTACTGGATTCATTGTTAAGTGTATATGTTTGTCTGTGTGCATATAGAGAATCGATAAAAAAAAAAACCCCAGAAGGCTTTATGTGTCTAGGTGGAAGAAAAATACAAAGAATTTCTTAAATGAATTTGTACATTTAATACAATTCCAGTCAACGCTTAAACGATTCTGAAGTTCACTTAAAAGAATAAAGCTGGCAGGAGAGCTTGTAAGATACTGAAAATAAGTCTACTGAGAGATTTGTTTCCCATTGAGATATTCAGGCACAATGAAGCTATGGGAATTAGGACTGTGTGGAATTGAGCATGGAAGGGACAATCAATACAAGAGAATAATGAGGTTGGACAAGGTGATGGATGCCTGTAATCCTAGGACTTGGGAGGTCAAGGCAGGATGATTATGAGTTTGAGGCCAATATGTGCTACATAGTGAGGTCCAGACTCACTACTGAGCTCCAAAGCAAGACCCTGTGTCAAATACATATCCATATATACATACATACATACATAGAGCACAGAAAGACACTTAAGCATATAAGACCTGACATTCATAAGTCTTTGAAATTAGTTAACAGTTATTCAATTCACAGGGTTGCAAATCTGACAAGTTACTGAAAAAAATTGAATTACTATCAAATCTTTCATCAAAATAAATCTAGAAAGATCAAATTAAATATTTAAATAATTATTTTAAATATTTTTATATTTCTTTTTATGTCTGGTTTTCATAAACTGCTTTATTGAATAGCAACTCTTCTGTACAACTACTTAAAGATAAAAAAATAAACCTAAAAAATAAAAATTCTGAGAGCACTAGCCTTGAGCTGAAGAGCTGAGGGACAGCGCCCACGCCCAGAGTTCAAGCCCCATGACGGGACCCACAAAAAATAAAATAAAAATTTTGCTATAAATAACTGAAGGAAAAATTCCTCACATATTGAACATGCTAATAACATTAATGTTTTTATTGTTGTTGTTTTATAAATAATCTGCAAAATGAACCATGTTTAGCCTGGGCTGGTGGCTCACTCCTGTAATCCTAGTCACTCAGGAGGCTGAGATCTGAGGATCACAGTTGGAAGCCAGCCTGGGCAATAAGTCATGAGACTTTAGCTCCAATTAACCACCAGAAAACAAGAAGTGGCACTGTGGCTCAAAGTGGCAGAGCACTACCAGCCTTGAGCACAAAGAAGCTCAGGGAAAGTACTCAGGCCCTGAATCAAGCACCAAGACTAGGGAAAAAAACAAAGAAGGATAATTGATAGAACTATAAAGCTGGGTAACTAATAGATGAAACAAAAATGTCCACTTGCTGATAATCAAGGAAATATAAATTAAGGCAAGTAGATATTATTTTCTTTCCCATAAAAATTTCAGAAAACATACTTACCATTGGAGGGGGAAGTGGACATACTTGTTAGTGAAAGTATAAATTGGTTCAATTATTTTGAACTTTATTTGGGAACATATTTACTGTGCATACTCATAAGCAAATCTTGTAGAAAAGTTGGGCTCTGAATATGGTTCAATTGGTAGAATGCTTGCCTAACAAGCACAGGACCCTGTGTAGAAATACTAATATTTCTTCCTTTAAATATAATTATTCATTAACAAGAGTGCTCATTCTAAAAAACAAATAATTGTGTATGAACTGGGCTTATTGTAAGTCATTTATATTAGTAGGCTGCTCATTGTAAGTTATTTATATTAACTAAAAACGGAAAAAAATCACAAGTATCCAAAGAAATAATTATTAAATAAATTACATATTGCTTTACGATGCAATGCTGTGAGATCATTGAAAATTATGTAGAGTGGAACTCAGTAATACTATCTTTGGAAATGTTACAATAATTACATTTTAAAATGTTATAAAACGGTGTGTGTTGTATGACTTTATTTAGTAAAAAATTAAGTAATCAAAATAAAAGCACTGAAAACAATGCTACAACAGTTATAGTTTATCACTTCGTGGTAAAACTATGTGAAGTGTATAGGTAGCTTTTTGTTTTACTTCTTTAACCTGTTTTTTTCAATCTCCACAATTCTCAGACAAGCAACACATTACTTAACAATCAAAAGAAAGCTCTTTTTAGTTTTACAAAAAAAAAATCCCATGTTGTTCATTTGAAATATCTATATTTCACAAAAAGTAACATTTCTTCTTCTTCTCCCTTCTTTTCCTTCTGTTTTTAGACTTAGCTCCTGGCGGTTCTGACGACTGGATCTATGATTTGGGCATTAAATACTCATTTACAATTGAACTTCGAGATAAAGGCAGATACGGGTTCTTGCTGCCAGAACGTTTAATCAAACCTACTTGTATAGAAGCTCTGGCAGCTGTCTCTAAAATAGCATGGCATGTCATCACGAATGTTTAATATCCTGCATGTTCCACTTTGCTCCCATATGATTAATTTCCTGATTCCAAAAAGGCCAAGTCATGGTACTAATTTTTTTGCCTTTTTAAGTTTGATCGGTTGTTTTGTTAAAAAAGGATTTCTTATTCCTTGGATTTATCAGAGATCAAGACATATGCTATTTTTTAAATTAAGGGAAATAAGGTATCATGTGTTATTTTTGCTTTAAAAAATTTTAAGAGGACAAGTACCGGCTTTCTCTGGATTTGCGATGTCTGATTAACCAGCTGAAGCAATTCTAATACCTAGTTTCATGAAGTTCCCAGTTTCCAGCATAAGGAAAGTGAACTGAAGTACATTAAATTTTTCGACTGCAAACTTTCGATCCATTTCTGTCAACAGATTTTCAAACTGGGCCATCTAGAAAGAAAGGGGAGGGCGCCAAACCCTGCTTGTCACTCAGTAAACCACGCTGAATGGCTCCGGTTACCTCCCAATAGCCAATGCGACCCTTTAGGCAGTGGTTCACTGTAGGAAGGGGAAGCTCTTTCCCTTGAAAGTTACCTCTTCCCCCTACGCCCCTTTCTGTGCCGATCCCGGGGCTTGACCTCGAGCCTGTCTCCGTCCCTGGGCTGGCATTGTACCACCGGGGTCCCGGCTCCACGTCCGGCCTCCGGGCGGTTAACTGGATGAGGATCTCACGGACTTTCCGGCCTGGGCTGGCTTGGCACCGCGACCCTCAGAAGTCAACCTCGGGAAGAGAGAGCATCCAGCATGATCAGGAGTGGGCGCCCCAGCTCACCTTCGTAAAGTCACCTTAACTGGGACCTTCAGCTTCGCGGGCGCCGGGCTCAACCCTCCCGGGACCTCCCCTACTCGCCCTCTAGTCGAGGATTTCCACTTCCGGGAAAACCAACACCGCGCAGTCCATAAAATGCCCAAGGGCGTGTCCAGGAAAGGGGCGGTGCCTGTTCGCTGACGACTAATCTGGCGGCCGGAAGCTAGGGCTGCAGAGGACTGGGATAAACCCCTGACTTCCGGCGGCATTTGGAGTCGATCCTTCTAGCGGCCTGGCGGTGCTTTCGTTGCTTTTTCGGACTCTCGGGACTCCTCATTTTGTCTCTTTCCCCTGCCCGGGGCTTTTCGATTCTGGCGTAGAGGCCGGCGGCTTCCGCTTCACGTTCGTCTCCCTGGTTCCCTTCGCTGGCCGAGGACCGGTTCCCGGGAGCCGCGCGTGCGCTTTCGCCTTCCCTTCTCCGTCCTCCCGGGCCGGGCGCGGGGACGCCGCGCAGCCGGGACTGCGGGGCCTCTGGGCCGCACTCGAGGCGGGAGTCTGGGGAGGAGGTAAGCGTCAAGTCAGTGGGTATGGGTGTCTGTGAGGCAGAGCGCAGCTGGGGCCGGCTCAGAGGCCTGACTTGTTTGTTCCCCCGTCACTTGGGTTCCGCCGGGGCGATGAGCTCTGCTTGCGCAGCTCACCCAGATCTGCAGCAGCGGCCCACGCTCGGACCTCACGTCATGCTCTTTTTAGGACTGTGGAGCTTGTCCCGTTCAGGTCAACTCGAAGGGTGAGCGCTGCCCTTTAAACGGATTCAGGTTTGGGAATCCTTGCGCAGTAATCACATCCTTGTGCTTCGGTTGAGTGCAGCAATTTGGTCACGCTCTTCATGCACTCCCCCCAGACTTTCTTGTGATTGTGCTTGGTCTCACTTTATTTCTCTGCAGATAATAAAAGCTCTGCGTCCTGGGAGTTTAGTGCTGCTTCATCTCACACGCATTTTCCTAGTTGATTGCTTGAGGCAAGATACTTAGTGGTAGTTACGTTGCCGAAGCCGCGAAAGGTGAGGGTGTGGTGTATGTGGCATTATCTTTTATTTCTAAATAGGTGAAAGTAATTTTTGTGAGTGGAAAAATTCGGAGTTGGTGAACACGACTCGATTTTAGTCGGGTCTTGTCTGTGGGAGGTAGTGTCATGAACCATTTGGTTAATATTAGTTTTCAGATAATTCAAACTACTTGGAGAAATAGAGTTTTGTGCCACCTCTTCGGGTTGTGGATTTTTGAAGAAGGCATTTTAAAGTTTGGGAAAGATGTTCACGCCTGAAGTTTCCAAAATCCATGACATTGTTGCAGTAAATCCAAATGATGGTACAGTACAGTGTGTGTCTATGTCGTGTGGTTCTGTATGTAATGTTTGACATAACTGATTTAATACCAGTACGGTATTTTGGAGAGTTTCATATACTTAATCTGTAGATCTTCAAATCATTTTCAACTGCATAATTGGTTTAGATTATATCGGGTGATTTTTTTTTTCAAGACTTTCTAAGACAGTGAATCTGATAGATGCTTCTGATAAAACTGGCATATCCAGTTTTATCATATCATACAATCTACCTGCGTTATCCATAGAGGATTGGTTCAGATATTCTGAGTATACTTAAGTCCTTTGTATAGAACGATCTAATATTTGAGTATACCTTTCATATATCCTCCTTTTACTTCATCATCCTTGCACTTATAATACTTAGTGTGATATAAATGATGTATAGATAGTTGTTATACTTCGTTGCTTAGGAATAATAAGGGATAAAAATTTGTACATGTTCATTGCCAACACAATCTTTTTCTGCCTATTATTAATTCATAGAACCCACCACAGATAGGGAAAGCCAACTGAATACCTTTTATGATCTCCCTGATCACTTGTGACTGGAAATAAATATTTAATGCATATTTTGAGATTTTAATTCATTTTCGCATCGTTAGTCACAATTTAAACTGACAAAATATCATATATGTGATTAAAATTTTAATAAATCACAGTGTTAATTTATACAATAATATGGCTCACATTTACATAAAAATAAAAAATTATTTAATTTACATTAATTTGGAGAATTCATTTTCAGTGGAGATTATTCTAACCTGTCTCTTCCTTGCTTCTGTCTTACATAGGGAGAGGTATAAGCCTGCAGATACAAAGTCTGGAAAGTTGTTTTACTAAGTCCTTTAAAAAAATTTTTTTTTGTCAGTCGTGGTGCTTGAACTCTGGGCCTGGGGGCTGTTCCTCAGCTCTTAAGCTCAAGGCTAGTACTCTACCACTTGAGTCACTGCTCCCCTGTTTTCTGAGTGGTTTATTGGAGATAAGAATCTCATGAACTTTTCCTGCCTGGGCTGGCTTTGAACCATGATCCTCAGATCTCAGCCTCCTGAGAAGCTAGGATTACAGGCGTGAGCCACCAGTACCCGACTACTAAGTTCTTTTTTAAAAATGTTCTTATAAACAATACATAGGCTTACTGTCCCTTTTTTCTTTTAAACACATGAAATGTGAGCTGGGCTTCTGTGGCTCATGCTTATAATCCTAGCTACTCAGGAGGCTGAGATCTGAGGATCACAGTTCAAAGCCCATCTCCCCTGTGAGACTTTGAGCTCCAAGTAGCCACTCAAAAACCAGAAGTGGCACTGTGGCTCAAGTGGTAGAGTGCTAGCTTTGAGCACAATCTAGAGGCTCAGAGACAGTGTCCAGGCTCTGAGTTCAAGCCCCATAATGGACCAAAAAAAAAAAAAAAACCAAACAAAAAACAAGAAGAAATGTAAAGAGAATTTATATTTTAATCTTAAGATATTCAGAACTTAGAGATTTGTCCCAGTAGCTTTAGTTCTTTAACAATTTCCTAAAACTATGCTGTTGTTTATTCAGATTAAAATATGTGCATTCATTTATCCTTCATTTATCATTATCCCTCACCTAAAACTCTGAATTTGAAATCCACCATCCAAAATTTTGAGTGTTGACATGATACCAAGTAGAAAATTGCATCCATGGCTTCATGTGATGGAGTACAGTTAGAATATAGACATACTAAAGATATAGCATAAAATTGCCTTCAGGCTATATGTGTGTCATGTGTAAAACATAATACATTTTATGTTTAAATGTAGATTCCATCCCCATGGTATTATATTTATTAAAATTTTCCAAAATCAAAATGTTTGGTTCCCAGAATTTTGGATAAGAAATTCTTACTGACAAGGTTTTGGTAATTAGGTCTCAGGAGTAATTACTTATATTCAAATTAAGCACTTCAGACTTGTATGGCAGCGAATGCCCGTGGTCCCAGCTACTGGACAGGTAGGGGCAAGAGGATTGCAAGTTGGAGGCCAGTCTTGGCAATATAAACTAAATCTATCTTAAGACCAAAATACAAACAATAGGGTTGAGATTTGAGGGATGGGGTACAGCTCAAATGAGTGCTTATCTAATATCCTCAAGACCTTGAGTTTAATGCCTAGTATGAGTGAAATGAGGATTGGAAGAGAAGTCAAAAAAAAGGAGAAGTAGGGGTGAAAAAAGGGAGGAGATATATAAGGAAGATACCTAGAAGGAGGGAAGGAAAGGTAGGAAAGAATGGGAAAGAAAAGAGATAAGGAGGAGAGGCAAGAAGGAAGATACATCTCTTTCTCCTTTTTCTGAGTACATTGTGATGTCTTAAGTTTTCTGTAGCATGGGAACAGGTCTCATAGTTACAACTCTTGTTCTGTCTTAATAGACCAAAATTAGTAATCTTTTC
Organism: Dipodomys merriami; assembly: GCF_024711535.1. NCBI lineage: Eukaryota > Metazoa > Chordata > Mammalia > Rodentia > Heteromyidae > Dipodomys > Dipodomys merriami. Next base: position 75,134,567 of record NW_027206179.1, read on the forward strand.
TAATTGAAAGCTGCAGATATCTATTTACAAATGGAGGGGAAAAATAGAAGAATAGACTTTTAAGCAGTGTTACCTGGCTTTGATAATATTTGTGTTTGGGAAAGATGTGATAAAGTAGGTAGAAATATGATAGCAACTTAAGCCAATGAATAATTTGAAAACAAAAAAAATACTCTTCAAAGAAGAATAAATTATTAAGTCATGGTGTGATCTCCATTTATAGTCTCTGTGATATGGAAATACTAGGGTTTGCATTTTTATATGATGGTTTCTAATTTTTCTCATGTTTTGGAGCCTACTGTGGTGTATATTTTATTCTGTTATTCATCTTCCTTTGTGGGCCTAAATGTTTAAATAGGATTGAAAAATTTGAATAGCCACATTAGTTGATTACAATTTAAATTAATATATGAAAAAGGAATTCTTTTCTAGTGTAATATAAGTTACTTTCAGTTCAGAAAACATTTAATGTAAACTCGTGAGTGTTACAGATATTGAAATGTATATTGAGGTAACTTTATTGTTGACTGCTGATAGAATTTCCTAGATGGATGATGTGTTAGGGAGCTTTGTTTTATTGTAACATGATACCTGAGGCAGTTTACTTATGAAGAGAAAGTTTATTGGGCCCACTGCTTTGAGGCTTTGGGAGAGTGGCTCATCATGAGCAGTTTGCTCATGTCCTCAGCCAAGAAGAGATAGAAGAGATAAGTACCACAGTTGTTTTGAGGGCAATCTCCAGTATTCATGACTCAAGGATCTTCTAGGTCTCACCCTAAACCTTGCCCCTTAAAAATGCACAGCACTTCCCACTACTACCCCAGCCTGGGGATCAAGCCTTTACCATGAGGACTTTGGGGGGAATTAATCCAAATCATAGAGGATGATCACTGGAATTCTTTCCAGAAACTGGCATGGTAGTGCACAATTGTAATCCTGACAGGAGGCTGAGGCAAGGAATACCATGAGTTTGAGGTCTACCTGGGCTATGTAGCAAAATTTTATCTCACACCAAAAAAACTCTTTTCTACTTGGAAATCTTTAGTTTCTAATTTTGCCTCATGATACCAAGATGCAGTGCCATTGCAGTACAAGACTTTCCTGGCCTTGTTGGACTCTGAGAAAAAAGAGCATATCTGTATGTTACTGGATTTTCTTCCCCTTAAGGGAGAAGACTCCACAGTTGCTGGAAGTAAAATTCCTGGAAAAATTACCGTAGATAAATAATTGTTAATTTCTTTGTTTTTGTACTGGGGTTTGAACTTACAGTCTCTAGCTTTCTAGACTAACATGATACTGCTGAACCACACCTCAAGCACGGTTTTGCACTGGTTATATTTTAGGATAAGGTTTTTACTTTCTGCCTAGGTGTTTGCCTGAGCTGTGAGCTGCCCATTTAGCCTTCCCTGATCATTGCTGAATCACAGTTGTTTACTGCTGCATTCAACTTCTCTTCTTAGAGACGGTATCTCATGGACTTTTCTGTTCAGGATGACCTGGCACCACAGTCTTTACAATATGAGCTTTGTGACAGATACCTGCCACTATGTACATCTGTGGGTTGTGAATAGGTCTGGTGAACTGACAGGCCTCAAATCATGATCTTCTCATTCTCAGCCTTTCAAGTAGCCAGGATTATAGACATGAACTATTGGTACTTAGCTTGAGTTGTTCTTGAAGTCACTTGTTACTTGTGTGGGAAACAGAAGTTTTATTTCTTTAATAATGTTCATGTGTTCAAGAGATTTCAGGAGAGACGTCAGCAATCACTTAAGAGGACAGCAAATTCTTCACAAGTCAAAGGGCTACTGAACTCACAAGAAGGCAAGAAGTATAAGGTTATAAAATGTTAAGAGATGAATTCCCATCACAACATTCATTTTTCAAGCTGTACTGTGAATCTATAATACAGTCTTAGTTAAATTTTGTCATATATAATTTGGGCTTGTTTTAAGCTCATGCTGTGAAAGCATATCCCATTTCGTGTACAGACTGTTGCAGGCCTAGTTTTCTTAATAAAACTACCATTCTCTCCCCGGCCCCCCCCCCCCATGTTTCCCCAGATACTTAGCAAAGCTAAATTACAGAAAATGAGTCAGCATCTTTGTGTGTGTATGTATGGGGGGCGGGGGGTGTCATGGGGCTTGAACTCCGGGCCTGGGCACTGTCCCTCAGCTCTTCACTTCAAGTATAGTGCTCTACCACTGGAACCACGGTGCCACCTCTGGTTTTCTGAGTGGTTTTGTTGGAGATAAGAGTCTCATGGACTTTTCCTGCCGGGGCTGGCTTTGATCCTTAGATATTATCCTCCTGAGTAGCTAGGATTACAGGCGTAAGCCACTGATTCCTGTGAGTCAGCATCTTTCACTGGTAAGAACATGTTTTAAGTTTTGATCATTAGTTTTCACTTGTCTTTGACACTATAGTCCAAATCCTTTGACATTTTTAAAGCCTATGTTAGAGATCTAAGACTGAGAGAAGATGAGAAATTCAACATTCTAGTAGTAGTTATGATCCCCCCCCCAAAAAAAACCTGACCAAATCCCTAAAAAGAAGAGGGGAAGGGGGAAACAGTGCTGGGGGGGGAGAGAAGAGAGAGGACAGTAGAGATAATACCTGGGGCCCTCAAGAAAATAAGAAAAGATGATAGATGACCAGTATTGTGGAACCTGCTACTATTGGTCTTTTTTTTTAGGCAGGTGGGTTGGGAGTGGAGGCATGAAAAGGATAGGGTTTGAACTCTGGGCCTAGGCACTGTTCCTTAGCTTTTTTGCTCAAGGATGGTGCTGTACTACTTTGAGCCTCAGCTCCAGTTTATGCTTTTTGGTGGTTAATTCATAGTTTTTCCTGTCCAGCCTGGCTTAGAACCTGAATCCAAAGATCTCAGCCTCCTGAGTAACTAAGATTATAGGCTTGAACCACTGGCACCCTGTGGTGTTCATTAATTCTTTTGTGACCTTTGACTTTCATGTACATATACAATAGACTATGGAAACTCTTGGGTTTTTCTCATTGTACAGGCTGTCCTAACAGTGAGGTGTCTTTTTTCTTTTTGATATTACTGAAAAATAAACATGCTTCATTGGATTGTTTTCCTTTGACCTTTTCAAGTAAAGAACGTTCTTAAATAACATTTGGCTCTCTTCCATTCTGATTTATTGCTTTGTTTTATTTTGGACACAGGATCTCAAATTGTAGCCCAGACTGGCTTTGAGCTAGTCAACTGTTCCCCTACCTCCCCACTGCTGAGGTTCCATGGATATGCCAGTTGGCCTGGCTTTTTATGTACTGATATCTGAAGCATAATTTCTGTTGTCATTTAAACCATATAAAAACATGGTTTCTACACCCAATTAAAATTTCACTGATTTCCGCCCCCGTTTTTTTTCATAGAGAACCCAAGCCATTTTTGGTTAACAGCTTTTCCTCTAAACAATGGAGCTACTAAAATTGAAAACAGTTTTTTAAGTAAGTTGTGAAGTATACATTTTCTAGTGTAATTTCTGAGGTTGAATGTATTATGAGATGAAAAATGATATAATTCTAGTCAACAGATTTTAAAGTTGTTATGTATTTACTAGGGCATTCTTTGGTATGTACTTAGTCTTTGCTTACCTGTGATCTCTCCTGTACCCTCTTCCCCAAGGAAAGGCCTCTGTAAATTAAAGTATTACCTGAAGTACTTTTAAGTTATGAGCTTTATTATTTGAAACTGAAGAATTTTACAATTTTGACTTTTTTTTGTCATTGTTAAGGTAGTACAAAATGTCAAAGATAAGGAGGAAAGTCACAGTGGAAAACACCAAGACCATATCTGACAGCACATCCAGAAGACCCAGTGTATTCGAGAGGCTTGGACCAAGCACTGGTAGTACAGCAGAGGTGAGTTGTTACAATGTAGTCATAGAGGTTAGTCATTTAAGTCCTGTAATTGAGCTGAGAACTGGTGGCTCATACCTGTAATCCTAGTTACTTGGGAGGCTGAGATCTGAGGATATTCGTTTGAAGCCAGCTCAGGGAGAAAAGTTTGACTATTTCCAGTTAACCAGAAAAAAGGCTGGACTGGCAGCGTAGCTCAAGTGGTAGAGTACCAACTGTGAGCAAGTAACACACACACACACGCACATACATTCTATATTGAAAGGGCTGAGAGTGTGGTGGAGGGCTTGCCTAGCCTGTATGAGGCCCTGATTCAGTCCTCACTGGAGAAAAAAAGGGAAAAAGAAAATATTAAGAATTGAAATACTGAGGTTGATGGCATGGCTCAGGTAGTAGAGCAACAGTGAGTGAAAACAGGAGATAATGAGTTTGAGTCCTGGTCTCACAATATTTAAGGATACGAATATTAGTAACATTTAACATGTGTTAAATGTTTTATAGAACGGGATGAAAAGGTAGAGTTTATGGGTTTTTATAATTTTTCTTACTTTAAAAAATTTAGTGGTAGAGTGATATATCATAGATTAGTTGGAATTGGGTAGCATTTGTTTTAATTTTGGCCCACTAGTATCTTTTCTCAGGAAATCAATATGAAACTTATATAGTGATATCTTTCTTTTAGACACAGTGCCGGAACTGGCTGAAGACTGGCAACTGCCTCTATGGAAACACATGTAGGTTTGTACATGGCCCTTCACCGCGTGGAAAAGGTTATAGCAGCAACTATAGAAGGTAAACAGAAAGTCCAAGTTTTCATATACTAGTAGAAATTAACACTTGGAAATTGTCTAATATGAAGGTCTAAAATACAACCATATATTTGGTCAATTTCTATTTTGGTACTAGTCATCAACAAGGTAAGGATGGGCAAAATGTTTTGGGTTAAAGATTAATAAAATATTAATTTTAAAATGAATGTATGTGCTTAATAGATGTTTTGATGACAAATCTTGTAATGAGCATATGTATGGCTTACTTTCCCTCTATATATTGCTACTTAAGGCAGCAAAATTCCATGGTGCCAGAATTTAAGTGGGGTTAGACTATTAGACTGAATAGGATATAACTTTAGTGTATGTAAGGATGTTCTAAATTAAAATCCTGCACTACTGTTGTTGATTAAAATGTGTTTTGCCAAATCCTTTAGCACAATATACTAATTTGAAAAACATGTTTACATGTGGATAAACATAGTTCCTATTTAGAACATCATTTTACCTTTAGATTTCTTCTTTTGATTTCTTTTGATTTCTTCTTGATTTTGTAATTGTACTTAAAGAGGTAACATACATAAAGTTTGTCACAAAAATAATTGAAAATTAATTTTAAATAATTTTAATTTTAACCACTTTTATTCTAGAATAACAAATTTAAGAGAAGCTAGCATAATTAGCATGAAATTCTTACATATGTTTCATTTTTAAGGAATATAAAATATTTTTTAGTTGTATCCAACTATATATCTATTTAGATTATAATGTTTTTACTTTTAGATTAATTTTGCTATTTGTATCTTAAAATTACTTTAGTCTGTCTTTTCCTTCCACATGTTACTAGTATATTATGTAGCTAATAAGAAAACAAGTCAAGCAATTACTTTGATTACTTTTTCTCATACTCATATGTTATTGCTTAATTATCAATCCTAAGTTGAAATAAATTATATTTTAGAAGTTTAGGAGTTAAAAAAGGCTAGAAAATATATTGAGAGTATGTCTATAAATATATTTGAGGTTATTTCTACAGATATGATCTTATAAAATGGTATAAATAAATAAATATTTTTGTTTTTATGTTTTGTCTCAAAAGGTCACCAGAAAGACCTACAGGGGATCTCAGAGAAAGAATGAAAAATAAGCGCCAAGATGTGGACACTGAGTCCCAGAAACGAAATACAGAGGAGTCATCTTCACCTGTTAGGGTAAGAATGGATTGCTCAAAACTCAGTGAAATTTCAGTGGTGATTTTTTTCTAAGTTCTGTTTAAATATTAAGTTGTATGCTAGATGTATGTATAGTAATCATATTTAGGAGTTCTAATGTCTTATATGGCTACAATAATCTGAAGGATAACAGTACCCTGGGAAACAGTTACAGTACTTTCTTTTTTTTGTCGGTCGTGGGGCTTTGAACTCTGGGCCTGGGAGCTGTCCCTCAGCTCTTCAGCTCAAGGTGAGTGCTCTACCACTTGAGCTACAGCGCCACTTCTGGTTTTCTGGTGGTTTATTGGAGATAGGAGGCTCACGGTCTCTCCTGTCCGGGCTGGCTTTGAACCGCGATCCTCAGATCTCAGCCTCCTGAGTAGCTAGGATTACAGGCGTGAGCCACCAGCGCCCGGCTCTAGTGACAGTACTTTCTGATGGCTAGATGAAAGGAATTGACTGGCTCAAGATAGACTTCATAAGGTTTTGATATCTTGCTGGAGATTATGAATTTTTAAAAGTATTCTAAAGTTTTCAGAAATCAATCAAAGGTCATATTTTACTTCCAAGAAAGATTGAAGTTGTTCCTGGTAGAACACTTGTGAACTGTAACTATTTGGAAGCAAAGTTTGGGGATAATTTAATAGCTTACCAGCAATGCATGTGGGACCACAATATTTAGATGTGAATTTGTTGGCAAGCCAAAAGGAAAAAAGAAATTTAAGATAAAGTGAAATATATAATAGTTCATTGAATAAAAGAAAATACAAGGAATTGGTTCTGTGGCTACAGTGGTAGAGTTCTAGCCTTGAGCTGAAGAGGGACAGTGCTCAGGCCCAGAGTTCAAGCTCCATGACCAAACAAACAAAAAAGGAAAAAAGAAAATACAAGTGTTGGTTATGAATTTGAATCTTTCCCATAGCAAAGTTTTTCCAATGTCATACTTGTTTGTTTGTTTGTTTAAACATAATTTTTGAGTTAACGTCACATAAAATAGAATTCATTCATTCAGGTCATACATACAGTGTTGTTGGTTTTGTTCTCCACCCTAAAGGAACCCCTAAACCTTTTAGCAACACCTTCCTGTTTCCTCCATTGACCATCAGTCCTTTTTGTGGATTTATCCATCCTGGATATGTCGTGTAAATGTCACAGGTTGTATAGTTTATTTTCAACATAGTGTCTACTGAGTATCACTGTTGCATTTATTTACCCTTCTTCCCTCCATTTCTGTGCCCCTCCTTTCCCTCCCAAAGACAAATAAACAAGACAAAAAGTGGAGAACACAAAAGCCATAACAACAACAACAACAAAAATACCTCTTGTTTTCATTGTCTGGAAGATGTTCATTTTCTTGTAAAAACTTGGAGCTAATTTTCTTTTCTTTTAAGTACTGAGGGGTCTGATACCTTGCTAAGCAGTCATCTACCACTTGAGTCAAAGAGGGTTACTCTTTATATTTTTTTTGTCATTTTTGTATAGGGTTTTGGATTTTTGCCCAAGACCATCCTTGGACTGCATTCCTCCTACCTGTTGGCTTCTTGCATAACTGCAACCACAACAGATGCATGCCATCAGACCTAGATGACTAGGGGCTTGCTAATAATTTTGGCCACATTCAAGAAAGCAATAATTTGTAGGACAATGTCTAGGATTTACAGATGCACTATGGGGTTATCCCTTTGCTCAGAACAGATGGGCAAAGACATATTTTTTTAAGTATCGATGTTTTAATTTTTGATTGTAATAAAATACACTCTTTTAGTCTTTTAGATGTACAAGTCAGTGGCCATCCATTTTTAGAATTTTTTCATAATTTTTTTTAGTCCCGAGGATTTTGTGTGTGTGTGTGAACAAGAGATTGAACTCTGGGTTTTGCACTTTAGTGTTGATTTTGTTTGTTTCCATACTAGGTGGGCACTATCCTTTAGCTTTTTTGCCTAAGGCTGGTGTTTTACCCACTTGACCCACAGCTCTGCTTCTGGCTTTTTGGTGGTTCATTACAGATAATAGGTGAGAGACTTTCCTATCTGGACTGGCTTTGAACTGTGATTCTTAGATCTCTGCTTTCTGAGTAACTAAGATTACAGTTATAAGCCACAGTGCCTAGTATGATCTTTAATAGTTTTTTCAGTCATTTTGTTGCCTAATGAGAGTTGTCATAATAAGTAGTCATATAAGTCATTTTGATACTTAAAATATAACTTTATATCTAAATACATAAAGTTTAAAGGCAGTTTAAAAGCAAATTTCAGGGAGAATATAATTTCTGTTTTAGGCAGCCAAGTTATATGACTGATGATGATCAGAAAAAAGTTTGAGCACTAAATGTCATTTTCATTGTCATACATAGTTGTAGATTGTTAATAAAAGTAAGAATTTTACAGTAGTGGGGAGGTAGCCCTGGTTACTTATATTTTTCCTACCAATGTAATAACCAGACAGCCGTCCCAGATAGTCAGCCCAGTCTGCTGGAGGGGGCGGGGCATCAAGAGGTGAGGCTCTGCAGGGCCGCCAGAGAGGGCGGGGCCTCAGGGGTGCCTCCAGGGTACCAGGCATGCCCTGGCATGTAGGTGTAGGGCCTCCAGCCCCACGTGATGAGCTGCCTGTTGGAAGTGATTGGACAGTGGGCAGCTTGGGGGAGGAGCATGAACAGGTTGCCCGGATGCACTCCTAAAGGGTTCCCAAATGACTCTTGTCCGCATTCGCATTTGTCCTGGGAAACAAACACTCCAGGGAGGGTCTCATCCCTGAGGGCTGAGATACCTATAAGAGGTCATAATTCTACCTAATAAAATGTGGTTTGGAGTCTTATATAATAGGTTGAATTAATTGGTCAGTTGAATTTTATAAATTGAACTATCAATTGTTTCCTATTTAGGCCGATGTTACACTTGGATTAAGATATAAACTTGTTCTTTTTTGTTTTTGTTTTTAAAGGATTAATCTGTTAACTGATTTAGCTTGATAAAAATAGGCAAAAATCACCTTTTTGTAAAAAGTGTTTGTAAACCAGGTATTGGTGGTTGGTTCATGCTTGTGTCTTAGTTACACAAGAGGCTGAGATCTGAGAATCATGATTCATATCCTCCCTGGGCAGAAAACCTTGTGAGACCCTTATCACCAGTCTACCACCAAAAGTAGAGTTGTGACTCAGTGGTAGCCACCAGTCTTGAGCAAATAAACCAAGCAAGAGTGTAAGGCCCTTGAGAGTTCAAGTACTGGCACCAAAAGAAGAAAGAGAAAAAAAAAAGGAAGAAAAGGCTTTTATAAAATTACTAAAGGAGTTTGGATTTATCCTTCAGTATGTAATGTCTGTTACTTTAGTAGATTTTCCTAGATTGATTATTTTTGAGACTTCTGGGGGATTAAAAATATTTTTATTGTTTTTTAATTGGTAATTTTCTAATCTATACCTACTTAAAACTTTTCCCACAGTAAGTATGTGAGAGAATTATCAAGTGCTTATTAAAAGTAGTAGATTTTCATTATGTTTCTAAAATCTGAAGTACTGATTACATTTAACAAATCACTATTTTTTAATAAAATAATTACAAGGTAGATTTTTTTCTATGGTGCTACACTAGACCTTGTCAGTCCTTACTTGTAGATAAATGATTGTTTTACAAAAGCATTTGTTTAATGAAACAGCTAAATGAAATGAAAATATTGTATGTTCTAAGAGCTACCTCATATAGTTTTTCAAAATATGGTCATCTTTATGTATATATTTACTTTCTAGAAAGAATCTTCAAGAGGGAGACATAGAGACAAGGAAGACATAAAAATCACTAAAGAACGAACCCCAGAAAGTGAAGAAGAAAATGTAGAATGGGAAACAAATAGAGATGGTGAGTTTCAAAACCTTTGCTTTCTAATAATCTGATTGTTCACTTTGTAGATTTTTAATGAGCCCTAAGACTGTTCACCTGTGACCTCTCTATTCTTCTAGAATTACCAGATTAACCCATTTCTGAGCAGTAAGGCAGAAATTAGTATAAAGTAGTAGTACAGAGGCAGAAAAAGTACTTTGTGTTGCCTGTTTAAACTGCCCCATCCTTTCTTCCTCTTCTGCAGCTTCATTGTGCAGCATGGGGTTTTATCATGGGTGTAATACTAAAATTCATCAATACTAAGGCTAAAAAAAAAAAGAAATTTGTTTGTTTTACATAAAATGCTAAAAATGAGGTTAAGGATTAAACGTCTGAGAAAATTATTTCTAAGAAATTGTTGGCTGTCATTTTTCAGAAGAAATCCAATTGAACCACAGAATTTATTTTTGACTATAAGTAAAATTGCCTTTTGAGCCTTTTTTTTTTTAAACAAATAGTAGATTTTTCCCACCATGAATATTTTTCTCTTCCTCTTTGTTCTGGAAGGTAAGCTCTTACCTGATAGATAAGAAGTTAATGCTGTACATTCTTATCCAGTAGCTCTCATCCAGTATAAAACTATTTTGGTAATCTTGGACACAAGTTCATTTTCCTATAATAAAGTATAAAATAAAAAACATAGAAATGAACTTTTAAGATTTGATTCCATAATAATTAGACATTTCTGTATAACTAAAGGTAGCATAAATTAGAGGAAAATATTTGACATGTGATATATTGAACATGAGAAAATATTTGACATGTATCAATTAATAAGGACATTATAAACATAATGAACTCCCACAGATACCCAAGAAGATACTAATCAACTTAAAAATCTGCCAAAATTTATGTAATAGTTAACTTGGAAGAAATAGAAATGGTCAACAATAAATGGACAACCTCACTGCAGGAAAAGACTACAGTTCAGCAGATATAAAATCTAATGTTTTTAAATGGAAGTTTATGATGGGATAGTTGTTTTTTGGGGTGCAGTTTGGCCATGGTAAAAAATAGAAACTAACTTACCTTTTATTCCAGAAAATGCAGAAATTTGTCATAAAGAAATAACTTTCTCATAAAACAAAATAGCTATCAAAATGTTCATTGAACTCCTGTTTATAATATCAAATTATTGCAAACAAGCTGTATGACTGTCCGAAGGAAACTGGTCAAGTAGGTTCATTATTATGAAATGCTTTGCAGATGTTAAAATGAAGGTGATTGAGGGCTGGACGTGGCTCACACCTGTAATCCCAGCTACAAAAAGTTATCAAGACCCCATCTCAATCCATTAGCTGGATGTGGAGATGTGCACCTGTAGTCCCAGCTATGTGTGAGGCTTTAGGTAAGACGATAATGGTCTGTGTCTGGCCCTGGGCAAGAATGTGAGCGACTACTTGAAAAATACTAAAAGCAAAAAAGGGCTAGAGGGATAGAGTACCTGCCTGGAAAACACAAGGCTCTGACATCAGACCTGGATATTGCTGAAATAGGTGAAAGGGAATAAGGAATGGCATGGAATGTGATAGAATGGAATGGCAGAAAAGGAAAATGGTTGAGCCCTGTGTATGACATGGGAGAATATTGTTTATAGGACATGTTTGTATTTGATTCCATTGTTTTGTTTATTCACTTACTTATTTCAAGGTTGTGTCTTATTGTGTAGACCAGGACTCCCACCTCTTAATCCTCCAACCTTAATCTTCTGCATTGCTTAGGCTCTTGTTTTAATGTTTAAATTATGTTAATGAGAAGAATGTAAAGTTTTTTTTTATCATGAAACATGAAACTGTCAACAGTGTTACCATTGGATGGTGCTGATAAAATATGAAGGAGCTTCATTGTTTTTTCTTGTGTGTATTCAGAATTATTTTAGATGTTTAATAGTGAGAATATAGCATAAATGAAAACAAAAGGAAGTAGGAGACTTTTGTAGGCTCTTAAAACATTAGTTATTTCCAAGCAATAAGTTACTAGAAATAAAACTGTTATATAAAGGGTATGTGAATGTTCTTAAGGCTTGTATAAACTATTTTACAAGAAGTAGTCATCTGTAATCCTAGCTACTAAGGAGGCTGAGATCAAAGGATCAGGATTCAAAGCCAGCCAGGGCAGGGAAAGTCTGAGAGAGACTCTTATCTCCATTCAATAAACCACTCAGGGAAAAAAAACAAACATGAAGTGGCGCTGTGGCTCAAATGGTAAAGCTCTCGCCTTTAGCTGAAGAGCTGAGGGATAGTGCCCAGGCCCAGAGTTCAAACCCCATGACCAAAAAAAAAAGTATCTGGGCCTTTTGCAAACAGTACTAAAGTTGGAACAAGACTCCATAATACATGAAAAAGACATTTATGTGTCGTTTGTATCTTTTCTCTTTTTGTTTGAATTTGTTATTTGTTTTATTCAACAGTAAGGGTCCTTTATAAAGAATGTCACTTCAGTGTGTTGCATATATTTTTGTTGTATTTTGAGTATTTTCTGTGTTAAATATACTGTACAAGTTATATTTAATATTTTTGAAATCTCCTAAGATTTCCTCTCAACACCTCTGTAACTGGGTTTGAACTTGGCCTTGTGCTCATTTGACTTACTTGCTTGACTGGCACTCTTAACACTGAGTCCTGGCTTTTGGCTAAGTATTTTGGTGATGGAGTCTTACAAACTTTTCTGCTTGGGCTGGCTTTGAACTGTGATTCTCCAGATCTCTCTCTCTCTCTCTCTCTCTCTCTCTCTCTCTCTCTCTCTCTCTCTCTCTCTCTCTCTCTCTCTCTCTCTCTCTCTCTCTTGCTCTCTCTCTCTCTCTCTCTCTCTCTCTCTCACACACACACACACAGATGTGTATATATTTGGAGGGCAATACTTGGGTTTTGAACTTAGAGTTTTGAGCTTGCTTGGTAAGCACTTGGGTCATACCCCTTTTTTACTTGTGAGTTAGTTTTCAGATAGGGTCATACTCTTTTGCTTTGGTTGATGTGGGACTAGGATCCTCTCAGTCTCTTATTTTCTGATTAGTTAGGATAAAAGATGTGAATCTTCATATCTGATCAACATAGATACTTTAAATGCTGAGGCTTCTCCCCTCCCTTGATTGGGTAGTTGGGATTACATACTAAAAGCTACCTTTTTGTTTCTTATGTGTTCTCTATTGATATTTGGAGATAGCAGGGTTTAGATAGCTAAGGCACACTGTTACCTTCTCTTCAATTACTGTTTTATTTAGATGTTTGATTATAGAATTTTACTTAAGAATATAGTCAAGCAAGTTGGTTGAATCTTTTTTATTTACCTACATACAGTCTTAATCCAGTACAAAGTAGTAAGTAAAGGTAGCTGTTATTCATTTAATAAAGTCAGTACTTCTAATTATTTGTGGTAAGAACTATCTACCCTTAAATATTTAGTAATTGCTTTCTGACTAACATCATGGTTTAGTCTATTTTATTATTATGGTGATATTGTCATCATACTATAGCATAAGATGAGTAATGAAGTTTGGTCACACAGACAATGAATATATAGACATACCTTCAGTCACCAATCAAGAACATTCCAATGCACCTGTGTTATACCTGGCAATATATTTTCTTCTATCTTAAGCAGCTATGTAGAAATACTTAGATTTAGTGTGTTTTAGGGTTTTTTGTTGCTGTTATCTCTTTAGCTCAGGTTAGGAAATAAGGGTAGAAGTGAAGCTTGAGAAAGCACCTCTGCTTATGATCAGTAAAGCCCAATGTGGTATTGGATTAGGACAGAAATCAATACGTATATGCAAAAAATTAATTAAAATTAGTTTAATTTTTATTATAAATATTTCTGTGTGTGTGTGCCAGTCCTGGGGCTAGTGTTCTACCACTTGAGCCCCAGCTCCACTTCCAGCTTTTTCTAGTTATTTGGAGGTAAGAGTCTCATAGATTTTGCTGCCTTGGCTGGCTTTCAGCCATGATCCTCAGCCTCATGCATAGCTAGGATTATAGGCATGAGCCACCAATGCCCAGCTCAGTGTAACTCTTTGTCTTACACAAAAAAATTACCAAATTATAAAAGGTAATGTTATAAATTCAACACATAACCTTACTTGAGCAATGAATTTTTCAAATAAATCAAGGAGATTATCACATCAAATATAGCATGAAATATTGAAGGCTTTGTTTTCTTTCATTCTTAGCATATTTCAGTGCTTTAATTGTAGCTTGATTAGTTGTGCAATACTGGATTGAAGCTAGGACCTTCATGTTAGGCAACCTCTTGCATTATGTTAAAAGTAGAGGCAACTTCTATGTTAGTCATTAGTTCACTCTACCACTGAAGTACATTCCCAGCTTGAATTGTAAGTATAAATCTCTTAACAAAATGCCAAATCCCCACATAATCCTAAATTACTCTCAAAAAACCCCCACAAAACATAAGAAGGTATTGCTTTTCACAAAGAAATTAATCATTGTACTTTTAATTCTTTGTAGACTATATTTAATATTTAGAATTATGTTATTCAAATGAAAGAACTTGCCATTTAAATTTATATAATTTTTATAAAGCTGTATAATTATGTTTTCTAAAAAAATTTTTTATTTTAAAGATTCTGACAATGGAGATATTAATTATGATTATGTTCATGAGTTATCATTGGAAATGAAGCGGCAGAAGATTCAGAGGGAGTTAATGAAGCTGGAACAAGAAAATATGGAGAAGAGAGAAGAAATTATCATTAAAAAGGAGGTATCTTATTTATTTCAAGAAATATATGCATGTGATAGCACAAATAGTGATCAGAAAAATGAATTATTCTAGATACTGATACATTGATCAGTTTACTGTAGAGTAATTTATTTCCTCCATTTATTAATAATAGGAAATAATTTTGCTGTTGAATAAAGCTGAAGATCCACTGCTTAGGGTACAAGCAAATAGGAAGTAATTGAATGTACATATCTGTTTCGGGCCCATGCTATTTTTAGAGTGCTCTGTTGACTTTTCTAAGATGTGGAGGTAAAGCTCACTGGAAACTAATTTAGGAGACCTTGAAATCTCCTAACTTTGTGTTCTTGATACTAGTGTATGTTAGCTCATTGAAATACGATAGTTTAAACTGGGCACTGGTAGCTCATACCTGTCATCCTAACTACTCAGGAGGCTGAGATCTAAGGATTGTGGTTCAAAGTCAGCTCAGGCAGGAAAATCTGTGAGACTCTTATCTCCAATTAACCACAAGAAAATGGAAAGTGGTGCTATGGCTCAAAGTGGTAGAGTGCTTGCCTTGAGCAAAAGAGTTCAGGGATAGTACCCAGGCCACAAGTTCAAGCCCCCACAACTGGCAGTCAATCAACCTATCTGTCTGTCTGTCTATCTATCTATCTATCTATCTCTCTATCTATCATCTATCTATCTATCTATAGATAGATATATCTATCTCTACCTACCTACCTACAAACCTACTTATGACAGGTTAAAACTTGGGTTCAGTAATTAGTCTGTCAACAAATGGTAACTAGTACTACTTAGTTTTTAATCCAAGGGTTCTTTTTTTTTTTTTTGAAAAAAAAAGGATGTATTATTGTTGTATAATGATTGAATGAATTTCTGAATTGACTTACTGAATTCTCTTGAAAGGTTTCACCAGAAGTAGTTAGATCAAAATTGTCTCCATCACCTTTAAGAAAGTCTAGCAAATCTCCAAAGCGGAAATCAAGCCCCAAATCTTCTTCAGCTGCCAAGAAAGACAAGAAGACTTCTGCAGTGTCTTCTCCCTTGCTGGACCAGCAGAGGTCAGTGGGGCAATAAATAGTGTATATTTTTCTGAATGCTAACTGGAAAGAATTACTTAGTTGGTTATAAAAATTTACCTCTAATACATTTAGTATTATGTGTAAGCCTTTATTTTAAAAGGTAAAAAAATTACAGAAAACTATTAAATACTGTTATATGTGCATGTGCTTCAGAGTTTTTCAATTTTTAAGAAATGAAATATAGTGAATTTTTCTTGGGTTTATAAACTATATACATGTGTGTTTATACTTTCACTAATGTGTACTGTTACACAGACTGCAATATTGATGTCATCTATTTAATTGTAAAACAAGTACATTATGTAACTTGGCTTGTCTTGGTTTTTTCACTTTACATTTTCTGATATTTATCTACATTGATAGTTTTAGCTTTACTTCATTTTAGTATTCATACTACATACTTTTATTGAACATGTTGCTTTCAGTTTTTAGATATTGTAGAATATATACAATAACTATTATCTCTTGATGTACATGATCAAGAAAAAGTACGCATCGCAGCAGCTGGGCATGTTTAAAATGGTAACAGCTGTCAAAATAAGAGATAATTAGATAGAATTATATGGGGGTTCAACAATAATTTAGCAAGTTTTCATTAAATGTCAATACTATTTATTATTTTAAATTTCACAAGTTAGCTTTAAAAAATAACTAAAGCCTCCTTCCTCTAACATTTGATCAGTTGACAAATGGTGTCCACTTTATAGTGTTCATGCTATATAGTACCATGCCTACACAGACTTTTTTTTAACACATTTTCTATTACCAACCTTCCACCCATTCATGTTACTCATGTTTTTAGGGAAATCTTTAAGGAATATTCTGATTAATGTATTACCATGGAAAATTCAGAGGTTTTCCATTTTATAGAAGGAAATTGAGTTTTTCAGTATGATAATCATACTTTGATCTTTTCTATCTTGGCAATATTTTTGTTTAATCTCCCTCCTACTACAATCTTCTACATTCAATCTGTCTCTATCTTTAACTTAAACTCAAAGTTTTTGAAAAGTTTTCTTATTTCTCCTTACCAGACATAATTTTTATTTCCTTTGTTGTACTTATATTTTGGCTATGACATATGTTTTACAACCTCTATTAAATTTAAGCTCCTTGAAATTGGGATCTTGATGGTTCACTGTACTGTTTTTCCACCTTGATGGTTCACTGTACTGTTTTTCCACCGTGCTGGCTTTGCATAGAGCTTTGCATTGTAATAAGGTACTCAGTAACATTGACTTGATCCTCTTCTTTGTTCTGTTAGTGAGTAAATAGCTCAAAGTGATGTGGAAAAACTTGAATCATGGTGTGATTTGATCCGTTTCACTTATTCTTATCCTTTTGGCTAACCATATATGTGTGTATATTTCTTGTCATTTCTTCAATGAATTGCATACCAGAAATGCCCTTTCTTTCTCTTTGTTTTCTTATATTTTCCATTCATGAAATAATTGAAATTTAATCTCTTTATAGAAAATTTTAATTATTGTTTAGATGAAGGCTTTGTTATTTCTTTCATTTATTCTTTTTTATTGTGTTAGTAACACAATTTTTCACATTGATTTAACTACTATATTTCCTATCTTGCAATAGTTTGTTAACTATTGCACCATAATATTAATAATAGCACAGGAAATCCTAGAAAAGAGTACATTAAAAATATCAAAAAGGAGCTGGATACAGGTCAGTGGCTAAGCACTTTCCTAGCAAGTGCAGCATCCTATGTTTGATCCCCAGTACCAAGAAAGAAAAGACTAAAAAAACACACTTAAAGAAATACAAAGAAAAAAAGCATGTTGAATTATCATGTACTGTTTCTCTTTGCAATTCACATTAATGAGTATGTCAGATAATCAAATTTTAATTTTATTGCTGGATCAAACAGTAAACAAAAAACACATTAAACAGTTTAATTCAGTTTAAATTCAACTGAACATTTCAGCTAATACCAGTAAGTCAATTCAGAGGCAAGTAAACATTTTCATATTGAATGGACATAAAATTACTGTCAAATCACAACTCAAACTTCTCCCTGAAAGTTAGCATTTTTGATAGTTAAGATTCGGTATAGTTGTTAATCTTGAGATATGTGATAGAGTGTTAATAAATATCATAAATCACTATGAGCTGGTGGCTCACACCTATAATCCTAGCTACATAGGTGGTTGAGTGAGATCTGAGGATTCAGAGCTTGTCCACAGCAGGAAAGTCCATGAGACTCTAATCTCCAATTAACCACCAAAAGGTCAGAAGGGGAGCTGTAACTTGAATAGTACAGCCTAGCCTTGAGCAAAAAACTTCAGGGACAGCACCTAGCCCCCTGAATACAAGCCCCAGTACTAGTACTTCTCCCCCCCCCAAAAAAAAAATCATACATCTAATATCTATTCTATCTGCAGTTTTAATCTTAGTTTTTTTAGTTAAGTTTTTCTTTATTCCTAATACAAATATGAATTATGTCAAAAGATATTCAAAACAAATAGATTGGGATGGGAGAGAATCATATCTTGAAAGGTCTTATTGATATGAGAATATGCAAAATCAATGTTGCTTCCTTCCTCTAGAAAATGATGCAATAGGGCTGGGAAGGTGGCTCAGTAGTAGAGTGCTTGCCTTGCATGCATGAGACCCTGGGTTCAATTCCTCAGTACCATATAAGCAGAAAAAGCGGGAAGTGGCACAGTGGCTCAAGTGGTATAGCGCTAGCCTTGGCAGAAGAGCTGAGGGACAAAGCCCAGTCCCAGAGTTAAGGCCCCACTAGTGACCAAAACAAAACAAAAAAACCTAGAAAACAATGCAGTGTAGCATAATTGTTTTTTTTAAGCACATATATTTGTAAAAGTAACGTGAAGAAATTCTCTCTTTAGTAAGTAAGTCTATGAGGATAATCCTGGTTCTAGCAATAGCTAAATCCCAAAATGTCAGTGGTTTAACATAACATTTAGGTTCAGAAGAAACAAAAATTTCTCAAGTGGAATCAAACTAGGTATTTCCAAATATTAGCTGTTGTGCTATACATGAAATTCAGTAACACAGGTACCTTCTGACCATGATTCTCTTTTCTTGGACTTTCAAGAAAATCAAAGAATGGAATATACAAGGAAACTTTATATCTGTAGTCTACCAATTGCCTGGTCTATCATAAGAATCCTTAGAGAATCAGACCTAGACATACACATCCTTTTTGCTCACTTGTTTTTTTTTTTTTTTGGTCGGTTGTGGGGCCTGAACTCTGGGCCTTGGCATTGTCCCTCAGCTTTTCAGCTCAAGGGTAGTGCTGTACCACTTGAGCCACAGTGCCACTTCTGGCTTTTTCTGCTTATGTAGTGCTGAGGAATCGAACCTAGGGCCTCATGCATGCAAGGCAAGCACACTACTACTGAGCTACCTTCCCAGCCCATCCTCACCTACTTTTGACCAGGTCTTGGTCAGTTGGTCACACCTAATTTCGAAATGTATCAGATGTATGGTTCAGCAGTGTGCCAAGGAAAAAAAGATTGGTAAACATAGGCAGAATGTGGAAATTCAGTTTCTGTTAAGAATTCTATTTTTATTTTCATTTAGATAGATATCTAGGAATATAAACACATTGCATTTTAGGTGTATAAGAAGGTTGAGTCATCTCATAAATATTCAATGAGATGATGTATTGTTGTTCTTAGAAATTAAGAATGAAAAATAAATTTTGTCATCAGCTTTTAGTAATTTCTTACTTACCTAAGTGATTGACCCAATCTGTGATAATAAGAAATAAAGATAAGAATCAAGATAGTTAAATTTTCTGCATGCTAATCATAATTCAGATGCTTTTTTTTTTTTTAAATTGTATCAGCAATTTTAAGGACTGTATACTATCTTTTTACATCCAAGGAATATTGAGACTACTGAGGAATATTGAGATTATTTCTTTTTTTTTTTTGGTCCAGTTGTGGGGCCTGAACTCTGGGCCTGGGCGCTGTCCCTCAGCTCTTCAGCTCAAGGCTAGCGCTCTACCACTTGAGCCACAGCGCCACTTCTGGCTTTTTTCTTTTTGCTTATGTGGTGCTGAGGAATCGAACCCAGGGCCTCAGGCATGCAAGGCAAGCGCTCTACCACTGAGCCACCTTCCCAGCCGGAGATTATTTCTTATTACTCAAGGTAATAGGAAATAAATTTCGGATCCAAGATGGTTTCTATTTAAAGAAAATGTTATTCAATTTTATAACTAAGATAGTGGCAAGTAAAAGAAGAGATGGGAATGGCATTGGAATTTACTTGAGAGATCCAGGAGATACAGTAGCTAATAAACTTAAGAAGTTTTGGTCGTAACAGAGATGCAGTGGAATTAAAACTGATGTAATTAAGTGTGGAAAAGGTAGAAGTTCAGAGTCCTCAGCTTGTTTATTGAGAGAAGGTTCTCATTAAATTTTTGTCTAAAGGGCCTTGAACTAGAATCCTCCTGTTTTCTGAGGAGCTAGATACAGAGATACCTGATCAGTTTTGCTTTCTTTATCTACTTTTATAGTGTGAACTTAAAAATCCAGTTGAAGCAGTTGTTTTATTTAACAATAGGCAGTATTTAGAAAAATAAGTAGTAAGTATCAGTTACTAGTATACATCGTAGTTAAAAGTAAAGCAGTGGAAAAGAAGGCTGCTTTTTTTTTTTTTTTTTTTTTTTCTTTAGTCTTGGGGCTTTAACTCATCATGTTGGTGCTCAAGGCTAGCACTCTACCATTTCAGCCACAGCACCATTTTTGGCCTTTTCTGAGTAGTTTATTGGAGATGATAGTCTCACAGATGTTTCTGCCCAGACTGGCTTTGAACTGTGATCCTTGGATCTCAGCCTCCTTGAGTAGCTAGGATTACAGGAGTGAGCCACCAGTGCCTGGCAAAGGCTGCTGTTTTACCTCCCAGACCTGAGGACCGAACTCAGGACTTTGCAGTTGCCAGGCAAGAGCTCTTCCACTGAGCTAACTCCCCAACCCCCTAAGGCTGCTATTTTTAAAAAGCACTTTTTAAAATATCCATTTGGTATTACAAAAATATTTAGACCTGTAACGATAGCTCTTTGTTACCTTCAGGAATTCAAAAGGCAACCAAAGTAAAAAGAAAGGGCCACGTACACCCAGTCCTCCTCCTCCTATACTAGAAGATATTGGTCTGGGGAAAAAATATAAAGAAAAGTATAAAGTGAAAGATAGGATTGAAGAAAAACCAAGAGATGGGAAGGACAGAGGACGAGATTTTGAAAGGCAAAGAGAAAAAAGAGAGAAGCCAAGGTAAGTAAGATTTAAAAATGCTACTTTTGTAGAATCTCAAGTGCTTACTCTGCCTAAGTTTTTAAACATTAGTATGAGTTTTTTGTTTAATTTCCAGTTGTGTATTCTGCTTAGTAGTTTCAATAGTGAGTCATGGATGATTAAGCTTTTGAAATATCAGCTTTTGAAATTTATCTTTGGATTTTTTTTGTTGTTATAAAAACATAAACATTTACCATCTTAACTATTTTAAAATGTATAGTTTGTTAGTACTTAGAAAGTATTGTTAAACCACTACTTCCAGACTCTTCTTTGAGTTACTTGAGTTACTTTGAGTACATACCCAGAAGTGGGATTACTAGATCATAAAATAATTTTATTTCTGTTTTTGAGGAAATTTTTAAGGAACTTACTTTCCATATCAGTTACACAATTTACAAGCCCACCAACAATGCACAAAAGTTTTGATTTCTCCACATCTTCACCAATGCTTGGTATTTTCTGTGTTTTATGGTAACTTGATGATGAATGTAAAGTCCTAAATATCAAAACAGCCAGCACAGACTCTGCTTGGCTCAAGTAGTGATAGCTTCCCCTTCCTAGAAACCTTGAAGTTATGAGCAGTCACCTCCTATGTAGCTCTTACTAGTCAGAGTTTATCAGAGTGAATTCTAAGCTTTAAGTTAGGGTATACAGTCTTTACTGTTTTAAAGATTTTTTTTTCCTTTAGCTACAATTGAGGGTGTTGAGCATGTTTATTGTTTTCCTTCATAGATCCACTTCCCCAGCTGGACAACATCATTCTCCTATATCTTCTAGACATCACTCATCATCCTCTCAATCGGGATCATCTATTCAAAGACATTCTCCTTCTCCTCGGCACAAAAGAACTCCTTCACCATCTTATCAGCGGACTTTAACTCCATCTTTACGACGTTCTGCTTCCCCTTATCCTTCACATTGTTTGTCTTCTCCACAGAGAAAGCAGAGTCCTCCAAGGCATCGCTCCCCAATGCGAGAGAAGGGGAGGCATGATCATGACAGAACTTCACAGTCTCATGATCGAAGGCATGAAAGGCGGGAAGGTGTGCATTGTATTTTAGCTTGGCTGGTCTTTAGGGTTCTTTTGCTTAAATGCTTTATAATTAAAATATTAGACATCCATACTTATTTTAATAGGAAAGGGATGAAGGAGGAATGCTTCATTTTAAGCCTCTGTATCACACAAACTAGGGAAGTTAGAAATGCTTAAAGACGCAGAAATGAAAGGCACAGTATTAAGTACATATAAATGAGCACATACAGGTATGTTAGTTCCTGCCTCCTTTTAAGATATTCTACTGAGTACATTTGGCCATCTTGTTAGAGCTTCTATTTTGATTACTTTGTGTCTTTTAAAGAACAGTGAAGTAGGTCTGGAGGTAGACTACTCTCTTAGAATGTGTGAGACCCTGGGTTCTGTCTGCAGTACTCAAACAAAACAACTCCCAACACTGGTGACTCTAACCTATATAATTCCTGATACTCAGGAGGCTAAGATCTAAGGATCTTGGTTTGAAGCCAGCTTGAGCAGATGAATCCATGAAACTTAGTCTCCAGTTAACCAGCAAAAAGCTGGAACTGACTCAAGTAATGGATCACTAGCCATGAGGGTAGTGGAAGGGAGCAGGAGCCAAGTGAGAGAATGATGCCCTGTGTTCAAACCCCATACACACATAAATACACATACAACACACAAAATGGTGGATGTGTAGATTGGGTCCAGAGAATACACCTATTTTACAGTTTTTGTGTACATGATTCTGGAACCATAACAATATTAACTGTATAACAATATTAACTTACATATAGAATACATGATAGAAATTTAAACACAATATTTATGAAACATTAGTAAGAAGGAAAATTCTAGCTATTAATTTAATTTAATTTAATTTATTTATTTTTTTGGGTCCGGTTGTGGGGCCTGAACTCTGGGCCTAGGCGCTGTCCCTCAGCTCTTCAGCTCAAGGCTAGCGCTCTACCACTGAGCCACAGCGCCACTTCTGGCTTTTTTCCTTTTGCTTATGTGGTGCTGAGGAATTGAACCCAGGGCCTCATGCATGCAAGGCAAGCACTCTACCACTGAGCCACCTTCCCAGCCCCTCTAGCTATTAATTTTAATAAAATATTTAACAACTATATTTGATCAAGAATAAGGTATATATTTAATTACTAGTGAAGATTTTGTATTGCTATTAAACTAATGAAAGAAAAGTAATATGTAATCAGATCTCATAGGAATACTTTTTTGTGGAAAGAAGGACTACAGTATAGCAGAAATCTTTAGTAGATTGGATGTTTCTTTACCTTTCCATGAAAGAAATTGAATAGATTTAAGCAGATGATTATGCCCCTATTTAAATGTCATCTTCTGAAATAAGAATGATTTCAGTAGAAGAATGAGTGAGTAGGTAAAAACAAGAATGTACTTATTAGATGTTTTTGTGAAAATAATGGGGACTTGGGAAAGAAGGATGTGGTACTAACAGTTGACATGAGAAGAAGAGCAGAAACATAATTGTGCACTCAGAGGTCTGAAGCTATATTGGACCCTTGCCTCTTGTTTCTGTCCTTAGCAGCATTTGTGACACCTGGGTATATAAGGAAAGCAACTGGCATTGAGTTAGGGTATTGATATGAGGTCCTAGGGCCTGTGAATTCAAGGTATTTAGGTCCTTGAAAAATTCCATGTATTTCAGCCACCAGGGAAAAGACAAAAGGAGATACATTGATACATTTAAAAGTTTAAGGCATACAGCTGCTACATTTTCTAAAATAGCCTCAGAATATGACTATTCCAGGATATGAAAGCAACTTGCATAAGATCCTGACTAACTACTGGATGCTGGTGGCTCATGTCAGTAATTCTAGTATTTCAGGACTGAATTCAAAGTTAGCGAGGCAGGAAACTTTGTGAGACTATTATCTCCAGTTAACTAACAAAAAGCCAGAAGTAGAGCTGTTTCTTAAGTGATAGAGTGCTAGCCTTGAGCAAAAAAACAAAATCTCAGGGACATCACCCAGGACCAACACAGACACACAGACACAGACACACACGCACATGTACGCACACATGAACCTGAATAAAAGGGTAGGTTTAGTCTTAAGAGTTCTCATTCATTTTTTGGCTACATATTAGATTTTTGTAATAAGCTATGCCTTCCCTAGGCATATCTAACTAAGGATTCTTAGTATACAAATTCCATTGAGATACAGAGTTGAATAACCATTCAGCCTTGGGCCTCTATTTCTTCATATATAATATGACAAGATTGTATTATGTAATCAGTGAGGCCCGTTTATTAAAAAAAATGAAGGATTTATTTTTTCTGTGATACATTATACATTAGGAAATGCTATAGGGAAAACTTCAATAATGGTTGCACTTATCAGTAAGTTAAGCAGCTCAGAAAGATAGAATATCAGAATTAAATACTTTTTTTTTTTTTTTTGCCAGACAGCTACTCTCTAGTGCTTAAATACATTTGAGGTGAACATATATGTTGTAATGTAGCTTAGTACTTGTAGAAGTGATTAATTGTGTGCCTCAGAATCAGAAATTGTTACTTAAAAGCTATACAAGATATGTTCCATTTTTATTTGTTAGAGTTTAGGGTCTCTAAGCAGGAGAAGTTGCTGTTCAAAGTTTTATCCAATTAAAAATACAGTTATCAGGTATCAATAAAATTACCTCTTGAATTTTAATAAAAACATGGTTTAATTTAGTATTTGTCCATGTTTTTGCTTTTGCTGTAAAAATAATATGAATATTGTAAGATTTTTTAAAGCACTATATTAAATAAGCTAGATCTAGTTTTGTGAAACTCTGTAAAGAATTACAGTTTATTTCCAATTGTGTTACAGAGACTAGAAGCAAAAGGGACAGAGAAAAGGACACAAGAGAAGAGCGAGAGTATGAACAGGACCAGAGCTCTTCTAGAGATCACAGAGAAGACAGAGAGCCTCGAGATGGCCGGGATCGGAGAGATACTAGAGACCGCAGGGAACTAAGAGACTCCAGAGACATCCGAGACTCTAGGGAGATGAGGGACTATAGTAGAGAAACCAAGGAAAGCCGAGACCCCAGAGATTCAAGGTCTACCCGGGACTCTCATGACTATAGGGACCGTGAAGGTCGAGATACTCATCGGAAGGAAGACACATACCAGGATGAATCCCGGAGTTATGGCAGAAATCACTTAAGAGAAGAAAGTTCTCGTACTGAAATAAGGAATGACTCCAGAAATGAGTCTCGGAGTGAAATTAGGAATGACCGCATGGGTAGAAGTAGGGGGAGAGGTCCAGAGATACCTGAAAAGGGTAAGGCTTTTCTCTTGTTAGTCAACTGTATCTTCTATATTCCTATAGCAAGTACTAAATTTAAGATTGCTTTTCTAAATGCATTATTTTTTACATTCATTGTTATTATTTTATGATTTTCAGTCAGTTGAATGTATGATCTGAATTTGTGATTTTCCATTTTTTCTTCTCAGGGGGAAAAAGGAATTTGCCATCACCCAAATGACTTTGCATTTATGACTGTCTAAACGACTGAGTCTAATATATTTTATTAAGCTTACTGTATTGATTTAGGGTAAATACCCCTTTATTTACCCTACCTCCAAACACTGCTACAGAGCTACAGAACTCTTTCCATTAGCCTATTGGGCTATCCCTGGTCAATATTCCAGAAAAATCATTTAAGTGTTGACGGTTCCTGAAGTTCTGTAAAATGATTTTTTTAATTAATTAATTAATTATTTTTGAGACAGGGTCTTGCAGTCCAGGTGGCCTTTACCTCCCAATCATCCTGAATGGTAAAATTACCACCATGTCTGACTTCCTGACCCTTTTACATACAAATTCAAAATATTAGTTTTTAATTTTATGAAAAAACTGTTGGATTTTTACCTATAATAGTTTATCAGTTTATACATTTTCTATTAAGGTTTTTCTCATTTTTTTATTCCTGGCTACTGTCTTTTTTGTTGCCATTATAAATGGTATTTATTAGTCAAAAAAATTTTACATCCACCATGGTTAAGAGTTTCAAAAAATCACAAAGATGCATAGTAAATAGCCTCCTTTCTATTATGATCATTCTAGACGTGTGAGCTACTAGCACCTTACCTGTAGCATTTTCATAGTCTTAAATGCTGTTTCCTGATCTTTAATTTCTAAGACATTCCTTGTAGGTATTTACGTACTTTATTCAGGAATATCTTTAATTTTAGGTTTCAAAGCCTTTTATATGGAAAGTGTGGTATGTGTGTGTGTGTGTGTGTGTGTGTGTAAGTGTGTGTTTCTTGAGGAAGTGCTCTCTATTACTTTGAGTTGGTTATTTGTGAGTTTTTAAATTTGTAATGAACTTAGCCTCTTCATCAGAATTGATTTGGTACAGTCTGTAAGATTGAGGCAGAGCCTTGCAGAGTTTTTGCTTTTGCTTTTAGCAGCCCCATACTCATACCCTTTTTCTATTTGTATCATCCCCATTAAAAAGTTCAAATTCTCTGGCTGGGAAGTTGGCTCAGTGGTAGAGCGTTTGCCTTGCATGCCTGAGGCCCTGGGTTCGAGTCCTCAGCACCACATGAGCAAAAAGAAAAAAGCCGGAAGTGGCGCTGTGGCTCAAGTGGTGGAGCGCTAGCCTTGAGCTGAAGAGCTGAGGGACAGTGCCCAGGCCCAGAGTTCAGGCCCCACAACCAGACCCCCCCCCCCAAAAAAAAAAGTTCAAATTCTCTTAAGTAGAGAGATTCATAGAAATTACAGCATGATGTATGGGGTTTTTCTGATGTTAACATGTTACATAACTATGGTATAGAAACAAAACCAAGAAATCAACATTGGCATAACACATAAGGCTTATTCATATTCACTGTTTTTGTGTAACTGTGCATCTTTATTACATGTATAGTCTTATATTACCTTCTCCACAATCAAGACATTGAACTGTATCAAAATTTCCTTGTGTTACTACTTTATAGCTACACTTACCCCTCCTTCTTGTCTGTGACTCCCAATAACCTCTAATATGGTCCTGCATAAGTATTTCATAAATGGAATGCTGTTATTGTCATTGGCTTTTTCTTAATCAACATAATCTTCCTTGAATTCATCCAAGTTGCATGTATCTCAGTAGATGTTCCTTGTTACTGTTGAATACTATCCATGGCACGATTCATGGTATATTCTGCCATAATTTGACTGTTCACCACTGAAAGACATAAGATTTCAAATTTGAGTCTGTTACATATAAAGTTATTATGAACATCCTTTTCCTGCATCTTTTCATAAAAAAATTTCAGGTAACA